>NC_136522.1:69270708-69433208 GCF_053919585.1 Euprymna scolopes
TTCTCTCCTTATTTTTCTCTTTTCTTTTTTCTTTTTGTCTGTTTTCTCTTTTCTTTCTTTCTTATTTATCTTTTTCTTATTTCTCTTTCTTTTTCTCCTTTTCTTTTTTTCTTTCTTATTTCTCTTTCTCTTTTTTCTCTTTTCTCTTTTTATTTCTCTTTTTTCTCTTTTCTTTTTCTTTCCTTATTTTTCTCTTTTCTTCTTTTTTGTCTGTTTTCTCTTTTCTTTCTTTCTTATTTCTCTTTTCTTTTTCTTATTTCTCTTTTTCTACTTTTCTTTTTTCTTTTTCTTTCTTTCTCTCTCTCTCTTTCTCTTTTTTATCTCTTTTCTCTTTTTCTTTCTCTATTTTCTTTTTTCTCTTTTCTTTTTCTCTTTCACTTCTTCTCTTTAATTTCACTGTTTCTCTTGAGCTAGGTATAAGTTTTCACTTTCATAGCACTAATCTCATCCAAGCATTTCTATTAATAAACCAACATAGCTTCTTCCTTATCCCCCCCACTTTTTTAATTCCCTTAAATCTCGCGTGTGTGTGTTCGTAATAAGCCTATCATTAAACACCTCACCACCCACCCACATGTTTGTGTTCTTGGATCAGTAATTATTTCAAAGATTCTTTGCTTTTAGCACAACTCTTCAGCCAATACATTCTTTGGCCTTCTTCAGCGGTTGCATCTGGCGTTTCATATTTTAGAAGTGACACAAAAAAACTACTAAAAAATTCTTTAAATTTTTCAGCAACTTTTAGAAATGTGGAACAATAACCATTTGGAAAAAGAACAAAGAAATCGATAAAAATTTACTAAGAATTTCACTTATTCGTATGTGGAGTTGTCTCCCTTATTTTCTTACTAAAACTCTTCAGACCGTTTGAAGATAATGGCTTGCTGATCTAAAATGCACCCAACATTGACGTTATTGTTTTATTTGTCGGTTTTTTTTTCCCTTTCCCTTTGTAAAACTCAAATCATGTTCTGCAAAATTGAAAACACAAATCCCATAAACAAAGCTTTATTAAGAACTGCCTGCCTGTGAGACTGTTCTACTAGCCTGCTTTCCATCTGACTACAACATTGTCGTCTTCAAGTCGAATGTAAATAAATTTTTTTGACCTCTTCCTTTAAATAATCAAATTATACCTAATTTCCACTAATGAGTACTATGCAATTGTCTCAGTGACCGCGATATACTCGTTTAATTTTTATCCTCGAGTGGCTTTCGAACCTTGATAATTGGTGATTCTCTTGTAAAAAAAAAAAAAAAAAAAAATTAAAAAATATTCTCTACAAAACAACCAAACCAAACACCCTGAATAAATATTTAAAGATCTTGAAATATAAAAACCTTTTTTCAAAATTACCGGATTTGGCATTAAATAACTTGGAAAGGGTTGATATGCCACAAAACAACCAAACCAAACACCATGAAAAAATATTTAAAGATCTTAAAGTATAAAAACCTTTTTTCAAAATTACCGGATTAAATAAATAGCCTGAAAATGATTGATATGCCATAAAACAAATATATTACAAGCTCTGATACCTGTCGCCTTGATCTTACAGGTACTAAAGCATATATTACTGTGATAACAAAAGTATTTCTCATTCAAAGAAAATTAAATATAATTCATCTATAATATATATCACCTCTGTCTGTTTAAATGTATGTATGTATGTTTGTATGTCTGCCTTGTAACCCAGTACTACCTACCTCATGGTCGGGTCACCGGCGACTAAACTGGTTCCCTCACCAGACTTGTTTGGTGAGGAGGGCGGCTAGTCTCCCTGGAGGATTAAAAACAAGACCTTCCAAAGGGCGAATGAACTCTTTTTCTGGGTCAACGGCCAACTAGCACCGTGTGTGTGTGTGTGTGTGTGTGTGTGTGTGTATTGGGGTGGAGGGGACTCCTGCAAGCCGTGGTGAAGGCAACCTTTCTAGGAGAAGCAAATCTCTGATTTAAAAAACCATAAAGCGGAAGACCATTACCCGCATTAAGCTGGTCTGCAGTTTAATTTGTTACTGGCTATCTTGCTCTTGCTTGTTGCTGGATCTCAACATTTTGAACCGAGAGAGAGACTTAGCTGTCGTACAGAGCTAAGACTCTGTAACATCATATTTGTATAGATACTCCCTCAGACATTTGGGCTCATGGATTTTAAATGTCTGAGGGAGTGGCACTCGTCTGATAAGACGTTGCAATCATCATCATCATGTCTGCCTTACACTTTCGACAGAGACGATAGATTTTCACGAGATCGGTATCGTTTTAAAGCTTGGCCCTACAGACGACAAATATCAAAAAAATTGGCCAAAAACATTAATTCTTTCACCCTCAACTGGGCAGTTTTACACAAGGAGGGGTCGCTTTTTTCGCCGATATTTTCGAAAGTCATCCTCTCTTTTCGATTGACTAGCCTTAATTTAAACCTTCGTCACTTCCAGTTTAAGTTATAAATAAACAATAATCTTTATATTAATAATCTTATGAGAAAAACTTCATGTCTGTCTGTGTGTTTCTCGTGTTGATGAGCCTTTCTTAATTACATATTGAATTATTTGTTCGTTTGCTATTATTTATGGAAATCATAAATCATATGATATTGTAAAATAAAACGAAATTTTATAAATCTCATTTAAAAAGAAATTAACTATGAAATTAAATACACCAGAATAAAAACGCGTAGTTGACTTTTTTTTTTTAAATAAAATTTTGTTGTTTTGAAAGAGGGTCTAGTGTTTTGAAAATGTTATGTTTTAATTGTTTTATAAATTTGACAGTTTATTTTTCTGAAAACAAAACACTTCAAGTTTATTTTTTGTGTGTGAACAATGTTGAATTTACTTTTATTTTTCATTTTTTTAAGAAATCTTGTAACGGTTGAATACTTACCACAATTTAGCACCCTCCCTCTTTGAACCATGAAACTAATGAAAATGATATGAAAAAAGTATTGAAAATAATGTTGTAAAAAATATAAAACAAGTAATATGTATAAATAGTCATAAAACTGATGAAATGCGAAAAATAAAGTCCTAGCCCTAATGCCATGCGAAAAATAAAGTCCTAGTCCTAATTCACTGCAAAAAATAAAGTCCTATTCCTAATTCAATGCGAAAAATAAAGTCCTGGTCCCAATTCAATGCGAAAAATAAAGTCCTAGTCCTAATGCCATGCAAAAAATAAAGTCCTAGTCCTAATTCAATGCGAAAAATAAAGTCCTAGGCCCTAATGCCATGCGAAAAATAAAGTCCTAGGCCCTAATGCCATGCGAAAAATAAAGTCCTAGTCCTAATTCAATGCGAAAAATAAAGTCCTAGTCCTAATTCAATGCGAAAAATAAAGTCCTAGTCCTAATTCAATGCGAAAAATAAAGTCCTAGTCCTAATTCAATGCGAAAAATAAAGTCCTAGTCCTAATTCAATGCGAAAAATAAAGTCCTAGCCCTAATGCCGTGCGAAAAATGAAGTCCTAGCCCTAATGCTGTGCGAAAAATAAAGTCCTAGCCCTAATGCCGTGCGAAAAATAAAGTCCTAGCCCTAATACAATGTGAAACGTCATAAAACCAATGAACATAATCTAATGAAATATTCACTTCATAAATAAATGTTTCAAAATATGGGCAACATGAAAAATTTTAATTTAAATGACTTAATTTCACATTAAATGACCTAAAAAAATGATCGATATGACTTAAAACTAAAAGAAAACCTAAACAACCTGAACTCTAGTATAGTTTAACCAATTTATATCGTTTTTTTTTTTTCCTGTGGATTATCTAGAACCTCTAACGATGTTCCAATTACACTCCTTTCATACAATTATGGAAAGCATATTGTTCCTGTTCTAATTATGTTTTTTTTAATTTTTTTATTTATGGTTTAAAGAAATTTTTTTTTTTTTTTTTTTTTTTTTTTTTGCATCTTTTGATTTGAATTTGGCTCATGGAATTACGTTTTGATCTTTGAATCAATTTTTATACAATTTTTTTTTTCAATTCCAATTAAATACTCTTTTCTTTGACAGTTATGCAGCTTCTGTTTTGAATTAAAAATTTTCTAATTGATTTTACCTATGCTGTGATGGGTCTTCTAGTGTGTGTGTGTGTGTATGTATATATATATATATATATATATATATATATATATATATATATATATAAGTAAATAAATGACAAAAGACTATATTCCAAAGTTCATGATGGTGACCATCTTATAATTTATTCCTTGAATTCAGTTGACATTTATAATTCTTTACAATATCCGTTTCGTAGCGCAAAATAAATCACTTAATTATTATACCAATCAGTGAATCTATTATGCCCTTAACTCATCAGAAGAAATAGCAACAATCAATCCGTCAAAAGGAAATAAAATGCATTTTGACATGATTAAAATCCGAAAATTGGAAGAGAAGCTGCAAATACCTTTTTTATTTTTCCATATATAATGTTTTTCGGAATATAGTCTTGTCATTTATTCACTATATTGCTCTGTAATTACATTGAGCTTCTTAAATAAGGATTTGTATATATTATAAGTAAATATATTTCCACAGAATATATATATATATTTTTATAAACATGGTTATGACACAGGACATGCTAATGTTTCGAATAAATGGTCAGTTAAAACTGAAGTCCTTGTCAGGCAACTTTATAAATGGTTACTTTCCACAGAATAAACCAGTCCTCAAAAATAGGTGTTTTCAGGACTCGTTTCTTCCATGAAAAGCAACAGTTTATTAAGTCTCCTGAAGAGGAGTTCTAGTTTTAACTGACATTTGTCTGAAACGCTAGCATGTCCAGTGTCACGACCATGTAAATTTGTTTATATTAATAAAAATATATTTTGCTCTTTTTTTTTTATTGAGCACTATTAATAACCTCGTTAAATTCATTAATTATCACTCTTGAATAACTTTAACCTGGTGTGGGTATATATATATATATATATATATATATATATATAAGAAGTCTGTTAGCAATGTACAATATTAGTCATGTTACAAATGAACGAAAAACAGACAAATGAATGAAGGCTTTCTTTTTTTAACATAATTCTTTCGTCCCTTTTATTTTTGAAAAAAGAGATGTGTATTCTCGAAATTATCAAAGTCATTTACTATTCCGATTATATTAAACAATAAGTCCAATATATACTGATTTATATATGTGAATGAAAAACAGATATACAAAAATTTGTAATCTTTTAATCTTTGTTCGTTAATCTGTTCTTCTTTGTATGTCATGTCACTTCAACATCCCGGTTATCTAAAACATCCTTCTTGTACACTTACATATTCGTTTACCAGCAATGCTTCAAGCAAACTACCTTTCCCTTATATATATATATATATATATATATATATATATATATATATATATATATATATATATATATAAAAAGAGATTAATTTTCTAAAGCATTCTTTGTCTTGCTTAGAATAATAAAAATCCTTTGATATGAAACTCAACCACTTCATTTCATTTCAATGAGAGTTTTTTTTTTTAAATTCATTGAATCACAATTTAATATATATATACTAACCGGGTGCCTGGTATTGTTTTTTGGATTGAACTTATCTCTTCTCTAAGATTGACATATCTCATGAGCCCTTGCTGCATGCAGGGGTACATATTGTAAAGGGAAGTCAATGAGTTTGATCTATGTCAGCCTCGACCCTTCGATCTCTCTTGACACAAACTTGTTGGGTTCAACTCGGTATCACATTATTGGCACACAACACTATATTGTCCTTGTGTTTTATTAGTAAAAACTGTTTCATTTGATGAAAGCAAAAAAGATTAAGCAAAACTAAAATGATTATATAAAAATATTCAGAATGAAAAGGTGATTTTTAAACAGAATAGGAAGTAAATTTCAAAAAGATATAACAGATTTTTTTTTAATTTTTTTATTTAACTCATAATCTCTTCTCCAACATTGACATGTATACGAGCTGAAGTGGTTGTTTGTGTGTTTGATAAATATTCGATTAATTAGAAATTTTCCATATCACTTTTAAAATAGATCCCTTTTTCTTTAGTGGATTGTTTCCTTGGTTTTTGGTGATTAGTGATTCTTTGGTGCTTGTGTAGAATACTGGCGCATTTCAGGTGAAAACATTATTGTGTACTTGTGTCATGGTGTAATTAGTACAAATTTAAAAAATTACGAAAAATGATCCAGTAGAAAAATAAATACAACTAAAAATAAAATATATCGAGTTTTATCATCTTTTAATGTGTGATTAGTTCACAAGATCCAGGGGAGGTAACTGCAATTGATCATTTTGACTAAATAATTGCGGTCAGACATTTTTAAACACAACATGTCCGAATGTAATTGTGGATGATTTTTTTATTAAAAATATGTTTAGCACATTTTCTACCGAGTTATTTTTCATAATTCTCGGAATTTATACTAATTTCGACATGACATATGTTTTCACCTGAAATGTGTTGATTTAAAATATTATTCTAATTGTAACATGAATTTGTTGCATGGCATTTTATACTGCAAACGATTTCTTGAATTGAGGAGCATGACTGAAGGCATATCGACAATTGTTTGATTTTCAGAGATTTTTTTTAAGGAAATTAAGTCCATTTTTTTTTTTTTTTTAATGCATACGGTAACATTTTAACTCTTACCCGAGGATAAGATGTATTGAAAGATAAATAAACGAAAATATATGGAACAGCGGATAAAGTGCTAAGTAATACTAATTTGTTAGTATTTAACTCTTTTATGGTTCGTCTGATGGTAGATCTTCAAGCAAGTATGTTAGAAACCAGTTTCTACCGGTCTTTAACTGAATGTCATTATGAAAGTCTTGACCCCCCCCCCCCATGTTGTTCTACATTACGGTCCGTCGGTCCACTTCATGACACAGCTGGGAAGCATGATTGAATGAGCTATTTACAAATGTTTGATTTCTCTTTTTTTTTTTTTTTTTTTTTTTCTTCTCGGGTTTGTCGAGCATATTTACATCGAGGTCTATTGATAAGTTTTTTTTTGTTTTTTGTCCCCCCCCCCCGCCAGAAAGTTATTTTTAATGAAATTAAATCAATACGTATGATTACATTCTGATTCATACCTGATTATGAGGAGATATATAGAAAAATAAATGAAAATATTGATCATATCTTTTACCCAACATCTCGCTTGTTTTGTTTAATACTTAGCAGTTTCTACAACAAAAAATATTTCAATTTTAAAACACCAGTCCTGCTTCTTCTCAGCTGTTCCATAAAATACATGTAGTATAGAACGCCATGAGTTAACCCAAATTATTTTTTTACGGACTGGCATAAGATGGGTTAAATGCTAATTAAATGAAGATACACAATTTTGGGTCAAGACATTAAAAAAAAAAAAAAAATGAAAATATTGAAAAAAAAAAAGTTTAAATTGTACGTATCCGTTATGGAATGAAGTTCTCGGGGGGGGGGGAATTCACTTAATTTTATCAAGTAGTTTGTGTTTTTTTTTTTTTTTTTTTACAGCAAAAAAAACAAAAAAAAAACAATTTGTTATGAAACCGAGCAAAAGGTTCGAGTTTTAGGAAGAAAAGCTAGTATTAAAAATGGGCAAGGAGTGTCGGCGCTTTAAACTGAGTTATCTCCCGGTGGCGTGTTCTAAAAATCCAAACAAAAATATTTAAAAATTCAAAGATGGCTACCTTCGACGTGCTGTCATAAGAATGTGTTTTTCCGCTGTAAAAAAAAAAAAAAAAAAAAAAAAAATACTCTATCATATTAAGTAAAAAAATTTTTCGGAGATCTTCAGTTCAAAACGGATACGTACAATATAACCTTTCTTCGATATTTTCATTTTTTTTAATGTCTTGATTAAACTGTACAAGTACCCAATTTTAATGTAATAGCTATCAGTTGATGTAAGAAATTACTTCCCCTGTTTATGCAGGATTCATATCAGAGTTATTTCCCCTTGTGCAATTATTTATTTATTTATTTTATGGGCTATTTTGAGCTAAATGGGTGAAAAATGTTACTGGGTAGAATGTCTGATAACATGTTTATTTATTTATTTTATTTTTTATTTTTTATTTTTTACCATTTAAAGTAAATAAATATTAAAAATTTGGAAAGTAAGGAAACATTTCGATTCTTAAATGTATTTTTATTTTTTAATTCTACTTTATAGCCTACGTTGGTGCTTTTCTGCTTTTCTATTGAAATAACGAAAACCTATTGAATTTCAAGTAAAACAAATGGTCCCTACGTAATTGTCATGTCGCAAACAGTAACGTATCCAGGAATTACGGAAAACTATAAGGTAGAAAATTAATTATTCGTGGAAAACAGTTTCGATAAGGGTAAAAACACTTCGATATGGTTACACGCTGAGGCAGACATATTAGGTCGTGTGACAGGCGCTTATGTCAACGGATCATTAAATCTAAGGGAGATAACCAGCATAATAGCTAAATAGCATAATAGCTAAATAGCATAATAGCTAAATAGCTAAAATAAGCATATTTTGCAAGACATGATTTTCGACGCTGAAATAATCAGTAGGACAATGAAAGAATATTTAAATAGAAAAAAAAAAAAAAAATGATTACACGATTACTGTAGCCGAGTTCCGGGAATTGCTGAAGCAGTTTATGAAAAGAAAATAAGTTAGCGAAGTTAATCAACCAACTTAAAAATATAACAATGTTAAGTAAAAAAAAAAAATAAACTTATTAATTAACGTATTACACAAAACAAAAGTAAACAATCTGTTCCAATGAAACGATGTTAATTAATCAACAAAAATTAAATAAACTTGTTAATTAATCAAAATTTGTCCAATTAGCCCCCCCCCCAAAGAAATGCTTCTCTTATTTACAATTTATCTTGTGCAGAATCTTTGAACGTTGTAATTTTTTTCTCTTTTTTAAAAATACATTTGTACATAATAGTAAAAAATAAAAATAAAAATAAACATTAATCATAGACAGAAATGACTAAAATAAAGAAAAACAAATTTCTTATTTTTTAAAAATTTTTGTTTTCGTTTGAAAAAAAATACATTGACGGTTTAAATACTTCAAAATCTCTTTTTGAAACGTTTTCTATTTTCGTTGTTTTGTGTACGTTAATCATTATAACTTGCAAAATGAAATTACAGAATAGTAAAATAAATAAATAAAAATTAAATTAAGCTTTAATCATAGCCAGAAATTGACGGTTTAAATACTTCAAAATCTCCTTCAAAAAAGTTTTAATCATGCTGACGCTGATTGATGACCTAAAATTGGAAAAAACAAATTTTTTTTAATTTTTTTCGTGTAATCTTTTTTTTTTTCGTGTAATCTGTTTGTTTGTTTGTTTGTTTTTTTTTCGTGTAATCTTTTTTTTTTCGTGTAATTTTTTTTTTTTTTCGTGTAATTTTTTTTCGTGTAATCTTTTTTTTTTTTTTTTTTTCGTGTAATTTTTTTTTTTTTTTTTTCATTTAACATTCTTTCGTTGTTCTACTGATTATTTCAGCGTCCCAAATTATATCTTGCAAAATATGCTTATTGTAGCTATGTTTATGCTAGTTATCTCCCTTGGATTTAATGATCCGTTGACATAAGCGCCGCATGACATGAGCAAAGGGGAAGTAACTCGGTTGAAACACCATGTATAGCAGACAGAACTTATTCAGAAAAAAAAAATATACGTAACACATATATACAAATTGGTGTCGTTTTAAAAATACCTTTTTTTTTTTTTACTGTTTGAATTTTTAAATTTTTTTTTTTTCATATAAAAATAATTGAATTTTGGCATAAAATTTGCGATAAATTGAAAGCTTAATTACCTTCCCTGTTAACTCGGAAGATTTTGAAACCAAATCGCTAGATTTGACAAATTTTTTTTTCTTTTTTCATGAATAATTAATTTTCTACCTCATCATTTTTCGTATTTTTTTTTCTAAATATTACTTTTTGCGACATGACAATTCCGTAGATACCATTTATTTTATTTGAAATTCAATATTTCTTCCGTTATTTAAATATATTTTAAGTTTGTTGATTCTTTCGAAAAATAAATATTTTTTCTTCATAAATAAACTCGACGCAGTATGTCGTGAAAAAAAAATGCACTGATTGAAACATAAAATATAACATGATATAAAACTTGGTTTCTTCTTACATACTTATAAATTTATTTCATTATATTTATATTTGTTGATGCGGTGATGTTTAAGGGGCATAAGAACATGTAAGATAAATGTAAATCTACGAAAAAAAAATTTTTTTTAATAAATTAAAATTATCTATTTCGAACAATTTTTTTATTTAATTAATTTAATTACATTTAATTAATTAATTTTAAAAAAAAAGTAAATAATTTTACTTTTTTCTTACATTTACTCAAATGTTCTTAGAGTTGTCCCTTAGATGAACAGGCGTTTTTTTTTTTTTCGTGATTGCCAAATTGAATATATTTTAACATGCAAAAATAAATCAGTCTTTATTTTCTTCTTTTGCTTTCTCATTTTTTCTTTTTCATATTTAAAAAAAATTTTTTCACTTTTTTTTTGTCATTTTTTTTTTCAATTTTCTGATTTTTTCCCCATTTTCTTTTTTTTTTTCAATTTTTTTTTTCAATTTTCTTTATCTTTTTTTTTTTTACTTTTTCAATTTTCTATTTTTTTTCAGTTTTTTCAATTTTCTTTTTTTTTTTCAATTTTTTCAGTTTTCTTTTTTTTTTTCAATTTTTTCAATTTTCTTTTTCAGTTTTTTCAATTTTCTTTCTTTTTTTTTTCGGTTTTTTCAATTTTCTTTCTTTTTTTTTTCGGTTTTTTCAATTTTCTTTTTTTTTTTCGGTTTTTTCAATTTTCTTTTTTTTTTTCAGTTTTCTTTTTTTTCAGTTTTTTCAATTTTCTTTTTTTTTCAGTTTTTTCAGTTTTCTTTTTTTTTTTAGTTTTTCAATTTTCTTTTTTTTTTTTAGTTTTTCAATTTTCTTTTTTTTTTTAGTTTTTCAATTTTCTTTTTTTTTTTTAGTTTTTTCAATTTTCTTTTTTTTTCAGTTTTTTCAATTTTCTTTTCTTTTTTTTTAAATTTTTCAAATATTTTTTCATTTTTTCAACTTTTTAAATTTTTTCTTTTTCATTCTATTTCAATTTTAGTTTTTATTTATTTTCCATCTTTTAATTTTATTTTTTCATTCTTTTTTTCTTTCTTTTTTCATTCTTTCCTTTTCTTTCAGTTTCTTTTTCTTCTTTTTCACTCGATCGTTTCAAATAACTTACATTGAATTGACAAAATATTAATTATCAATTTTTTTTGTGTCTTACATTTCTTTCAGATCTTCAAAACAGCCATGAAAGAGTGAGTATTTCGTTCAGAATTTTTTTTTTTTTTTTTTGCTTTTTTTATAAAACAAACATCCAGATTTTTTTTTTTTTTTTTACTTTTTCTTCTGATTCTTCCAGTTCTTGTTAAGTCAAGCCCTCTTTAAACAAGCCTTGTCCTTTATTTCTATCTATCTTTCCTTTCACTTGCACTTTTATATAAAAACATCATCAACAGCTCCTTCAGTGTTCTCTTCTCTTAAAAACAATCATTTTTGTTTTCTTTATTCGATTTCAATATATATATATATATATATATATATATATATATATATATAAAATTTTATTCAATTTAAGTAAACAAAATTACAATTGCTACAATAAATTTACTGTTTCAGTCTTAAGACATTGTCAAGCAAAAAGATATTCCTGGTCATTTAATCGTTTAATATATATGACTACTTCATTTAATCGCATCAATTTATATAGTAAGGTATAATTTAATGCGTTAATGTTCAGTATTTACTTCAACAGTGCTCAATACATAGGTAGAGTTAGGTAGTAAGTTATGAAAATATATATGGCAATTAAGCTACACAGAATTCTCACGAGGATGAAACACGAAATATTCTGTGTAGCTTAATTGCCATATTTTCATAACTTACTATATATATGGAATGTTTATCTATAGCAGAGTTTCTGCTCACGAATCTTTGTTTCCATTTTCCAATTTTCCATGCAATAGGATTTTTGGGGATGTGATTGTTTCCCTTTCTGGCTACATGTCCAGTCTATCGCAGTTGTGTGGTGGTGAGTACGGCTTTTATGCTGTCCATGTTAGCTCTGCTGTATTTCATAATCACGTTGACACACTGGTTCCCGTCAGATCACCGAAGTTAAGCAACGTTGAGCCTGGTCATTACTAAAAATGGGTGACCAATTTGGGAAGTCCAGATGCTGTATGTAGGAGGACGTCGACACCTCCCTGCAAAAAGTTGCAAAAACCTAACGTCGTCATTTCCCCTAACGGGGATATACATGCGACTGGGGACTGCTCGTGAATTCCATACTCTTATGAAAATTCCTCCTTCAGAGGAAGCCGGTTAAACCCTGAATAGGGTTGGTGCTGACTGCACACACACACACACACACTGCTGAGTACTTCAACATTTGGTATAAAATCGTTCCATTTAATTTTCATCATTTTTCATAGGTGGCGCTGTTGTATTGCTTCTAACCTCTTTATGAAACTCCGCAACAAGGATGTGATGAAGCGCCACCTAAAGGCAATGAATATAAACACAAAAAATTGGGAAGGGTTAGCGGCAGACCGAAACTGCAGGCGCAGTAACCTTCACAAAGGAAAGGCAGAAATAGAGGCGAAAATAAAGGTCAGTTCTGAAAAAAAAACATTACCAAAGGCACAATCCTGGTAACTACCCATGCAATACTTGTGCGGAAACTTTCCGCGCTAAGCGTGGAATGCTACAACAGTAGGATAAAGCACCGAGACTCTGACTAATCATCTTCAGCTACGAAGGACTGCATGATTCTGATGATAATGATGTCTCCATTAAGCAACATCTTAAGTAGGAGAACTCAATGCATAGTGAAACAAGAATTGAGGACAAAAAATTTAGACATATCTCATTATAAATTTATTTCAACCCTTTAAGCAATAGAGCATTTTCAAATGAGATAATTAATAATGGTAATAAAGTTATCATTAAGAAATAATAGCAAAAATATTATGACATCTCTATCTACTATTATATAAAAGGAACTTTGTGTGTGTACGAGTTCTTTCCCTATGGACTCTGAAATGGCTGTATCGATTTCGATTTTAGATTTCACACGAATGTATTTGATGTGTATGGGAATGTTCTTGTGTAAATTTTGTATCAGAATGTCTCTGATAAGTATGGGAAATCGATAATTAAAAAAATTCCATTAAAGAAGGAATAGTCTGATTTTGACTAAACTTTACACAGCCTAACATCACAAGTGCATTTGAGAAGTTTTATCACCATGCAAGCAGAAAGTAGTTTTCTTTTTATAAGACGGGCACGTTTGTAATGAAAGTTTCTGTTTAGAGCACAATTGAACCATTGTACTTGACTTTTGCATTTTAAACTGAAGCTATTATTTACAGATGATTTTATAAAATCAACAAATTCTCTACAGTGCAATGCAGGCTACAATGTATTGTGGACTAAATCACTGTGGAAAGGCATGTAAGGCTTCCTCTCAGTACACTACAGGGAGTGGGGGTCCCCAACTAGAGCAGAAAATCAATCAGTTTATTTTAAAAAAAAATGTCAATAAAAGTATGGGAGGGTGTAATATTTGTTGATCATCATTAAATATTAAACAACGTCAGGTCTCCCTGCTAGTATATATATATATATATATATATATATATATATGAGCCACCATGAATGCAGGGCACGAAATCTTACAAACTAATTAAAAAATCATTTTATTTTCCATTCAAAGCAAGCAATTGCTTACCACCAAAATATTTAAAATTTCCACAATGTGTGATGTGATGTGATGATGAGGCGCCTTCAATAAGTTTCCAGATTTTTTTTTCGTATGGCCACTTTTAGCGATAGTACACACATGAAGCTCCAGTCCCTTTCGAAGTAATCTCCTCCGGCTGCAATGCACTTGTTGTATCATTCCAACAACTTCTGGAAGGCCCCATGGAAGTCCTCGTGTGACCCTCATCACAGCCTCTTTCATCTCCTCACTTGTTTCATAAGGTTTTCTTTGAGCTTAGGGAATAACCAAAAGTCAGAGGGAGCAAGGTCTGGACTATAGGGAGGGTGAGGTACTGTACTGATGCGCATCTTGATTAAATAGTCTATGATAAGGATGGGGCACCCTTGGGTCAAACTTTTTGGCAAATCTTTCACATCTTCAGCTCCTCACAAATAATTGTGTTACAGTTCCCACACTGACATCAAACTGTTCACTTATTGTCTTTATAGACACACGACAGTCCTTATCCATGAAATTCTTTATTTAGCCAATCAACTTTGATGTTCTGACTTCCTTACTCCTCTCACACCTCTCATCATCCCTCACAGACTTCCTTTTATCTCTTAATATATATATATATATATATATATATATATATATATATATATATATATATATATATATTCTGTTTTACTTATAGATAAAATAGTTATTCCTTTTTTATAAACTCATTTAGTTTTTTACTTAGAATTCTTTTTTTCTACATTTAGTTTTTTTCAAACTCCTTATTCAATGAAATTGTTATATTCCCGAATCCTTCTAATTTTTCTTGTTATTTTATCAATCCATTTATTTTTTCTTGTTGATTTTTTAGTAGTTTTTTTAGGTCTTTTTCCCATTTAGTTTTTTACATAGTATTTTTTACATTTAGTTTTTTACATAGTATTTTTTACATTTAGTTTTTTACATAGTATTTTTTACATTTAGTTTTTTACATAGTATTTTTTACATTTAGTTTTTTTAGGTCTTTTTTCCATTTAGTTTTTTTAGGTCTTTTTCCCATTTAGTTTTTTACATAGTCTTTTTTCCATTTAGTTTTTTTAGGTCTTTTTTCCATTTAGTTTTTTTAGGTCTTTTTTCCATTTAGTTTTTTTTAGGTCTTTTTTCCATTTAGTTTTTTTAGGTCTTTTTTCCATTTAGTTTTTTAGGTCTTTTTTCCATTTAGTTTTTTTACATAGTATTTTTTCCATTTAGTTTTTTACTTAGTATTTTTTTTACATTTAGTTTTTTTTTACATTTAGTTTTTTTTACATTTAGTTTTTTTTTACATTTAGTTTTTTTACATAGTATTTTTACATTTATTTTTTTACTTAGTATTTTTTTTTACATTTAGTTGTTTTTACTTAGTATTTTTTTACATTTAGTTTTTTTACATAGTATCTTTTTACATTTAGTTTTTTTTACATAGTATTTTTTTACATTTAGTTTTTTTACATAGTATTTTTTGACATTTAGTTTTTTTAGTATTTTTCCATTTATTTTTTTTACTTACTATTTTTTACATTTAGTTTTTTACTTAGTATTTTTTTTACATTTAGTTTTTTAACTTAGTATTTTTTTACATTTAGTTTTTTACATAGTATTTTATACGTTTAGTTTTTTTACTTGGTATTTTTTACATTTAGTTTTTTTACATTTATTTTTTTACTTAGTAGTTTTTTACATTTATTTCTTTTGCTTACTATTTTTTTACATTTAGTTTTTTTACATAGTATTTTTTACATTTAGTTTTTTTTTTACTTAGTATTTTTTACATTTAGTTTTTTTTACTTAGTATTTTTTACAGTTAGTTTTTTACTTGGTATTTTTTACAGTTAGTTTTTTACTTGGTGTTTTTTACAGTTAGTTTTTTACTTGGTGTTTTTTACAGTTAGTTTTTTACTTAGTATTTTTTACAGTTAGTTTGTTACCTAGTATTTTTACAGTTAGTTTGTTACCTAGTATTTTTTACAGTTAGTTTTTTACTTAGTATTTTTTACAGTTAGTTTTTTTACTTAGTATTTTTTACAGTTAGTTTTTTACTTAGTATTTTTTACAGTTAGTTTTTTACTTAGTATTTTTTACAGTTATTTTTTTACTTAGTATTTTTTACAGTTAGTTTTTTACTTAGTATTTTTTACAGTTAGTTTTTTACTTAGTATTTTTTACATTTATATTTTTTACTTAATGTTTTTTACATTTAGTTTTTTTTTAATTAGTATTTTTTACATTTATTTTTTTTTACTTAGTATTTTTTTACATTTAGTTTTTTTTACTTGGTATTTTTTACATTTAGTTTTTCTACTTAGAATTCTTTTTACATCTAGTTTTTCTTTTACTAAGTATTTTTTTACTTCATTTTTTTCTTTTAGATTAATTTTATTTAGCCAACTTTTAGACTTTTTCTTTTTATTAGACTTGGAATTTCAATTTCATTTTTTATGCAATTTGAACTTTTGCAGATTATTTGTTTTTTTACATTATATTTTAAAAATAGATTAAATTGTTTTTAGCGTTACTTTAGATATTTTTATTTTAAATGTTAAAACTTTTTTTACTTTATTTTTAGACAGTTTTTTACTCTCTTTTTTTTCTTGCTCCATTTTTTAATTTTTCTGTTTCATGTTTTTCTTTTAAATTAATTTTATTTAGACAACATTTTAGGCCTTTTCTTTTTTTGAATTTTATTAGACATAAAATTTCAATTTTTAGATTATTTTCTTACATTCTTTTCACATGTATTTTTAATTATTTTAAAAATTCTTTTGTACATTTTTACATTGCATTTTTTACACAACCTTTTTTTTTTTTTTAAATTCAAATTTTCACCCCAAACAAGGCACAGTGCCACTTTAAAGTAGAGGGCTACTATCTGGGACATAAGTTGCAGGGGTATTATGAAATTAGGAGTTGCAAGATGTCTGTTCACATTACACTTGAACTTCTGCATGTCAGTACAGTTGGGAAAGCAGAATCCCGGAAGCGAGTTCCAAAGTCTAGCAGTTCTGGGGAAGAAACTATTGGAGTAGAAGGCTTTCTTACACCTAGGGATCTCTAGTGTGAAAGGGTGGGATTTAACTGGTTGTCGGGTTTGTCGAGGGTGTTCACATCGAAAAAGTACAAGTGCTTGTAGTTCATCATCGCCAGAGCATTCACCGTTAAAATACTTGTAGAAGAGGCAGAGAAATGCAACATTTCGTCGATGGGACAGAGGCTGAAGCTTAGATGACAGTTCAGGACCTATCAGGTTGGCAACTCTCTTTTGAACCCTGTCCAGGAGTGAGAGACAAGTAGTAGATGCACCAACCCAAATGTGACAACAGTACTCCATACATGAGCAAATGGTGGCCTTATAGAGGTACAGGATACTTTCAGGCGTAAGTAGTTTTCTTATCACGTGAGAGAGTCCACCTTCTTTGCAGCAGCCTTGGCAATGCTCTCAATTTATCTATTCCAGTTCATGTTCCCTGTAAACGTTAGGCTGATGAGTTTAAGGAAGTACTTTCAGGTAATGTGTTTTGGGTACAGGATGGTCTGCTGTGTGATAGACGACCCCGTCCCCATGTGTGTAATGGTGGATGTATTTAATGGTAGAGGAATTGAAAAGACAAAAGGTCACATAATGAGGACGAAAACATAACGTTATATATCAGCGAAAGAAATGCAATTTATTTACATAAATAGACATGAAGAAGCGATAGAAAGAATGAGAGTTCGTTGAGAGATGAGTAACATTACTTGCGGTTGACTGGCTAGTCAGGAACGCGGTGGTCGTCCATGGCCCCACCGGTGTTTGTTACATCTTGACTGCTTGAAGGTCCAGCGCGAAAGACAAAGAAATGTGGGGAACAGGAAGTGACGTAGCTAGGTCGCTCTTTTGAGTTAAAGGGGCAACAATCGAGTTAGGCTGGGAGTTTTCAACTCCCACATGTGTTCTTAGCCATTGCTATTGGTGGTAGAGAAGGTTTCTTGTAATTATTGAAGGAAACGAGCTTAGTCTTGGCAGCATTGAATGTGACCCTCAATTTTTGATTGGAGGTCATCTTCTAGTGTTTCTGCCGTTTCCTTAGATATGTGTTCATTTGTTTTTCCCTCGTGCCTGCTATAGAGAGTGGTGTCATAAGCAAATATATCCATCCCGGAAACAATTTTTTTACATTAAATTATTTTTACACTGCATTTTTTGCATTGTATTTTTACATTACTTTTTACAATTTTTTACACGATTTTTTTTTTACACAATTTTTTACACGATTTTTTTTTACACAATTTTTTACACGATTTTTTTTTACACAATTTTTTACACGATTTTTTTTTTACACGATTTTTTTTTTACACAATTGTTTTTTACACGATTTTTTTTTTTACACAATTGTTTTTTACACAATTTTTTACACGATTTTTTTCACACAATTTTTTACACGCACTATTTTCACACATTAGATTATTTTTAGATTGTTGGACTGTTTTATTATACTGTCTTTTAATTATAAATATTTATAAATTTTTATCATATTTAGACTCTTTGTTAGATTTTTTTTCTTACTCTTTTTTAGACGTTTTTATTTCATAGTTTATTTTTAAAATTTTATATTTAGATTTTTTATTTTAACAAAATAAATTTTTAAATGTTTTGTTTTTCTGTCAAAAGTTACCAAATAATCTAAAAAAAAATATTATCGAACTTTTTTTTAATGAAACTTTGAAACCGTTCAGATTTCTACCATTAATAACTTTGACTTTATCGTCATCACGTAACACTGCCCCATCTCTGTTCGGTATGGGTTTGTGCCCCTATAATTGAAGACTACCCCCCCCTCTTCATATTTACTTTCTCTTGAACCTTCCCTCCATCCCCTACAAGTATATGATCTCAGTAACAAAGTTGACACATGCACACACGGTTGTCGAGGTAGGGCTTGGTTTTCTCAAGAACTGGCTACGAGCATAATAATATTTGCTTCTTGCGTAGTACTAAAATGTGTTCTAAAATGTGTTCTCGCTGATAACCATGATGACTCGACAAAAATAATTGATGACCATCTTTTGACACGATGGCTCTTATAAAATGTTTACCCGAAGAATTGACCCTCATTTTTTGAAAATTATTTTTTTATTTTTCTCTTTTGTTAATTTTTTTTTCTTTTTTTTCTTTCTGTTTTATAAACTTTTCTTTTTCTTCATTTTATCTCCATTATTTCTTCATTTTGTATGTCATTTTTTTTTTCTACTTTTTAAATAATTTTTTTAGATTTTTGGATATAATTTATTTGTTTTTTTGTTTTTTTTAAACGTTTTAAACACTTTATAGGACTGTTAAATAAAAAATCATCTTTACATTTTAAACTTATTAAATAATTTATGGGATTTTTAAATATAAATCATCTTTTTTTTTATATTTGAATAATTGATGCGATTTTTAAATATTGATCATCTGTTTGGTTTTTTAAAAAAACGTTTTAAATAAATTAAACTTAAATACTTTATGGGATTTTTAAATATAGATCTTTAACATTTGTTTTTAAATAATTTATGGGATTTTTTTCTATAAAACATCGTTTTTGGGTTGTATTTTTTATTTCATTAAATAATTCATTGGATTTCGAAATATAAAACGGTTCCTTTCACTGGAAACTTTTTAGCAATTACAGTTTCCAAAACTGAATAGGTATTTTTTCTCTATTACATAATGCAATTGCATAAAATACAAGAAAAAACAATTATGAATACAACAAAACCATAAAACTGGGTAATACCAAAAACGCATTAGTCACACACATTAACTTCACAAATCTAATATATAAATCTCACTATGTCTGTCTTCAAGCTGGTAAAAATAGTTGCTAAGGGGTCCAAATTGAAAAAAAATTGGAACTTGGCAGGCATAAGTCGATTTTAAGTGCTCTTCTACACATGTTAATTTATATGTTAACGTGAGTTCATTTTTAACTATTTCTTTATTCGTTTGACGATAGCTCAAATGATAATGACTAAGACTGGAGTACTAAACGTTTTAGGTTCGATTCCAGCTAATGGCATGAATGTCATATTTTTTTTACTTTTGAAATCACTACCATATATCGGGTACAATATAATAATCAATGGATAATTGATTGTATAATAATAAATACGAAACCTGCATAAATTAAAATATAATATTTATGCATATTTAACGGCTAGATGATGCTAGGTGGTCTGCTAGTATATATATATATATATATATATATATATATATATATATATATATTTCTGTGGAAATATTCTTTATTCACTTATATTTCCTTTTTATATATACCAATCCTTCTGCCAATAATTGTAAGTGTCAACTAAATTAAAGGAATAAATTGTAAGATGGTCAACATCATGAAATTTTGGATATAGACTTTTGTCATTCATATATATATATATATATAGACATTGTCTCTACCAAACTCCTTTGTCAATTTTGGTCTATAGATATGAAATTTTATAACCCGGCCATACCATGGGAGTCACCACTTATCAAGGCCCGGAAGCCACTCAAGGATAAGGGTTATTGCAGGAATACTAGTCAATGAGATAATAACGTAGTAATCGTTAGTAATGGAGATTTGATAAAGTGTCTTACTTAAGGGGGCGGTTCATCAGAAATTTGTTTATGTTGAACTTGAAGACTTCCAAGTTGTAGTCAGGTGGGAAACAGGCAAACGGAAGAGAGTTCCACAGGCGTGCACGTCTAAGAAAGAAGCTTTGTTCATGGAATCTACATTTTGATTTAGGACAGATAAAGGATAGGGAAAATTATTGACAGTGGTATCAGCTAGACGGGTGATTTTTGTAAAAGATTGGGAAGGGGGAACCAGAGATTGGAACTCAGACGAGCACTTGCCATGGAAATAACAATACAACGAAGACAGGCTCGCAATGTGTCTTCTGTGGGAGAGAGGTTGCAGGGAAGAGAAAAGGGTATCCCCCACTAAGCCACAAAGTCTATTTTGTACTCTGTCAAGGCAGGACAGGATGTTTTTAGCAGCTCCTGCCCAGATATGGCAGCAGTACTCCATCCTTGGATGTACTTGGCTTTTATATAGATAGAGAATTGCATCAGTAGTGAGATATCTTGTGGAGCAGTAGAAGGATCCTACACTTTTTCCAGCGACCTTGGCAACAGACTTGACGTACGTGTTCCATTTCAGGTCAGGAGTAAAGGTCAATCCCAGAAGCTTATCAAAACATGGAGCCTCCTCTAGATGAGAGCCATCCATTTCAATTGATGCCAGATGGGGATCAGAGCGTTGATGATGTAAAGATAGGAGCTTGGTTTTAGATGCATTAAAAGTAACCAGCCACCTCTTCCCTCACTGTACCGTGCGCTCAAGATCAGAGGAAAGAGAATTAGAGAGAACTTTGTCATTTACGGCCTTTGATGTGTTGCCATAGATGGTCGTGTCATCAGCATAGATGTCAACGAATGATTTAAGTATGTGTTTTGGGAGATCATTGATGTAGATCAGGAAGAGAGTTGGACCCAGGATGGACCCCTGAGGGACTCCAGCATTAATACTGTGAGCCTCTGGTTTCTGCCCATCAACCACTACTCTTATGAACCTATCAGAGAGAAATGATTTAATAATTGAGAAAACATTACTAGTTATACTGTAGCTGGAAATCTTGTGAAGTAGGTCCTTATGCCATACCTTATCGAAGGTCTTTGATATGTTAAGAGCAATTGCCCTAGAAAGGAAACCTTTGTCGAGAGATTCACTAATCCTATGAGATATAACCGTTAGCACATCTGCTGTAGATCTTGCAGAACAGAAACTATATTGCATGTCACTAAGAAGGTTGTTTCTGTTGAGATGGTTGACTACTTTTTTATTTAATATGGATTCCAGCAACTTAGGAGACTGATTGGTCTGTACTGAGAGGGAGATGACTTTTCACCAGAATTCTTAAATACAGGGCATACTGATGAGGTTTTCTAGGGTGTTGGAAAGCACTTCTCCTTAAGGCGATGCTTAAACAGTTTTGTAAGTATGGGAGCAAGTTCTGGTTGAAGCTTTTTCAACACTATAATTGGGATGCCGTCAGGGCCAGTTGCTTTACTGGAATCAAGGTTTTAGCTTGGTGACATCATGCACAGATATTTGTATGTTACTTAGCTTGTTCTGTTTTATAGGAGGAAATACGGAGAGTTGATGGCCTTCGTCGCATAGGGTAGAATTAGCTGCAAAGTTCTTGGCAAACAGTTTGGCCTTATCTGATGCTGACGAAATGACCTCAGGTGCATTGATGATGGTTGGGATAGAATGCATGCTTCTGTTCAGGATCCTGTTTGCTATATGCCAAACCTAGTGAGAACCAAGCTGCTGCTCAGCTACTTTGGATTTAATAGAGCTCTCTTGCATTTTTTATTATTCTTTTACAGTTTTACCTATTGTAGTTTTATGAATAAATATTTTTTTTTTAATTTTGTGTAAATAAATAGAAACATTTTTTTTGTGATTAAAAGCTAAGATACTATTGCACCTTGCACACAAGTTACTTTTATTTATTTTTTATTTAATTGTTTTATCTTTATTTATTTATTTATTTGTTTGTTTTTTTGTTAGGATTATGATTAAGGGTAAGAGTTAGGGTTTGTGCACCTCCAAGCGAAACCACTGCTAACAGTTTTGGTTTTTGATCCCTTAGCAGCACTTTTACCAGCTAAAAACCAGATCAAGAGTGTGCTACAGATTCAAATACCCTACGTATCAAATTTCAACTCTGTAGACCAAATATTCAGAGAGGAGTTTGGTAGAGACTTTTCGCACGCACACACACTGGCAAGGTCACTTTTATATAAATATTTTTCATCTTTTTTTATTATTATGACGTCCTTTATTTTTTATAAATTTTCTTGTCTCTTATTTTCATTATTCATGTATTATCTCTATCCGCTCTTTAGTTTGGAATCAAACATCTTTTTAAAAAAAAAAAAAATTATAATCATAAAAAAAAAAACAACCTTGTTGGGGATCAATTGCACAGGTGCCTGATTTGTCCCCCACCCCCGTCCATTTTTGACATTCTTTGCCTATAGTCCGTCAGTAACTTTGTTTACGGCCAGCTTAAGACATGGTTCAGTTGACTTTTAGGAGGTCTAAGCTTTGAGAAAGGGGTTAGTTTATTGCTAATTACTTACCAAGTAATACTGACTGGGCTTGTAGGAATGCATTTCACCTAATGTTCTATCTTTTCAAAATTCAACCAGAGAGATAAACAGTCATTCATATATATATATATATATATATATATATATATATATATATATATATAGGTTAGTAAAAAAAAAAAAAAAAAAAAAATTAATGTGCAGCAGAAAACTAGATCCGATATCCAGAAAGTTTTTGTTCATATTTTTAAGAAAGGTGGTGTTTGATCAACTATGCTGGGGAGCCACATTTTTTTTATTATCTGTTATATGCATTATAAACTAGAATACCCGTCCCAGGATGGGTAAAATTAATTCTCTAAGATTTAAGACTACAATATGGTCATCTTCAAATCCAATGTCAACAAGTACTTTTTGTATAAACAGCCTTATTAAGTTTTATCTATTCGTCATTTTCAATCCTCTCATAATCTTCATCATTCAACTGGCAATACATCTATCTCGTTAAGCCTTATGCGAATAGTTGGCTACACATCATAACATTTCGGTCAAAGCTCTTGCAAACCTATCTTTGAGCCGAGAGAAAAAAATAAGTCGGGTTTTTTGCATGCATATATATATATATATATTTTCAGATTGTGAGAGATTATATATAATTATTTCAACAGCCAAACAACATCGCAACCCACAAGAGCCATGATAGCCAATGAACCGGAAGTCCAAGACTTGAGTTTTGCCCTCATTTGGGCTAATCAGACAGACATATCCGCACCCGGCATTTGAAACCCGAGCCTCTTGCATGCGAGGCAAACACTCTGCCAACTGAGCAAAATGAGGACGAAACTCGAGTCTTGGACATCCGGTTTGTTGGCTGTCATGGCTCTTGTGGGCTGTGACGTTGTTTGACTTTGGAAATAATTATATATATATATATATATATATATATATATATATATATATATATATATATATATATATATGGAAATCTATCCATATCTACTATTATAGGATACTTTGTCTGTGAGTTGATTTCCTATGAACTCAAAAACGGCTGGGCTGATTTTTACAAAATTTCAGACTGTTACTTTATGTGCTTGGCAGTGTTCTTAGATAGGTTTTGTATCGAAATGTCTTTGATAAGTATCTGTTGTGAGACTGAAATTTACCTGCATCATGGACGCTCCCAGTACTATATTATGATGTGAGATAGCACTCTCAGGGAGCAGTAGCCTATTACTGTAGAATCAGCAGGAGTACCATTATTACAGCACAGGCAGTAAGGCCAGACATATAAAATCAAAAGTAGGTTCTTTGATATGACAGGGGTGCATTTGAAATAAATGTTTGTTTTGAGCACAATTGAACCATGATACTTGATTGTTGCATTTTAAACCTTAATTCAAGCTATCATATATGAAAATTAATTTTATAAAATCAACAGTAGGTTCTCTACAGTGCAATGTAGACTACAATGTATTGTGGACTAAGTCACTGTGGGGAGGCTTGTGAAGCTTTCTCTTGGTGCACCGCGATGAGTCCCCAACTAGATCAGGTATTTCACTGATTTCAATGACAAAAAAAATGGGAGTGTGAAACATTTATTGATCCTCCTTCAATTCCAGGCAACATCGGATCTCCCTGCGAGTTTGAAAATATAATTGTTGTGAAAAGGATGTCTTTGTTTTATTTCAGAATGAAAAAGTTGTTAGCATTTCAAAAAATTCAAAGGGTTGTGGAGTGAGTGAGATTTATTTCAACGTCATATAGCCGTTTATATATTTAAAAAGATATGATGCAATTTATGTTCTTTTTTGGAGCAATATAGCCGTTATGATTTGAATCTGGATGTAAAATTGAAATGTAATGAGTGTATTTTTGTTTCGTAATTTATTGACTGATTTTATATATTAAGTAATATTTTTTTATGGTGTGAGTTAACCTGTGTCTTAATTTAAATTCTGTTAGACTAGTCAACCCAACGGAGATGATGACTTGCAAAAATGTTGACGAAAAAAAATCGACCCCTCCTTGTAGAAAGCTGCCCAGTTGAAGGTAAAGAAACTAATGCTTTTGGCCAATTTTTCGATATTTGTTGTCTGAGACATTGAGCTTTAAAACGGTACCAATCTCGTCAGGATCCGTTGCGTTTGTCAAAAGATTTTAGCAGACATACAAACACACATACACATAAACAGACGTTTAAGATTTATATAATAGACTAGCGAGGATACCCGGCGTTGCCCGGGTGTTTGTAGGTGTGTGTGTTGGGAGGGGGGGGGTAGATCAAAAATGTTTAAAAAAAAGTTTGGGCAGGAAGGTAGGCTCGAACCCGAAACCTTGAGGTTCATAGCATGACACCACGAAGCCAGGGACTTTAAAAGAGGCGAAAATAAGCATTTAAAAACGAAGGTGGTTTTCTAGGTCAAATATCACGTCATAGCAGCAGCAGCAGAGAAAACAAATTCACAGCGCAAATTTTGTTGTAAGATAAAAGTGGTCGGAATAAAAGATATTTACGACATCGCTTCGTAAGTGTTAGATATTATCTCGGTAGCATATAAAAAGTTATAAGAATGAGCACACAAGCCGAGAACCAGCTGGATATACACAAAAAATGCACACACACACTAACACACATTTTGCCTTTTATATATATAGGTAGATAGATTATTATAGGTAATATTTTTATGGTGTAAGTGAGTTAATTTGTGTTTTTTTAATGATTAAAGGCAATTGTAAGAAGCTCAGCACTATTTGTTTGAGTTTGCTGTAAGCACTGATTTATGAAGTCTTCGTCAAGATTTATCTCTATATAAATAAAATGAACTCATTTTTTCCCGTCTGATTTTGACCTTAATAGGATTAAAAATCAAGATATTTCATGCAAATATAATATGCACAAACGGCAGAACAATATCTGAGGTGTGTTATAGATCAATGGAAGTGGTAAAATATTTTCTCTCTAATAAATTCCTCCTCCCCCTGCCACCACTTAACACCGCAGCTATATGACATAAAAAAATCTCAATCGCTCCACAATGCTATGAAATTTTTTGAAATGCCAGCCATTTTTCATTCTGAAATAGAACAAAGACATCCTTTTCACAACAATTATGTTTTCAAACTAGCAGGAAGACCCGACGTTGCCCGGGATTGAATGAGGATCAACGAATGTTTCACACTCCCATATTTTATTTTTTGTCATCAAAATCAGTGAAATTTCCCATTTTACAATAGATTGCCTGATCTAGCTGGGGACCAAAAGCTTCGCAAGCCTCCTCAAATATTGTACTGGTATTTTATTTTCTTTAATCTAATCATCCTGAGGAAGTCTTGAAATCAAGATGAAACATTGATTAATACATAACTTGGTTTGTTCCTTTTTCATCTCTCTCTCTCTCTCTCTCTCTCTGTATATATATATATATATATATATATATATATACTCACATAAAATTAATATACGAAAGTATAGATTTTTGCGTAAACTTTAAGTATTTACTTCAAAAGTGCTCAATACGTAGATAGAGCTAGTTAGTAATTTATAAAATATATATGGCGATTAAGGTACACTGAATATTCCGCGTTTCATCCAACTCTAGGATTCTTCAGGCTTATGCGCGAATTCTGTGGTTGTTTCTCGTTTTTATATGCTCCTCTTCTATTGAGATTTTAGTTAGCCAATCAGCTTTCTAGTATCCACCGTGCCCTTCCTATCAGCCAATGGGCATGCATTTATCAGACAAAGGATCTGTTTAAAACTAGGTTAGTGTCAAGTTGGTCTAATGGTTATCATACTTGACCCACTGTCTTTAGGTTTTGGTTTTGATCTCAGCTCGAGTATTTTTTTTTTTTTTTTTACTTACAAGAAGTGAACTGTTTAGAAAAAACATAATACTCACATGCAAATGTTCCAGTTTTTGTATGAATTAAGATATAATATTTATGGGTATTTTATGACTGGACAATGCTAGGGCGCCTGCTAGTGTGTGTGTGTATATATATATATAATATATATATAAATAAAAGATTCTCTCAAGGTATGAGGTGCAAAGTTGTTCAGAAATCCACTCAGATAATTTGTTTATCGTGGTGAAGGCTTTGTGTAGAACCATCCAAACTTTTTGGTACCACTGCTAATCTTATTCGGTGAGATTGATTGCCACAGATAGTAGACTTCAGGTTTTCACATCAGTTTTCCTTCTAGATGCGTGTCTTAACGAAGACTGAGGATATATCTCTCCCAGTGTTTCTTAAACGCGCCCCGAGATTCTACATTCAGGCGCAATACATGCAGTGCTTACTATTGCCAAATGTTCACCCATCTGGTTATGACCATGCTCATAGTTGCTTAACTTCAGTGATCTGCTGAGAACCGGTGTATCCAAATGCCATGTATATATATAGGACATCGTGTATGGCGAGGTTAGGGTTAGCTGATCTCTGGAACATTGCCAATTGGACGACCAACTCTGCGCTACAAGGACACCTACAACAGAGACCTGAGAACTTGTGGCATTCAGTCACAAGATCTCGAGTCAATCGTCTGATCACGCAGCTTGATGAGCAAAGGTCAAGGACGGCATCAAATTCGCAGAAAAGAAGACTGGAAAAAAGAGAGACTACAGGTGAGAGAGGATACACCATTCCTACCGCTGACTATAACTGCAGCATCTGCCAACGTAGCTGCAAATCTAAAATTGGACTACTTAGCCAGGTGAGATGCTGTAGTAAACCAAACTTGGTACAGAATGTCTCAAGAGACAGAAGGTTGCCAATAAAATATATATGGCAATAAAATGGAAAAAGATAATTGCAACTTCTCTTCCAATTTTTGGATTTTGTAATCATGCCCATATTCCTTTATTTTCTTTTAAAGTTGGTAAGCTCCTATTCTTTTGATGAGTTAAGGGCGGAATAAATTAAAAAATTGACGTAATAATTATATGAATGATTCTGCAGTACGAAACAGGTGCCGTCAAGAATTTTGCATGGCAACGTACTTAACGAAATAGATGAGAAAATGGACATTTTGAAATTTGGAATTTTGTCATTTATTTATTATATCTGCTCTGTAGTTACATCGAGCTTCAGCTTAAAGGATTGGCATAAATTAAGGGTGAAATATAATTGGATAAACACATTTCCCCATGAACATGTATATATATATACATATATATATATATATTGTCATCTGCGTGCAGTTTTGCTCTATCTAACTAGACAAGCATGTGTTTCAAACAGATCGAAACTTGATCATCTCATTGACAGCACTTCTACCCATTCATCGGTCACAAGCCATGCAAAATCTCAATGTTTATATAAACACTGTCAATTGCTGAAGAGGGCTGCATTAGTTTTCACAAAGAGCTTTCACTTACCACAGTACTCAATCTAAGAAAGTGGGGGTGGGAGGCATATTGCCAATGCTTAAGGTCACCCTAACTCTTTGTTGTATCTAAAGTTTGCCCAGTTCTTAGCCGTTGCTGTCGTTGCCCTGCATCTTGACCTTGGTGCCACACTTGGACATATTTATTTTTAATTTATCGATAGTGTCTATTTGCTTTCTCCCTTTCGTTTTTCATAATGGCTGTTCATCTTCGCTTTTTAAGCTTTTGTGTCGCGTTGCCCTATGTTCTGATTTCTGTTGCCTGCTTCTTGACATCGTTTGTCATCATCCAATTTTTTTTAAATTTCGATCATTTCGTTAATTTTCAACAATCATGTTTGGCTGTCTCACTTTACTCTTCGTTCTGTCGGCTTCACATCGGCCATGTTTCTAGGGGTTTCCTATTCTTGGCTGACTTTTAGGCAACTGTTGGTCATCCTAGCTACCTGATGACCATGTTTTAAGTGGTGTCCTACCCAGGGTCCTTTGCATAGTCAAGTGGAAGATTGCCCAGGGCTTTGGAGGGGGGGGGGTATTTAGCAATGTCTTCTGGCGTCCTGCCTGCTGGGGGTCTTGGTAATGTATTTAGTTACACCCTGCCTGAGGGGTCAATACCAATGTTTTCAGTGGCACCTTGGCCAGGGCTGTGTCTTCGGTGACGCCTTGCCCGGGGCCGTGTCTTCGGTGACGCCTTGCCCGGGGCCGTGTCTTCGGTGACGCCTTGCCCGGGGCCGTGTCTTCGGTGACGCCTTGCCCGGGGCCGTGTCTTCGGTGACGCCTTGCCCGGGGCCGTGTCTTCGGTGACGCCTTGCCCGGGGCCGTGTCTTCGGTGACGCCTTGCCCGGGGCCGTGTCTTCGGTGGCGCCTTGCCTTTAGTTGTGACTTGCCTAGAGCCACATTTTCATTGATGCCTTTCCCAGGGCCCATATCCATGTCTTAAGTGCTCCCTTGGCTCTTGACCATTTTCTCTACTAGCAAAAATGTCCCCGCTAACTCCTGCTCTCTTTAGTTTCTCAGTGGACTTCACTTCCCAGTTTTATCTGGAATGATCCATTTCACTCCTAGCTCACACAACTGTCTCCTTTATCCCTTCAGGCTTTTCAACCATGCATCAATTGCCCTCTATCCTCCCTCCTTGCCTGGCTCTCTCAAACATTTTCTATTTGATTTCTCACCAGCTCATGTAATGAAGTCGACCATCCACCTCTAGACTATATCAGTACCAAAATCCTTAACATCTTGATTGCAATTTGTGTATCAGCTTCCGTTATAAGCAACATTTTTTTTTATCTCTCCATCTTTTAAAAACTGAACTAATTCGACGTTAATGAAAATCATGTCTTTTTTTTTTTTGTTGTTGTAGTGGAGGGGACGAAGCATTTACCAGCTGAAGTATTGAGCTAATTGTGACATTTTCCACGAAGACTTTAAAAACAAAGCAAAAACATAGACACACGGGGTGGAGCACACTATTTCATCAAAAAAAAAAAAAAAAAAAGGTTGTGTGCAACTCAATATAGTTTCGAATCTGATATTTTCACCTGCCATCATCCTTTTAATTTGGAGCTTGTGTAAATCAGTGACCTGTTAAACCAATGCATTTTAGGTGAAAATATTATTACATACTTGCATGGCATGTTGAAATTAGTAAAAATTCAAGATATTACAAAAAAAATGATTTGGCAAAAAAGTAATCTATATATATAAAAGCCAAACGTCTGTGTGTATGTATGTATGTTTGTTTGTAACGCTAAAACTTTTGAAAGACGGAACCAAACTTGACAAATTTGGTATCATATCGAAGCCCCATCACCCGGATGACAAATATCGAAATTTCACGTCAAACGGACCACTAGAAGTTGGTCAACTGATCAGTTATCTTCGAGGGGGGCCCCCCAAAAAAACCTGTCATTATCTATATATATAAAAGACAAATGTTTGTTTGTAACGCTAAAACTTGAGATGAAAGATTCCTCTCCCCTAAGAATAAAACATATGTTCAATATCTGCTTTTGTTTTTTCATTGTTTATACGGTCCCGAGCAACGCCGGGTAGCCCTGCTAGTCTATATATAAAAGGCAAAATGTATGTGTGTTTGTATGTCTGCCAAAAACTTTCAGCACACACAACAGATCCTCACAAGATTGGTCGTTTTTTTTTTTTTGTCGACATTTTCACGAATCATCGTCTCGGTTAGATTGACTCTCCTTAATTTCAGTGCTCTCGACTTCCTGTTACGGGTTCGAGCCTGCCTTCCTATTATCACTTTTTTTTAACACCTCTCTTCACCCAAACTGCCTACTGTTGTTTAGATCCGCCCCCCCCCCCTGCAATTAACACTTTTTTTTTATATACTCCCACCCCGGAGTTCCTTACTATCTGGTCAACGCCAGGTACCCTCGCTAGTTACAAGTAAAAATAAAATTTATTGAGTTTTATTGTATGTTTTTAATGTGACAGAGTTGTACGACCAATTCAGTATGACAAATTGACTTATCTCCCTTGACTTAAAATTAAGGATCTGCCATTTTTAAACAAAAAAAAAATCCCGGAACGTAATTGCGGATTTTTTTTTTTTTTTTTTTTTTTTTGTTAAAAATACGTCTAGCTCATCTTCTACTGGATCATTTTTTTTTCCATAAACTTTTGGAATTTATATTCATTTCGACATGACACATAAGTATGTAATAATGTTTTCACCTGAAATGCATTGGTTTAAGAGATCACCAGTCTGCAGGAGCATCTTATATATATATATATATATATTTTTTTTTTTTTTTTCAATTTAATTATTTAAATGATCATTGAGGACTTAGACAATGGAGACATTTTTTTTTATTTCGTTTTTATTTTCTCTCTCTCTCATAGGACAATTGCATGAGGGTAGCCATTTTGTATTAATGGCCAACCTCCTCAGAAAATACTACTCCTCCTACTACTCCCACTCGTACTACTACTACTACTACATGTACTACTACTACTACTACTACCACTACTTCTTCTTCATCATAGCCGACATAATTGACCTCCGTTGTACGTATATACTATCTCATATTATGCATCTGTTCGGTTGAAGCCCAATTTAATCTTTTTTATATTTCTTTTTTTTTTTTTTGGTCTGACTGCCGTAAAAATGCATGAAAAATAAGGGTTCTTTGATATGACTGGGGAGCGTGCAAAAATTACTGTTCTCTTTTTGTTTAGAAGCACCGAAAACCATGATACTTGACTTTTAGCTTTTTAGACTTTCATTAAAGCCAAATTTATGCTGCTTGTATAAAATCGCTCAATACAAAAAAAAAAAAAATAAATTGGGAAGAACCTTTACCAGTGGCGAAAAGAAAATATCGTACAGTAAAAATTACGTAAATTTATTAAGTAGTTTTATTTTTAAAGAAGAAAATAAAATTTTATGGCTAAATGAAAATTAGCAATATTGTGACACCATCTTGAAAACAAGGGAGATAACTCCAAATAATTCCAACTTGTTAGAATTTAGAAAACCATTTGGTTTCCGCATTGTTTTTGGATAACTTATTTTGGCTATATGGGCTTTCTTTGGTTGATTAGCCAACATGGCCAACTGATGCTGATGTCATGTGGTTATATAGAATTGTGAAATGTGAATATAGAAACGAAATGCATTTTAATAGTTTTTGCCAAAAAAATTAGTCTTTTTTTTTCTGCGTCAAATCTTTTTTTACCAAAATCTTTTGCATTTAACGAGAATTTGGATAAACAAAAGAAAACGGCAAATGAAAAGGAAGTTTTGACTGCATATATTGCCGATATAGGAACGAAATGCATTTTAATGGCTTTTGACACAAAAACTATTAAAACTAATAAAAAGTACCGACTTTTTTTTTTTTTTTTTTTTTTTTTTTGCTATTAAAAATTATTTTGAATTAATTTCACTAGATTTTCGTTTATTCCATTTTGTATCATCTTCTGAAGTTAAAGCAAAGAAAATTGCAACTACTTTTTTTTTTAAATCTTATTCTTAAAAAAGCTAGAAATTAAAAAATAATTCAAATAATATTTCTCCCAAATTTTAATTTAAATTATACAAATGAACTAATCTCGTGATAAACCCATTTGATAAAAACATGTAGTTACAACTTGCTTTTTGCTTGGTGTTTTTTTTTTTTTTTTAATTCAAATTCTCGTTAAACAAAAGATTTCAGTAAAAAATTGTTTAAAAAAGAGAAGACAAAAAAAAATGTCGAATTTTTTTTTCCGTTTTTTTTTTTTTTTTTTTTTTTTTTTGCGTTAAAAACAATTAAGACGCATTTCGCTCTTATGTCTACATTTCGCAATTTGAAATTACCACATGTCAGCTCCAGTCGGCCATGTTGCCTAATCAACCTGTAAAAGTCAATACTGCCCCCTTTTTTTTTTTTTTTTTTTTTTTTTTTTTATTGCTTTAGTAAAAAAAAAATAACATTAAAAACATAAGTTCTTATTTATTGGTCTCCCCACAGGGGCAGAGTTAAACATAAGGTCGGTTTTTTAATGGGGGAGAAAAAAAAAGGGGAACTTTGGATTGAAATGGAATATGAATTGCCTCTAATCGAGGACAGAACAAATGAAGTGTAGTACCAGAACAGATACTGCACTTTGCTTCTAATGAAAAGGAACATTATAATGGACACTAGCGACAGGATCCCAACAACACACCCACATGCATCCGTATCAAGCAAGTTGCTTGTATACAGTGCCTCTGTGTGTGTTCATATGTTACTTGCCTCCCCACAAGGGCAGCGTTAGACACAAGGTCTGTTTTTAATGTGAAGAGAATCCAGTTCCCTAAAAAGGGGCACTCTAGATTGGAACAAAAATAAAAATTACCTCAGTTTAGCAGGACTACTCTTTCACTGAGTGAGAAGCGAAGAGACTAAACGCAGCACCAGAACATCTTGTTCCGAGCTAAAAAGGTCATGTGTGTTATATGGATGTATTCCGGCCCAAAAAGCAGCAGTTCTTCCCCCTTGCTCATGGAATGTGAGGACTAAAGAACAAAATGAGAGAAACGAGAGTTACAAGACTGCTAAAAGTAAATTTAAATTCCACGCTTTATATCTGTCTTGAATTACAGTTTGGTGCTAGAGTATGAAAGGGGTCCCAAATTTCTGGCTTCGGTAAATTTGGGTTATGTGATATAAGATGGCCAGTGAACCATGAAATGAAATGGCATAGAAATTAGTAAATCCGAATTAATATGGATATGGCCAGTGTGAGCCAGATTTGGGGAATGCATAACGATGCAGAAGCATTTTTAAGGGAAGAAATATACTTAGAAACCCGGATATAAGAAACTTCTTCTCATGTCCCCACAGCACTCTTATATCAGGGTTAAACTTATATCCTGGTTACACTGCACATTAACACAGGCTCATTTGGGACCAGAGAAAATCTCTCTTATATCCGTTTTTCTTATATTCGGGTATCTTATATCCGGGTTACATTGTGTGCGTGTGTGTGTGTGTATATATGTACACACACACACAGAGTGTAATGCAGATGTAAGAGGCTCCTTATCGTGGGGGTCCCAATTTTGAATCTCGCTAGATTCAGCCACTCTGATAAGTCATAGACGACGAAACACTTGTCAGTGAATAATTATATTTTAAAAACCATATATATGCCGCTTCCCATATGGGAGTACCAAATTGGTTAAAAGGGAAAATTATTCCCAACTCGCATTTAGGTAAAAAGTGCATTTTTTGCAAATAATTGAATTCATTCAATACGTATCGCAAAAACAAATAACACATATATAATTTTACTAAGTCATTTTATTTTACACTATTGCTATTTTTATAGATGAGACGACGGTGACAAGCAAGATATGGTTCCTTCTGGTTGATGATTATCTTCCTTAATATATTATTATTATATTCAAAAACGAGGAAGTTAATCTCATATTCTTGTCCAGGGATGACAGTTTTTAAAGCCAAATTTTGTGATTTTTGACCTTAAAAAGTTTCATTTGATTGTTTTTAAAGCGTAACATGTGGACTAACTAAGGAAAAAGCAAGCGGAATACATCGGAAAATGTGTTCTATTTTTGCAAAACCAAAAAAAGTGGCCACGGTGTGGTATGGATATTTTAGGTATTTTTGCTCGAAGCAAATTATTAGTAAACCTTACCAAATTTAAGACAAATAAACTTGCAAACTTACGAAAGATAAAAGTAATCAATTCACAAAACAGAAAAAAAAAATTTTTGTTTCTAAAAAAAAAAAAATTAAGAAAAAAAAATGAATCGTTTGGTTAAGTGGGGTCGATTAAAAGCTCGCGCGGATCCAAACCAGGACTTTTTCCTTCTACGCATATTTTCTTCTTAAAAAGGTTTTTGCATCGTTATGCGTTCCTCAAAATCTGCCTCTTGCTAATTTTACATCCATCTTAAATTTGGATTTACCAATTTTATGACATCATTCGATGTGACATTAGGTTATAATCATCTCACGTGACCTAAATTACGCAAGGCCAGAAATTTGGGGGCCCCTTTCATATGCTAGTGTTAAGGTTCATTTGTGTTCCTAAACCAAGGAAAACATAAGTTTTCAAGCGCGCACCTATCATATCTAAGAGCCAACAAAAGCCTGTGACACCCGACCCCAGGGATCTTTTATTTTTATTTATTTATTTTTTTTAAACATTTTTGTCTTTGTTGCTCCCCCCCAACCCTTTCCTTGTAGTGACCTCTTTCCCTTTCTTGGGTTTTTGTGTAGCTGCTACTTGCAAGCATTTTTTGGATTGGATTGGATTTTTTTTTTTTTTTTTTTTTTTTTTTTTTAAGAAAAGAAAAAATATCTGTTTGTTCTTCTTTTTTTTCTTTTTAAATTCTTAATATTGTTTTTTTGCTATTGTATATCTACAGAATAAAAAAAAAAAGATTGGACATTTTTTTTTTCTGGAATGCATAGCATGCCATCCTATTATAACCAACATTTAGCAAAAATGGAGGACGATATAGCTCAATTTGTGTATCGGTTTTCCTTGCCTCTGGAGTCACTTTTTGGTATTAGTTAGCAAGCATCTTGGTATCTTTTTTTTTTTTTCTTTTTTTGTATAGTAGAAACAGTTTTTACTGACTGTTTTCCTCCAGCTATGAGTAAAAACTCAATCTGTGTTTAAAAATAAATTGTTTGGCGATTATTTCAGTTTTTCTAGTTTCCAGAGATTAGTCTACCGGGTTCTTGTTCAAAATTCCTCTTATATTAAAAACAAAAATAAAGAAAAATCTCTTGACGTATGTAACTGTATGTAAATATCATATTCCAAAAATCGTGTAAATTGATCAAGAAGTTTTATTTTTGAATAAGAAAATTAAATTTTATGAGTATCTGAGAAGTGCCTGTTTTGTCCACCATTTTGAAAAATATCTCCGGAAACAAAGGGAGATAACTCGACAATATTTCATACAAGATTTATGTTGTAATGCACCCATTAATTGCTTAAAAATGATTTTCTTTATGAAAGTAAAACTACTTGATCAATTTATGTGATTTTTGGAATATGATATTTTCATTGTGTCACAGGTATTTACATTATGCAGATTTGTCTTTATTTTTGTTTTTTTAATAGGATAGAGGGAATTCTGGATGAGAACTGTCATTTTGTATGGTAGTATATAGAAAGTTCCTTGTCACTCTTGAAAATTGAAATCTGGTCAGAAACTGTTTTAACCCACTGTTTCCATCCAGCTATGGGTAAAAAAAATTGTTTTAAAAAAAATGTTTAATCATTATTTTAGAATTTTTCTTATTTAACCCCTACTATTTCAGCCATAGTGTTGTGTTGTTTGTAAAACTAGCTGGATTGCTAATCAGGGTTTATGTAAACACAAACCAAAGTCTCTTGTACTTTTAAAATAATATGTAATAGGAATGAATGATTTGGAACAATGTTTATTTTCCAGTGACAATGCTGACAGCATGGAAGGGTTTCAGGGTAGGGTGTGTGTGCAAACTGACAGAAAGATAATGTGTCGACTTTAATTCCCCGTGGTCACTGCTTCCGTTTTTGTTCTTGTCTTTTATTGGTATGGATGATGTCAAAACATTCCACCAGGCATTATCTGAAATGTCAGTCAGTCCCGTTGACCTCTCCCCAAGGATTCTACGTCCCTCATTTTGAACTTCTTTGATGTCATTCCTGGGGCACCTAGATCCAGGATCTAGGATCTTTCCTTTGATGTCATCTTCGCAAGCCCGGACAGCCTCTGCCACCTGCAACTCTACCCCTCTTTTGTAACAATAGCTAAGGGTTCATACCCTTTTTAGAAGATATTAGAGATAGTGACTATACTTCTACTTCCAAAGTACTGATTGTGCATTTATATACTGATCAGTATTAATATTGCGGTCCTTGTCCAAAATTCTCCCCATATTAAAAAGGCAAAAATAAAGAAAAATCTGTATGATGCATGTACCTGCAACGAAATGAAAATATCATATTCCTAAAATCACTAAAATTGATCAACTCATTTAATCTTTATAAAGAAAATCATTTTTAAGCGATTAATAGGAATTCGTCAGCATTACACAAGTTTTGAATTATTGTTATCTACTTTGTTGAGATTTTTTTTTTTTTTTTTTTTTTCAAAATGGCGGGCAAGAAAGTCACTCTTTCAATACTCCTAAAATTTGATTTTTTTTAAACGTTCAGCGTTATAAGGTGAGGATCAATGGTAAGTGGGGTAATCCTAAGAAAGAAGTGGTAGTCTTCCCTACATCTTGGTGTAGGAGCTAATGAAAAGGGACCTTTCAGATCGGCCTTGACTATGGTCAATCATTTTCTTTTTACCCATTAATACTGTTGGGAAGGTATGATCTTGTGGTTTTTTCACTGTTAGAGCTGAAAATAGCAACTTGTATTCAATTTATTGTATACAAGGAATCAACATTAAATAATCCGAAAAAGGGTTGATGTGTCGTAAAACGGATCAATTCTTGTATTAGAATTCTTGCATTGTGTAGAAATTATAAGCAGGTTTTAAATTCGTCTACCCGGCTACGAGAGTATTTGTCTGTCTGTTCGTCTCTTTGTTTGATCTGTCACGCATAAATTAAAACTAGTGTTTATGTCCGTCTGTCTTTGTAATGCGTAAGTTTGAAATATCCTTTTTGTCACTAATTTCATTATTATTACTGTTGGGTCGCCACTTGTCGAGGCGAAGAGCAACTAAAGAATAAGGGCTAATAAGACGGAACGATTTTCAGCCGAAAGATGAGGAACACTATGGAAGTACTAGCATTGATCAGTGGTATGAACTGCGTTTGATTACTATTGGATCACCATTTATCAAGACCAAAAGCCACTCAAGGATAAGGATTTAAAAAAAATTATTACTGTTAGGTTATCATTTATCAAGGCCAAAAGCCACTCAAGGATAAGAATTAAAAAGAAACAAAAAAGTCAGTTTTGACTAAAAGCAGTGTTATCTAACTAATTGTTATGTCGTCATTAGTTAAATATCACCGGGATCTATAATATATATCTCACCTGTCTGTTTAAATGTATGTATGTCTGCCTAAAACTTTCGATAGAGGCGACGGATTTTCACAAGATTGGTACTGTTTTGAAGCTCGACCCTTCGGACGACAAATATTGAAAAATTGACTAAAAACATTAATTCCTTCACCCTCAACTGGGCACTTTTCTACAGGGAGAGGGTCGGGGGTTTTTTTTGCCAATATTTTCGAAAGTCATCCCTTCTTTTTGATTGACTAGCCTTAATTTAAACCTTCGTCACTTCTTGTTTGGCAATATTTCATAAAACAAGTATTTCTATGATTCAATTAAAAAATGATTCCGCAACGTTTGCTGTTCAAATGTGACGCAAACTCAAGGGAAATAACTCATTTCTCCGGAATTGGTCAGAGTTTTAAAAAAAATTTTAGAAATTAATTACATTGTTATTAAGCTAAGTTTATTGCTGTAAGCATAACTTGCAAATAAACTGGGTTTTTTTAATAATTAATTTTCTAACTTATCATTTTTCATCACTTTTTAGATATTTTCATTACTGCGATACAGTAATTAAGTAGATAACCATTGGTTTTAATTGAAATACAATATTTCCTGTTTCAAATTTCGCTATCATAATGAAGAAGAACCTGATGTTGTAATCTGCAATGAAGCAGTCCTACAGTAATACGTTCCACAAATGGGAAGCCCTTGAAAAGATTTTGAGAGACTGTACAACAATAACAAATGAAAATTGGCTAGTCAGAATCAAATTTTGGTTTATCAGCTTAAATGCTACTTAGGTCCAATTTTGAAAATCCCACCAATATTAGGCATAAACAAGGGAGGAAGACTACAAAGAAATAGAAAGAGGACAGAGAGAAGGTATGAGAATCGAAAGTGAAAAAGCCATTAGAAAGAAAATTTTGCCAATAAAATATTATGCTATATAAAACTAGTATGAATTAAAAACATTTTAAAAATATCATTTTATACGGCTTCTGTATCGGGCATATAAATGATTAATCATTTAAAAGATTGATAAATATTGCCATGCCTAGTTGGAGCTATAAGTTCTTCTCTGAGATTCACTCGCTCTTTTTATTATTAAATAAGCTGTACTGACCCAATGTTGGCCAAGACCTGTTATAAGAATTAATCCATCATAGTTGATTTTTCATTTAAGGTGTCTATTTAAGAATTTCTACATGTTAGAAAACGGCGAGATCAGATTAAGTACTTTTTATTATTTTAAATAAAGTATGTTAGTCTATTGCAACTAAGTTGGTCAGTCAGAATCAAAGTTTAATTTGTCGGCTTAAATGCTATTTGAAAATCCTGTCAACTTTAGTTTTAGGGATGATAGAATATATATATATATAATGTTTTGGCCCATTTTTGCTCCTTGCTCTTCTTTGAAGATATCATTCATTTATGGTGAGGTTCATCCATTTGAATTATTATTAAACTACTGTTCTTATCTTGAGTGTTGCTTGCGTGATGTTTTAGCCAATGTAACCTCTAACCTTCTTCAGGTGTATTTTGTCAAACTTGAGAATCGGCACACTTTTTCTCTCTCTCTCTCTCTCTCTCTCTCTCTCTCATATATAAAATACTAGCCTGGGTGTTTGGAGGAGTGTGTTGAGAAAAAACAAAAACAAAAAAAAACAAGTGGATGCAGGCAGGCAGGCAGGCTCGAACCCGTGACGCGAAGGTGGAAAAGAAAGCGAAAGAAAATCTGATGTCTTACCGCTACTCTCATGACGTGACCGGAAGTTCGGAACGTTAAAATTAGGCAAAATCAATCCAACCGATACAATGACTTGCAGAAAATCGACCCCTCCTTGTAGAAAACTGCCCAGTTGAAGGTGAAGGAATTAATGTTTTTGGCCAATTTTTCTATATTTGTCGTCTGAGACATCGAGCTTCAAAATGATACCAATCTCGTGAAAATCTGTCGCCTCTGTCGAAAAGTTTTAGGCTGACATACATACATTTAAACAGACAGGTGAGATTTATATTAGAAATGTTTTTTGTTTTTTGTAAAAATAAGCTTTTTCAATTATATTTCATTTTATGTGTACACACAGTCTTTTTGCTTAGAAGCTCAATGTCAGATACCACTCTCATGAAAATCCGTCACCTCTGTCAAGTTTTAAGCAGACATACATACATACATACACTTAAACAGGTGAGATTTATATTATAAATGCCTATTTTTTGTAAAAATAGTCTTTTTTCAAGTACATTTCATTTTATGTGTACACAAATCCTTTTTGTTTATAAGCTCAATGTCAGATATAACAGAGCACATATGAAAAAAATAACAGTATAGATACATTCCAAGTATTTCTTTTTCTTACCAAACAGTTCTTTCAGCACATCAAAACTGTAAACAGTTGTTTTACAGATCTGTTTCGTCATGCAGAAACAATCAATTATTACTATGTCAATATCGAATCCTTTCATGCATATATATTCATCAGAAAAATGGACATTTTTGCTTAGAAAGAAATATGCATGATAACATAATGTCAGAAAATGTACACATTGCTGGATGTATATTTCTTTCTAAGCAAAGATGTCTATTTTTCTGATGAGTATATGCACGAAAAGATTTGATACTGACATAGAAATAATTGATTGTTTCTGTATAACGAAACGGATCTGTAATATATATATATATATATATATATGTATATATATATATGTATATATGAAAATTTGGTAGCCAGACTTGTCAACGTAAATCCTATTTATGTCTAACTTTTAAAGCTGGTCGATATAATTTTAGAGATTACGTAGTCTCTATATTATATTTCTCTTAGTCTGTCTGTTGCACATTTTCTTGGAAACTAACATGCCGATCTGGCTGAATTGTTTCTATGAACCTTTGTTATAATAAAGTACAGCAAACTAAGTATTATGGTATCCACAATTAGGAATTAATAGGGATTAGTAATTAATGCAAAAATGAGCACAAATTAAACAATATTTAACCATCAATTTGGCATAAAGCACTCAGTCTTAGTTAACGGGCAATAACTTTTGCCGGTTTTTGATGGATTAAAAAGTTTCATATATATATATATATATATATATATAATATTTATATATAATTAGTTACAATTTATTTATTTATTTAAAAAAAAAAAAGAAATCTAGCAAAGCGCTCTAATACAAGATGACTTATCTAAACTTTCTAGTAAACAAAACATTATATATATATATATATATATATCATATATACAAATATATATCATATATATATATATATTTGATACTGACATAGAAATAATTGATATATATATATATATATATATATATATATATATATGATATATATTTGTAGTCATCGACATACAGTCCTGTTTCGTTGTATCACAACTCATCAGGTGCGCTAGACTAGCATCTCTCCCAAGCCAAGGATTGAACCTAGAACCGTCGTGTTGACAGTCAGCAGTTCTTCCACTCGACCACAGAAGGAACGACCGCAAATAACTCGTTGGAATGTCTATTTAAATATACACCCGCCACCACTCTTACAGTGCTCAAATCGTATGTTCGTAAACAAACAACGAGCTTCGCATTTTTCAGCCAATTAAGTACCGGGTGAGATTATTTACGACAGTGCTCTACTCAAAGAGAGGGGCTTAAAATATATTTGTAGTCATCGACATACAGTCCTGTTTCGTTGTATCACAACTCATCAGTGCCGCTAGACTAGCATCTCTCCCAAGCCAAGGATTGAACCTAGAACCGTTGTGTTGACAGTCGGCAGTTCTCCCACTCGACCACAGATATATAATATAAAGTCTAAAAAAAGCTTTAAGTAAAATAAAGAATCCCGTTTAAATTCCCGGAAAAAAATAATAAGTTTAACGTACCGCAGACGTAGCTCCTACATGATCCGATGTCTAAAAAAGTTTACAATTATGCAATAGAATATATATATATATATATATATATATGATTGCATGGTCAGTTGAGGAAAGGAAAACTAGTGTTATTTACTTTTTTACAAAGTGAACACTTGTAATGTAAAAAAAAGAACTGTGATGCAATATTCAAATGTTTATGCATCTCATGTAGAGATCATGTGTTAGCCCTAAAGAGGGGGACGGTATTTATTTGCTTCCCCACTGAGCAAATTAGGCACAAGGCCGTTTTTTAATGTGGAGGGAGAGGGAGGGGGGAGGGAAAGGGGGATCCTGCTCCCGAGAGGTGGGAAATGGGAGCTGGATAGTAACTGTGGTCGTAGGGTGATCCCTACCTTGACCAAGTTCAGATATGTGGGGTTATCCCCACATATGGTCTTTGCTAGTCATAGCTAGTCTTTGCTTGCAGCATCTGTCGGAACAGATACTACACTTTGATCCCGGCCAAAAGGCCGGGCGGACCTTCTGTCGAAGGGGGGCCCTAAAGAGGGGTACTCTTGATTTCTGCGAAATTTCAATTGAAATAAAATATAAAACTGAAAAGAAACTTTTTAGTCTATTTGCAGAGTTAGGAATTAATGGGGTTTAGTATTTAATGCAGAAACGAGTACAAATTCAACCATATTCGACCATTACTCATCCTAAATCAATGGGCTAGAACTTTTGCCCGTTTTTATATATATATATATATATATATATATATATATATATATATATATATATATATATATATAAGCGAAAGAAAATTAAAACTGTAAGTTGAACTTCTTTTTTTTTTTTTATTTTAAGGAATTTAACTTTGTTTAATACCAGGCAACGCTGGGTACATCTGCTAGTATTCAACCATATTTAATCATTAATTTGGTATACAGTATCAATTCTTATTCAACTGGCCATAACTTTTTTTTAACAAACTAAAATTTCTACTTTGTTTATAATCTAAACTTATTGCAAAAAAAAAAAAAAAGAACGGATCAACTTGAGAGGATTTTCATGCAAGCTGAAATATTATGCGCGGTTTGTTTTTATATTTTTATACATATCCAACATTTTTTCACTTTTTTTTTTTTTTTTTTTTTTTTTTACTATAATAAATTGCGGTTTCACTTAATGCCTTAACTAGCAAATTCTAGCATTGCTACAAATATAATTTTCTGATTTCTTTATGTTCTCTGATGAGAAGAATAACAAGAATAGCATTTTTTTGAAACTCCGCAGAATAAGGACTTTGTCTTTTGGAGTATTCAGTCGAACAATAAATTTTGATTGTAAAGTTCAACTTACAGTTTTAATTTTCTTTCTCTTATAATAAGCTCTACTATCTATTGCATATTGAGCTTTTTTATTCAGTTGGGATTAAATTTTCTATATATTAATACTGTTATTTATATTAGTTTGAAGTTTACCATTGCGTATATCAGGTAAACACTACATCCCTTTGATTTCATTAATATATATATATATATATATATATATATATATATATATATCTTGTTGATTTTTTTTTAACGATAAATACGGTTAAGTATCGTCTTCGCCTCGAAGCTCGTTTTTTACTTAGAAAATTGCCCTTGTTTTATTTGGACGCAGATAAATATTTATTTATTTTCTTTTTTATTCTTTTTAAAGAATAATAAAAAAATAAATAAATATATCTATAATAGTGAAAATATGTGAGGACAACTCTCAACGAATTTTTGATCTACAGACTTGAAATTTGTTATATAAGGTATTCAGACACGTCGAAAAATTTTTCATTGGTTTTCATCGAGAAGGAAGGGCTATTTACGGGTCAAAATCGAAAAATTGCTACTTGGGAGGTGGGGGAGTCATCGGATTTTTATCCATTTGTCAACTGTTTCACGGCTGCGCATGCACAAATCGTTTACATGACAGCTTCCTTATGCTAAGAATAAGTAAGTTTGAAAACGCTTTTTAAAGCTCTTGACAGATTGCCCTAATGGTTATCGTATTTGACTTACTGTCTTTAGGTTTTGGTTTCGGTCTCAGCTCGAGTATTTTTTCTTTTTTACTTACAAGAAGTGAATTGTTTAGAAAAATCATAATACTCGCATGCACCTGCCTCAGTTTATTTCCGTTTTGTTTTTACTTCATTTTTTTTTTTTTTTTTTTTTTTTTTTAAGGAATTTAACTTTGTTTAATACCAGGCAACGCTGGGTACATCTGCTAGTATATGACATTTTGAACAAACGATTTTGTATGGCCCGTTGTTATGATAAAGTACGGCGAATTAACTATTATGATATACATCCAATACATAGTCGCAAATTTATAGGGATTAGTACGTAATGCAAAAATGAGTACAAATTCAACCATATTTAATCATTAATTAGGTATAAAGCATCAGTTCTTATTCAACTGGCCATAACTTTTTTTTTTAACAAACTAAAATTTCTATTTTGTTTATATTATCAAATGGGTTGGGAGTTTCCACAATTTCTTATCCCACCCTGATTGTTGTGCGTTAAATGTGTCGACGATTCAGTTTTAAGAATTGGTGAATGTTTGATTTTTTTTTTTTTTTTTTTTTTTTATACACTTTGTTGTGGCATGTTTTTGTTTGTGCCAGTGGAATTTGAAATGATTTGAAATCGATTGATTGATTTTTGCAGTTGCTTGTTTTGTCTTTCATAATTTAATGCTGATCAATACATGTTATCGATTATATTGATTTCAAGCAGAGACGTTTTCTTACTGGATTCTGATTTTGGAATTTTTTGAATAATGTTGCACTGTTTAATGAGAAATTGTTTTCTTCTTTGCGTATTGTGAAAATGTATGTCTTTAAACTGAAATTTATGATTAATTTAAAAATGTAAAAGGAAGTTTATACCTAGTTTGGATATGTAAAAAAAAAAAAAATGTATACGAAGTTTAGACATGTAAAACTGGAGCAAAGTATATCTAGTTTCGATATATAAAAACAATAGTTTAGGCATGTAAACAATGTACCTCTGATTTAGATATCTAAAAAACAATGTGTACCTAGTTTAAATGTCTACAAGACGTAACGTATACCTAATTAAAATGTCTACAAAACGTGCCGTATACCTAGTTAAAATGTCTACAAAACGTGACGTATACCTAGTTTAAATGTCTATAAACATGGCGTATACCTAGTTAAAATGTCTACAAAACGTGACGTATACCTAATTAAAATGTCTACAAAACGTGACGTATACCTAGTTAAAATGTCTACAAAACGTGACGTATACCTAGTTAAAATGTCTACAAAACGTGACGTATACCTAGTTTAAATGTCTATAAACATGGCGTATACCTAGTTTAAATGTCTATAAACATGGCGTATACCTAGTTTAAATGTCTATAAACATGGCATATACCTAGTTTAAATGTCTATAAACATGGCATATACCTAGTTTAAATGTCTATAAACATGGCGTATACCTAGTTTAAATGTCTATAAACATGGCGTATACCTAGTTTAAATGTCTATAAACATGCCGTATACCTAGTTTAAATGTCTATAAAACAGAATGTATACCTAGTTTAAATGTCTACAAAACAGGACGTATACTTAGTTTAAATGTCCAAAAAAACATGACGTATACTTAGTTTAAATGTCCAAAAAAACATGACGTATAGCTAGATTAGTATCTAAAAAAAACATGGTGTATACCTAGTTTAAATCTCTAAAAAATATGCCGTATACTTAGTTTAAATGTCTAAAAACACATGATGTATACCTGGTTTAAATGTCTAAAAAAAACAGGACATATGAAAGCACAATCTATGTTTCCTTTAGAAATGTAAAAGTCGATATGTACTAAGAAAACAAAATTTGATATTAAAGAAAGCATAGTGGAAGAATGAAAATACCAAATGTTTAAGTAGAATCCTATCAGTATGTCAGATGTGATGCTATATAGGTCTAAGTTCTAAATGCTAAAGTCGACTTAAATAAAAAATATTTCAACACTTGTAGGAATTGCTGTTATACTTCAGAGAAGATGAAAAAAAAATGTTATTTGAGCCATCCATAACTATGGAAATCTAATTTTTAATAAATGCCTGTCAGATCAGAATATGATTTTTAAATTTTGAATTATTTAAAAATTTACATATGTATTAAAACTTTAACAATAAAATTCTTAAAAACCTGAATGTTTGCATGTATTATATGCACGGTATAATCATATTGACACACCGGTTCTTATCAGATCGCCAAAGTTAAGCAACGTTGAGTCTGCTTACTATCAGATGGGTGACCATTTAGGAATTCCAGGTGCTGTATGTTCTCTCCTCTTATCCCTGCATTGTTTCCAGTCGTCCTGAGTCTCCACTTTCCACTGGTATTTAATAATGCTAACTCAGGAAAGGTATGGATAGAGAATGTGCAACTCTTGCCACAAAAAAATTCAGTGCGCAGACATCCTTACAGTGGGTATCCATACTCCCTCAAGACTGAAGGAAGCTACCAGTGACATTCATCCTAAGCGGGTTGAACTCGTTTCCTCCGAAGGTTGAAGAGTCAAAGGAATATTAAATTCACAAATGGTCTCCAGTTGCATGTATGCCCTGGCCAGGGGAGTTAAAGGTGTTAGGTTTTTGCAATTCTTGCAAGCAGGTGTCGACATCCTCCTGCATACAGTGCCTGGTATTCCCAAATGGGTGACCATCTGATACTGACCAAGTTTAATATTGCTTAACTACAGTGATTTGACAAGAACCAGTGGGTGGACATGATTATGCCGTGAATATAGGATTAGGATCCTAACCTCAATACTATCCTATGATTGGGGAAGTTTCCGTTGTCAGCAATTTATTAACATCTTCCCAACTTCCTCTTTTTGGCCAGATTGGAAATATTAGGTTCCTGAAATTTTAATTGAATACTAATTTATATGCGCTCCTTGGGTGATGTTGGTACGATACCTGAATGTGTCAATTACCATCTTTACCCAGCTGGGACTTAGCCAGAATCAGAACTGTGACATCATCAAAATTTGCCGCACAGTTTACTTAACACGCAGAAAGGTGCTGAAATTCTGAGCCAGTGAAATTGCAGCAGACAACGTCATTTAAGAAAACATTTATTTGATATCATTTATTTATGATATGAAAAAATAATTTTGATTTGAGAAAAAACAATCACACAAAAAGAAAAAAAAATCATTAAAAAAATTAGGAAAAATGTTTTGTTTGTTATTCAAAAAGGTAAATATTTATTCATGAAACTTACCTTACAATGAGTGTTTTCTTTACTTAATTTGAATTTTAATTCTCTTAAAGTTTCCTAAAATTGTCCAAATTCTCTGTATTTTTTTTGTACCAAGAAAAAGAATTTTGTTTTCATTTTTTTAATTAACTTTTCATTAAATTATTTTTGTAATAACAAAAATATAGTTTTCATTGAATTATTTTTGTAATAACAGAAATAATATAGTTTTCATTGAATCATTTTTGTAATAACAGAAATAATATAGTCTTCATTGAATTATTTTTGTAATAACAGAAATAATATAGTTTTCATTGAATTATTTTTGTAATAACAGAAATAATGTTTTTCATTGAATTATTTTTGTAATAACAGAAATACAGTTTTCATTTAAAAAATTAGCTAGTATTTGCGAAAGAAAAAAATAAATTTTTGTTTGGCACCTTTTGGCATTTTGTGTAAACTGCCAGGAAAATTCCAACATTAGCACGGTCCTTGTCCTACATAAATACCACCTAGTGTCTAGCACTTTATAACTAGTACTTTTTTTTTTTTTTTTTTTTTTTTTTACAAAGGCATCACCACTTATCAAGGCCCAGAGGCCACTAAGGTAATCGTTGGTAATGGAAATTCGGTAAATTTGTTAACTTATATGGAACGGCTCATCCAAAACTTGTATTTGTTAGGCTTGAAGGCAACCATATCATAGTCAGCTGGAAAGCAGGAAAACGGAAGACAATTCCACAGGTGTGCAGTTCTAATAAAGAAGCTTGCTTATGGAATCTACGTTTAGGTTTAGGTACAGATAAAGAGTGGAGGTGTTTCTTGTGAAAGTTTGGCGAGGATGGGGGACCATAGATTGGAGCTCAATCGAGCACTTACCCTGAAAATAACAATAAAGCAAACTTGCAATATCTCTTCTGTGAGAAAGAGGTTGCTTGGAAGAGAAAAGGACATTCCCTACGAGGCTACAAAGTCTATTTTTAACTCTATCAAGGGAGGATAAGTCCTTTCTAGCAGCTCCTGCCCAGATGTGGCAACAGTACTCCATCCTTGGATGTACCTGGCTCTTATATAGATAGAGAATTGCATCAGCAGTGAGATATCTAGTGGATCGATAGAAGGATCCCACCATTTTTCCAGTGGCCTTGGCAACAGATTTAATGTAGGTGTTCTATTTCAGTACTGGAGTAAAGGTCAAGCCCAGAAGCTTGACAAAACATGAGGCCTCCCTAAGACAAGAGCCATTCATTTTAATTGGTGCCAGATGGGGATCAAAGCATTGGTGATGTAAAGATAAAAGCTTGGTTTTAGATGCATTAAAAATAACATGAAGTAGTACGAAGAAAAATATTTGTAGAATTTCTTGTAAAAAGATATGCTACTTATTTGTGTGAGAAAGTAACTATGATGAATGTATTCATTTTTATTAGTAAAAAAAAAGTGCTTATTTAGAATTCCACTTATTTAAAAAAATATATACTGACTAATCTTTATAATGTTATGTACTCATCACAGAATGAGCATGTCATATTCCAAAAATCATATAAATTAAGACTAGACTAAGAAAATCAAAATTTATAATTTTAGCGATTTTAATACTAAATGTATCTATTATAAGGCTGATATTGATCCTGATAGTTCGAATTGAGTTGTCCTCCTCTAATTTATTCAATATTGCCGATTTGAATCCTATGTCTTGCTTAGTCATAAAATTTTATTTTCGTAGTTTAAAAAAAAAACTACTTGATCAATAAACATGATTTTAGAACATGACATCTTTGTTCTGTGGCGCGTACATACATCATGAAAATTTTAAAGATTTTTCCGTATCCTTAGTTTTTTTTTTTGGGGGGGGGGTTAAGTATTATTCTAAATATGCACTAAAAACAATCATCAAAAATCATTCACTTTAAATTAATGCCGAATCTCCCACAGAAGAGACGTTGCGAGCCTATCTTTGTTTTGTTGTTATTTCCATGGCAGGTGCTCATCTGAGCTCCAATCTCTAGTCCCCCCCCCTTTGCCAATCTTTCACGATAAACACCTGTCTAGCTGAAACCACTGTGAAAAATTTTCCCCACTCTTTATCTGTGCCTAAATCAAAACGTAGATTCCATGAACAATGCTTCTTTTTTAGAACTGCATGCCTGTGGAACTCTGTTCCATCTGCCTGCTTCCCACCTGACTACAACCTGGATGTCTTCAAGTCCAACGTAAACAAATTCCTGATGAACCCCCCCCCCTTTAAGTAGACACTTTTATTAAATCCCCACACTAACGTACTGTACATGCGATAACCCTTATCCCTGAGTGGCTTCCGGGCCTTGATAAGAGGTGATCACCTTGTAAAAAAAAAAACCTTTATATATGAGAATGTTTTCTCCGTGATAAAGTGCAAATTCAAAATGTAAGATTAATAAGCCAATTCAACGCAGATATTTTTTAAAAAAAACAAAGGGATCTTGTTTTTTTTTTTGTTTTTTTTTGTTTTTTTTTCAGTGGCATCATGCCACGAGGGATAAATAGGATGAAAAAAAAAAACTGCGTCTATCCTGATGAAAATGAGATTACGTCGAAAAGTACTTTGATTTATAAAACAAATAAATGTGTGTTTGTTTTTTAATCTGTGTTGAATTGGCTTACTAAACTTACATTTCGAATTTATTTGTTTAAAAATCAAACTTTTCGATGTAATCATGTCTTCATAAGGATAGACAGTTTTTTTTTGGGGGGGGGGGTTGTCATTTTTTTTTTTTTTTTTTTTTGTCATTTTTTTATTATTTTTTTTTCATGATGCCACTAAAAAAAAAAAAAACCTATTTGACGTTATCAACGGTGATTTTTAAATGTCCACGCTGGGAGGCATGCATGATCGTGCACAGGAAGTAATATGAAGATATATTTTTTTTTTTTTTTTTTTTACAAAGGAGTCACCACTTATCAAGGACCGGAGGCCACTCGAGGTTAAGGGTTAATAAGTGTATGTTAGTCAATGGGACAATATCGTAGTAATCGTTAGTAGTGGAAATTTGGTAAATTGGATTACTTAAGAGGAACGGCTCATCAAGAATTTGTTTACGTTGGACTTGAAGACGATCATATTGTAGTCGGTTGGAAAGCAGGGAAACGGAAGAGAGTTCCACAGGCGTGCAGTTTTAAGAAAGAAACTTTGTTCATGGAATCTACGTTTAGGTTTAGTCACAGATAAAAAGTGAGGGGGGGATTATTGATGGTGGTTGCAGATAGACGAGTGTTTTTCATGAAAGTCAAGCGAGGGGGGATCATAGAGTGGAGTTCAGTCGAGCACTTGCCATGAAAATAACGATAAAGCAGAGACAGGCTTGCAACGTCTCTTGTGTGGGAAAGAGGTTGCAGGAAAGAGAAAAAAGCACACACCCACTAGGCTACAAAGTCTATTTTGAAGTCTGTCAAGGCAGGGTAAGGTATGTCTAACAGCTCTTACCCAGATGTAGCAACAATATTCCATCTTCATGAAGATATATTTTCTACTTGATAAAAGCGTTGTTTGAGTGCAATTTCAAATTGTAAGATTAGTAAACTTATATTAAAAAAAAAAAAAAAAAAAAACATTGTCTATCCTGGTGAAAACTTGATTATGTCGAAAAGCTTGATTTATAAACAAATTAATGTTTGTTTATTTTTAAAAATCTGCGTTGAATTACTGAACTTCCATTTTGAATTTGCCTTTTATGTTTTGTACAAATTATAAAAGAAAAAAAAAGGGGGGATTACTTATTTTTGGGGGGTTAGTTTTTTTTTCACCTCAAACACGGCATATTGTAACTTGTAGCATAAGAGGCTACTATTTGGGTTCGTGTCTAACGGGGGAGTGTGGGGAGTTGAGCAGCAGGATGTTTGTTCACATCACATTTAAACTTCTGCAGGTTAGTACAATCACGGGAGCAGTAAACTGGGATGGAATTCCAAAGTCTAGCAGTGCAAGAGAATAAACTATTAGAGTAGAAGGTTTTCGGCATCTAGGGACCTCAAGAGTGAAGGGGTGGGATTTTGCTACGAGTTAGGTTAATCGGAAGCATTTTCTTTGAAGGGGCACAAGTTGCAATAAGTTAATCAGAGTATATTCCATCAAAGTATTTGTAAGAACGGACACAAGGATGTGACATTGCGGCGACGGAACACAGGTTAGAGCTTGGCCGAGATATTTGTTTTTATATTAAAATGTCTGAATTTTTAACGTCGTGACGTCATTTCTTGCAAGCTTTTCAAACTTAATGACTAAAGCTGCAACACTATATGTTTTGGTTTCAATTCTAGCTGATGGCACCCAAATTATGTTTTTTTTTTGTTTTTTTTTAACTTTTGAAATCACAGCTATATATTGGGTACAATATAATAATCAATAGAGAATTGACTATATATTAAATAAATACAAAATCTATATAAATAAAATATTGTATTTAAGCATATCTTATGACCGAGCAACGCTGGGCGGTTTTCGTGTGTGTGTGTATATTTGTATGTTTCTTCAATTATATTTCACCTTTTATTTCTAGCAATTCTTTAATTTATGAAACTCGATGTAACTACAGAGCATATAACAAACAAATAACAAAAATCTATACTCGAAATTTCATGATGTTGACCATCTTACCGTTTATTCCTTTAAGTACGTTGACACGCACAATTCTTGACAGCACCTGTTTTGTAGCGCAAAAATCATTCATTCAATTATTATATCAATCAGCGAATTTATCTCGCCCTCAACTCATCAGAAGAAAAAGAACTTATCAATTTTAAAAGAAAATAAATGCATGATTACCAAATTCCGAAAAAGACGGCATTAATAAAAATGAAGCTTCTCTCCCAATTTCCGAATTTCGTAATCATGCCCATATGCTTCATTTTCTTTTTAAAATTCATATGTGCTTTTTACTATGATGAGTTAAGGGCGAAATAAATTGAAGAATTGACTTAATAATTACATGAATGATTTTGTGTAACGAAACAGGTGCTGTTAAGAATTGTGCAATATCAACATATTTAAAGGAATAAATGGTAAGATGGTCAACATTTTGAAATTTAGAATATAGACTTTTGCTATTTATTTCTTATGTTTGTATATGTATGTCCAGTTTTTAAAAAATTGAGATTTGAACTCGACTATTAACATTGTAAAAACTACTTCTTCAGTAATGTGTACTCTGCCTATTCCTTCTCATTTTTTTTTTTTTTTCACCCAATTACATGTTTGCATATGGATAACATTGGTTACTGTGCATAATTTCTTTTTTCAAGTTTTATATTTTCATTTTTTTTTTTTTTTCTTGAGGTTAAACTTTTTTATTGGAATTTTTAACGGCTTTCTATTTTTTTTTTTTTTTTTTTTTTTTTTTTTTTTTTACATTTGGGGGTGAAAATCTATTTCTATACGAAAATGATCCCCCCCATCTTATGTTTACATTTGCTTTGTTTTTTTCATCGCGTATCGATTACCTCAAAGCATCTTTTTTCAGAGTTACTTTCATCCATTACGTTTAAAAAGTTCTTGGTGAGCAAGTTTTCATTTATTCCATTCCGTTTGTTCAGTATTTTTTCCCCTTGTGTCATTCCCCATTTTGAATATTGTCAGCTATTTTCTTGTCTTAATGTTTGCAGTCAAGTTTATTGTGTTTTTTTTTTGTTTTTTTTTTTTGCGTGTGTGTGCGCGTAATTCCAGAGATGCTGCTTAGATATATATGATACTAGCAGGGGTACCTGGCATTGCCCGTGTGTGTTGAGTAAGGAAGCCCCCACCCCCCAAAAAAGTAGTTGAATCAAAACAGTATGCAGTTTGGGTGGAGAGAGGTGTAAAAAAAAAAAAAAAAAAAGTGGTAGTAGGTAGGTAGGCTCGAACCTGTAACGCGAAGGAGGAAAAGGTGTAAAAAAAAAAAAGTGACATCTTTGTCGTTGCGTCCATAGCAAAACCGGAAGTCGCAAATGTTTAAATTAAAGCTAGTCAATCGAAAGGAGACAATGACTTGCAAAAAAAAAAAATGGTAACGCAAAAACTGACCCCTCCTTGTAGAAAGCTGGCGAGTTTAGGGTGAAGGAATTAATGTTTTTGGCCAATTTTTCGATATTTGTTGTCGGAGATGTGGAGCTTCAAAACAATACCGATCTCGTAAGGATTCATCGCGTGTGTCAAAAGTTTTTGGCAGACACACACACACATTTTGCCTTTATATATAGACTAGCGGGCGTACCCGGCATTGCCTGGGTGTTTGGAGATGGGGAGGGGGGAGAGGTAAATCAAAACAAAATGGAAAATACAGACTAAGCGAATTAATAACAGTTGTGTGAGTTGTGTGATGTCTTTCGGCGGTCAGAGCCCTCCAAGGTCACTGCGGCAAGCGGCCTCCAGTTGGGACGGTATAGGCGGCGTCGAATCAATAGACCGCTGCACCGTTTTGCTGTCCCTCTTTACACAGACAAGCATGTGGCGTAAGCTATTGGATTCACTGCGTCTCATAGCGGTATAACCAGGGATCTGAGGTTCATCTGGTACAGACTTCAGCCAGGTATCCAGCGCCGACTTGAACGATTCTGTTTTGCAGTTCGTGATCTCTCTGATGTTACGTGGTAGGCAATTGAAGAGCGTAGGACCCCGGGAATTTAAACTCGATTCCCTGAGCCGTCGGATCCAGTTGTCCCTGGCACTGGTTAGGGGTGGTACCACACACCTTCTGCCACGTTTTGAGATATGGTGCTGTATACCAGCGTTGGGCACCTGGTTCTCCATCATACACCAGGTATAGATGATTGAATATCTTTCTTGCCTGCGTTGAATCGATTTGATATTCAACGTATCCAGCAGTTGCCAATAATTCAATTGACTATAACCAGTTATCTTTCTTAGAAACGACTTCTGGATGGCCTCTAATGCTTGAATATGACCTTTTCTGTCCGGAGTCCACAGCTGACAACAGTAATCGATGTGCAGCAACACCAGCGACTTCCAGAGTGTCAGCATTAGGTTTTTTGTCTCGTTTTGAAAGTGTGTAGAATCCAACTGGAAAGGCTCCGTGCAGTTGAACAAACTTTGTCGATCTGGGAGGTGAATGTACCATCAGAATCCAACGTTACTCCCAGATCGCGCACAGTATCTTTGGTTTTAATTAGCTTCCCGTCTTGGGTCGAGTACTTAGATGCTTCTCTCAGGTCCTTCCTTCTACCGTATTTGATACACTCAAATTTCCCGGAGTTAAACTGCATATTGTTGTCATCCGCCCATTGGTAGATAGCGTCTAGATCATCTTGGAGAGCTTGTACCCTGTTTTAACTATGCTAAAAAAAAAGATGTTAAAACTAAATGAATTCAGAAAAACAAAAACAAAAAAAAAAACAGCGAACATAATGGAAAAAAAAAACCAAGCATGCAACCGAACGATATTAAAACTTTTTAAAAAAATCGGGAAAAAAAACAAAAAAAAATAGCGAACGTGATGAAAAAAAAAAAGAATGAAAAAAAAATGGCATAAATAACCCTGTTTAAAAATCGGAAAAAAAAATCTTACATCTTGGTTCAAGCTTGCAATGTTAAGATAACAACGCTGCTTCTTAACTGACTGAGCTATGAGCGCGCCAGCAAAATTGGGTCAGTATTTTTAATATCTGAACTAATTCAAGAAAGCCAAAAAAGGTCTAACTTGTCACGAAGGAACGATATTTTGCTACCCCTCCCTTTATAAAAATATCCCGTTGAGTGTGAAGGAATTAATGTTTTTAGCCAATTTTTCGATATTTGTCATCCGAAGGGTCATGCTTCAAAACGATACCAATCGTATGAAAATCCGTTGCCTCTGTCAAAATTTTTTGCGAGACATACAAACACACACACATTTTGCCTTTTGTTAGATAAGATGAGCGCGTAAATTCTCTGAATGTATGTCCTAGAGCTGCACCTCAGAATTGTCATCAATTAGTTGTATGCAGCTGTGTGTGTGGGGGGGGGCGTACAAAACCTAAGGTGGCACTTAATATGATGGAATATGCAGAGAGAGAGAAAAATAACATCAGACATGAATACTAAAGAGAGAATAATCTAATGTCCCGAGACAATCAGAAAGACACAGGTTTGGGGGGGGTCAAAGATCGATGAAAAATAATGAATAATGGTAAAATGACAAAGATTTTCAATTCTTCAGTAAAACTTTCGGACACCCTGTAGAAGGGAGTCTATATGATTGTCTGAAAAGAAAGAAGAGTTAAGAAACAATTAGAGTTACGTGCGCGCACATTTCTTCTTGCATAAACAGTTTGCCAAAAATAATCATAAAAATGGGAAACGAAACATGTAAGTTGGTACTTAAAATGATAAAATATACAAAAGGGGGTGTGTAACAGCAAAGATTAATACCAAAGAAAGGATAAATTAATGTCCCAAAACAATCACAAAGTACACATATTGCCAGGGTCATAGATATAGGAAAATATATTATCTTAAAATATGAGGATGTTAGTTTTTAAAATAAGCAAATTATCTGAACAGGTTGAATTGTTTTGTGATGGTTATTGGAGGAAATGATCACTAATTCTTGGGTGGATGAAATTCAATCGACGATGGTGTCCAGTCAGCATTCAATACACATACTTGTGTTTTTTTAATTAAATAAAAAAATATATGGATTTTAAAGATAGCAACAAACACAAATGTTGGCTTTGTATTAATTGAACTACAGTCGGTATCAATTGCAATTAATTGAAACAGACGAGTATAATACAGACATTTTATTCATCTTATCAGACAAGGGCAGAGAGAGAATAAATAAATTAGTTATTACTAATATTTTTAACAGTTCTTTCTGAATATCTTCCCTTGATGCTACCAGACCAGGCTGTCTGAAGATACTGGCTTCTTCACCTAAAATGCACCAAACAGTTGTGTTATTGTCTCTTTTCCCTTTCTCTTTTCAAAACTCAATCCTGTTCAGCAAAAACAATTTTTCTCTACAAAACAAGCAAACCAAACTTCATAAATAAATATTTGAAAATATGAACTGGAACTTTTTTTTTCCGAAATTACTGGATTCCACATTAAGTAACCTGAAAAGGGTTGATATGCTATGAAAGAAAACAACCAAACAAAACTCAATGAAGAAATATTGAAAAATGTAATGAACTTTCTTTCTTTTTTTTTTTTTTTTTTCAAAATTACTGGATTCGGCATTAAATATGCATGTCATTTGTTGCTGGTTGCTATAAGAACATTTTACATAAGCATGAAACTATGTATTAACGATAGAAAAATATAACTTTACAGGAACGATTATTGCAAATAATGTGAATCTGCCATCTTGCTTTGTTTTAAAAGTCTGTTCACTCACAAGGGAGACAACCTCATTCTTTTAGAGTTATTTCCCTTTGTTTCCAAATGGCAATTGACTTCAAATGTCTCGATTTTTATTCAATTTTGTTGCTGACGTCACATTTTCGCTTGTTTCCTACTTCCATTTTCACTATTCACACACACACACACACGTCAAAATCAACAAACGGTATTATTTTTACATTATTTCTCATTGATATTAACAGCAACTTGTCAAATTAGAGAGATCGAAACAAAAAGGAAGAGAATATGAATGAAGAAAACTTTTCTTTTTCTTTTTTCTTTGCTTTTTTTCTTTGCTTTTTTCTTTTCCGTTTTCTTTGCTTTTTACTTTTCTTTTTTGTTTCTTTTTCCGTTTTCTTTGCTCTTTTCTTTTTTCTTTTCTTTCCTTTTTCTTTCCTTTTTTCTTTTCTTTCCTTTTTTCTTTCCTTTTTTCTTTTTCTTTCTTTTCTGTTCATTTTTTTCTTTTTCTTTCTTTTTCTTTTTCTTTTTCTCGTTTTCTTTTATTTCTTTCACTTTTAAATACTTTTAATCTCTAGATTTAAGAGAAGTAAAAAGTGGACCATACTTTCAATAACCTCATAACTCTTGCTTTCCTTAATTAGTCCTTTAGTCCTCATATTCCATGCGTGATGTTTCTGACAAAGGGGGAAGAATTTTTTCTATTTTAGTTTGGAATCTATCCATCTAACACTCATCGTTAGCTTTTCTTTTTTTTTTTTATATCTTGAAGTAACTTTTTTTTCTTTTTTTTAGCTCCTTACATCAAGTGGCTTCATGCCTTGTCTGAAGCGATTTCCATTTTAAAAAAATAAAATAGATATTAGGAAAAGAATTTTATTTTAAATTTAGGTTTTATGAAATTTATTTTAATGACGATTTTGTGATATTTAGATTAGTTTTGAACCCACTATTAAAAAAAAAGATTAGTTTTGAACCCACTATTAAAAAAAAAAAGGAAAAAAAACTTCGATTTGTTGTAATTGGCAAAGAGTCGAGAGTGACTAGCGTCCACAGGTAATTATTGTGGTCAATTAGTCGATGTGTTTGTGTAATGAAACCATTGACATATATACACATGACCAAGATGTGGGGCAAGTGTGACGTCAGAGCAGTAAATGGATATGTGGCACATCAGGATCGGAGGAAGATGACAGAGAAAAAAGAGGGGAAAGAAAAGCATGTCTTAGCATGAAAGGAACTCTGAACAAGTTACAAGACTCGTAAATCTCCAAACATTTAACGAAATTGTCGGGCGAGCGTTAACCGTTAAACAAATTACACGCATAACAGGTGATTATAGCTGTAGACTAAGCAACTGTTAATTGATCATATTGTTGCTGGCTTGGAAAATGTGTCGGGTGGCTTGGGGTGGAAAGGACCGGTAATTAATGCCTTTACTTCTTTGAACTGAAAAAAAAAAAAAAGTGTGTCAAATTTTTTTTTTTTTTTTTCCATTTGTTTCTTTGCGAAACCTTACATACAAAGTATGGACGATTATTTGGAACTGTTATATATGGCTGCACTGCATTACATTTGGCTACACTGCGTTACATTTAGCTGTACTACGTTACATTAGGTCTGCACATCATGTAGAAGGAGCGTGGACAGATTTATTAGACTTCGCTGGTTTCCGTCAATCCTTATACAAGTTAATCTTGGGCCTTGTCGGTGGGGCATTAGAATATGCCGACTGCCCCCCTGCAGAGGGTAAAAGTCCCTCAATGGGGGTCCTGGATATGACCTTAAACTATATCCAGTGGTGAGGCCCCAGCTTGTGGGCTTTGGGGAGTGTGGAGCCACCCTTTAATTACCATTGCTCCCAGGTCCACTCTGACCCGGAGTGGTAGTACCTGTTAGGGTCCCAACTATGGGTTAAATAGAAACCGACGTGAAAACAACAAATATATTCTATTAAAAAAAAATTTTTTCCGAATCTTTGGATTCGGCATTAAATAACCTGAAAAGGGTTGATATGCCGTAAAACAAAAACAACCAACCAACCAACAAGTTAGTCTTGACAGAGGTGATGGCAAATGGCCTGATAATCTGATGGTGTTTCAAACGGTTTCCCTGCAGACTGCAACATGGTCATCTTCAACAAATACATCTCATAAGTAACAAAACTGTTCTTATTCTCTCATATAAGGTGTCTTCAATAAGTTTCCTGACTTTTTTCCATATGCGCATTTTTCTTGATAGTACACAGATGAAACTTTAATCCCCTTCGAAGTAATCTCTTCCGGTTGCAATGCACTTGTTATATCGTTTCAACAATTTCTGGAATGCCCCATGGAATCCTCTTGGGTAAGCATGTTAATGACCCCCATCACAGCCTTTTCCATCTCCTCAATTGTCTCATAACAGTAGCCTCTAAGGTTTACTTTGAGCTTAAGGAAAAAAACAAAAGTCACAGGGAGCAAGGTTTAGACAATAGGGAGGGTGGGGAACTGTCTTGATGCCCATCTTGGTCAAATAGTTTGTGACAAGGATAGAATTTTGGACTGGTGCATTCGCGCAAATCTTATACAGTTCCTTGCGAATAATTATATGTACAGTTCCCACACTGACATCAAACTGTGCACTTATTGTCTCTATAGACACACGACAGTCCTTATCCATGAAATTCTTTATTTGGCCAATCATCTCTGGTGTTTTGACTTCCTTACTCCTCTCAAACCTCTCATCATCCCTCACAGATTCCCTGCCTTCATTGAATCTCTTATGCCACTCAAAAACTGATGCTCGATTCATGCAAGATAGTCCAAAAGCAGTTCCCACTTCCAGTAGTGCTGTACTGGAAGTTAGGAAGTACGTTAGCTGACTATAACTTTGATTTAAAAAAAAAAAAAAAAAAAAAAAAAAAAAAAACTACCAGCATCGCTGAATTAGAGGAATTGTTCTGCCAATAATAAATATTTTCATTTGGTTTATTTATTTATTTTTTTGTTGATTTGTAGATCTTGTTCAGTCTTATTTGTTGTCTCTGTATGAATTAAGTGAAGTGGTCCCCCTTTTTTGGCATGCTAATAAAATGTTATTACATGAGATTTTAGGGATTTGTTTCTTCAAAATTACGCCTCACCATGAAAAAAAAGGGACCCTATCATTTTGTACATGGGCCCATCTTTTGGCAAGGAGACTCCAATTCTTGAAAAGATACCATCCATTCCCAAACTCCAATCCCTATTGCCTTTTCTCTCCCACTTAGGTCCCACACCCATTTAGAAATTGACATGCTTGTTTCTGGTTCTAAACAAACCGGAAAACAGTGGGCAATCTATTCTTTAGAAAGAGTTTCAAGAATCTTGCTAACCATTTTTTTGTTCCTTCCATTGCTGAAGAATTTGTAAAATCTTATATTTATAAAGAATAAATTTTAAAATTATTTATGTTTTTAAGATGCCGCCCCGCCAGAGTAAATGTGGTATTGTGGTAACTGCAATGATTCTAGCCAAGAGTAGCATAGTCAAATATGAAAGACAATGGATGACCAATGACCCTCCCTCCTGCTATTTTCTCCCACATTATTAATGACCTTGTGTCTAATTGGTCATCTTGTTTCTCCATATTTATCTCCTTCCCACGTCGAGCTGAGGTGACACAAGAACTGAAAAGAGGGATTTGGAGAGTCAGCACTCTAGGGACACGGTGGCCCCCAAAAATGCATGGGCAGCCCCGTTGGCATTCCCTGATAAGAGCACTTCAAGCGATTAGCTATAAACTAACCCTTTCTCAAAAGGAGAAAGCAAAGTCTTGGATGATGGACCTCCTAGAATTGCACAGGACTAAAGCCATACTTCAGTTAATAGGGAAAAAGTCATCGTAACAATGGCTGAGACTGTTGGCTTTGGTTCTGAGGGAAAACCCTTGACAGTCAAATAATTCCAAGTTTGTGAAAAAAATAATTATATATTTTTTTTTGTTTTATAAAGTCGTCCTTTATATAAAAATAAAAAACTAATTATATATATATTTTTTTTTAATTTTATATGAAGTCCTCCTTTATCCTTTGGATATCATTAGAAATAGTTGATCACCCCTCCCCACTCCCTGATGAAACCTGGTCCAGTTGAGCCCCAAAGAATTAATAATTTATTTTTAAATATTATTCATCCAGGGCAATGTCCATAAAGAATATACCAACTTTGTAGATGTTTGTTTTGCAGTTTTTTTTTGTTTTGTTTTTTTTAATTTTTTGTCCTTTTTTTTTTTTAACTTTTAACTGGACATACATGATATAATAGAACAGAGGTTCTCAATCAGGGGTGAATTTATCCCTAAGAGTAAAAAAGAAATTGTGTAGTCGGGATTAAATGATTGAATTACTTGATAATTTAAAGATAATTATTTCTTTTCAAACTGTGTCATGTCTAAGAAACGTACATACCTGGATTCATAAGTCCAATATGGCTTCGGCTTTGTTGTTGTTGTTGTGTATAATACTTTTTTTTATACAAAACTTAAAGTTCTGTGAACGGTAAAAAGGTTCTTTTGTTTTTCTGTCACTTATGATGGCTATGATTTTTTTTCTATGGAAGTAGAGGATAATTGGAGAAAAACGAAGCTCCTATCTTTACATCATCAATGCTCTGATCTCCATCTGGCATCAATTGAAATGAATGGCTCTCATCTTGTGGAGGCTTCATATTTTGACAAGCTTTTGGGCTTGACCGTTACTCCTGATCTGAAATGGAACCTGTACATCAACTCTGTTGCCAAGCTCACTGGAAAAATGGTGGGATCATTCTACTGCTCGAGTAGATATCTCACTGCTGATTCAATTCTCTACCTATATAAGAGCCAGGTACGTCCAAGGATGGAGCACTGTTGCCACATCTGGGCAGAAACTGCTAGAAAAACTGTGACAGAGTTCAAAATCTAAACGTACATTCCATGAACAAAACTTCTTTCTTAGAACTGCATACCTGTGGAACTCTGTCCTGTTTGCCTGCTTTCCAGCTGACTACAATATGGTCATCTTCAAGCCCACCACAAACAAGTTCTTGATGAGCCATCCCCTTAAATAATCCAGTTTACCAAATTTCCACAACTAATGATTACTATGATATTGTCTCATTGACTACTGTACACTCTTTAACCCTTATCCTCAAGTGGCCTCTGGGCCTTGATAAGCAGTGCCTCCTATGTAAAAAAAAAAAAAAAAAAATTCCATGAAGGCAAGGGGTCAGTGATGGAGGAAAGGTTGAGAATGGATGGAGCTCAGTTGACAAAGTAGAACCTATTAGATTGAGAACTCTTTCTGGACCTTATCCAAGAGGGAGAAGCTAGTCGTAGATGCATCAGCCCAGATGTGGCAACAATACTCCATGCATGGTTGAATGGTGGCCTTGTAGAGGTACAGGATACTCTCGGGTGTGAGTAGTCCTCTAGCTCGATAGAGGCAACCCACCTTCTTTGCAGCAGCCTTTGCAATGTCCTCTATGTATTTGTTCCAGTTCATATTGCCTGCAAATGTTAGGCCGAGGAGTTTGAAAGAAGAATTCTCAGGTAGGGTGTTATTTGTCATGGATATCGGTGGTTAGAGGATGCATCTTGTAATTTGTTAAATGAAAGCAATTTAGTCTTACGAGCATTGAATATTACCATCCATTTACGTCCCCATTTCACTACGAGGAGTTTGAAAAAGAATTCTCAAGTAAGGTGTTATTTGTCATGGATATAGGCGTTTAGAGATGCATCTTGTCTTAGGAGAGCAACTTAGTCTTACTAGCATTAAATATTACCATCCATTTGCGCCTCCATTCCACTATAGTCTGGAGGTAATTTTCTAACGATTCTGCCATTGTTCTAGATTTATGTACATCTGTTCTTCCCTCATGCATGTTACAGAGTATTGTATCATCAGCAAATACACCCATCTCGGACACAATATCATCAGTGAGGTCGTTTATGAATATCAGGAATAATAGTGGTCCAAGGATCGACTTGAGGTAGTTCCGCATTCATGTTATACTGCTTGGATGTGCGTCCATCAATGACAACTTGGATGGTCCTATTGCCCAAGGAGTATCTAATTAGATTTAGTATATGTCCAGTTATACCGTAGCATTTAATTTTCGTTAGTAGCCCTTCATTCCAGACTTTGTCAAAGGCCGTGATATATCCAGGACTACAGCCCTGGCTTCGCCCACCTTATCCAGTACATGGTATGTTGATTAAATATTAACACACACACACACACACACATACGCACACATACAAATCTACTGTTTTATTTATCATTTGAGTGTCATCTGAATATTTGTAATTTATTTTATTAACTAGTGGGGGTACTCGGCGTTGCCCGGGTCTGGAGAGGTTTCATGATAAGGGTTTGAGCAACGGAACCCTAAAAAAAATGTTTCAAACAAAAATAAAATTTAATCAACCCCTCTAAAAAAAAAATGAAAATAATGAGTACCTGTGCAAGCCCCCCCCCTCCCAAAATTAAAAAAATACCTTTAGTAGCTCGGTTCGAACCCATAATCCGAGGAAAAAGAAGGTGAAAAAAAAGCCAACTGCTTAGCTCTTGCACCCTCCACAACAGATGGCATCGGCGGCATTCGAAATAAGGTTAGTCATTGCGTATGATGACTTTGCAAAAAATGTTGACGAAAAAAGTGGCCCCCTCCTTGTAAAAAACGGCCAAGTTTGAAAGTGAAAGAAGGGGCTTTTGGCCAATTTTTTTTTATATTTGTCGTCCCAGAGACTGAGCTTTCAAACAATACCAATTTTGTGAGTTTTGGTCGCGTGTGGAAAGTTTTAGCAAGACATACAAACATACATACATTCACACACGCACACAAAACAACCACCGTTTGAGATTTATAGCGGGAGTGTCCAGTGTTGCCTGGATGTGTAGGTGGTATACTAAGGAACCCCGGGGGAGGGGGGGTCTAAAAAAAGTGGTGGTAGCAGGGGGGGATCAAAACAACAGTAGGCAGGAGTGTTAAAAAAAAAAAAAAAAGGTGGTAGTAGGCAGGCAGGCTTGAACCTGTAACGCGAAGGAGGAAAAAAAAAAAAGACCTGACCTCTTAGTCGATGTCTCCATCGCCCGACCAGAAGTTGAAAACGTTGAAATTAAGGCTAGTCAATTGAAAAGAGAGGATTACTTGCAAAAAATCATGACACAAAACTCGACCCCTCCTTGTACAAAATGGCCGCGTTTCGGGTGAAGGAATTAATATTTTGGGTCAATTTTTCAATATTTGTCGTCCGAAGGATCGAGGTTTAAAATGATGCCAGTTTCGTCTGGTTCCGTCATCTCTGGCGAAAGTTTTTGTGAGACTTACAAACACACACGCACACATTTTTGCATTTTATATATTAGATGGTGGAATTTTTTATTCTAATACTGAATACACTGATAATGTTTGGGGGGAGGGATTGATTTTATTCATGCAGAAATTGTATAACTGAAAATGTGATGTCCCAGTTTTCTATCAACTCTATTTAAATATTTCTTCAAAAGTTCTTAAATCTTGTTTTAACTTTATGCCGTTGATACGATTGTTTGCATCTCAAATATTTTCAAGTTATTGTTTTTTTGTTTATGTGTCTTTGTTTTTTAGTATTTCAAGCATTTTTAAACGATTTTTGGTGTGCAAACGTTAATAGGAAAAGTTGCAAGAAGATGAGTTTTTTTTTTAATGAGTTTTTTGGCTTGTATATGTTGATCACACAAAATACATGCTCAAATATTCCTCATTTTGTATGGTTTGTTAAAAAAAGAACTGTTGATTGTGAAATAGAATTCAATTTCAAATAAATATAATACCTCATTGTAATACAGCTTATTCCAGTAGCTTCTTTCCAAGGATTGCAAGATTGTGAAACTCTCTTCCTGCTCACTGTTTCCCTTCTATCTACAGCCTTGGTCTTTTCAAGTCTAAGGTCAATAGGCATCTCCATTTTTTTTTCTTCTTTTTTGAATAATCGGCTTTCATTCTTGTTGGCTCCTTACATCAAGTGGATTCATGTCTTGTCTCAAGCGATTTCCATAAAATGTATTTTAGGTAAAAACACTATGTATTTGGATGTCATATCAAAATTAGTAAAAATTTCGAAAATTACAAAAGAAAAGAAAAAAAAAAAGACAATTTGTTGCTTTCTTATATTATACGGCACAATCATGTTGATACACTGGTTTTCGCCAGATTACTGAAGTTAAGCAACATTGAGCCTGGCCAATACTAGATGGTTGACCATTTGGGAAGCCGAGGCGCTGTATGTACCATGTTTGGAGCGATTTCTATGAGTTAAAAAAATTTGAAAATAAAAAGAAGACGAAAAATAGGCTAGTCTAAATCAAGTATCAATGAGTCGTGTGTACTGTTATTTGAATCTGATACTGAAATCCAGCAAGATAACTTTAAATGTTTAGAAGATAGCAAGGTTTCTTTTGGTTAGTCGGATAGAGGGAGGGTGCATTTCAAATTGTTATCACCATTCAGTGTCACTCTCTCAATCTTTATTGCATCTAAGACGCATGAGATCTTTTAAGATTTTTGTTGAAAAAAAAAACAAACAAACCGTGAATGTCTTTTTTTTTTTTTTTTCTGTAGCGCTTCTATGGTTGTTTCTCCAAACTTGAAAGTAATTTTCGTGTTTGTAAAAATGTTTAGCGAAATAAATAGACGAAGTTTTTTTTATTTTTCAGCATGAGATCAATTAATTGTTCAAACATTGTATTATTCAGATTATTTGTTAGTCTCGTGTAACCTCTGGTGTCCTTCGATTGCGTCTTGTAGAATTTTGAACTGGACACTTCAGTTTGAAATTCGATGGAGAATCCTACCTGAAAATTTGAATGCAATCAATATTTTATATTATTCATTTATCAATCAATAAATATTGGTTAAATTTTTTTTAATGAAAATTACATGAAACATGAACTCACTTGATGTAAGAAGCTAAGCCTAATAATAAAAAGTAGCAGGAAGGTAGAATAACTTTCAAGCCTGAAAAAGACCCCACCCACAGTGTTCAATCCCTTGGGCTCCAATAAGCTTGGCCAAAAAGTAAGCTCTTCCAGAGCACAAGGAAGGTAGAGATTACAAGACTGACTGGCTGAAACAAGTCTACTCCGAAATAATAAGCTAAAAAACAGCCTATCCTGCCTTGACAGAGTACAAAATAGACTTCGTGGTTTAGTGGGGGATGCCCTTTTCTCTACCCTGCAACCTCTCTCCCACAGAAGAGACGTTGCGAGCCTGTCCTTGTTTTATCGTTATTTCCATGGCAGATGCTCGTCTGAACTCCAATCTCTGGTCCCCCCTCGCCAATCTTTCACGAAAAACACCCGTCTAGCTGAATCCACTGTGAAAAATTTCCCCCACTCTATACCTGTGCCTAAATCAAAACGCGGATTCCATTAACAAAGCTTCTTTCTTAGAACTGCACGCCTGTGGAACTCTGTTCCGTCTGCCTGCTTCCCTCCGGACTACAATTTGGATGTCTTCAAGTCCAGTGTTAACAAATTCCTAATGAACCGCCCCCTTAAGTAAACACTTCAGCAAATCTCCACACTAACGTAATGTACTTGCAATAACCCTTATTCCTGAGTGGCTTCCGGGCCTTGATAAGTGGTGATCACTGTGTAAAAAAAAAAAAAATAAGTTAAAAAAATAAGTTAAAAAAATTTGTTTTTAATCCTACTTTTTTTTTTGTTTTTTACAATGAGATTTTTCTTTACTTGATTAAACGCCGTGCCAAGAACTAGTTTTAGGACGGAGAAGTGAAAGCCTTTTTTATAACGTGACCCAACAGACCAGATGTAACAGTTTTCAAGATGCGATACTTCCCAGGCGAAGACATTTTGCAGAAATTCTTGATTTTTTCCCTCTTTTTTTTTTTTCTTTATTTTTTTTTTAGTTGAAAAATTATTTGTATTATTCAGACTGCTATTCTCATCTTGAGTATTATTTTTATTTTTTTATTTTTTGGTAAATTGACTTATTCATTATCACTGTAATGTTGTCTTTGCTCACTAGTAGCATCATGATATTATCAGCATCATCACTTTGTTGTTGATGATGATGAGCAGTTATTTATTTCAAATGAATCAGATGATAATTGTTGACATATTATCAGCATCATCATTTTTTCCTACCTTAAAATTCTGAACCATCTTGAAAACTTCACTTCCCCATATATATATGGAGCTCAGTTGGCAAAGTGAAAACTATTAGATCGAGAACTCTTTTTGGACCCTATTCAAGAGAGAGAGGCTAGTGGTAGATGCATCAGCCCAGATGTGGCAACAATACTTCATGCATGGGCGAATGGTGACGTTGTAGAGGTACAGGATACTCTCAGGTGTCAGTAGTCTTCTAGCTCGATAGAGGGAGCCCACCTTCTTCGCAATGTCCTCTATGTATTTGTTTCAATTTATATTGCCTGCAAATGTTAGGCCGAGGAGTTTGAAAAAAGAATTCTCAAGTAGGGTGTTATTTGTCATGGATATAGGCGTTTAGAGATGCATCTTGTCTTAGGAGAGCAACTTAGTCTTACTAGCATTAAATATTACCATCCATTTGCGCCTCCATTCCACTACGGTCTGGAGGTAATTTTCTAACGATTCTGCCATTGTTCTAGATTTATGTACATCTTTTCTTCCCTCATGCATGTTACAGAGTATTGTATCATCAGTAAATACACTCGTCTCGGATATATATATATATATATATATATGTATATATACACACACTAGATATACTCGGCTTTGCTCGGTCTTAAAATACGTATAAATATTATGTTTTAATTATTATAGAAATTGAGGCATGTGCACGCAAGTATTATGTTTTTGTTTTTTTTCAAACAGTTCATTTCTTGTAAGTAAAAAAAAAAAAAATATACTTGAGCTGAGATCGAAACCAAAACTTAAAGTTATTGTGTCAAGTACAATAACTATCACACCAGCTCAACACGACATTTACAAAGTGTTTTAGTTCTCGGCCGTGCGTGCGCAGTCGTGAAACAGTTGGCAAACAGATAAAAATCCAACGGCCTGCACGTACCATTTACTAATTTCGACCCCTTAGCAGCTTTTTTTTTTTTTTTTTTTTTTTTTTTTTTTTCGGGGTGAAAACCAATTAAAAACACACACACAAACATGATTGTAATAACTTGTAAAGATGATAAAAAAAAAATCGCAAGATAACATAAGTGCATAGCACCATTTTTATTATTAACATTCATGCATTATTTAATGAAAAATAAAAATAATTTTAGCCTATTTTTATTTTAGTTCCTTTTATTTTTTCAATGACTATTGTTCGAATGTTGATCCACGTGTTGCTGTGGCTCAAATTTTTTGGTAAGCCAAGTATTAAAGTGATTTGTACCGTATGCACACACACACACACATGATTGTAATAATCTAAGCATGTAATGTATCTATAAAGTTATATTGTTGGATTTTAGAATTTAAACCTATATAGCATTGCATCTGACACGTTTATATTTGGTTCTACATAGCCATTTTGTTTTGTATTTTTTTCTGTTCAGCATTTTTTCCTTTTTTTTTTTTTTTTTTTTTTTTCCTCCTCAATACCAAAATGTCTTCGACTCCAATTACTTAAAAAAAATAAAAATAAATAAATAAAATAAAATTTTGGTGTTTCTATATTTAAATAACAACAAAAATACCGAATTTCTAGTTAAACAAATGGTACCTACGTACTAATTGTCATGTCGCAAATATTAACATATCCAGAAAATAAGAGAAAACTATAATTAATTATTTGTGGAAAACAGTTCCAGTAAGGATAAAAATACTTCGATAAGGTTGCATGTTGAGACGGGCATATTGGGTCACGTGACATGAGCAAAGGGGAAGTAACTCTGTTGAAACACCATGTATAGCAGACAGAATTTGTTCAGAAGACAAAAGTAGACATAACGTATATAAATACATAATTTATGAAGGTTTTTAAAATAATTTTTTTAACTGTTTAAAATTTTTAATTTTTAACATTTTTTTTTGCTTTCAGCAATTTTCTCTTTTTTGTTTTTGTTTTCCTCCTCTAATACCAAAATATCTTAAGCTTCAATTGGTTAAAAAAAAAAAAAAAAAAAAAAATATTATCCCGGTTAAAAAAATTGTTACAGTAGCGAAAATTTTAAATAATGAATCAAAGGGAGATAAATCTTATCAGGTTAAAATATGACTTGTTTCCCTTACAATATTTTATTGATGATTTTTAATGTATTATTCTCTTTTGAATTTAAAAATGTGTAACCTATGAATCTCGAGCATCACCGGTTACATAAAAGTAATATGTAATAATCGTTTTTATTTTTTATTTACTGTTTCATCTTTGAGCAAGTAGTGTGTTGCAATATTTAAGAAAAAAACAGATAAACAGGCTCCTTCAGTCTTTTCCACCCTACCTGCTAGTATATATATATATATATATATATATATATATATATATATATATATATATATATATAATTCTGGGTAGGTTTATCCATTAAAGGCGTTGAGTGAAATTTGAAAATCAAATAAGAGACGTGTTACATTTAACACTTTAAAGCCAAATAACAACGCAATATTTTTTTTTTTTTTAACCTTTATAAAATAAACGAATGTTTATTTTTAAAGAGAGATATATTTCGGAGATATACACTCTTTTTTCAATCTGTGTGTGTATATATATATAATATTTCCTCTTATTCTTCGTCATGATGTTGAATGGAAGAATTTTAAGTCAAGTCCACTTGATGTTGGCTGTGGTTTTTCTGTAGCTGGATAATTACGCATGGTCGCATGCATGATTTGAAAGTCTGGGTAGGTTTATCCATTAAAGGCGTTGAGTGAAATTTGAAAATCAAATAAGAGACGTGTTACATTCAACACTTTAAAGCCAAATAACAATGCAAATTTTTTTTTTTTTTTAACCTTTATAAAATAAACGAATGTTTATTTTTAAAGAGAGAGATATATTTCGGAAATAGACTTAACTTAAAATTCTTGGGCTCATCAGTTAGATACATCTGAACCCAGGATTTGATGAGCCCAAATGAGGGCGAAACTCAAGTCTTGGACTTCCAGCTGGTTGGCTTTCTTGGCTCTTGTGAACCAGACTCAACGTTCCTTAACGGCATAATCGCGTTGACACACCGGTTCTCGTCTCATCAGATCACCGAAGTTAAGCAACGTTGAGCCTGGTTAGTACCAGTGTGTTACAATATCTACACTGTTCTGAAATGGAGGAACTTTGAAAAAGAGATTATACCCTCAAAATATTGATAAAACTTTTACTCCATCTAACACACTATTGATCGAAAATGTAACAGTAAAAAGTGAGAGAGAAATTATTGCAAATTATTTATGGTGTTTCTCTTTAGTTAATGTTGATGTATATTTTTATTTTGTTAAAAAAAGACACAAAAACAGTTTGTATCTGTTTTACTTTTCTTTTCTTTTTTGTTTTTTTTTAGCCTCCTACCCCCTCACCAATACCCCCATTTAATCAAAATTTAAATTTTAAATTTTATTTTGAGACACTTTGTTTTTTCCTTTTTTTTTTTTTTTTTTTTTAAAAAAACCTTGTCCCAAATTTCTTTGTCAAAACTTTCATTTGCTCGAACAAAATAAATTTGAATTCTAGATATGTTTTTAACAAGTCTGCCTAAATAACTTGTGTGTGTGTGTGTGAGATAATTACTATTACTGCCATAAATTATTTTAAAAGAAATTAAGTTGGGGAATTAATGTGTGACTCTCCATTTTTTTAAATTTTGCCCTTAAACTGATTGATTACACACACGGATTTGAAACATCACGATACAAAACGTTTTTTGCCTCTACCTCGTAATAACAACATTATGAAGAAAAAGAAAAGAACCATCCTCTCCTGTTATTGGTGAAAATTTTGACTTTAACAAAAAAGATGTAAATAAAAAAAAAATGACTTTATCATTTTACTAGCATGGGTGCCTGGTGTTGCCCGGGTGTTTTGCTGAGCAAAAAAAAAAAAAAAAAAAAAAAAAAAGGTCAATTTTTTTAAACTTTGACCCCTATTATGACCCCTTAACATGTATTGTTTTGGGGTCAAATCAATTTATTAAGTTAGATCCATGTCCAAGGAACTTATATCTAAAATTTCAAGTGTTTAGACCCAAACTTGTTGGAGTTTGGTGGAGTTCTCAAAGGTCAAATCGTTGAACTTTGACCCCTTAACAGCCAAATTTCTGGCCGAAAACCAATCACATAGATATTTCCAAATCTCAGTACCCTGTATATCAAATTTCGAGTGTGTAGACTAAAAATTGACAGAGTTATTGCATAGGGAAATGTACACACACACACATACACAGACATGTTCACTTTTGTAGATAAATAGATAGATAACATTTTTAGGTTTTCAAATGTTCTCATTTAACTTTATAGAAAAAATTATTTTCTCAAATGTGTGACTTTCCATTTCATAATTTAGTTTGCCTTGCCTGCTCATTTGTGAGCTATTTGCGTTAAGCATTACATGATTACTTCCCTTTAATGTTTGAAAATAATTTGATGAGTAAGGAAAAAGTATCCGCTATAAAAGTTTTGTTTGCAGTTACAAACAAACAAACAAAAGAAAGAAAGAAAGAAAAAATCCGGTTCGGCATTTTTTTCTTTTTTAACAAAAGTTTTTATTACACGGTATTCTCCCGTCTCAACACCACTTAAAAATGTCTCTCGCTGCCACATGTCCATCTAGTCTGGTCGCGTTTCCGTTTCCTTCAACCACATGCAGGCCACAACTGGCCCATTCTCATCCTCAACTTTACACATCCATTTTCGTCGACATCTTCCTGATTTGCATATGCGTGTTTTTCGGCTGCTGCTGCTAATCTCTTCGCAAGCCAGCCATCTTTCACTGCTGCCGCTATTTTATCACGCACACATATGCACATGTTACATATGCATGCCAAAAATATAGTGGAAAGAGGAAAAAAAAGGCTAGTAAGAATCAAGTATCGTTATCTCAGACAGATTGCTATTTAGATCTCATTTTGAAACTTTTACTTACTAATTTGTGTTAAAATTAATATCAACGAAGTGTAATTTGCTGTAAATAGTAACCGAGTTAAAAAAACAAAACATGTTTAGCCATCTTGTTTATGGACAGGAAGTAAGTATATAACTGGATTATCTAACTCACAATCTCTGTTTATGAAAACTTAAAATTTCTTTTAAATATTAAAAAAAAATTGTGTTTGTTGGTCCACCGACAAAGGAGGGATTTGGATTGGAAAATGGACGATTTCGCGAGTTTTGATGATAAAAGTATGGGGGGGGGAATGAACATTCGTTAATTATCATTCAATTCTGGACAACGTCGGGTTTCCCTGCTAGTTTCAATGAACGGCAATGTTATTTACTTTATTGTCATGTCGAAATTACTAAAACATTATCACGTAATGATCTGCAATTATTTTGAAATTCTGACTTCATGCAGTTACCTCCCCTGCTATCATAAAAACAACTCTTTCGGTTATTATTCAAGTAAAAATTGCAAATTTCTTCGAAAGCAATTTTCATTAATAATTAATTTTCTACTTTATTGGGGTTTTTTTTCATAATTTTTGGATATGCTACTAATTTCGACATGAAAATTAATAAGTAGATAACATTGCTTTCAATTAAAAAAATTTGTTCAGTTTTTGTTATTACTCCAAAGAAACATAAAAAATTTGACGCAAATAGATCACAAATAAATATGTATAGCAGAAAGTTTTTTCAATAATTTTCCAATGGTATTTCTTTTAAAAATAAAAATTTATGTCGGTAATAGTAATAGTTATTCCCTCTTTTCTTATTTTTAAATGTGATTTTTACCAAGTATTTATACCAATTTTAATCCTTCTGTATTTTTTGTTTTTGTTTTCTTAAGGATGCAATACCTTTAAATGATTTGGGACCTGGCTATCAATGCTTGGATGAACATAGAGTCCATACGAAACCTTCAAATGGTAGAGGCTTAATGTACTCCCCAACACAAGTAAGTAAATTTATTCTAACTAGTAGGGCTCGTGGGAATTCCACAGTAATTAAAAGCTTTGAAAACACATCAGTAAAAAATTACGGGTTTGTATTACTGTACACATAGATTCGAAAAAGTTGTCAAAAAACAAATATATAACAAATAAATGTTATCAAAAGCAAGATAAGTTACTTTTCTACCAAACTGGATATATTTTTCGTGTTTTTATTCAATGTAACATGTTTATTCAGCTCGAAAAACATACATTGTTTACCGATGTATTGGAAAATTCAAAATGGCGCCCGACTCTCTCTTTAACATGGTAAGTTCGGGAAAAGGTGTTATAAATAATGAACTAGACAAAATACTATTAAAAAACTACCGAATATATATCAACCTATGTCACGGTAATATATATTGAGCGAGTTTCTAACAGTATTTTGTCTAGTTTTATATTTATAGCACCTTTTCCCAAACTTACCGTGTTAAAGAGAAAGTCGGGCACCATTTTGAATTTTCCAATACATCAGTAAACACAGTATGTTTTTCGAGCTGAATAAACATGTTGCATTAAATAAAAACACTGGAAACATATCCAGTTAGGTAGAAAAGTAACTTATCTTGCCTTTGATAACATTTATTTGTTATATATTTGTTTTTTTGACAACTTTTTCGAATCTATGTGTACAGTAATACAAACCCAAAATTTTTAATTGTTATATTAATCTCAGTCGTAACACACTTGACATCATCACCAGAAGTTGATCCGGCCCGCTCAACTCGATTATCCCCCATCTACGCTAATAAAAAGAAAGGTGTAAAGCCTGGGAGGATCTTCTCGTTAAAATAATCGTCAATCCATGTGAGGATAATCTAAAGGACTAACACACCTACAACCATAATTTGAGGGAGTAATGAAGTGAATACACCAGAAGTAACTGCCCCCCCCCCGGTACTTGCCTATCCCTTATCCACTCTAATAAAAAAGAAGGCATAAAGCATGGGATGATATTCTTTGTAAAATAATCGCCAAACGATGTTAATGCAGGATGTATTCGTTTCTCATTAAAGTTTGCGATGATGATGATTTTTTTTTTGTTTTTTTTTGCGACACCGGGCGTCGGACAAGTAAATTAATATATAGATATTGAAGAGATATATATATATATATATATATATATATATATATTAAAAACAAAGAAACTGAATCAAATAAAATACGCATCAAGTGCACTTGAAACCAGATCACAACGAAATATTAGGAAAATAAACAAATATTTTACTTGTTGGAAATTTATAACATAAATCTATTTCAGATCTTCAGGTTTCTTGGACATGGATCTAACTTAATAACTTGATTTGAGCCCAAAAGAATAAATGTTAAGGGGTCATAATAGGGATCAAAGTGAAAAAATTGACTGCTTTTTTGTTTGTTTGTTTTTTTGCTAAACATACACCTCCAAACACCCGGGCAACGCCGAGCTGAAATGCTAGTATAAAATAAAATATGCATCAAGTGTGCTTGAAAGCCAAATCATAACGTAATATTAGGAAAATAAACTAATATTTTACTAGTTTGAAATTTATAACTAATATATTTCAGAGGTATACTCAATCTTCAGTGTGTTGTTTTATTTGGGTTTTTTCTCCTTTTCTTCCATGTTGTAAATTTGGAGAAAGAAGTCTGTTTGTAAAGAGCCATGCGTTGTAGCTGGCGGTTGTATTTGGAAATGTTTGAACTGTGTGTAAGTAACGCGATAATAACGTCAAGAATGAGAGTTCAGTAGAAACGTTAAAAAATGTTCTTATTTTTTGTGTATTTTAATTTTTTTAATTATATTTTAATTTTTTTAAATTATTTTAATTTTTTATTTTTACTTTTATTTATTTTTATTTTTATTTCAATTTTTTTATCTTTTTATTTAGTTAGTTTATACTTTTTTTTTTATTTAATTATTTTACATTTTTATTCATTTTTTTTTTTTTTTTTTTTTTTGTATAAACTTATTTCAAGTCTTGTATATTATTCTATTCTTCATTTCAGGAAGCCCCCAAAGTCCCCGTCAATGCCAATGGGGAACCGCTTTATGCTCAAGTCAACAAGTCTGCCAAGCGAAACGCACATGACAGATCCCTTGTCACGCCAGTCCCTGATCAGGTTCACCTTGAAAACCACGCCAACACAGACTCGTGGGTGTGACCATGTCGCCACAGCATGCCATTATCCCACACAAAAGCCCCAACACCCCTCTTTTCTTTTTTTTTTTTTTTTTTGGCCTTGGATTTCACTGGTGGACACCCAAAAACAAAAAATCTGAAATCATCCTTAAAATATTTTCTTTTTATGTACTGATCTTTTGTCCTCATGGTGAGAAACAAAAAAAAAAAAACCATACATCTGTCCACTTCCAAGAAATTAAAGAAAAATGAATACAACAATGAAATAAAAGAAAAACTTCTAAAAATTCTCCCAAACAAACAAAAAAAAACAAAAAAAACTGCTTTGCGAATCTGAATCCGACATTGTGTTGTGATCCATCACATATCTCTCCTTTTCCCTGGATTCTACTTTTAATCCATTCTTTGGAATCGGATCGTAGCAGAATATACTGGCATCCAAGTCTAATCCGAGAACGCATCTTTATAAACGTGAACAGGAATATATTATTATTATAATTATTATTAATATTATGAATATAAAAAGAGAAAAAAAAAAGGAAAATTTATCAATGATAATTTATCACACACACACACACACACATATATATATATATATATATAAATGTGTGTGTATGTATATATATATATATATATATATATATATATATATATATAAATGTATCCATGTAAAAACATTGATGGACTGGTGTCGCCCACTGCTGTAGTCGTGTATCTTTATATTTCTGTCTCTCTTCGTCTATTATAATTTTTTTGTTTTTGTTCTTGACAAAAAAAAAATCAAATTCCGATAGTGTTACTAATACGTATTAAAAGATCCTTCTGGTTTTTTCTTGGAATTTTTTTTTTTTTTTTTCTTTCTTTCTGCATTTCCCAAACACTCTTCTTTTTCTTCCTTTCTCTCTCACTTTCTCTCGTTTTTATCCTTTCATTTATGCTTTCATTCTTCCTTTTCTTCCATTTCTGTCCACTTTTCACTTTTTTTTCTTTTTTTTTTATAATTTATTTTAACATTTTGACCGTTGCTATTTTCGTTTTTATGTTTTTTTTAATATATATATACAGGGAAATTTTTTTTTTATAATTTTCATTTTTTTATTTCACTTTTTCTTTTAATTTTTATTTGCAGGTAATTTTTTTTATAAATTTTATCTTTTTATTTCGTTTATTTTATTTTTTTTAATTTTTATTTACAGGTAATTTTTTTATAATTTTTTCATAAATTTTTTTTATTTCAACTCATAAGTTATTCTTATTTCCCCACCCCCAAACCCTTTGATAATAATTCAATCATTATTCAGTGCTCATTTCTTGTAGCCTTTTACCATTAAACTTATTTTTTATTAACATGTATAGTTAATTTCTATTTTCAAATGTGTTTTGAATTTTTAAAAATGTCTATGCAGAAGAGAAAAATGTTTTTTAACAGATTTGTAGATAAAAGTAGAAGTTCTCTATCTCTCTCTTTCTATATATATATATATATATATATATATGATATATATATATATATATATATATATATATATATATATATATGATATATATGATGATGATTGCACTGTTGTCCATGTGCTCGTAAATGACTTTTCAGTCCTGCTAGCGACCTGCACACTCTCAAACAGACATGACACTGATGACAGTCATTGGTTTCGATGAAACCAACAGCAGTGGCACTTGTATCATTGTGAGCTTTCATGTGATTAATGAGACCCGCCTTAGACAACAGAGCCCAATCACACACCTCACAGATCCAAAGATCTCCATGATTGGGCGGCAACGTTTGCCGTTTCCTGCATGCTTTCTTGAGCTTTGCTTAGTTTATCTTGGCCGCTTCAAAGTGTTCTGCACCCCCGTATATAAGTGTCCTCCACTGCTTGCAATCAGATGCTAGTGACTCCAACTGCCAACAGGAACATGAAAGCTCACCAGACTCTCCTTGATGTCATCACGAAAACATTTCTTGGGTTTGTGCTGAGGTCTTTTGCCAACAAGGAGCTCACCGTAAAACAACTGTTTTGGGAGTCGATAATCATCAAGCCGGACAAGATGACCCACCCAACGCATCTGGTTCTTAATAACAATAATAGCAATCCTGGTTGTTTTGGGCCTTTTTTAAGACATATGTATCAGGGACAAAATTATCCCACTTTAAACCAAGAATTTGTCTAAGGCAGTGCTGATTAAACCTCTCAAGCAGTTCTACCTGTGACCGGTAAAAGGTCCATGTTTCAGAGGTATAGAGTAGAGATGACAATACACATGCTTTATATACTGACATTTTAGTTGTCAGAGTTAGATCACCATCAGACCAGACTCTATCTTGTAATCTTCCAAATGCATCTGATGCCTTGCTGATTATCTGTCTTACTTCAGCATCGAGAGTGCCATCATTTGATAAAGTGCTACCAAGGTAGACCAAATTTTTTTACGACTTCAAGGCATTTTCCATAGATAAAGATATCAGGTCCACATACAGATTACCAGGAGCAGGAGCGTACATAACCTTAGTTTTCTTTATATATATATATATTGGTGTTAGGGCGATTAATCAGAATTGGATCGGGAATCGGAAAAATTGATGCCTATTTTCCAATGCCAAAACGATTCTTTTAATTGTCTTCTTTTTTTTTTTTTTGATTAAAGTAAAATCTTCCATTGCTAATCATAATGATAGAAAAATAATTATTTATTGATTTTAAAATACCAGTAAAGCTAAAATAGATCACTCTCCACACGTGTCTTTTGACGTGAAGGAAAATATCTGCATATTTAACGTTTGTGTTTTGTTTTTTTTACGAAAATCGGGGGAAACAACAATCTTATTGCTAAATGATCAGAGATTTATAAAGAATTGGAATCGGTAATTGTATCGGAATCGGGAAAAATATTGGAATCGTCCCATCACTTATATATATATATATATATATATTTTATATATATTGTTTTTTTATATATATATTTTTTTTATATATTTTTTTCATATATATTTTTATATATTTTTTGTTTTATATATTTTTTTCATATATATTTTTATATATTTTTTGTTTTATATATTTTTATATATTTTTTTCATATATATTTTTTTCATATATTTTCTTTTTATATATTTACCATTATTATCAACGACCCTTGTTGGGGTGGGGTCAAAGATATGGCACGAATATGTTGGCAGCAAAGTCAGTCGTGCACAATATTGGGTTTCCTCTGATCATCTTCCTTCTTTAAGAACGGAAGCAGTAAGAAATATAAATCACTAACCTGACTTTTGGTAATCCACAGAGAAGGTTTTAATAGTTCATAGAAGGCAGGCAATCCTGAGCTTTTTTAAGTAGAGTTCATCTGACAGAGGTCCTTCTGCAATACACAGTAAAAGTCTAACATAGTGAGTATCTGCTGACCCTCATGGGAAAATAATTGTTTCAAGGTGCAACAAATTCAGTCTGATAAGGTTCTTTGGATAACAGATATTGCCTCGTATTTCTGCATTTGTATATTTCCACCAACACAATCTTGAATAATTACAAGCATGAAGACACAGATTTTAAAAAAGGTTTCATACAGGAAGTTATTTCAGTCGCAACTACTCAGCCCAATGATATTGTGGCAACGACCTTATGATCCTTGGCACGTCATTCACCCAGCAGCACGTCTCATCGATGAACCCAAATCAGGAAGTGTAAGAAATCTTTTTTCTTTTCAGATTCAGACGTGACATATGGGCGTTATGCCAATCAAATTTTATTTTTTATTATTTAATTTTCACACCAAACAAGGCACAGTACCATTTTGAAGTAGGGGGGGGGGGGGCTACTATTGATAACATAAGTTGCAGGAATATTATGAAGGGAGATGAGCAGCAAGATGTTTGTTCACATTACACTTGAATTTCTGCATGTCCGTACAGTTGGGAAAGCGCCTGGTCAACAAAGTATGGAAATAAAAAATTTTAAAATTAAAAAAAAAAAGGGTTTTTTATATAGATGTACATAATAATACTTTGATAAGTATGTTTTAACTTAAATAGGGATGGTATAATAAAATTGTGGGGTCTGCGTTCATGCCTGGCCTCCATAGAATGGAAATAGGCACAAGCTTTAATAAAGACTTTTCATATCTATCTGCGTAAGTATACTATGATAATTATGTTTCAGTTTGAAGAAATATGGTATAATAAAATTATGGGGTGTTCATTCGCGCCTGACCTCCATAGAATGGAAATATGTCACAAAAAGTGTTTCAGTGTGAACAGGTATGGTATAATAAATTATGGGGTTTATCTATTTTATTTTTACTTTCATCATATTTTGCTTTGGTTTTGATACCCCCAAATTCGAAGCTATCTCTTTACAACCCTTCCTTTTTATAACCTATCATACTTTCATAAATCAGAGTCCATTTTCTGTAGGCTGTTTTTGAACCCAGTCAACGACGGGTACTTTTGCTAGTATATATATATATATATATATATATATATATATATATTGTGCATAAATGACAAAATGTATATTCTCAAAATTCATAACTTTTATAATTCTTGACAGTATCTGTTCTATAGCGCAAAATCAATCCCTTAAGTATTATATCAATCATTGATTAATATAATAATTAAGTGATTGATTTTGCACTATGAAACAGATACTGTCAAGAATTGTAAAAGTCAACTGAATTAAAGGAATAAATAAGATGATGGTCAACATCATCAACTTTTGAATATAGTTTTTGCCATTTATTCACTATACTGCTCTGTAATTACATTGAGCTTAAATAAGGATTGGTATATATTATAAGAAAATATATTTCTACAGAAATATATAGATATTCCTTCAAATTTATTTCTACGGAAATATATACATATTCCTCCAAATTTTATTATATCTTGGATAAAAAAAAAAAGTTATTGATTCGATACTGGATATTAATCGCTATTTTGGTGTCAACCCCCCTCCTGCTGAAGAGAGGTTCCCTATTATCAGGTTTAAAAAACGATGGTACCAAGATTCCCTATTATCAGGTTTGAAACCGACGGTACCAATGGCTTATCTTATCTAAACTTCTGAAAATAAAATATACATCAGTGCAGACTCCGCTGGCTGGGTCATGTCCATCGGATGGATGACGGCCGTATCCCCAAGGGAGTCTTGTATGGTGAACTGGCAACAGGACAGTGCTCTAGAGATCGCCCGGCTCTCTGCTACAAAGATGTATGCAAATGTGACCTGAAATTGATTGGTATCGACCTGGACAGCTGGGAGCAACTGGCATACGACCATGGCGCCTGGTGAGGTGCTGTGTAGTAGGGAGAGGAGAGGACAATAGAAACCTGATGCTGGAGGACAGGAGACGATGCAGAAAGCAGCGCCAAAAGGTAGATCCCAGCCTCCTTCCTGTGCCCATGCAGCAGAATCTGCTGAAATACCAACATCATTATCTCCTACAGACATTAGTGTTTCATGCTTATGTAATCATCAGTGTAGGGGTGACAATTCCTGGCGGTCATGAGATTCAAACCCAACCACAAAGCCATCTTTTGCTTGGTTTGTTAAGCCTTTACCTCGGGGCCACCAAGCAATCGCTACGGGATGGAAGGGAATTAAGAAATATTCAACGCCAAATTCAGGTGAATACATTAGGTGGTACTCTTGCATAATTTGACCCGAATTCTCGTGAATTCCCGTCAAGCATGGATCAGGCAAGACTGGCAATTATCGGTATCAGCCGAGCACTGTAACAAACGCAGACTAATGAAAAAAACAAAACAAACCGAAAAAAATACGAACGCAACTAATCAAAAATAACAAAAAAAAAAAAAAAAAAAAAAAAAAAAAAAACTACCTTGAAAAATGAAAATGTGTTTATTTCATTTCAGTATTAAATTTTTTTTTTTTATTTTATTTTTTTTTTTTTTGCAAAATATTTATCAAAACAGAAAGTTTTTTTTTTTTTTCCAAAAAAAGATTTTTTTAACCGTATAATTGTTAGGTGTAAGTACAAGTTTTTGTTTTGTTTTGTTTTCTTTTTTGTAACTGTATTTTTTTTCTTGTTTTTTATTTTTTATTTTCAAGACTTGCTGTTCAGTCAAGTTCTTTTGGTGGCACTGTCCATTTGTACATCTCCAGGAGAAACCATCCTTTACACACAATCTTTTTTTTTAAGTAAACATTTGTGTTTACAATTGTTGCACCTCATTTTTGGGGGGACAGCAATTTCTTCTTCTCCTGACAATATGAGATTGTTTGCATCGATGTTTTCATTTCTTTTTCTAGCATGTATAGATTTATTTTCTTGCCTGTCATTTTTCTGTTTGGCGAGTTTGAAAATATATTTGTTTGTCAGCTTTTCTATTTTTTTGGTGGTTGGTTTAGTCGCTTTCTTCCAATTCGAGTGTCGTCTGCTTCCATTTAGATAGCGCTTTTTCTTTGGCTAATCAAACTCCCAAAAATTCAATTAAAAATAATAATAATAAATAAATAATAAGAAAATAAATCAGAAAATAAAAAATCACCACCGCCCCCTTAATATCACCTTAAAAATTATTAAAAACATAGCAGAAAAAAAAATTAAATAAATAAAATAAAAAGTCGAATTAGTGTTTTTGAATTTGAACAATGCTCGGCTGACACCAATGATTGCCGGTCTCGTCCGATCCATGCTTGACGCGAATTCACAAGAATTCGGGCCAAATTATGCAAGAGTACTCATTAGGTAATCTAGAGTGTTCGAACAAATGGAAGTCATGAACATTACATTAATGCTAGTTGGCTGCCTTTTAGTTATTATTCTGCAGACAGATCTTATCTATCTATCTATATATATATAAAATAAATTTTTACTTGTGCAAATGGAATTTCAATTAACTTCTCTTGAAGTTATATATTTGGATTTTATCGTCACTGGATTATTTATCTTCCACTAGACTATCCATTCATGTGTTATCACCTTTTTCTTCACCATATTCCCTCTGCTTCACTTTTTTTGTTATCAAGTAAGATCTTTGACTTACTTGTTGTTTCATCAAATACTTTTGCATGCAAAATCCGATCCCGCATTTTGCTAATTCCTACCCTCTGATGAGAAGGAAAGTATTTCTTCGAAACTCCGCGGATTAAGGACTATCCACTTATCTAGTGTTTCCTTTTCAGATTAAATATGTTTTTAACTCATTTCAAAGTGTTTTTTAACATGTTTTATTAACTGTTTGCTCGTATGTATATATATATATATATATATATATATATATTTCTCTATTATATTATCATCCTGCTTTCTTAAAACGCGTTTTAAGACTGCAAGATCTACATGCTGCTCTTCAAAAATCTTACAACTTTCTCTGGTCGTTTTTCTCCACCGTGATCGACCTTTCACTTGGGCTTCCCAGTTATGTACATCCATCTTAAGTATTTTCAAGTTGTTTTTCAGAGAATCCTTAAACATTTTCCTTGGTTCATGTTGTGGTCTTTTACCTCCATCTACGATAACGTAATGTCAGAGAAATCGCAACAGGAACTGAATTGCACTGTATGTGGCAGATACCTTTTGTTAAAAGCTGGTTTTGTGAATGAAATTCTGAAATCACAATCAAAGACAGGAACAACAGTCTTATGAGGAGGCTTCTACAGCACACCTGGCAATGCTAAGTTATTATATTTGTGGTCTAATCAGCAAATTTAAAAGTGACTTGACTCAGCATTTGAGGATTCACAATATTATCATGCGATCACCTTTACAAGAAGGAAAATTTTTATGTCACATTTGTGAACTTTCATGTAGGACTAAAGCTGGATTGAAGAGTCATCTACGTGCACACAGATGCAATAACACTTAAGGAAGAGATGGCAAACGTCTGTCAAGAAGTAACAATCATCATATATATATGTGTATATATATATATATATTTTTTTCATTTTTTTGTTATCAAGTAAGATCTTTGACTTACTTTTGTTTCATCAAATATTTTTGCATGCAAAATCCGATCCTGCATTTTGCTAATTCCTACCCTCAGATGAGAAGGAAAGTATTTCTTCGAAACTCCGCGGATTAAGGACTATCCACTTATCAAGTGTTTCCTTTTCAGATTAAATATGTTTTTAATTCTTTTTCAAAGTGTTTTTTTAACATGTTTTATTAACTGTTTGCTCGTATATATATATATATATATATATATATATATATATATATATATATATATATATATATATATATATATACACACACACACACACACACACACCTTGTTAAAGTTGATGGGAAGAAACCCAGAAGAAAAACTTAAAATATGCGCATAATATTTATATATTACAGCAAAGCAAAACAATATTAGTACCGTCGGTTTCAAATCAACAATTGTGTGAATCTCATTAATTTTCATCAACCATTCATTTCGAAGATTTGAAATGATTTATGCATGAACGAGAGAATCATAAGTTTTAATCAAAATACATGGTGTAAAAATCTGAATTAGAAGGTTAAATTCCAACGGCAATAAGAGTTGTCTCCCCTTGATCAATATTTATTGATTTTAAACTTCCAGATTAAAATCCTATAGATCACCCCGCCACAAGTGTGTTTTTACGTTTGAGAAAATATATATATGCATTGAAGGTGTGTTTTGATCCTAATCAGGGCAAATTAACCATTTTATGGTTAAATATTTGGAGACTTATAAAGAATCGGAATTGAAATCGGTAATTGTTTTGGAATAGGGAAAAATATTGGAATCGTTCCATCACTACTTATGCGATGATTAATTTTTTCATAAGGCACTTTTTTTTTTCTTTTTTTTTTTTTTTTTTTTTGTGCCTTGATTTGTGATTGTTGGCCCTTGCATCTTTTGTCTGAGGAGTACCAACGCTCCTCATTCAGGATTTTCTTCATAGTCGCTGTTCCAAACCTCATCACTCTCGCCAGAGTTTGCATTGCTTTATGTAGATTTGCTGCTTTCTTTTCCACATCTCCATCCAATTTTCCAGCTCAGATCTCACATCTCACAGCCTTCAAGAGCTTCAAACAGCTGCAGGTAAGATTTCGAAATTTTTTTAATCCAGCACGAATCATCACTATACAGGGTTTTTTTCCAACCCCCTCTCCCACCAAATAAGGCATATTACCTCTGATTTTATTAGCGTCGCCTCAGCTCCATATTCAATACAAGCGAGACCACAAGGTTGCCAACATCCTAAGTGAAAGTGATTTTTGTGGAAGGAACTGGATTTGAACTTGGAACACTTAGGTTTCAGTCTGTGTTGTTAACTATTTGACCACCATGACCTCTCCGTGGGAATCAATGGCAGAGAGAAAAGGAAGACCTGATTAAACTTTGGCCCATTGACAAAGAGAGACGTTTAACTGTAGGAGTTGGTTTGTGTGTGTGGCGGCAACGACAGAGAAATGTCAATCACATTAGAAAACTGTCAGTTTTCTCTGTCTGTTTGTCTGTCTTTTGTTGTTTATGCTATATCTTATATCGACATCAACCAACATTCTGGAAATTTAAATATTAAGATATTGCATTGTTCTTTATTTTGCATTGTGCAATTCTAATTTCCTGACCCGGAATGCAAACAATTCTTTTTCAGTAATAATTACAATTCTGGTTATTTTTGTGGAACACAAGAATATAGATCAAAGTCCATTTTTATTGGCTTCACATTTCATTTTTAAATATCATTAAGCCAGTTTTTTCTATATTTGTATTTTGGCGGGACCACAAGGTTACCAACATCCTAAGTGATTTTTGTGGATTTGAACTTGAAAAACTCATGTTGTCAGTCCATTTTGTGAACCATTTGACCACCATGATTTCCCCAGAGCCCAATAAGAAACATAGGGCTGAATTGGATATCCAACACACCAATGGATGAGTAGAAATCAATAGAAGACCTGGCATGGTCTGATTCATGAAAGAACTCTCTTTTTTGAGACGGATCATGTTTAATACGCAGTTTTCAAACGATTGTTCCGTAAAGGTGAATTAGGTTCAGATTCACTTGACTTGTCAACTGATATACTGTACTGTCTGTTGGAAGCTCTGTCATGCCATTTGTTGGTCTCAAAAGTCCCCTGCGCAAACATGCTCCCGAAAATAACATTCATATGAATCAAAATGGCCAACGACGACACAGTTTGGCAGGACTGAAAAGTCAGCTCTGAGTGCACAAACCCTAAAAAAAATCTCTGAAGAGTGGTCAAACTCTAAATTGCGTGGGATCATTCCTCCCCTTCTTTCTCCACTTTCTCTTCCCTATTTTTTCCTTTCTTCTTTTATTATTGGCTCTTCTTTATTGATCCCAGTTATATATATATATATATATATTTTCTTTTTTAAATATTACATACATATATATTACCCTTCAGATTCACCATCATATTTTGTACCTCTTTTAAGTTATTTATCATTTTGATCCTATTCCTTCATTCTCATTTCATATCTAAATATCATTAAGCCAGTTTTTTCTAGATTTTTATTTTGTATAATTTTGGCCCTTCTCCTCTTCTGATGAGAAGCATTTAGCTTTGAAATGCCATGGCCTAAAATTTTTTTTAAATTTTCCCCTTACCTTTTCCTTATTGTTTTGACGATATAAAAAAGTTATATATAACTTTTCTTCTTCATCTTTCGTTTTCCACAACCAAGGTAAATGTTTCTCGCATGTTTTTTCCCGTTAGGGATCCCCGCTCTTTTTTCTTTCTATTCAAAAAATGCTACATTGCCTAAAGTGTGTTTATTCATAAAGTCTGAAGAAATGCTGGTTTTTGAAAAATTTCAAACAATATAATGCTTGAAATTGTCGAACTGGACATTGAAACAATTGTAACATAAAATGAAATACATTTTTTGTTGCCATCAACATCTTGTCTTGAAGTACTGATTTTGCACACACAGTATGTATATATATACTAGCTGATCACTCAGCGTTGCCCGATAATACAATACGCTTAAACATGATATTTTTATTTATGCAGATTGTGTATGTATTGTTATAAAATAATCCTTGAACAATAATTTGCCCGGTGAAATAATTCCCCCAAAAAATTAAAATATAATAATGGTGTTTGTTTAGAATATCATGTCAAATGGACGACAATGAATGCCCTGGAAAAGTCAATTCTGATTAATGTTTAATTTTAAATGATACCTCTTCTTTTAGTGTAAATTAAACACCTTAATAAGAAAAAAATTAAAATGAAATGATGAGGTATATCTCTGTTTTTTTTTGTTTTTTTAAAAATAAGTGATTTGCTGAGATTTTATTATTTCCCTTGGCGGGTGTAACGTAAACTATTTTTTTTTTATTTTTATATTATAGTTTTTTATGAAGTCGGATTTTTTTTTGATCTTCGATACTTATCAGATGAATTTCTGTGCAAAACATATCTAAGAACACTGCCAGACATATAAATTACCTTTGTGTGAAATTTGTAAAAAATAGGCTCAGCCGTTTCAGAACCTATGAGGAAGGAACTCACACACACATTCCCCTTCATTCAATACACTGTAGTCGTTTATTGCTTTAATGGTCAGTACAAGGCTATGTGGGACGTACCATCTAGTGTTTAGAAGTTACAATTTCTCAACATATCCCCCTCTATTGATATGCTTTAACTAGCTTGGATGCCTGGCGTGGCCCGGGTGTTTGGAGGTGTGTTTTAAGCCCCCCTCCCCAAAAAAGTGGTAGTAGGCAGGCTTGAACCTGTATTGCGAAGGAGGAAAAGAACATGAAAAAAAGTGACGTTTTTGCTGTTGCGTCCATCACCAAACCAGAAGTGTTGGAAGTTTAAATTAAGGCTAGTCAATCAAAAAGGAGGGATGACTTTCGAAAATATCAGTGCAAAAAGCGACCCCTCCCTGTAGAAAAGTGTCCAGTTGAGAGTGGAGGAATTAATGTTTTTTTAGCCAATTTTTCGATAAAACGATACCGATCTCCTGAAAATCCGTTGCCTCTGTCCAAATTTTAGGCAGACATACAAACATACATACATTTAAACAAACAGATGAGATTTATATTATAGACTAGTGAGGGGTACCCGGCGTTGCCCGGGTCTTTGGAGGTGTGTGTGGAAACTCCGGGGGGGGGGGGGAGTAAAATTAAAAAAAAAAAATGTTTTGGTAGGTAAGTATGAGGATCGAACCCGAACCGTTGAGGCAAAGTTGTAAATTAAAGTGTGAAAAGAAAAAGAGTGCAACGGTTTTAACCATTGGGCCACCGCGAGATGCTGACGGAAACACGTTTGAATTTATTTAATTACTTGGATTTGGCAGGTGTACATTTTAATGACTTAATGAGGTCAACTTTTGACTGCGGGGTTTCATTTAGGGCGGAACGCTTTTTTTTTTTTTTTTTTTTTTTCCAAGATGTTGGCGGTAGGGGGAAACAGTTCCCCTTGTCCAAATTGAATAGCAATTGTTTGATATATGGAAAATATTTCCACATTGATCAAAGCTGATTGCTTTCGGACATTTCTGCCGATAGACGGAAAATGCTGTCAGAATTAGTGTCATTTTTATTATAGGAAAAAGACTAATCCACATGCGGCAAATGTTGAATATTTATCTTCCCAAAGTCAAGCAAATTAAATAGACAGGCGAGCTCCGTTATTAACTCTGAGATATTACGATTTACATGTGATATAAAAAGTTTTAAAAAGTTGTGAATCGACTGACCGCTTCTTTGAAAAAAGCCTTTTGTAGACATACAGAAAAAGCGAACACACATACATACATTTTCGCTTTTATATTTATAGACTAGCAAGGGGTACCCGGCGTTGCCCGGGTGTTTTTGGGTGTGTGTGAAAAAAAAAGGAAGCTTTTCCGACGCGCAGTTGGAAAATAGTGTGAAAAAAAACCCAAACAAGTGCTCGTTTTTGATTGACGTGCGAGACAGTTTTTAATGAGGTCAATTGAAAAACCCGCTTGCCCGTCTGATATGACGAAGTTGACACTGGCTCTGGGCCTGCGATCAGAGTCGAGTTTCGCTGTTGTTTATACCGAAAAGCGAATGTAACGCGTGCCGATGCGGGAAATGTGGAATAATTAAGGTTTGAAAGTGAATAAAATTAAATAGACAGGCGAGGTCCGCGGGTAACTCTGAGATATTACAATTTCAGGATGATATAAACAGTTTTAAGAAGTTACGAAGCGAGCGAGCGCTTTTCCGAAAGAAGCCTTTTGCAGACATCGCGGAAAAGCGCGCACGCACACACACACACATTTTGCCTTTTATATAATTAGATGGTCAATGCAAGGCTGACTATGTGGGGAATACCATCTTATGTTTAGAAGTGATAATTTCCCAACATATCCCCTCTATTGATATGTGAGAAACATCTGGGTGTTCACAGGCCCATGAGTCGACCATTGGTGAGTATTTGTTGCTGCACCAAATTTAAAGACAAATATTATAATAAAGTCAAATTCCTGTTGTCTGTTCACAATTTGGTTAATATATACAAAAGTCTTTTTTGATACTGAAAACGGACGCTTATATATCAGGTTGTTGCATAAGTTCTCGCTACTTCATAAAAAATTTTTTGTTCTAAAAACATGTTTTGATATTTGGCAAAGTGTCATATATCATTAGAAAGCACGTATTCTGTTCTACAAGATAATGGTCATCGTTTTTTGCTCATATAATCTTTTTTTCATTTTTCAGTACCATCAAATGGATTGTCAAGTAGATAAAAAAAATCACATTTTCGACACCTCCTTCTTTTTGCCTTTAATCAAGGTCAAAAAGCGAGTGAAGTGATCAAGAATATTTGTGCCGTATATGGAGAAAACGCTATAGATGAGAGAACTGTTTGAGATTGGTTTACCAGATTCAAACACGGTAATTTGGATTTCAATTACGCTTCCTCATTCCGGAAGACCAATCAAAATAGACAAAGACCAACTTAAGATTCTTTTGAAGGAAGATGGCCATCACACGTAGAGAATTAGGTGAAAAGATGAAGTGTGATTTTGCGACAATTTCATGCCAGATTCAGTCGATGGGATTCACACAAAAACTTACTTTTGGTCCAACAAAAACTTGGACTTTTGGTCCAACAAAAACTTGGACTTTTGCGGTTAAAATTCTTTGATTTTCTTTAAAAAGAAAACGTCAAGAACTCATGCAACAACCAAATACTTTTATCACTGCATGATTTATATATATATATAATTATTTTTTTACTATAATAATTAAATACCTACAGACACTAGTGTTTCATCCTTTCGGGATTCTTCAGTGCAGGGTGTCACGATTACTACCAGTCGAACGATTCGAACCCCGCGACACGAGACATCTCTGGCTCGATTAGCGGAGGTCGTATCCATTCGGCTACTATTAACCGTGTGAAATAGCGTTGAATTTTAAACATTTTAATTTAAATGTTCATTACGTCAGACAGACAGTGATCAAATCGTTATACGATGATCTACGCATAAGAGCTAAATTGACCGACTTTAAATTCAACGGAAAGTGCTCAACGATAAGAAACAAATTTCTTAAAGGGGCTGTCATAATATATATGTATATATATATATATATACTATTTATTTCCAAAGAAATCAACATTCAAGAGGTTATCTCATTTGCATATTACATTAAAGAAAATTTGTTTTAATAATTAGCTTTAAATTGTGAATGGAAATTAGTAATAGAATTTTTTTTATGTATATACCATTTAGAAATCTATCTAGCTATATATCTATGAAATTGAAAATGGCCGTGTGTGTGTGTGTGTGTGTGTGTACATTTCTCTATCAAATAACGCTGTCAATTTTCGGTCCACAGACGCGAGATTTGACATAAGGAGTATTGAGATTTGGGGAAATATTTTTAATCGTTTTTTTGGCCAGAAATTTGGCTGTTAAGGGGTCAAAGTTTAACGATTTGACCTTTGAAAACTCTACCAAACCCCTCTGCCAATTTTGAGCCTAAACACTTGGAATTTTAAATGTAGGTTACTTAGACACGAATCAAACTTTTTAATTCGATTGGAGCTCCAAAAAATAAATGTTAAGGGGTCAAAATTGAAAAAAAAAATTTACCCTTTGCAGTCTCTACCAAATTACTCAGACAATTTTGGGTCCAAACATTTGAAATTTATACATAATGGGTATTACGACATGCGGCAAGCATTTTAATCAGTTTTGAGGCGAAAATTTGGCTGCCAAAAGGTCAAAGTTGAAAGAGTTGACCTTTGCAGATTCTACTAAATTCATTCGCCAAAAGACTTGAAATTTTAGATGTAGTAACTTTCTATTTTGATTGGAGACCAAAATAATAAATGTGAAGGGGTCAAAGTTTAAAATAAATTGACCTCTGCGCTCTCTACGAAATTACGCAGACAATTTTTAGTCTGAACATTTAAAATCTTACATAAAGTGCATTCGCACATAGGGCCAAGTTATGAACAGTATATAGGGTCTGAGCAAAGCCGGGCTGAACTGCTGGTATTATATAAAGTTTATTTATTTAATTTATTTTTAATTTAACTTGCATTTAATTTTATTTCTAATTTAACTTACATTTAATGGAATTTATTTTTAATCATTATTATAAACAAGATCGGCTGCATTTAAAAACGGAAGTTTTCATTTAATCAATTAGATTTTATTTCCGTGTTAACCATCTCCATCTATGAAATTCAATGTATAATGCTTCCAAAAATCCAAACTATGATCAACTTTCAGGAAAATCAGAACAACTAAGGATATTTGGTGTATCTAAAATAAACACAGGCTCCTTCAGTCTTTGACAGACTATGGATACCCACAAAGGGGTGCCTGTGCGTGAAAGTTTTGTGGCAGGAGTTGCACAATCTCCAACCACACCTCTCCTGAGTCAACATTGTTAAATACCAGTGGCAAGTGAAGTGTATGTACAGGACGACTGGAAACAAATGCCGAGATAAGCGGAGAACACATACAGCACCTAGAATTCCCAAATGGTCACCCATCTGGTACTAACCAGGCTCAACATTGCTTAACTTCGGTGATCTGATGAGAACCGGTGTGTCAACGGGATTATGCCGTATCTAAAATAATGACTAAATCCTCTGGCCAGCAATCTTTTTTTTTTTTACTTGGCAATGCTAAGTATGTACTAGTAATCACTATTTCTACATTTTAAAGACACAGGAGATCTAAAAATATTGGAAAACATTCAAAAGAAATATTTAGCTATTAAAGTATACACATGCCAGCACGAACTACAATTGGAATAGGCATTAGTGCTATTTCTATTTACTCGTGCAGTCAGCTGCTAGAATTTGCTATTAACCCTTAGTACTTGTGCATTTAACGAACCAGACGTAACTCAGCATTTGCTCGGCTAGAATTTATTGCCAGAATATTTTTTTAATGCAGTAAATGGATAAAGTAAGTTTTAAGGACCCCACAAAAATAAGCAAAATGAAATAGATGATTTCGGGTTTACACTGGTTGGCTTTTGACGCACATAGCATCTGTAAACAATAGTTATTCGGTTTCGTTTTTTTTTTTTTTTTTGTCAGAAGGTCGATTTTGCATATAAGGAAAGATTGATTTCTTCTGGGGTCCTTGAAACCAACTTGATCCCCTATAAGTTTTTTTTTAATCATGAAACCCACACATGACGGAAATTAGCATACAACTAACGCACGAACATAAACGCCTCATTTACTTATTGAACCATGCATAGACCTGTAGTGTGAAGACTAGGCTGACAAGCCATAAGAGTAAGAAATATTTCCTATTGGTTGTTTTTTTGAAAGGTGACTTGAAAGTACAATTTCATGATAATGGGTTAACAATGAGGTGAGAAAAATAAGAAAAAAAAAATCATTTACTGAGGAAAGTCGAATAGCAGCTGAAATATTTGGACTTATTTTCCATTTTTGAAAAAAAAATTAAATAAATTTTCGGCACTGATATTGACTTTTTAAATATAAGCTTCTTGCCTTCAAAATACATGCATAATGAACAAAAAGTTGGGGGGGGGGGTCATATAAATAAGAAAAGTGCTTTTTTTTTTTTTTATTCATTTTTATTTTTTTGTAAATTGTTTTATACGAATTTAATTTATTGAAAACTTTACATCGAATATGATAAAATGGTCTACCCATTTTATTTAGACATTTTTATTTGAAGCAAAAAAAAAAAAAAGACCAAAAATATCCCCCACCCCATCACACACAAAAATTGTTTTTTTTTTTAAATTTTTTTGACAAAAGTAAAAAAAATGTAAAGAAAAGAAAAACAAAAAATGCTCCCCCACCTCACAAGTTTCTCTTCTCTTTGATTTATTTTTATTTTTTTTGTTTTTTTTTTTACAAAATTTCTGTACAAAAAAGTTTTTTTTTTTTTTTTCATTATTAGTATCGTCTGCCAATGAGATTGGTTTCTTTTAAATAAAACCAATGATGAAGAAAAGCAAATGAATGAAGGATGAGGTAGCACATTTCGGCTGTTTTTTTTGTTTTTTCGCAGTGGGGAGTGTGTGTGTGTGTGACAAAAATGGGTGTTCTTTGATACAACAGGGAACACAACTGAACCATAATACTAAACTCAGACTCTTGCTTTGAACTTTAATTGCAGACAAAAATTACTTTCCTTCGCCAGTTTAAAGGTTTCAAAATCAATTTCAAATTTTTAAAGCAACATTTACCCTAAGTACATTGAACCAGCTTCCTTCAAAGGAAGATATTTCAAGGAAATATGACATTCAGAAGCTGTCTCCAGTCATTTGTATATCTTGGTCAGCGAAGATTATGTTAGACTTTTGCAGGGAAGTGTTAAAATCCTCTTACATAAAGTGCCTGGTATTTCCAAATGGTCACCCATCTGGTACTGTTCGCCAGAGATATATATGTCATAAAAATTGGAATACATGTCAAATATTAGACTTACTGTCTGATGTACAAAGTCGAAGAAAAATGTGTCGCCCTAAAAAAAAAAACAAAAAAAACACTACAGCTTTATTTTAAAACTTTTATTGAAAAAAAAAAAAAATCAATTCAAATAACTTGATTATCTCGTACAGCTGAAATCTATTCAATGTAGCCGCCTTCAGCCTCAATAATTACCTTGATACCAGTCCGGAACTAAGAGCATGCCTTTTCCACAAGTGCCAACAGGAGCTTGACGCGGATGGCGGCAATCAGGATGACTTTGGTGTTGTGGGAGGTCATGTTGGTGATGTTCTCGTATTTCCAAACAATGTAGTCCAGCAGGTTCAGGTCAGGGCAGTGAGAAAAGGGTTCAAAGTTTTAGCATTCCTTCTGAGCACAGCCTGGGTCTCTTTGGACTTGTGGGGATGTCGCCGAGTTCTGCTGCCACACCCAGGGTTTGTCAGCGGCCACCTGATTGCACCAGGGGATCACCACACTCTTCAGCACATCCAGGTACACGTTGGTGTTGACTTTCAAGCCGACTTCAAAGATGTGAGGTGGCATGATGTGACCTTCAGTTTAAACCACAGCAAAGACCATAATCGTGGCCAAAAACTTAGTTAAGCTGTGCCTACAAGCTTAAGGGTGCTGGCAATGGTCCTGTTGTCATAACTTGGACCAGTAGAGAGCATGAGTTGTACAGTGGCGCATCTCTAATCTCGCATTGTCACTTTCAGACATGATAGAAAGTTTCTATCGTTCTTGAGATTTGTACACCACTGGCCAACTAGTAGATGGTCTGAAACAACAAAAAAAAAAAAAAAAAAAAAAAAAAAAAACGGTTTTCATCAAATGGAAATGGAATCATGTAGTCTTTTCTAGGGCGACAATTTTATCGTTACACTCTGTATATTAGAAACATTTGTGCCTCAGTTTTCATGATAAAATGTGGAAATAGTATGAATCCTTTTCATAAGAATTTGAAAATCTAAAAATGGAAGAGTAATTATTTCATTTTATTACTCAAGCAATAAAAAAAAAATTATATTAATGAAAATAGTTTTCAAAAACAATTTGCAAAATCTGAGTTTTGCAAAAAAAAAAAAAAAAAAAACCGGAGAGCTTGAATCATAACAAGTTTTTTTTTTTTTTTTTTTTTTTTTAAATTTTTTACAAGGGAGTCAGCACGTATCAAGGCCTGAAGGCCACTCAAGGATAAGGGGTAATGAATGTAAGGTGGTAGTGTAGTAATCAATAATGATGTAAATTGGGTAGAATTTTAATTATTTTTAACTTATTTAGATTAAACTTGCCATATTGTAATTGGTTGGGAAGCAGACCAGTGGGACAGTGTTCCATAGGCGGGCATTTCTAGGAAAGAAGCTTTGTTCATGGAATCTGTGTTTAGATTTAGACACAGATAGAAAGAGCAGGGAAAATTGTTGTAGTTAGTTGAGTTCTTTTTTTGTGAAAGTTTAGCAGGGTGGGGGGGGGTTCATAGATTTGGGGCTCAGACGAGTACTTGTCATGAAAGTAGAGATGTAATTATCTTCTGAAATCTTGGGCCAATTTAGCAAAACTCAATTTTTGCTAAATTGTCTTTGAAAACTGTTCCCATCAATAATTAATTTTCTACTGTTTAGTTTTTCATAATTTTTGGATATGTTCATTACTGCACCATGACAAGTCAGTAGACACTAGTGATGGGACGATGCCAATATTTTTCCGATTCCGATACAATTACCGATTCTGATTCTTTATTCCCGATTATCGTAAAAAATGTTGAATACAGATATTTTCTCAAGATCTACAGATATTAGTTTCACTGGTAGGTTCAAAATTAATGAATATTTTGCTTTAAAATAAAAAAGAATTAAAAGAATCGTTTTTGGCATCAGAATATAGGCACAAATTTTTCCAATTCCAATACCTTCAAAAATTCTGATTTTTCCAATTCTTGATTCCAACTAATCGTAGATACCATGGGTTTTAACTGAAATTCAATTTTCGAATTTTGCTCTAATAACAAAGAAGCTCCTATATATGCATATAAGTTATAAAAATATATATGGCAATTAAGCTTATATTTTTATAACTTACTACCTAGCTCTACCTATGTATTGAGCACTGTTGAAGTAAATACTTAAAGTTCACGCATAAAATTATACTTTTGTATATTAATTTATGTGATTAAATGAAGTAGTCATAAATGAATGCTTTGTCCTATAAAGTTAATTTTAGTATCAACAAAAGATTTTTAGTAAAAAATTAAAGAAAACAAATCTTGAGTATGTAGGTATATCTACCATATTGTAATCAACCGAGAACCACATCACTCTAAATAAAAGCATATAAGATATCAACGGATACACATTCGAGAGTCAAGACAATGAAAAGAATATGCTGTTGTCCCGGCCCTATTCCTAAGCAATAATTAAATATGATTTATAGTACATGAAAACGATGTCTAATCTCAAGAAATAAAGGTTAGATTTAGTATCAGATTTTTTTTTTTTTTTTTTTTTTTTTTTTAACGCCGAAACTGGTTTTATGTGTACTTTTTTTTTTATCCAGAATTTGTTGCAGTATTATAGAATCTTTAAATGTTTTCATTATTTCTTTTTCCTACCTTTTCCCGAACCCTGCATTGATATAGCCTTCAAACACAACTCTTTTCACACTACACACAATGCTTCAAGCAAACTACAGCCCTCTGAAATTCGAAAGTGATTTTAAAACCTTTAAACTGGCAATAGAAACTAATTTTTGACTAGAATTTTAAGTAAAAAAAAAAAAAAAAAAAAAAAAAAAAAGGGGGCAAAGAGTCAAGTATTAAGGTTCAGTTGTGTTCTAACAGAAAGAAAGACAATTTTTGGCCACACCTTTTCATGTCAAAGAACTGAATACATTAGTCCCACACCGCCCCCTCTCTCGTGTAGGTCTTTCTCAATTATGAAGGAAGACCCAGCGGCCCATGTAATAAGAAATGAGTGTAGCAGCAGTTCAAAGTAGCAATGATTGTATAAAGTCTTGTTCTTATTGCTGACCAAGTCACCATTTTGGGAATGACTCAGCATTTTCATTCACAGATTTATTTATAAAAAAAAAAATAACAAAAAATTATTTATATATATTTATATTTTATACAATTTTCCAATAGGATTTTTTAGTTCTTATTTGTAAGTCTTTGATGAATGCATTTTAATCTGATATGAAAAATGAATTTAAAAAAAAAAATAAATAAAAGTTGGGGTTTCTTATTTTACAATTACATACTGCCATTAAATTATTTTTTTTTTTTTTTGTTAAACTTTTTATTTTGGATACTCCAAATCATTACTATTGACGGCATAAATTATTTTCAGGGAATTACCATTGAGGAATTTGTCAAAAACAATTTTTTGCTTTGTGACCTATTTGTGTTTGAAATGAAATTGGTTCTTTCCCAGTATTCACGCTATATTTAAAAAAAAAAAAATCTGTATGATGTAGATGCTCGTGACGGAACAAAAATATCATACGTCAAAAAATCACGTAAATTGATCAAGTAGTTTTACTTTTATAAAGAAAATAATTTTTAAACGATTAATGGGAATTAGTAGGCATTACAACATAAATCTCGTAAGTTTGAATCATTGAGTTATCTCCCTTTGTGTGTGTGTGTGTGTGTGTGTGTGTTTTTTTGTTTTGTTTTCAAAATGGCGGACAAGCTAGCCACTCTTCTATTACTGATAAAATTTGATTTTCTTATTTAAATACTTGATTAATTTAAATGATTTTTGGAATATGATATTTTCGTTTTGTCATATATCATACAAATTTTTCTTTATTTTTGTTTTTTAATATAGGGGCAATTCTGGACAAGAACCAATTTCTCAACAGTGTTTCCTAAAGAATAATTAATGCTATTAAAAATAATGATTATTTTAGAAGTTTGGTGCATTTTGATAAAAAAAAAAAGTTGGGAGTTTTAATGTAATTATAATCACTTATATGATAACATTACGAATGTCTGTCGCAATGTTGTTTTAAACCATGGGAGCACAAAATGTTCACTATTTTGATGATTTGAGTGCTTATTTCGGATGATTGATGCATCTAGAAAACAAATATAGTGTGCATTCTGTGCTGCCGTAACTTGATACAGTCACAAACAACATGTGTAATAGGAGAAAGCTTAGTTTAAAAAAAAAATTTTTTTTTTTTTTCAAAAGGCACCGAAATTCTAACTTTACCCATACAAAAAAAGAAGGAAAAAAAAAAAAAAACTCTTTTAAATGTAAGCCCCCCCCCCCCATGGCATAGGAACTGTAAAAAGAATAAATATTTTTCTTTTTTTTTTTTTAAATCAGTTGTCCACTCAAAAATTAGTAAACTTTGACCTTGTAATGACAGTTTTTTTTTTTTTTAAATTTTTTTTACAGAAGAAAAAAAAAAAAGGAAACATTAAATACAAATGAAGAGAGACTTTGGTTATTTTTCGTTTTTGTATGCCCCCCCTCCCCTCCCGCTTTATCCCACTCTCTTCATTTCAAGTCCTCACCCCACCCCAGAATCACCCATACATGCATTGAAGACTACCCCCCCCGATCAATTTTCGGATTTTTCATTTTTTAACATTGGTTTGATTGTTTTACGACATATCAAACCTTTTTGAAACACAATACGTTTTGTAGACAATTATTGAACACAAGTTGCTATACTTTTTTTTTTTTTTTTTAAATAACCCCATAAATGGGGTGGAAATTGTGGGCTCATACCATTACCCACCAGTGTTAGTAACCAACCACAACAGATTTGCATGAGGAATTCCATTATCTATGAGCATATCTGTTAGGCCAATTATAACCTCAGACTTCTTGAAAATGAGATTTTTTTGCAAACCCAGAGGAGAATAAAAAAAAGAACATTTTTTTTTTTCAATAAAAATAACATGAACATTTTTAAGATCAAGGTGTAGTTTCAGTTGCAGTTTAACTGCTCAATCAAAAAAGTTTCTTTGATACAACAGGGGTGCATGCTTTCCTTTTGTTTAGGAAACAATAAAGAAAAAAGTTCTTATCAAGCTAATTAAAAAAACAAAAAAACAAAACAGGAAAATCTTTGATATACATACCTATCACAGAATGAAAATGTAATATTCTATAAATCACATAAGTTGATAAAAATATTTTTTGTTTTATATGGAAAATCATTTTTTTAATGATTTTTATCAATTCACAGTATTCTGTAGACATTACAAGGTTGATTTTCAAATCTGTAGTTCGAATTGAGTTCTCTCCCTTCAACATGGCAGATAAAAAAAAACAATGTCTCGTTACATCATACTTAATTTTCTTGGTAAAAAAAAAAACTTGATCAATTTATGTAATTTTTAGAATATGACATTTTTGTTCTGTGATGGGTATATATATCAAAGAATTTTCTATATTTTTTTTGCTTAATTAGTTTGAATGGTGGATAATAACCATTTTTCAATAAAAAATATTTCATGTGAATACCTTCAAGATAAAAACGTTACACATGGTTCAATTGCAGTTTAATGGCTCAGTCAAAAAGATTCTTTTTTACAACAGGGGCGCATGTTTTCCTTTTATTTAAGAATCAATAAAGAGAAAAAAACAACATTAAATTAAAAATTTACTTCCTAATTGACAATTAAATAGGTCTAAAAATTGCATTCAAATTTCGAAACATCGGCGTTTACAGATATAGAAGGCTAGCATACTTATAAAATTAAATCATTTGTTCCATTGACAGTGGGAGTTTTAATAAAAAAAGAAAAAAAGGAGAGCAGGAAGTGGATAAGCTTGTTACTCTCACTTCCCTATTTTGTTTAGTTCTTGCATACCATGAGCAACGTTTCTGACAAAGGGAGAAGAATTACTGTTTTGGGGTTGGAATCTGACACTTATTATTGGCTAGTTTTTGTTGGTTTTTTTTTTTTTTTTTTTTTAACTAACTCATAACATTAAAGATGGATGAGAGAACTATGAGCACCGTAATTGAAAAGATGGCAACATCTCTCCGCAAAAAAAAAAAAAAAGAGAGTAGAAAATGTATCTTGGGTTTACTTTCCATATTCCATGAGCGATCTTTCTGATAAAGGGGGGAAAATTGCTGTTTTATAGGTCAGAATTTACATTTATTATTGGCTAGTTTTTGAGCTTAAAGTAATTTTTTTTTTTAGCTCCTTACATTAGATGGCTTCATATCTTGTCTGGAGTGATTTCCATTTAAAAGAAAGCCAACTTCATATTTACAGCAGGAAGAAAAACAGCTTTCTAACATATATATATATATATATATATATATATATATATGTCTATACGATCAATCTCTGAAAGTTAACTAATTTGCATAATGTCTTGCAAAAGGACATTATAGTAATGCCTATTCATTTTTTTTCTTGCTTTCTTATTCAACAATTGTTTTCTTTGTATTATTACTCACAGTTCTATTAAATATTTTCTACTGGATAAAATTTACTTCTAGGGGTTGCGATTTCTAGTTTCTTCAATTTTCCTGGGCAACACCAGGACATTGATTCATTGGTATTAAATAAAACCGTGTTGGTTTACCTATTAAGAAATTAAAATGCCTAACATGTGATGGGCATGGTTTTATTTTTAAAATAAACTATTTAGTTGAAAAAAAAAAAAAAAAATGAAATTTTAATTTTCTCAAGTATCACTGTTGGTATCAAAGAGCCAGAGTGACGGCCATTGTTGAAGTTGAAAAATAAATAGATGAAAAAAACTAAATAAAGAAATTATTGATATACCCTTTCTCAATTCAAAATCAGAAAAATAAATTTTTTATAAAATAAAACTTTAAAAAAGAAAAATCATTGTCATTATCACGTGCACACACTTGCCGTTTGACTAAGAGCAAAGTGTAGTATCTGTCCCGATACTATACTTCATCTTTTCTGTACTTGATTAGTGGAGGAGAAATCCTTGTAGACCGAGACAATTTAAAAAAAATTTTTTTTTTCTTCTCCCAACCCAGGGGGAAAAGCTGAATTTTCATCGCATCATACAACTAATCTTCTCTCGCTCTGTCCTCATGAGGAGGAGGCAAATTAATAGAAGTGTAGAAAGAAAGAAAAAGTCTCATTATGGAAATAGAGTAACATATCTTTTCAAATTTATTCTAGATGTTAAACTTATTATTTGCTTTCTTCTCCTAAACACTTGAAAAGATTTAGTCTTTTTTTTTTTTTTTTTTTACTCGCTAAATTTTGTGTGATAGAGTATATATATATATAGATATAGATAGGGTATATGTGATAGGGTATATATATATATAGAGAGAGAGAGCAAGCTTAGATTTGACAACCACTTGTCTTACATATCCAATAGTGTTAATAAGAAGCTTTATGTTTTGCATACCTGAGCTACCCAATTCTCATGAACGGCATTTGCTGACTAGGCTTTACAAGGCAACAATTCGTCCCCACTTGGAATAGGAATCCCTACTGTTTGCCAAAGTTGGCAAGGTGTTCTTTGATTATCTTGAGCACCTACAATGTCATACCATCAGATATATACTACATATTCTCTGCCGTGACCCTGTTCTCTTCAGAGTATATGATCTACTTGGATTAGATCTGCTGTCTACTCGCTGGAACGTAACAATTAATTGCTTCCGTTGCCTACAGATTATTTCATGGTTCTTGTCACTACTGCAATTCTTAAATACGGCCCTGTGCTGCAACTTAACAGACCAAACCTGTGACGATATACATTCACATTAGCTCATCTGCATAATCACATAGGTGTTTGCTCTCAGATGTACCAGCGATCTTCTTTTGCATTGTCTTCTGCAGTCCTGAACGTGCTGCCTCAGAATTGTGTGAATGAACATGATTCACTGTCACATTTTCGGAGTTCTGTATTGGCTAACTATCATGATGTTTTTTTTTTTTTTTTTTTTTTTTTTTTTTACACAGTGATCACCACTTATCAAGGCCCGGAAGCCACTCAGGGATAAGGGTTATTGCAAGTACATCACGTTAGTGAGGAGATTTTATGAAGTGTTTAATTAGGGGGGCGGTTCATAAGGAATTTGTTAACATTAGACTTAAAGACATCCAAGTTGTAGTCCGGAGGGAAGCAGGCAGACGGAACAGAGTTCCACAGGCGTGCAGTTCTAAGAAAGAAGCTTTGCTCATGAAATCCGCGTTTTGATTTAGGCACAGATATAGAGTGGGGGAAATTTTTCACAGTGGATTCAGCTAGACGGGTGATTTTCGTGAAAGTTTGGCGAGGGGGGACCAGGGATTGGAGTTCAGACGAGCACCTGCCATGAAAATAACGATAAAACAAGGATAGGCTCGCAACGTCTCTTCTGTGGGAGAGGGGTTGCAGGGTAGAGAAAAGGGCTGTTCCTAAGTTTTATGCATTCTCGAATTAGTTTAGTAGCCTCTGTCTATTGCTAACTGTTTTATGACCGTGGCATTTTTTTTTTTTTTTTTTTTTTTTTTTTTTTTACATGGTGATCACCACTTATCAAGGCCCGGAAGCCACTCTGGGATAAGGGTTATTGCATGTACAGTAATCAATGGGATAGTATCGTAGTAATCGTTAGTATTCGAGTGTCTTACTTAAGGGGGCGGTTCATCAGGAATTTGTTTATGTTAGACTTGAAGACATCCAAGTTGTAGTCTGGTGGGGAACAGGCAAATGGAAGAGAGTTCCACTGGTGTGCAGTTCTAAGAAAGAAGCTTTGTTCATGGAATCTACATTTGGATTTAGGCACAGATAAAGAGTGGGGAAAATTATTGACAGTGGTTTCAGTAAGACAGGTGTTTTTCGTGAAAGATTGGCGAGGGGGGCACCAAAGATTGGAGCTCAGACGAGCACTTGCCATGGAAATAATGATAGAACAAAGACAGGCTCACAACGTCTGTGGGAGAGAGGTTGCAGGGAAGAGAAAAGGGTATCCCCCACTAGGCTACAAAGTCTATTTTGTACTCTGTCAAGGCAGAATAGGCTGTTTTTAGCAGCTCCTGCCCAGATGTGGCAGCAGTACTCCATCCTTGGACGTACTTAGCTTTTATACAGATAGAGAATTGCATCAGTAGTGAGATATCTTCTGGAGCGGTAGAAGGATCCCACCATTTTCCCAGTGACCTTGGCAACAGACTTGATGTACGTATTCCATTTCAGATCGGGAGTAAAGCTCAATCCCAGCTTAATAAAGGAAGAAGAAAAAACAAAAGGATGTCTTTCCGAATCTAGATGGTGGGAGCGACTTTGATTGTTTAATGTGCAAAAGTAACAGGAGTTTTATTCGACTTTAGACCAAGTATTCAGAGAGGAGTTTGGCAGAGACTTCCAATGCCAAGGTCAGCTGTTTTGTTTTCAATTTTGACCCCTTAGCAGCAATTTTTGCTGGCTAAAAACCAAATCGAAAGCATGCTACAGGTCCAAATACTCTCTAGATCAAATTCCAACTCCGTAGACCAAATATTCACAGAGGAGTTTGGTAGAGATTTTTCACACAAACACCAACAAGGTCACCTTTATATATATATATATATATATATATATATATATATATATATATATACCATACTTTGGGGTAATTGTGCCAAGTCCAGGGTAATTGCACAAACTAACTAAAAGTGCTCTTTTGACAACCACGCATATAAAGAGCACTTTTTTTAGTTGCCGCAATTACCCCAAAGTACGGTGTATATATATATATATATATATATATATATATATATATATATATATTTTTGCATGCTAGAACGTTTTCATCTTAAATTCTATGCAATTATGCAGAATGTAGAAACTATGCATAAATAAAATTCAGTGTAATAGTAAAATGAAAGCAATCATCTAATAAGAAAATAATAAAAAATGAATAAGCAATTAATTAACGCTCATTTTTTAAAGGAATATGCAAATTAGTTAATCTTCAATGACCGAGTATATAAAAAAATTAGTTTTGATAATTTTTTAATAAAAAAGTTTTTAATATCAATGTTAGAGCGAGAGAGAGAGAAAAAAAATCTAATTTATCAATGCCTCCATTCAGTCTTGAAAGACAATGGATACCCTCTGTAGGGGCAGCTGCACATGTAATTGTGAGGCAAGGGTTGCGCAATCACCAACCACACCTCTCCTTAATTGGCCCTGTTTGAGCCCAGTGGCAAGGAGAAGTCCAGGACGACTGGAAACAATGCTGAGATAAGCGGAGAGCACATACAGCATTTGTAAGTCTTAAATGGTCACCCATTTATTACTGAACAGGTTCAACGTTGCTTAACTTTGGTGATCCAGCAGGAACCGGTATGTCAATGTGATTATGCTGTACGTAGCAAGTACATACTTTCTTATAACCTTAAATATTGTTATATATATATATATATACACATTAGCAAAAGTACCCGTCGTTAACTGGGTTCAAAAACAGCCTACAGAAAATGGACTCTGATTTATGAAAGTATGATAGGTTATGAAAAGGAAGGGTTGTAAAGGGATAGCTTCGAATTTAGGGGTATCAAAACCAAAGCAAAATATGATGAAAGTAAAAATAAAATAGATAAACCCCATAATTTATTATATCATACCTGTTCACACTGAAACACTTATCACAATATTCTGTGGATCTATATTAAAAAACCTTGTTAAACTTTGTGAAATATTATGGATGTCAGGCGCAAACAAACACCCCCATAATTTTATTATACCATATTTCTTCAAACTGAAACATAATTATCAAAGTATACTTACGCAGATAGATATCAAAAGTCTTTATTAAAGTTTGTGCCTATTTCCATTCTATGGGGGCCAGGCGCGAACGCAGACACTACAATTTTATTATACCATCCTTATTTAAGTTAAAACATACTTATCAAAGTATTATTATGTACATCTATATCAAAAAACCCTTGTAAACTTTTTTTTTTTTTTAATTTTTAAATTTTTTTTATTTCCATACTTTGTTGACCAGGCGCATACGCAGACCCCACAATTTTAATGAATCATCATTATGCCAGATCAAACATACCCATTCCTGTGTCTCGATACATCTTCTATCATTATATGTGATCAGTTTTCTATAATAGTCAACCGTATAAAAGCCTATTCGTGACCAGACACACACACACAGACGTTCAGCTTTATATTATATACATATATATATATTTCGCAAAATATTTTTGCTAGTATATATATATATATATATATATATATATATATATATATATATACACATATATATATGATAAAAAACAAGACTTCTTACATCATGGTGTTTAAATGTTTGGGGTATATCAACAATTTCTTATCAATGGTGGAGAGACAGGGATGTCTGCCTCCCTATCCTGTCCCCTGAAAGAAAGGGCAAGCATATATAAAGAAAAAAAGGTTAAAAATGATTGTCCTCTGGAATTTAACAAGAAAAATGTTACGTAGAATCCATCGTGAGGACTTCGGTTTCATTCACAACGATGTCCGACTGTTGTTGTAGTGCATAAATAACTGAACTATTGTCAGACTCTTGTTCTGCTCGTTCAGCAAAAACAGTCTGATCGACGACAAAGTTGTTTCCATCCACATCTTGCGGAGTTTCACCTGATGTCCCCTGAATGATAACAAACGTGACCCCTTGTTGCAGTAATGAAGGGTCTAAGCTGCTCAAATACTGTATTAACGCGTTGTGATCAGCTGTTCCGTCGACCATCAGCTGCTGCTGTTGCATAGGAGACTCGGTCTCAGCTGAGAGAATGACAGACTGCTGCATGGGGTCGTTGACGAGTTCAACATTTTCTTGCAGGACCACCTCATTTTGGACATACTGACAAGGGTCCACTGGAAAGGAGGGAGCAATGGGGGATAATTGGTGGTCGTCGTCATTGCTGACGTCAACCTCTACGGAAAAGGGCTTTTCGCCTGCACTATGGTTTAAATTCTCTTGTGAAAGTTCCGCAAGGTTTTCCTTAGGGACGTCTTTCGCAGATATGAGGGTTGTATCTGTGGCAGGAGGAGAAGGAATAGGAACGTTGGGGTTGGAAGGGATTTCTTTGTTTTCTACGCCACTACATGAATCCGACTGAATAACGACGCCAGTTTTGGTGTCTTGAATAAAACTGGAATCAGTTTGAGTTGCAATTGATATCCGAGGGTTAGGATTCACCACAGCAACGTTATGTAACAAGTTTTCACAATTAACTGGGCATGGGTTCGTTACAGTCTCATTAATGCCATCACCATCACCACAACCCGAGTCACTGGTCAGTGTTCCCTGTGAAGCAGTTACTTCCGTCTTATGAGCATCAACCCCTCCAGAATTCAACATCATTTGTTCTGGGGTAGTTCCTATTCTTGCACTTTCAAGATGACAATTAACAAATGCGGGGAAGGGAGATTTTATATCATCTTTTAATTCTTCACTTTTATGAACAGTTTCGTTGGTTGTTGATTTCATTGTAATCGTTAAGTCACATTCTTGCGTATCGAACACCAAACTACTGTTAGATTCATGTGTTTGTGATATGTCAGTGACTGAACTATTTTTAGGCTCGTGTGTTTGCAAAATGTCGATGACCGGACTATTTTTAGGCTTGTGTGTTTGCAAAGCGTCGATGACTGGACTATTTTTAGGCTCGTGTGTTTGCAAAGCGTCGATGACCGGACTATTTTTAGGCTCGTGTGTTTGCAAAGCGTCGATGACTGAACTATTTTTAGGCTCGTGTTTTATTTGTTCAGAGACAGAAGATATCTCTTTATTCGATGCGTGTTGTGGATAAACCGGTTCAGAAATAGAAGACGTCATCGTATCCGATGTCTGTTGCGGACAAACCTGTTCAGAGACGGTAGATGTCTCTTTATCCGAATTAACGGAAATTGAATTTATTACTAGCTCTTCAATATTTCTTGATTTTGTCCGAGAAACATGGGAAGACAAAGAATTTTCCAAGATCAAATCTCTGCCTTCCGAGAAAGAAGAATTTCCAATAGTCCCCTGGTCACTTTTAGACCTCGTCCGGCGGTGTGGGGTGGAAGCCAAATCAGACTGTTTAGTACAGGGAGAGCCAGATCTTTGCCGAATTCTTGTGACAAACTTCCCATCAACAGTTCTGAGTTTTTGGGGTGTTGTTTCCGAGGTAGGAAGAGCTGACTCTGACTGAAAAATCTCTTTCTGATTTTTGGAGACTTTCTCGCGTGATTTATTTTTCAATAAAAAGCTGTCTTCCTTGTGATGGAGATGATCCGGAGATTTTTTAAGACCGCTTTTAAGATCGTTTGCCAACAAGGTTCGATTGTGTTTCGATGTCTCTCCGACTGATTTCAATAAAGCCTTAGAATCGTGGTTTTTCTGTGTTCTCCGTGTTACTCGATTTGGACTAACAGGAGAAGACTTTTTACTGCCGGGTTTTGTTGGTTTCGAGCCTTTACTATTTAGCTTAGTTGCCTTCTTGTTGGAGATAGAAAGTTTCTCCGACAAAGTAGAAATCATTTTTTTCTTCAAATTTGGCTCCGATAACTTTTTGATGTGCAAAGAATTTTTACTACTGCTATTATTATTATGCGGAGTCTTTGATATCATTTTGTCTTTCGATGATGCATGTTTTTTACGGATAACATTTTCTGGCTTTTGAGATCTCGGCGACTGCCTTTTCATTTCGGTCAGAGAGTTGAGATTCTTCAGAGGCAACTGCGGAACATGTTTGCCGACAGCTTTTCGATGCGGAGATGATCGAGTTGAAATGGTCAACATGGAAGACATTTTATTTTGGGGACTTGACATAACACAATCTTTAGAATTCGGAATGATTAATGCATCTTTATCTTTCTTCAACGTCGCTTGCTGAGATCGTGTCTGCTTCCGTAACGAGACAGGACTTGATAAAACAGTAGCCGTGGGAGATTCATTATTTTTATTTAATACTGCGTTTGTGCAAAAATCAAGAGTAGCCTTCGGGGATTCTACGTTTGAAACTGTCTTTTCCCCAGTCATTTTTGATGTAGGACCACATCTGGCTTTGTCCAAGGATTTCTTCAAGGACAACGAGGATGTAGAACTTTTCCTTTGCAAGTTTGAAGTGTTAGAATTTGTAGACAAATGTTCATTTTCTCTTGTCTCGCATTCAGGACGACTCGTCATACAGACAGAGTCTTTTTGGTCTTTCTTATTTAAACTACTTTTAAGATTTATCGATTCAACAAGATTTTTTTTTGCCGTTTGAATAACGTTCATTTTACATCTTGTGGAGTTTTTGTTTATTCCTGAGTGAATCTTGGCGTTCTTTAAATGTTTTTTATTTTCCACGGTGGCCTTTGGCCGGTTATTTGCTTCCACCAGATTTGATTTCCGTTTCGTCTTTTTATTCAAGTCGTTGTCAGTCGTATTCGCGTCAATCTCCCGTTTCACAACGTCAGACCGAGGCTCTTCTTTTATAACTTGATCTGCAAACGTTAATGATGTTGTATCGGTCATGGAATCCCCATTTTGAAAAACTGTTTCAAAGGATTCTTCGTCTGCTTCGCATTTCAAAACAACCTTTTTGGCGGTTATTGATTCCTTAGAAAGTTTCCTAGCCCGTTCTTTGATACACGTGTCAGAATCGCAGAACGGAAGACTTTGACAGTTCGCAAGGACGTTGTTTGGATTTCCTTCAAGAGAGGTTTTATTTGTTGTGTTACTTCCAGCCAACTTATCCGTGGACGAAGGGTTTGCAGAGGTAACCCTAACAATTTCCATCACCCCAGGAAGTTGTGCCAAGCGAGGGGCAGCTTCCCAGCAAGGGGATTGAGCATTCACCTTTCGATGGTCACTCGACGGATCATAAAACTGGTTATTTTCCATCTTTGCCGCGGTAGGCATTGACAAACAGGGACTCTCAGAATTTTCTTTATCGGAAACACTGCCAGATTCCATGAATGCTACAGATGAAATTTCCCGAGATTCATCGGCAACAATTTGAGCAGAAGAAAGCAAAGAAATTTGGAGCGGTGGAGTCGGTAGTTCTGTCTTGACACCCGATGACTGGACATCCGACGGAGATCGTTCAATAGAGTCATCAGGTATTTCTACTACAGATGTCTCACTATTTGCCGTTGTTCCCATTGTCGCCGTTTGGTCGGAAGAACCGGAAATCTTATGGCATTGGTTCATCATACCCAGCTTGTAGAAAAAACGATCCTTGTCTGAAAGTTCAGACATGAGAACGTTCACAAATGGCAAGATGTGGTGCTGCTCATCCATGAAAAAAACTTTTTTCCGCTTCCGTCGAGAAAAACGCTTTGGTCTCCGGGGAACGGCTGGTCGGATCAATTCTGACCGTGTGATAGGAATGATCGGAATGAGGAGTTTCGGACGCCTTGTTGGCTTTATCAGTTTTTTCTTCATCGGTTTCTTTTCAATTTTCAAGCACGGCTGTTTGGGACGTAAGATCTTTTGACTCAGGCTACGTGTGTGTTTGACCTTGCATGGAACACGTGAATGCTTCTGCAATGCTTGCGGCGTCTTAAATGTGTTGCTGCAAGCCTTGCATTTAAAGAGTTTGGTAGATTTAAATTTGGTCTCCCTATCTGCCTTTTCAGCCAGGCTCGTTTCTAGTTCGTCGTCATCGGATGCCTCTTTGCCTTTTGCTTTATCGTTCATCTCTTCGAGGTTTGCTTCTGCAGCCTCGTTGGATATTTCCGAAGATTTGTCAATCGGCAAGACCGGTTCCTCATTCTTTATCTGAACCAGTGGAGATCCTTCGGAAGGAATCTCTGGATTTTCTTCACTTGTTTTCAAAGAGGTATCCTGTTCGAGGTTTTCTGTTCTTTCAACAGCAGTGTCAATTGTGGACATAGTCTCTTTGGCAACAAGTTCTGTGACTTTGGAAGCATCTTGGTCTTCTATGGTGGAAATTTCTAGCACTGGGGAGACAGTTTCTTCGATGATAGATACTTCAATTTGAGAGAGATCTTCCGTGGGTGTGGATGCCACAGTTGAAGACATCGCTTCAGCAGGGATCGATGCATAAACTGGAGAGACTGCTTTCACAGGAGTAGATGCCTCAATCAGAGAGACTGCTTCTGTTGGGCTAAGTGGCCGCACTGTAGAGGGGATAGGTTCTAAAGTTTGATTAACAGTTTCTACAGTCTTTTTATCAACATCTGTTTCGATTCCTGGGGTAGGAGTTAAAGTTTTAACTGGAATTGTTTCCTCGTCAGGGGAGCCTATTTCTGCAAGGGGAGATTCTTGAACCAGAGAAACACTTTCTACGGGGGCGACGCCTTCAACAGATGATAACGTTTCAATAGCAGTCGTCTCCAAGACTTGTGCTACACTTTCTATCACGGCTGCTGCCTCAACAGAAGTAGTCACTTCCTTGATGGGAACAGCCGTGGCTACCTCATTCGAAACTTCTCCGATCATATCAACTAGGAATGGTTGAGCAATTTCTTCCACATGGTTGACCACGGCAGAAAGCGGGATTCTCTCAACAGAGTCCAAACTTTGAGCAGCGGCTTCTTTGACCGGCGTTGCAATTCCAGTCGATACAACTTCCACGGACAAAGCTTCCCCGACTGGTGCATAATTTTCCATTACACCATGAGCAACCTTTTCCATATCACTCGTTGATTCTTCAGCATTCAGCTTGGCTAGTCCTTTCGTATGATGCGAAGCTTCTTTGTCGTCGGCCATTTCTTCAAACAAAACATCCGAATGGATATGAGACGGTAAAAGATCTCCGTCAAAAATATGCGATGGCAACTTTGTTGCCTCTATCATATTTGATCGGACGGAACCATTCATTGCCTCTGGAGCAGGAGGCAAAACAGCTGGCTTAGTATTGGTGGTTTCGTCGAGTAACATCTCGGCAGGGAGGCCACTTTGAAGGTCAATCAAGGGGTCAGGCAATGTCACCGACCCGGCATTAATTGGTGGCATATACAGTAGCAACCCGGACGGATCAATTTCTTCCTCGACCGAAAAAGTTGATGATTGCCCTTCATTTTCTGAAATTTCATTCTGGGAAACATCTTTGTTTTGGATCTCTGGAAATGGGCAGGGCGCCTGGAGAGGCTGCGGAGGCAGAGACAGTTTGTTTGCATTTTGTATCTCCATCGTTGTAAATAAATCTTTTAGTCTAGCTTCCGCGGCATCACCAGTCACAATTTTTTCTTCAACGGGTAAATTGGGGATCTTCAGAGCAGTGCTTTCGTTAGGTATTTGCTCCGTAATAACCCGGTTCTGTAAGGAGTCATTTGCCTCCAAAAACAATGATGGCGCCGGTGGCTGGTGGTCTTTCTTTTCTGGGGTCAGCAACTGACCAAACGCTTCACCAGTCTGCAATGGCTGGGTCGGAACTTCACACGCTGTCACCACTTCCTCTTCAGTGTGATCTTGGTTGACAACTTTCGACACCTTAATAGGCGGAGATTCAAAGTTATCCAAAACATCTCCATCTACAGTTTTTGTTGACAAACCCAACGTCACTAGTTGTTGGTCCGACTTCGGAGAGAGGCTTGTTGTTTTGACGCTTGGAAGATCATCAAGCTCTTTCTGAAGAATACGTCTGCGTTTTCGCGTGCTGTTTTCTTTGTTTTCGGTACGACTTTTAGCCTGCTTAGCAATGTCTTCATTCTTGGACAGGACAGGAATCACCGTCTCAACAGTCGCGATTTGGGTCTCTGGAGCTTGTTCAACTATATTTGTCTGATACGGGGACTGCAAAGAGATAACTGTCTGATGTCCGTCCTTAATATATATGATCTCTGAAGCCGATTCCGGGATCTGAATTTGGGTTTTAACCTCTGTCGGCATGGGCAAGTATTCATGTTTGGGGGCCAATAAAGTTGGACGTTTCCGGCATGGCGTCCGGACGTGTGCACGCATTTCCTCAATGGACGCGAAAGATGTCTTACAGATAAAGCACCGCAAGTCCGCGCCATGAGAATTTCTAGGGACGCTGCTTCGATTATTAACTGCCCGAGATTTGTTCTGCTCGCGTCGTAGTTCGGCCAAGTTGTTTGCACCGAGAAAGACTTGCATTGTGCTCCCCTCCTTGTCTTTCCGCATTTTGCCTGATGAGTGAAGACAGGTTTTGCTGTGCCGCCATCTTGTGATCGGGTCTTCGAAGATCTGCATGCAATGGCGGCACCAGAAAAGCCTGGCAGCTGGAATACTGAGGCAATGGCATGGATGGGTCGATGTACTCTCCGTCGTATCCCCATCAGCCTATAAAAAAAAAAAAAAAAAATGAATAAATATTATTATACAGGGTTAGTGCAGACTTTTGATGTCCATTTTCAAGAACTTTTCAAAGTTTTTCGAGGCCTTCTCTCAACAAAATTCAAGTTTTCAAAAAATTTGAGATTTGTTTGTGCAAAAAGTGATAGGCTGACAAAAAGGAGGTGGCAGAGTACACATTACTAAGGCAGTAGTTATTACAAGAGTCCATATCTCACATAAATCTAAAGGTTTTTTTTGTCTTTTTTTTTAATTTTTAACCATTTTATAAATAGCAAGAGAGGCAGAACTACACCACAGGTAACATTCTTACCCATTTTGATGCTTGCTTGTTCAGATGCAAAATGGCTGCCGAAGATCAAGGCTTCATGACTATGACAATAGAATATTCTTTTCATTGTTTTGACTCTCGAATATATATATATATACGACACAGTTAATCAATGGAGAACTACATCACTCTATATAAAAGCATATAAGATATCAATGGATACACTCTCGAGAGTTAAAACAATGAAAAGAATATGCTGTTGTCCCAGCTCTATTCATGACCAATGCTTTTACGAAAACGAGTGGTCTCAGCAATGACAAGAGCAGATATGACTACACAGAAGTAGAGAGTGTGAGCCACCTGATATTCAGCTGTAAGGTTCTGCTGGGGAGGTGGGTGGGGGAGGGGTAATACTATACAGTGCGACACAATGCAGCGGGTAAAAATTTGAATATCGAATGCAGAAGTTCTGGAAATATGTTTACCAGAAAGAACAGTCGGAAATAAGTCATACACCATCCACTATGACTCAGCAATTCCTACAGCTGCGTACCTAGAAAACGAAGCTATTAAACCGGACAGTGATATTTTTAATCATGCAAAAAAAAGAAAAAAAAGAAAAGAAAAAAAAAGAAAAATAAAAAAAGAAAATAAAAAAAGAAAATAAAAAAAGAAAAGAAAAAAAAGAAAAGGAAAGAAAAAAAAGAAAAGGAAAGAAAAAAAAGAAAAGGAAAGAAAGAAAAAGAAAAGGAAAGAAAGAAAAAGAAAAGAAAGAAAAAGAAAAGGAAAGAAAGAAAAAGAAAGAATAAGAAAGAAAGAATAAGAAAGAAAAAGAAAGAAAGAATAAGAAAGAAAAAGAAAAGAAAAAGAAAGAAAGAAAAAGAAAGAAAGAAAAAGGAAGAAAGAAAAAGGAAGAAAGAAAAAGGAAGAAAGAAAAAGGAAGAAAGGAAGAAAGAAAAAGAAAAAGGAAAAAAAGGAAAAAAGAAAAAGGAAAAAAAGAAAAAGGAAAAAAAGAAAAAGGAAAAAAAGAAAAAAAGGAAAAAAAGAAAGGAAAAAAGGAAAAAAAGGAAAAAAAGAAAGGAAAAAAAGGAAAAAAAGAAAGGAAAAAAAGAAAGAAAAAAGGAAAAAAAAAGGAAAAAAGAAAAAGAAAGTAAAAAAGAAAAAGAAAGGAAGAAAGAAAAAGAAAGGAAGAAAGAAAAAGAAAGGAAGAAAGAAAGAAAAAGAAAGGAAAAAGAAAGAAAAGGGAAAAAAGAAAAAGAAAGGAAAAAAGAAAGGAAAGAAAAAGGAAAAAACAAAGAATAAGGAAAAAAACAAAGAAAAAGGAAAAAACAAAGAAAAAGGAAAAAAACAAAGAAAAAGGAAAAAAACAAAGAAAAAAGAAAAAAACAAAGAAAAAGGAAAAAAACAAAGAAAAAGGAAAAAAACAAAGAAAAAGGAAAAAAACAAAAAGAAAAAGGAAAAAAACAAAGAAAGAAAAAGGAAAAAGAAAGAAAAAGGAAAAAGAAAGAAAAAGGAAAAAGAAAGAAAAAGGAAAAAGAAAGAAAGAAAAAGGAAAAAGAAAGGAAAAAGGAAGAAAAAAGGAAAAAGGAAGAAAAAAGGAAAAAGGAAGAAAAAAGGAAAAAGGAAGAAAAAAGGAAGGAAAAAAGAAAGAAAAAGGAAAAAAGAAAGGAAAAAAGAAAGGAAAAAAGAAAGAAAAAGGAAAAAAAGAAAGGAAAAAGAAGAAAAAATGTTTCTATTTATTTAGACTAAAAAATTAATTTTTTTAAATATTTGTTCATAAAACTTACAATAGGTTGTTATATTATATTTTATTGCTTTTCCATTTCTTTGATTTTCCTTTTTTTAAATTGTAATTCTTATCTGCTCAATGTTATTTTCCGACATCGTGATACGGGATGAAAGAGAGAAAGTAGCAGCCCTAGTAGAAGTTAGTGTCCCCCCCCCAATGATGCTGAGTTTAACAGAGCTGAGAGGGAAAAGATAACAAAATACCAAGGTTTTATGTACGACACGAAAAGAAACTGGAACATTAGGATGGTCTCTATAATCCCAGTAATTATAGGAGAAACCGACTCATGAAAAAGAATTTCAAAAACTACCTGGCAAATATACCGGGTGAACCAAGTGCAGTGAGAGAGAGAGAGAGAGAGAGAGAGAGACAAACAATGTACTTAAAGGGACAATTATAATCTTAAAAAGATTTTTTGGTTGGAATATATGAAATAACAGGCGAATGTCTGACATCCGGTAGGATACCTCATCCCTAGCTAAAACAAAAATTTTTTTTTTGGTAAAGTGAGCTTGCCTGTTCGTAAGCAAATAGAAACCGGATTAGCTGACAAAAAAGGAACACGTTATTAAAGTAATAGTTTTTACAATGGCAAAGGATTTCTTTTTTAACCAAATATGTTTTATAAATAGCACGAGCGGCAGAGAAGATGCTGTGAAAAACTACAAGAGAGAGTAGTGGGAGGAGGACATTTCCAGTTCAGAGGAGGAGGAGGAGGAGAGTTTATTTTAGGAATTTTATCTGCCCCCTCCCACCTCCCTCTTATCTAAATTATATAAGTCATATTCTCATCAATATACTACTAGCAGAGTACCCGTCGTTGATGGAGCTAAAAAAGAGTCTTCCAAAAAAAAAAAAAAAAAAAAAAAAAATGGACTCTGATTTATGAAAGTCTTGCCTGGTCATTTAGGAGATGAAAAAAAAAAAGGGGACTTGGGTGGCATCAGTTAAAAAAAAAGCTAAACCGAAAACAAAATTTTTTAAGCAAAAAGAAAAAAAAAAGGTGCATGACGGGTACAAACTCGCATAACTTAAGTTAGCAAATGAACACCTTATCGATGGGCCTACGAGGACACAAATGCACGAATGTTGCAACGTCAGCTACTTAAAACAAAAGAACGTAATGAAATTCATGCATGTGCGGTTTGAGAATCGTGTCAAAAGCAAGGTTTTTATCTGACCGCCCCACCATTCCTTCAAAGAAAACAATATTTCTACACAAAATAATTTACCATTTTTTTCTAATTTTTGGATAAGATTTGTCAGATCTCAGACCAAAAAAACCTTTTCATTTTGTCCGAACCCCAAAATTTACATTAGTTCATTTCGTCTGATGGATTTCCTCGGAGTTTAGCACACTGAGTCTCTTTCTACATTTTCACTCGTTCCTCTTACTGCTTCCAACAGGGTCATCCACATATCTGTTTGTTAACACATTTCTCACCAACTCATTAGTTTGGTCTCTGGTAAGCAGACCAAATCACATGTCTTTCTCATAAGCTAAAACCTTCACGTTGACAGGAAAGAATTTAGTTTCAATTAAAACGAAAATTGCGATAACAATTTTTGCAAAGTAAAAAATAATTCTTTACATTACTTCTATTAAAATAATTTAACTGCACCTCTGCCAGTTTTCAAACATCATTATTGACGATAATTTGTGAATCGAATTTTATTGTAACACACACACACCTACATATATATATATATATATATATATATATATATAAGAACAAGTAGCTAATAAAACATGTTTAAAAACACTTTGAAAAAGAGTTAAAAACATATTTAATTTTAAAAAGGAAGCACAAAATAAGTGGATAGTCCTTAATCCACAAAGTTTCGGAGAAATACTTTCCTTCTCATCAGAGGGTAGGGATTTAGCAAAATGCGGGATTGGATTTTGCTTGCAAAAGTATTTGATGAAACTACAAGTAAGTCATTTGGTAACAAATAGTGAAGGAGAGGGAATATGGTGAAGAAAAAGGTGATTTCACGTGAATGGATTGTCTGGTGAAGGGTAAAATATCCAATAACGGTAAAATCCAAAATCCAAAAAAAGTTGGTTAAGTTTCTATTTCCACAAGTAAAATCCAAGGGAATCGCATAATTGGAAGATGATCCAAAGTAATCCAAAAGGTAGAAATTCATGGAATAATTCCATAATTAATCTATAGACACACATGGGGAGAAATATTGACACACACACACACACACACATGGGGAGAAATATTCACACACACACACACACACGGGGAGAAATATCCACACACACACACAGGGAGAAATATTGACTAAATAAAAATACTAGCAGAGAGACCCGACGTTGCCTGGCAGTGAATGGTGACCAATGAATGTTTCAGACTCCCATATTTTTAATGTCATCAAAATCGATGAAATTGCTCATCAGCAAAACAGACCAAATCACGTGTCGTTCACGAAAGCTAAAACCCTGTTTACTTTATTTAATCAAATTCGAATCTACTTTAAAATCTACTTTAAAATTCCTAAATCAACTTTGTTTATTTCATTTCTGAGTTGAATTCCTGACTAAACATTCGAAGCTTGAAATACATATTTTCCGAAATCTAATTGTTTTATTTTTCTAATAATAATAATCCACCAGGTTACTCGGCGTTGCCCCAACATGCTAATACGATACTACAGAATTGTACCAGTCTAGATAAAAATTTTGCAGATGTTGGAGCAAATCCTAAAATATTGTCAAGAAAAAAAATTAATACGAATGAACTTAAGTTACATATGTAACAGGAGTGGAAAAAAATGTTTCTGTTAGCGGTTGTTTCGCTTGGAGGTGCACAAACCCTAACCCCCTAACTCTTAATCATAATCCTAACAAAAAACAAACAAATAATTATTTATTTGTTTGTTTTTTGTTAGGATTATGTAAAGATAAAATAAATAAATAAATAAAAATAATTAGTGCGCAAAGTGCGATAGTATCTTAGTTTTTAATCACAAAACAAAATGTTTCTATTTATTTGCACAAAAAAAAATTTTTTTTTAAATATTTATTCATAAAACTAAAATAGGTTCTTAAATTTTTTTTATCGCTTTTCCATTGGCCAAAAATTGGGCAAAAAACATTATTCCTTCATCCTCAACTGGCCACTTTTCTACAAGGAAGGGTTGCTTTTTTTTGCTGATATTTTTGAAAGTCATTTTTTTTTTTTTTTACATGGGGGTCACCACTTATCAAGGCCTGAAAGCCACTCAGGGATAAGGGTTATTGTGTGTAATCCTCTCTTTTTGACTGACTAACCTTAAGCCAGCCTCTGCCAGTTTGCAAACATCATTATTGACGCCACTTCCGGTTTGGCGGCAGATGCAACGGCAATGACGTCCATTTTTTTTTTTTTTTCACATTCTTTTCCTCCTTTGCAGTATGGGTTCGAGCCTGCCTACCTACTACCAGTTTTTTTGCTCAACACATACTTCCCGGGCAATGCTGGGTACTCAGGCTAGTTTACATATAAAACACTATGCCTGTCAACAATAACCAAGTGCGATTAAATGATATTTTCCCCCACTGTAGATTGATCTATGTTGTGTTTTTTATTTTTAAATTTCTGGAAAGAGTTTACATTCCTTTATCATGAAACTACTCGATATTATATGGAAAACATCGCATAGTTTCGTAATAAAGGGACATAACTCTTGTATCCACAAAATATGATGTAATTTTAGAAGAATGTATTTTGATTTTACTTTTAATATTTAAAAAATATTTTAATGGTATTCTTTAACATTTAGATAATTTAATAGTATTTATTTTGATTTTATCTTTAATATTTAAAAAAATATTTTAATAGTATTTTTTAACATTTAAATAATTTAATAGTATTTATTTTGATTTTATCTTTACTATTTAAAAAAAATATTTTAATGGTATTTTTAAACATTTAAATAATTTAATAGTATTTATTTTGATTTTATCTTTACTATTTTAAAAAATATTTTAATAGTATTTTTTAACATTTAAATAATTTAATAGTATTTATTTTGATTTTATCTTTACTATTTTAAAAAATATTACAATAGTATTTATTAACATTTAAATAATTTAATAGTATTTATTTTGATTTTATCTTTAATATTTTAAAAAATATTTTAATAGCATTTTTTAACATTTAAATAGTATTTATTTTGATTTTATCTTTAATATTTAAAAAGTATTTTAATGGTATTTTTTTAAATTTTAAAAATTTAATAACATTTATTTTTATTTAATTTTTAATATTTTGACACAAATTTTAACTGGACATAAAGGATATGATTTTCATGCCTTTTCAAGACATTTTCCATATTTTTAAGGATTTTTCAAGGTTATAATAGAAATAAAATCATTACAAGACAAAAGTAAAGACTCAAGAACTTTCAAGCTTGTTCAGACCGTCAAATTTAGGAGTGGATCGGCTTAAGTTCATGGAATTTTTGCTATTATTGACCAGCTGAATGTGACCATGATCTACCAAGGAAAGAGTTTATAACGTATGCGTATGCAGTGATGTATGAAAGTGAAAATAGACCGGTGCTGGTTGAGGACATGTGTTGCATGGAGATGGTTGCTTTGTTTTTATAGCATATCAATCCTTTTTTGCGTTATTTAATGTCGAATCCAATAATTTTGGCAAAAGATTTTATGCTTCAAGTTCTTTATGCCTCCAAATATTTATTCATGGCATTTAGTTTGGTTGTTTTGTAGAGGAAAATTTTTGTTTTGTTTTTGGCTTTGCAGAACATGATTGCGTTTTCTAAAAAGGAAAAAAAAAAAACAATCGATAACATTTGGTGCATTTGGTGATCAGAAAGCCAGTATCATCAGACAGCCTGATCTGGTGGCACCAAAGCGTTGCACGGAGAGAAATCGTATGAAGAGGATATGATGGATGTGTAATGTGAATATTTTAGACAAGCTTAGATCTGATGACCTCTGAGGAATCTTAAATTTGGACAGTATAGGAAGATGTGCAGCAACAAGGATGGGTGATGGGTGAAAGTGTTTGAGATAGTGGATACAGAAGGAAAGGCCAAGGGAAACGTGGGTAGAAGTGATGAAAGAAGGATAAATAAAGACCAGGCCAGAGATAGGTTAGTTTGGAAGTCAATTTCTGAAAACCATCCACCAAATGCCACCATGTAAAACGAATGTTAAACTAATGGATGATGAATACTGGTCAGAAATTTTATTAAGAAGCATTCTTGGGAGGCAAGAGGAATTATAACTAAAAATGTTAATTATTATGTTTAAATGAAATTCCAATCGTTCAAATAATCCTTTACAGACACTAGACTTCAAAAGATTTGTGCATTATAAAAACAAACACGTTAGAAAGAAAAAAAACACATTGGAAAGAAAGAAAAAAGGAAAAGAACAGACAAACAAAAAGAAACCAAGATAGGAAAAAGAAAAAGAAACCAAGAAAAGAAAAGAAAAAAAGAAACCAAGAAAGAAAGAAAAAAGAAACCAAGAAAGAAAGAAAAAAGAAACCAAGAAAGAAAAAAGAAACCAAGAAAAAAAAAAGAAACCAAGAAAGGAAAAAGGAAAGAAAGAAACCAAGAAAGGAAAAAAAAAAGAAACCAAGAAAGGAAAAAAAAAAGAAACCAAGAAAGGAAAAAGAAAAGAAAGAAACCAAAAAAGAGAAAAGAAAAAATAGAAACCAATAACGGAAAAAAAAGAAACCAAGAAAGAAAAAAAAAAAGAAACCAAGAAAGGAAAAAGAAACCAAGAAAGGAAAAAAAAAAAAAAAGAAACCAAGAAAGGAAAAAGAAAAGAAAGAAACCAAAAAAGAGAAAAGAAAAAAAAGAAACCAAGAAAGGAAAAAGAAAAGAAAGAAACCAAAAAAGAGAAAAGAAAAAAAAGAAACCAAGAAAGAAAAAAAGAAAAAAAAAAAAAAAAACAAGGAAGAAAAAATTTGTTAAAAAAAGTCACTTACATTGACCGTTCGGAAGAATGATTCCTGGAGCTGAGAAATGGCAGCTGGAATTATATTGGTCATTATTCTCGGTGATTCATTTAAACACACGTTCACCCAGATTAATTAAAAGATGTAGGCACTTTTTAGCAAGGTGGCAAGACACTCCCCACCACAGATGGGTGAAGAAAGAAACTGGAACCTCAACAACATTTTCACTCAACCTGAAACGAAACCAAGAAAAATTTTTAAAAATCAAAGAATTTATTGTTTAAAAAATATTTTAATGTATAAAATTTTTAAAAGTTTAATCCTTAATTAAATCATGTGATTTTTTTTTAATCAAAAAAAAAAGAAAAAGAAAAAGAAAAAAATGAAAGGTTTAGAGTTACCCCCCTTGATCATTTTGAATGAATAAAATGCAAAACCTTTTTTAAAAAAATAAAATAAAACATTAAAAAAGGGCACTTCTGAAGTATACGTATGACGGCCATTGTTAGGGGGCGATAACTCCAATTTCTTCTTTGTAAAATAACACCGCAAATAAGTAATGAACAAGAATTTTTTTCTGAGCATATATAATTGTAAAAACATTTATTTGAAAGTCTGTATAAGAAACTATAATTAAAAAAAAAAAATACAAAACAATTTTTTAATGAAAGCAACATAGGATTTTTATAAAATAGTTTTTTGAACAAATAAATAATTTTAATGAAACATTTTTCGAATTAGAAGCGCCACCTGGCGACAGCTTAGTGAAAGTGGGAACTTAACTAACGCCTAACTTAAAATATTGGTGGCTTTAAATTAAAATTGGGCACCTTGGAAGCTTAAATTATTGTTCTAAGGGAGGTAACTTAGTAAAGTAGTTGCAAAAAAATTTTTTCTTACAATTACTTGAAGGTTTTTACGTCAAGTGTTTGAGTTCCATATAGAAATGTTGATTTAATTTGAATAAAATAAAATATGCATCAAGTGTGCTTGAAAGCCAAATCACAACGCAATATTAGGAAAATAAATATTTTACTCGTTTTAATTTCTAATTTTAAATTAGAAATCTCAAACAAGTAAATTAGTTTATTTTCCTAATATTACGTTGTGATTTGGCTTTCAAGCGCACTTGATACATATTTTATTTTACTTGAATGTTTTGTTTAAGAAAATAAAATCAAATATCGTCGCATTTTATATATTTCTTTTATATTATTAATGTTATAAAACCTTGTTACATCAAATAAAGTAGTTGAAAAAAAAAAATTTTTTTTCTTACAATTCTTAGTAAAATAGAGTTATCCCCCTTGAAACAATAAGTGGTACTTATGCACTTATTGTACCGTGCTGAAATAACATTATTTAGAAAGCCATTCTTAACATGGGGAGGGTGTCTTGTAACTAACCATTATGTACTTTCAACTAAATTTAATAATAATAATAACGGATATCGCAAGACTTGGAAATACCATTTTAAAAAATAGAGCGTACTCTGTACTACTCCGCAAATTTTAGCGAACGAAGTCAGAGACAAGACACAAAAAACGAAACCATATATTCTAATAAAAAAATAAAAAAAAATACAGTACTTGTACAGTTTAATCAAGACATTAAAAAATGAAAATATTGAAAAAAAGGTTATATTGCACATATGCGTATGGAATAAAGTCCTCCGGAAAAAAATTTCACTTAATTTCATCAAGTAGTTTGTTTTACAGCAAAAAAACAATTTGTTATGATACCGAGCAAAAGGTTCGATTTTTAGGAAGAAAAGCTAGAATTAAAGATGGGGAGGGGGTATCGGCGCTTTACATGGAGTTATCTCCCCGTGGCGTGTTAAGCAAATTTCATAATGGCTAACTTCAACGCGCTCTCATAAGAACGTGTTTTTCCACTGTAAAAAAAAAAAAAAAAAATACTTGATCAAATTAAATGAAATTTTTGTTCAGAGATCTTCAGTCCAAAACAGATACGTACAATATAACCTTTTTTTTTTTTTTTTCGATATTTTCATTTTTGAATGTGTTGAATAAACTGTACAAGTACCCAAATTTCTTTAGTTGTAACACTTGTGTTATCATGAAACCAAAAAGACTTTTAAATAAACAAAAACGTCTTGTATTATCAAATATTTTATTAAATATTAATTTAGTTTTAACACTTGTTTTACAAAAAAAAACAATTATTAATTCATATAAATTATATATAAAGTTTTTTTAATATATTTTTTATTCTTAGATGAATGTAAAAAAAAAAAGTTATTTTTTGTTTCGTTATAACACAAGTGTGAAACATATTTTTTATTATAATCATCATCATCTATATATTAATACGATAGCGTGTGTGTTCTTTTGTCTGTCACGCTTACATCCGGGTCATTTAATTGTTACGTCTTCCATTTCTTGTCATAAATAATTTTACCAAAAATTCTTCATAAGTTTTGGTTTCGGTTTCGATTATGGCTGTAGGAATTCAAGTTATACATATACATATATATATATATGTATATGTATTTTTTTCTTTTTTTTATCAGTTTTTATTTCGGTTTGGATTCAAACTAATGCACCCAAGTCATGTGGATATATTTTTTTTTATTTTTGAAATCGCAACTTTATGATAAAAATCGATAGAACATTAACTCTATAATAACATACGAAATCTGTAAGAATTGAAATATATTTAAGCGTACTTTACGACCGGGTTTTACCGGGCGTTCATTCTAGCTTAGATAAATACTTTTGTAGTTTTAAAACTTGGCCTTTTGGTCAAGATCAAAGTGTAGTATCTGTTCTTCAGATGCTGCACTTTCATTTCTTGTTTTCTTTCGGTGAAGGAGCAGTCTTTCACGACTGAGACAATTTTTTATTTTTATACCTTTTCTCCACGTTAAAAAACGACCCTGGTGTCTAACTGTCTCGTGGGGAGGCATAGTAAATAGGTACAATAATATCAGAGCGTCTCCATTTACACTGAACATCTACAGAATGCCAACATTAATATATTACATATGAACGAGTCCCCTGTGGAATTTCCACAGGTCCCGCTTGTTATTATCATAAAAACGATAACAAAAAGTGTAAAAATATTATTTCAAAAAGACTTTTTACATAAATGTAAAAGTTGAATATTTTCTTTTTGTTTTATTATTTCATAATACAAGATTATTCGGCGCTTCTACACTATTAGGACGAAATTTCGGAAATCGTAAAACTGAATTCCACATGAAAACAATGGCATCTACGTATTCCTCGTATTTTTAAGACGATTATATCCAAAAATTGCGAAAATCGATCAGGTAGAAAATTATTTATTAAAGAAAATAAAAAATAGAATTTGATGAAAACGATTAAGTAGAGTTCAAAAAGGAAGGTAATTTTCCGTTTCGGTTTAAAACAAGATGGCGGCAATTTTTCAGCTGCTAACACGATTAAAGTTGTTTTGTTTAATAATTCAGTAATATTCAGCTAATTTCGATTGCATAATTTGGAAGCCAACAGTTGAAGTTATTAGAATTGACATAACAAATCAGCTTTAACCATCGTTTTTTTTTTTTTATCTGAAAACTATTAACTACGAAATCTCGTCCCAATCGTGTAGAAGTGCCGATTATTCAGATTCGCACTTATAGCGGCAATTTAAAACTAAAAATACAGAACAGTCTTACGTACTCGTTAGAGAACAAAAATGAAATATTTATAAAAAATAAAAAAAAAATCACTTTGACAATTGATTTATTATTATTCGGGAAAATCAAATTTTGAGTCGTAGTTTTTGTCAGCCATGATTAAATTTGATGAAATAAATAAGGGGTGGAGGACAAAAATCGAAGTATCGAGATTGCCTAAAATTGGGCAATATTATACAATATGCCTCCACATTATCAACAGAAAAAATAAAACATGAATGTGCGTGGGTGTGATTTATATACGTTCTGGAAATAACGGCGGACGTGAAGAATCTTGCCCATCTTTTTTTATTTTCGACTTTTTTTTTATCAGTGGATTAATATTGGCTGGAAACTAGTCCATCAGATTATGTAAAAAAAAAAAAAAAAAAAAAAAAAAAATGAAAGAAAAAGTCGTAGGGGTACTCAGTTTCTAATGCAACGTGCAACCTTATAGTAAACCGTCGATCACCCATTTTAGAACAATTTGACATTTTTCGGTCAAATTTAGCCCTTTTTAAAGCAGTTTAGCTTTTTTTGTGTGAATTTCGCTTCTAAAAATCTCCAATAAAAAAGCTAAACTGCTTATAAAAAAAAGGCAAAATTCAGCCTAAAAACATCTAAAAAATGAATACTCGATTTACTAGAATATTGCATTAGAAACTACAAATATTTAAACGTTAACTTTTTCATTTTTGATTAACTGATAAACTAGTGTCCATTCGATAATAATCCGCTAAAATAAAAAAAAAATAAAAAATGGAAAACAAAAATAAAAAAATAGAGCGCGGGGCAAGATTCTACAGGTCCGCCCTAATAACTTTGTAAACAAAAACTTGATCATGGCGATTGATAAATATAAAAAAAAAAAAACAACTTCCGAGCAATATAAGAAATTCTGTCCAAGACGAAAAGTGTCATCGTTTACTCGAGGTTCTATTTACCTGCCTCCCTACAAGGACACGGTCGATTTTTAATGTGAAAAAAAGTGAGCTCCCTAAAAAAAAAAAAAAAAAGATCCTAGATTGGGATAAAAAAAAAAAATCTATAAGTCTAGAAGTACTTCATCGGCCAAACACAGAAAAGATTAAGTGTAGTACCAGAACAGATACTATACATTGATCTAAGCAAAAAAAGTCAACGTTCCTCAGGAATTACCTCCTCCTTTCGGCGTGGATTGGGGGTTCATTGTTTATCGACTCGTAAGTGATACAAGTTATTTTGGCGCAATTGTTCAAAATAAGGGAGACAATTGTAACATTATCTCCCTTAATGCAAACATTTTATTTAAGGAACCACATTATTCCGATCGTCTATCGATACCTTCGGTTCCACCGAAACATTGAAAACTTAACTCGTAATACTAAAGGTGATCAAAATAATATATAGCGCCAAATGGGTAGATGTATAGTTTAGCGGCGTAAATTATTTGACAGACAAAAAAATTATAAAACACATTAGAGCCAAAAGCTGAAAGAAAAGAAATTTTTTTTATCATTTTTATTTTTTGTCTGTCAAATAATTTAGGCCGCCAAATGAATAAAATTATGTATGCTCTAGGATAAGTAATTATATAAGTATTTGATGTATTTTTTTCCAGTGGACTTGTACAAAGCACACTGTCTGTACACTGATATATTTATCTTTTTTTCAATGAGATTATAGACAAAAAAAATCATTATATTCGTAAATGGTGCTCAGTTTCTAGTACAGCGTTTTTATTGAAACTACCCCCCTGAACCCCCTCTACAAATATATCTATATATTAATACGTTAGCACGTGTGTTATTTTGTGAGTAATGCTTACATCTTTTTTTTTCTTCCGAGTGACTGTCGTTCAATTGTTATGACCTTCCATTTCTTTTAATAAATAATTTTAACATGAATTCTTCATAAATTTTGGTTTTGGTTTCCGTTAAAAGTTGATGCACCCAGTCATAAGTATATTATTTTTGAAGTCACAACTTTATAATATATAAGAATCGATAGAAAATTGACTATAATAATACTAGCATTTCAGCCCGGCGTTGCTCGGGTGGTTGGAGGTGTATGTTGAGCAAAAAAAAAAAAAAAAAAGCGGGCAATTTTTTTAACTTTGACCTCTATTATGACCCCTTAACATTTATTGTTTTGGGCTAAAGTTAGATCCATGTCCAAGGAACCTATATCTAATATTTCAAGTGTTTAGACCCAAAATTGTCGGAGGGGTTTGGTAGTGTTCTCAAAGGTCAAATCGTTGAACTTTGACCCCTTAACAGCCAAATTTCTGGCCAAAAACCCGATCAAAGACTTTCCCAAATCTCAGTACCCTTTATATCAAATTTCAAGTCTGTAAACTTGAAATTGACAAAGTTATTGCATAGGGAAATGTACACAGACACACACACAAACACGTTCACTTTTATAGATATAATATATATATATACGAAATCTGCATCAATTAAAATAGCATATTTAAGCGTATTTTACGACTGGGCTACACCGAGTATGCCTGCTAACTTAGATAAATACTGTTGCAGTTTTAACAAAAGAGCTACAATAATATCAGGGCATCTCCATTTACGCTAAACATCCACAGAATGCCAACATGAATATATTACATATGAAAAGTCTGCTGTGCAATTTCCATAGGTCCCGCTAGTACATATTAAATTTATTGTATAATTTGGTAGATTAACGTCCAATCGAAAATCTGCTAAGACGAAAAAAAAAAAAAAAAAAAAAAAATGAAGTGTGTGTATTGTACAAGTCCGCTGTCCCCCCCCCCCAGTTAGTTCTTGTTTTAATTTTAATTTGCTTTTCATTGGGATAGGGCATCCTACCGGATGCCAGACAATCATTCACAATTTCAGTCACTCCAACTGGGAGACGTTTTTAAGATTCTAACCGTTCCTTTGAGTGCACTTGGTTCACCGGATATATTCAACAGGTTTTTGAAATTCTTTTTCATGAGTCCAGGGACAAGATCAAAGTGTAGTATCTGTTCTTCAGATGCTGCACTTCTATTTCTTGTTCTCTTTCGGTGGAGGAGAAATCCTTCACGACTGAGACCATTTTTATTTTTGTACCTTTTCTCCACGTTAAAGAACGACCCTGGTGTCTAACTCTGTCCCATGGGGAGGCATAGTAAATAGGTATAATTACTTTTGACAGGGAGCTGCACCTCCCAAAATAAAAATGCACGTGTGTTTAACTTTTGTGAAGCCATGAGTAAAAATGTGGATCAGCTGATTCTTTAATATAGCTGAAGCACTATAATTAACACTTTTTGTGGGGAGGGGGGGTGCAGGTACATAATATTTTGACGATATTATTTTTAATTGATAATTTAAAATCACTTTAAAATTTCATAAATCAATGGTAACGCTATTCATAAAAATCCAAATTTACACTGTATGCTTTTAAATTGATGAAATTAAATGTATGTATGTATGTATGTACGTAAGTACGTACGTATGTATATCTGCCTAAAACTTTCGACAGAGTCAACAGACTTTCACAAGATCAGTATAGTTTTGAAGCTTGACCCTTTGGACAACAAATATCAAAAATTTGGCTAAAAACATTAATTCCTTCACCCTCAACTGGGTACTTTTCTACAAATAGGGGTCACTTTTTTCACCGATATTTTCAAAAGTCATCCCCTCTTTTCAATTGTCTAGCCTTAATTTAAACCACTGCCACTTCTGGTTCGACAATGTATGCAACGGTACGGACGTCACCTTTTTTTTTTTTTTTTTCATATTCTTTTCCTCCTTTGCCTACTACCACGTTTTTTTTTTTATCTTGCTCAACACAGACCTCCAAACACCCGGGCAACGCCGAGCACCCAGGCTGGTAATCAATAAAAGTATTTTTGTAACAGAGCCACTAACATGTAACATGTGTGACACATATGCAAATGACATAACAACGAGAAAGAAAAGGCGGAGAGAACAAAAAGACATATGATGAGAACCAAAAAAAGTATGTGCCGGCATATGGCCATATCATGAGCAAGCAGTAATGGTAGCCTTCAAGTTTAATGTAAACAAGTTCTTGTTGAATTTGTCCCCTTAAATAATCAAATTGTACTTACATCATTAACGATCACTACACTACCACATGACATTAATTAACCCTTATCCCCAAGTGGGTTTCAGGCCTTGATAAATAGTGAGTCCCTTGTGAAAAAAAAAAAGTCGGAAGCACATGTTCGTGTGAGAAGAACTTTCAAAGCAAGATGCAATGCGTTATTTTGGAAAGTACCATGAATAAATGCCTTTTATTTCAACTGAAAAATCTGAATCAAATTTCTTTGCTTTTTTGTTCCTTTGTGACTGTCTCTGCACGCAACGTGTGGCTCCGTGTTAACATGTAATAACAACGTTACACTTTTTTCTATCTGCGTGGCTCATTTTTTGTGTGTGTGAGTTTTTAAGTAGTTTTAAATGCTCTTTTGAATGCAAGATAAAAGTTGCCAGCAAAGCAGCAGGACTCTTCCTCAACGTCAGCAAAACAAAAGACAATGAAAGTAACACAGGCGCCAAATGTTGAAAATTTAATTGTGGACAATCAAAATGTGGAAAATTTAATTGTGGACAATCAAAATGTGGAAAATTTAATTGTGGACAATCACAATGTTAAAAATTTAATTGTGGACAATCACAATGTTAAAAATTTAATTGTGGACAATCACAATGTGGAAAATTTAATTGTGGACAATCACAATGTGGAAAATTTAATTGTGGACAATCACAATGTGGAAAATTTAATTGTGGACAATCAAAATGTGGAAAATTTAATTGTGGACAATCAAAATGTGGAAAATTTAATTGTGGGCAATCAAAATGTTGAAAATTTAATCGTGGACAATCAAAATGTTGAAAATTTAATCGTGGACAATCAAAATGCTGAAAATGTAGAAGATTTCAACTACCTGGGTGCAGTTTTCACAAAGTAGATGACACCAAAAAAATAAGCCTATGTATTGCAATGGCAAGGACAGCATTGATTGCTCTAACCAATATCTGGAAAGACAGATCTATTTCACTAGGCACCGCCAAAGCTGGGGGGGGGCAGGTAAGTACTTTTTGACGGACCGTCTTTTTAAAAATCTACCAAAAATCAGGTAATTATCCAATCAATACGAAATTTTCAGCGATTATTAAGAGAAGAATGAACTTTATAACAGTGTACTTATTTTTCATAAACAATATTTATATATATATTTTCTTTTTGCTTACAACCCCCCCCCCTTGTTTTGAGAGGGTTCCAAATATGCTTAAAATAATCATCTGAAACTGAACAAAACATATTGTGTTGTTGTAAGGGACAGGATTATAGATTAAAAAAAAAAAAAAAAAACTTGTTTTCATACCTTATTTTGATGTCTGATTGTGTTTAATTATCCTGCTTTTGAGTTTTGAAGTGTGAAATTCGGTGAATATGTTAAGTAAAATAATTAATTTAAGTTAAGCAAAAAAAAAAAAAAAAAAAAATTTTTTCTTAATATTTATACGAAAAAAGCCATTTTAAAATCTTTGATAAATGAATTAACAATTTCTTTTTAGCGAGCCGAATAATGCATGACCATTATTAAACAGGGCATGCTTTGAAGAATCGATGCAAAAAAAAAAAAAAAAAAAAAACTTCAATAAATATTGTGCCCTTTGTGTTAAAAATATCATCATTTTTTCGATCCAGTTTGAAAACGTTTGCCACCTTTCGACTACGGTGGACCAAACGCGCTGAAATATTTTTTATTCTGCTTTAAATTGCCCCCCCCCTCGCCATTTTGGAGAGCTGGCCCCCACATACATACACATTAAAAACCAAACTCATACAAATGGTCACCCATCTGGTACTGGCCAGCCTCAGCATTAATAATACATTGAAATTTTCGTCACTGAAAAATAACTTTTTTTTGGCTTTTTGGTCTTCCGTAGTTTGCTTTTTATCAAATACAAATGTAAACAGAGTAATCAAATCGACTCGAAGTAACTGGTTGCCTACATGAATAAGTGGAATTATTTGAAATCCAGGTACTTATATTATAATATTTTTTGCATATTCTCATAGAAATCACCCTAAATCTTAGTTAGACAAGAAAAAAACAAATTAATTCTTTCAAAAACCTTTTTTCTGTTTTTAAACTATTTATATACGTTTTTTGTGCAAAACAAAAAAACGGCAATTGTTAACTTTTGGGAAAAATTTAACATTTAAAATTTAATTAAAAATAGTAGAAAAAGTTTTACATTATTATGCTTTCTATATGATAAAATTCAGGGTTTTATCTTTCTGGAAAAAGAAGTTACTCAGAAATAATGGATTTTAATAAATTTAATTTCGTTTTAAAAAAAACAACTTGATTTTTCGGCCATTTTTGGTGGGGTTTATATTTCACAATGCATAAAAAAAAACGACTCCTGCAAGATTTGTTATTCTCTATAGCAATATATTTTAATTCATGCAGATTTCGGATTTATTATTACAGAACCAATTCTCTATTGAATATTATATTGTACCTAATATATAGTACAGATTTCAAAAGTAAATATGACTAGGGTGCCATCAGCTAGAATCGAAACTAAAGCATTTAGCACTCCAGCTGTGTTTGCTACCATTTGAGTCAATCCAACAGATGGAGGAGAAAGTTTTAAAATTAAACCACTTTTAGCTATTATTAATTTATGCATGTGCATTCTTATAATAATGTCAACAAGTTGAAATGAACATTTTGCATTTTAACTTACCAACATATTTTATTCATCATAAACCGTTCTTAGTATATGTCTTGGTAATTTCAGTGCTTTGTGATCCAGTAGTTTAAGTGTTTATCGGTTAAATATTTTCACACAGACGCACACACATACATACATACATCTTTATCATGTTTTATAGATTTGATTTCTGTACCTTTTTATTACATTTGTTTACTGCACAATCCCTGAAAATAATTTTGCTATTTCTATAGACGGAGGTCCATATAAACCTGAATGTTTTCGATTACAATTTATGGAACAGACGAGAAATAGTTACAACGTTGTCTAACGTAGTCCACGTGTATCGCCCTAAGAGTAAAATCTCATGTTTTGGAGGTGGCGATTTAGCAATACGTCTATTTTATTTATTTATTTATTTTTTAATGTTTAATTATGAAACAAAATAATCCCTTTTCGATTTGTAATTTTTACAAGCATTTTTAAGCTTTTCAAATTTGTTTTTGTCATTTCAACACGATTGGGTTTTAGATCGACAAGGGGAGATAACTAGGATTCCTAAAAAGAAATTTATATATAGTTTTATTAACTGTAGAAAGAAAAATGGCGGTATTTATTTAAAATAAAAATCCTTGTTAACTAATTATAAATAAGATTACAATTTTATGTTACGTGGACACGTAATATTACAAATCGGATTGAAAATAAACAAGTAGTTGGGTTTTTATTCATGGTATTCAAATTACCGTAACTTATTAATAGTAGTCGGCGCGCCGCCATTTTGAACAAAAAAAAAATCAAGATTCAGTTTGATAGAGTTATCTTCCCTTTGCAAATTCAATTTGATATTGCCGAATGCGAACATTATTAAAATGATTCACCTATCTTTCAGATTATCGAGTTAGACAAAGGCCGGTTTTTAATATGAGGAAAATCCAGGGTCGACCTAGACGAGAGTGCCCAAAATGCCGACCAGGACTGAATGGAAGAAATATCTCATGTATTTAATTTAAGCCGTCGTTTCGTATCTTACAACATCGTATCTTACAACATATACAACAAATATTTTCTGGGTGGACACGAGCTGTTTACTTTGGGCATACTGTAATCCTTTCTCCTGGGTAAAATTAAGGAGAATTTCCATTCTTGGAGAAGTAGCCATTTTTTACAAGCGATACATACGGTAGAGAGAAGAGTGTTGCCAAAGTAAATTCAAGTGCCTATCAGGGTTGACAGCTTGGTTTCTTTTTCAATTTTGGCTTCAAATTTGGCTTTTTTCTGATAATTTTATATAAATATTTATAAATTATTAAAGATTAAAGAAAAAGTTACAATAAAGTATTTGTTGTATATGTTGTAAGATACGAAACGACGGCTTAAATTAAATACATGAGATATTTCTTCCATTCAGTCCTGGTCGGCATTTTGGGCACTCTCGTCTAGGTCGACCAAATCCAGTTAACCATCATATTTATTTCTTAAAAAGAAAGAAAAAGATAATGGCATCTTTTTTTTTTTGTTTAAATAAAAAAGTAAAAGAAAGGAAATGTAGCCCGTGACGAATTCTTGATCTTAATGAAATCATAAAAATAAATAAAATAAGTCAACATTTAAGCAAGACGCAAAAAGGTATTAACTGTTTCATGCAGTTCGTCATCGCGTTTTACATAACCCTTATCCCCGAGTGACTTCGGGCCTTGATAAGTGGTGACTACTCTGTAAAAAAATAAAAAATAAATAAAAATAAACATGTGTCAGGTGACACATCGGTAGTCTTCGACGTTTGTGTGTCGACATTGGACATCCGTAAGTTAACATTACAAAGGTTCTCATGCAGCTGTTGTCTCCCTGATTATATTTTCACCTTTTCTCGCTCACAAGCTCCTATTCCTAATTCATAGCAGTGGGTCGATATGTGTGTGTGTGTGTGTGTGTTTTTTTGTTTTTTGTTTTTTTAACGGAAACAGTTATTAACAAAGGTTACTTTTTTTTTTTTTTTTTTTTTAGTTTAAACTATTTGAAACGGATATGAATTATTGCACAGTAAAAACAAGGCCCTCCTGCAGTTTAGATGAACAAAGATATGAGGAAAATACTGGGACATATTTTAGGGTACACCGTTTTTAAAAATGTTATTTGATTGGCTATTGAAAATGACGTAATTATTCTAAAAGAATTATAAAATTAAAATTAAAAAAATATTGAAAATGACGTAATAAAATCAAATTGAAACGGGTTTGTATTACTATACACACAGATTCGAAAACAAATATATAACAAATAAATCTTATAAAGGCAAGATAAATTACTTTTCTATCTAACTGGATAATTTTTTTTGTTTTTATTTAATGTAACATATTTATTCAGCTCCAAAAAACATACAGTGTTTACCGATGTATTGGAAAGTTTAAAATGGCACTGACCTCTTTGCTGAACACGGTAAGTTTGGAAAAATGAATTAAAAATTAAAAAAATACAAAATAATGTTAGAAACTCGCTCAATATATGTTACTATGACATAGGCTGAAATATACTCGGTGGAGTTTTAAAGTATTTTGTATATTTTTAACTCATTTTCCCAAACTTACTGTGTTTCTGTTCAGCAGAGAGTTCGGCACCATTTTAAATTTTCCAATACCTTGGTAAACACTGTTTTTTGAGCTAAATAAATGTTACATTAAGAAAAAAATTATCCAGTTAGGTAGAAAAGTAACTTATCTTGCCTTTGATAACATTTGTTAGTTATATATTTGTTTTTTTGGGCGTTTTTTTGTTTGACAACTTTTTTTCAAATCTATGTGTATAATAATACAAACCCAGTTGGAACAATATTAGCAAACAGAATATTTTTTTATTAAACGATTTTTATTCAACACAGAAACAAATAAACATAATTACAATTAATATTGTTCTCTAGGCATTGCCAAATGAATGTGAAAAAGAAAAAAAAAAATGCACGATTCCGTGACGTCAGATTTGTGTTAACTATACAAACTATGGAAAAGCAGAAGCGACTTAATGATTTTTTTAAACCTTTCTTTAATCTTCTTCAAACTGCAATTAATAATTAATCTTTGTTATAATTTTGTTAGTTTTAAGATTTACACAGTTTAATGAGAAATAATATTATAAACATTTGTATATTAAATATCAAAAATATATTTTAGTCATCGACATACAGACCTGTTTCGTTGTTTTACAACTCATCAGTGCCGCTAGACTAACACCTCTTCCAAGCCGAGGATCGAACCTAGAACCGCCGTGATGACAGTCGGCAGTCCTACCCCCTGACTACGGAATCGGTGGCCGAAATTAAACTGTCCGAATGCCTATTTAAATAAACATCCGTCCGCCACTCGTAGAAGGCTCAAACGTTTTGTTTGTAAACAAATTGCGAGCTTCGCATTATTTCAGCTAAATTAAGTAGCGAGTAAGATAATTTACGAGAGTGCTCTACCGAAGAGGGGAGCTTTATAAAATATATTTTAGTCATCGACATACAGACCTGTTTCGTTGTTTCACAACTCATCAGTGCCGCTAGACTAACACCTCTTCCAAGCCGAGGATCGAACCTGGAACCGTCGTGATGACAGTCGGCAGTCCTACCCCCTGACTACGGAATCGGTGGCCGAAATTAAACTGTCCGAATGCCTATTTAAATAAACATCCGTCCGCCACTAGTAGAGGGCTCAAACGTTTTGTTTGTAAACAAATTGCGAGCTTATTAAATATCAAATACGGTTTTACGAGTGTTTATTTTGGGTAACTACCTGCTTCCATATTTTGTTCGGTAAAAGAGACAAACAAAATATGAGGGGGAGGACCTACAAAATGCTTAATATTTGTGCAATAATATTTTCAAATCCGTTTTAATTTGGCGATAAAATAGCTGACAAGAGCTATCTTATATTAAAACTTATCGAAAAAAAAAAAAAAAATTAAACAATTAAAAATCTATGTTGTAACGGAACATTTTAAAATAATGGAATTTTACTCGTTTTAATCTTTTAAAAATTAATTTTTAGGAAGTTTCTTTTTCTTGGTAATTCAACTGATTATAGTTCATATTAGAAATAAAAACGGTGCTTAAAAAATGAAAATATTGAAAAAAGTTTCAATTGTACATATTCGTTATGGAACGAAGTTCTCTGAAAAAATATTTCACTTAATTTCATCAAGTAGTTTTTTTTTTTTTTTTTTTTTTTTTACAAAGAAAAAACAATTTGCTATGATACCGAGCGAAAGGTTCGATTTTTAAGAAGAAAAGCTAGTATAAAGATGGGGAGGGAGTGTCGGCGCTTTAACTGCAGTTATCTCCTTGTGGCGTGTTCAATAAATTCCATAATGGCCGACTTCAACGCGCTCTCATAAAAACATGTTTTTTCGCTGTAAAAAAAAAAAAAAAAAAAAAACTACTTGATCAAATTAAGTGAAATTCTTTTTTTTTTAGGGGGGGGGGGGGATATTCAGTCCAAAACGGATACGTATAATATAACCTTTTTTTTCGATATTTTCATTTTTTAATGTCTTCATTAAACTGTACAAGTACCATAAAAACAAAATACCAAAAAGGTATACCAAATTGACTTTTTATTTTTTATTTTTTTTACATGGAGGTCACCACTTATCAAGGCCCGAAAGCCACTCAGAGATAAGGGTTATTGCATGTACAGTAATCAATGGGATAGTATCATAGTAATCGTTAGTAATGGAGATTTGGTAAAGTGTCTTACTAAGGGGGGGGCGGTTCATCAGGAATTTGCTTATGTTGGACTTGAAGACATCCAAGTTGTAGTCAGGTGGGAAACAGGCAAACAGAAGAGAGTTCCACAGACATGCAGTTCTAAGAAAGAAACTTTGTTCATGGAATCTATGTTTTGATTTAGGCACAGATAAAGAGTGGGGAAAATTATTGACAGTAGTTTCAGCTAGACAGGTGTTTATCGTGAAAGATTGGCGAGGGGGGACCAGAGATTGGAGCTCAGACAAGCACCTGCCATGAAAATAACGATAAAGCAAAGACACACTCGCAACATCTCTTCTGTGAGAAAGAGGTTGCAGGGAAGTCTATTTTGTACTCTGTCAAGGTAGGATAGGCTGTTTTTAGCAGCTCCTGCCCAGATGTGGCAGCAGTACTCCATCCTTGGATGTACTTGGCTTTTATATAGATAGAGAATTGCATCAGTAGTGAGATATCTTCTGGAATGGTAGAAGGATCCCACTATTTTCCCAGCGACCATGGCAACAGACTTGATGTATGTGTTCTATTTCAGATCAGGAGTAAAGGTCAGACCTAGAAGATTGTCAAAACATGGAGCCTCCCCAAGACGAGAGCCATCCATTTCAATTGATGACAGATGGGGATCAGAGTGTTGATGTAAAGATAGGAGCTTGGTTTTAGATGCATTAAAAGTAACCAGCCACCTCTTCCCCCACTGTACCATACGCTCAATATCAGAGGAGAGAGAATCACAGAGAACTTTGCCATTTATGGCCTTTGATGTGTTGCCATAGATGGTCGTGTTATCAGCATAGATGTCAACGAATGATTTAAGTATGTGTTTTGGGAGATCATTGATGTAGATCAAAAAGAGAGTTGGGCCCAGGATGGACCCCTGAGGGACTCCAGGATTAATACTCTGGGCCTCTGATTTCTGCCCATCAACCACTACTCTTATGAAGCTATCAGAGAGAAATGATTTAATAATTGAGAAGTTATACCCTAGCTGGAAATCTTGTGAAGTAGGCCTTCGATATGTCAAGAGCAATTGCCCTAGAAAGGAAGCCTTTACCGAGAGATTCACTAATCCTATGAGATATAATCGTAAGAACATCTGCTGTAGATGTAGCAGAACGGAAACCATATTGCGTGTCACTAAGAAGGTTATTTGTGCCGAGGTGGTTGCCTACTTTTTTACTTAATATGGATTCCAACAACTTACTCATGACACACAGGAGACTGATTGGTCTGTACTGAGAGGGAGATGACTTATCACCTGAATTCTTAAATACAGGGCATACTGATGAGGTTTTCCAGGTGTTGGAAAGCACTTCTCCTTAAATCTTATAAAGGCAAGATAAATTACTTTTCTACCTAACTGGATAATTTTTTTTGTTTTTATTTAATGTAACATATTTATTCAGCTCCAAAAAACATACAGTGTTTACCGATGTATTGGAAAATTTAAAATGGCACTGACCTTTTTGCTGAACACGGTAAGTTTGGAAAAATGAGTTAAAAATTAAAAAAATACAAAATAATGTTAGAAACTCGCTCAATATATGTTACTATGACATAGGCTGAAATATATTCGGTTGAGTTTTAAAGTATTTTGTATATTTTTTTATTTTTAACTCATTTTCCCAAACTTACTGCTTAAACAGTTTTGTAAGTATGGCGGCAAGTTCTGGTTAAAGCTTTTTCAACACTATAATTGGAATGCCGTCAGGGCCAGTTGCTTTACTGGAATCAAGGTTCTTGATTAGCTGTGCGACCTCACGCACAGATATTTGTATGTTGCATAGCGTGTTGTGTGTTATAGGAGGAAATATGGGGAGTTGATGGTGATTGAATGGCCTTCGTCACATAGAGTAGAATTAGCTGCAAAGTCCTTGGCAAATAATCTGGCCTTGTCTGATGCTGACAAAATGACCTCAGGTCCATTGATGATAGTTGGGATAGAATGCACGCTTCTGTTCAAGATCCTGTTTGCTATTTGCCAAAACTGGTGAGAACTAAGTCGCTGCTCAGCTACTTTGGATTTAACGGACTCAGCATATAGCTCTCTTGCATTTTTTATTACTATTTTACAGTGGTTGCTGGCAGTCCTGAAAGCAGCTTTAGTCTCAGTGCTTCTATTACGTTGGTAGCTATGGAAAAAGTGATTTCTGTGCTTGATGGCAGCAGCACATTCTGGGGAGAACCATGGCTGGCTGTTAGGTTTTTGTTGGAATTTTTTAGATGGTATGAATCGGTCTATGCCTACAATTAACCATTCGGTCAGATCTGATACTATAGAGGACACATCCTTTTTAAACATGGAATGCAGAGGTAGATCAGATATGAATGTATGGAAGCTATTCCAGTCAGCCATAGAGTATCGATATACAGTACGGTGGAGAGGTATATCTGAAGACTTATTACATTTCATTTTTATCTTAACTGATACAATGAACTGGTCAGAGGATCCCAGAGGAGATAGAAAAGAACATGAACATAGCTCAGGGGAAGTTGTGAGAAAAAGGTCTAGAAGGCTTGCATACTGACCGGTAGTATCAGACACACGGGTGGGTTCGTGAACAATCTGAGTGAGGTCATAGGCAATGGCAAAATCATGATAGAACCTCCCCTCATCATCTGTCTTATTTGAGTGGGTCAGCCATTCCACATTATCGACATTGAAGTCACCGCAAATGTGAATGTTAGCCGAAGGATGAGCAGACAGGATGTGGTCAATTTTCTCAGATATACTTTTAAAGATAGTAACCCCGCTGTTGTGTATTTCGGTTTTGTTAATAAATTAATTTATATATATAAGTACGATTGTTGAATGTTATACTTTCGATTTAGGGTGGGGGCCGTGCATGTGCTATTTTTTTTTTTTTAAAAAAAAGGAACAAAATTTAAATTTCCGTTCCATTTTCAAACAACCGTAAAACGGAGAGTTCTCCGCAAGTTTTTCTAAAACAAATTTGTCTTCTTTTTTTTTTTACCGATAAGTGACAAACGAGGCCATGTTTTACTAGAGAACATAAGGGAAGATAATCAGTGATTGTTTTGACAGTTTCCACTGCATTAGAGTTGTCTGCCCTTGTCCACCGATTTGTTACATTTTTTTTCTTTCCATTCTCATCGAAACAGTAAAATTTAGTTTTCTTGAATAAAAAAAAACAAAAACGAAAAAAAAACTTGATCAAATTACGTGGTTTTTGGAATTGTTCATCTTCATCCCATGACCGAGACGTACATCATACAGATATTTCTGTATTTTCTTTAATTTTTAATGTCACCATATCTGAATAAGCACCCCAAAATTTAATGTTCTACCAGTAATTTGTGACATTTTCGGGGTTTGTATTACTGTACACATAGATTCGAAAAAGTTGTCAAAAAACAAATATATAACAAATAAATGTTATCAAAGGCAAGATAAATTACTTTTCTACCTAACTGGATATGTTTTTAGTGATTTTATTCAATGTAACATGTTTATTCAGCTCGAAAAACATACAATGTTTACCGATGTATTGGAAAATTTAAAATGGCGCCCGAATCTCTCTTTGACGCGGTAAGTTTGGGAAAGGAGTTATAAATAAAAAAAACTAGACAAAATACGGTTAAAAACCCGCTCAATATGTTACCGTGACATAGGCTGACATATATTCAGCGGGTAATTAACAGTATTTTGCATATTTTTAACTCCTTTTGCAAAACTTATCAAAGAGAGACTCGGGCGCCCATTTTATTTATTTGTTATATATTTGTTTTTTGACAACTTTTTCGAATCTATGTGTACAGTAATACAAACCCCATTTTCGATTTTTAAGCAAGTATCGAGGATCAATGAAACCGCTTTTCTTTTTTTTTTCTTTTTCCCCTAATATTTTTGTTTTCTAGTAAATAAGCACACATTAATGGAAACACGTTTTAAGACTGTTGATATCAAAATAAAAACGCCCTGATCAGAAACCAAAACTAAGTACTCTTTTCTAGAATCATAAAAAAGTCGCTCGTTGCGTTTTCCGGATCATTTTCGGATCGGCATTAGAGTTTTTACAGGACAAGTTTTCATTACTCATTTGAAGTGTGTTTTTCTCACTAAAACTGATTTAAACCCGAAATGACTCGTACTAATAAAAATTTAATGCCTAAAAATAATTTTTTTTTCTCATTATCCACTCAATACGATATTTAGTGACTTAAGTTTTTTTTTTTTTCTACAATGTTATTACTTAATCTATCCTTAAATGCAAAGTGTGTGTATAAAGTTTTGTTGAATTGGTACTTTGCAGAAAAGGGACCGCCGCGTTATCATCAGAATATTCAGGTGATGTAAATCGTTGGAAAGCGTCGAACAAAAAATTAGTGTTTATTTATTTAATAACTAGCAAACAGCTAAAAACTATAATCGCAGTAATCCTACGATAATTACAATGGAAAAAAAAGAAAAGAAAGAGAAAAAAGAGAAGAGAAGAAAAGAAAAAAGAAAACATGCAGTGTACACTGTACAGACCTTGTTGAAATAACGTTATTATTTAGAAAGTCATTCTTGACATAGGGAGGGAAGCTTTTTTTTTTTAATCATTCTGTACTTTCATACTAAAAAAAGGAGGTCATTTTTCAAAATGGCTATGTTTTTTATTTTCTTTGTTTTTTTGGAAAAATGTTAAATTTAAAATTTATGGGGAAAAAAATTAAATTATTCTGCTTTTATTAGGATAAAATTCAGGGTTTTTATCTTTCTGGAAAAACACAAAAAGTTGTTAAGAATTTCCAGTTTCCCAATCTGGGCCCAGCGTGCTCAGGACAAACTTAAAATAATGTGTCACATTTGAATTCTTCACAGGTGACCACATCTGAAAATCTATTCTCCTATAATTTTTTTTTTTTTTTTGTGTGTATTGATATTTCATATTTTTAATCCTTTTTTTCTATTTATTTAGGTATTTATTTGCTTCACCATAAAAGCAAATGTGACACAAGGTCGTTTTTAATGTGGGAGGATAACCAGCTCCCTTAAAACAAGGGTAAAAAGAGTGCACTGGCAGTATCCCAAAATAGTAATTGTCTCAGTATGAAGGGTCTCCTACATTGACCGAGGACCAATTAACTTAAGTGAAGCAACAGATACTACACTCTGATCTAAATAAAGTTATTTAGTTATTTTTTTGCTTCTCCACTGAGCAAATTAGGCACAAGGCGGTTTTTAATGTGGCAAGTGAGGGGAGGGGGACCAGTTTCCCATATGGGGAAATGGATAGTGACAATTGGTATGAAGAGTTTCCTCCTACAGTAACCAAACCAAAACTGATTGCTCAAGAGCAACGGTCTGATATGTGGGGTTGCCCCCGCTGGAACAGATACTACACTTTGATAATAGAAAAAAAGATCTTGGCCCGAAGGCCAAGAAGAAAAAAAGGTTTACCTTTTTTCTGTTTATTTAAAAAGAAAATACAACTCATATATAGGGGTGTGGAATTGCATTCATCTGCAAAAGATCTAGCTAATTTGCATATTCTTTTAAACATTCATTTTAATTACCTATTAGTTTTTTTGGTTTTCTTATGAGATGATCATCTTTAGTTAACTATTACGTGTAATTATATTCATGTAGATATGCTACATGATTTATACTTGCGTAATGTTTGCATAATAAGGTTATAATAAATACAAACCTCTTTCCATATATATTTTTGTTTAAAAAAGTTTGCTTACCAAACTCCTGTCAGTATTTGGTCTACAGACATGAAACTTAATATATAGGGTAATTGAACACATGTGAAACTTTATATTTGGGTTTTAGTGTGAAAAAATTTTTTTTTAAATGGAATTTGCCAGGTAAAGGTCGAACGACGGCATTATGAATATGCACATGTAACGTAATAGCTATTGGTTCATATTTTAATTTTTAGCCTTGCAGCAAACATGTCTTCATAGCTCAGGCATTAACGTCAAAAAAAAAAGAAAGTAAATTGTAAGCTAAATGTTTTGGTTTCGATTCTCGGTAATGGCGCAGTAATCATTTTTTTTTTTTTTTTAACTTTTTAAATCATTACTATATATTAGATCCAAGAAATCTGTATTAATCAACATATCATATTTAAGTGTATTTTATGACCGGGTAATACCAGGCGGCTTGCTAGTACTTCTATAAAGAAATGTTTTTTATAATTGCACTAGTCAAAATATCGACTTTCAAAATTAATTTTAAATAGGTGAAATTTGTAACTAGGTGAAATTTTCTATGAAAAAATTTCTCAAATTCTTAGAATTTATGTGTCCATAACATATGATTTATAAATCTTTATGATAAGAAGTTTAAAAAATAATCAGTGACAGTTTATGCTCCCTCAAAAACTTCTAAAAAGTGTACGTGGTCAAATTCCAAAAATACTTGAATACAATCCAAAACATTGACTGCTCGAGTGAAAACTTATGTAAATATAGAACAAATTAAACAACTTTTATGGGTTGAAAAATGTTTTAATTCTGTGGAGTTACGTCCCTTCCATCAGAGACTCTTCAAATGATCACATTTCGATAATCTAATAATAATATCTGTGTAACCTATGTAATAACACAATGATCGATAGCTCATTAAAATCTAAGATTTAAATGTTGGGTTGCATTATCTTTCAGAGACAGATATGACACCTCCTTCCTCTCTTAGGTAGGGGATCCGGGATCATTCCTGTTCAATTTTTAATATCCTATAATAAATTAAGACAATTTTCATATTGGACTCATTTTATCTCCATCTCTACTATTATAGAAAAGTTACTTTGTGTGCGAGTTCTTTCCTCATAGATTCCGAAACGGCTGAGCCTATCTTTTGCAAATTTCACACACAAAGCGAATTTATATGTCTGGCAGTCTTCTTAGATATGTTTTGTACAGAAATTCATCCGTTAATATCGGCTTCCTATGTTTGAACTCAAAAGCCAAAATGTTGAAGAGCTATGAAAACAGGAGTAGTACCATTAAAACAAGCAACTTTTTGTGCTCCAAAATATTTTTTTCTATGCAGTCACCCTCATTCTTAATGGACTTTGGCCAGGGATGAGGTAGTGGCTGTGCATGGGCGTTTGTCGCATTTGTCGCCACTCAAATAGACAAACCTATCTCCTAACTCTGCTGACATCAACTGCGTCAGTATTGTAAACGTTCAACAGGCGCTAGTGAATGTTGATCAGTTTCATTTTTTTGCATGGACAAATTCAATGACATCTGTTTCTGATGCATGTCCATAACAGGGATTGCTTTCTTAGAGTATTACACCATCAATATCTGCAACAGAGAAATGAAACTTTCAGGTCATGTATGCATAAGTTCAGTTATTATAACAATGTCATTTGCAATCCCCTCTAATCTATTCAGGCATAAGAAAAAATAGGAGGCATTACTTTTGGAAAGTCTCTCGTAAAAATTAGAGTATCTGAAATTTACGACAAGTGCCCCCCCCCTTTGCATAAAATTAAATTAAACTAAATATAACTCTCATTATAACCCCTTATGCATAATATCTGTGCTTCAAAATTCATAAAAATTAGTTAATTAGTTTTAAAATAAAATCTGTTTATACAAAAAATATACAAACGTATCCACATACCTAAGTTTTTATATATATATATATATATATATATATATATATATATATATATATATATAATTAAAAAAAAAAATTCTTGGATTTTTTACCCTTCACCGGACTATCCATTCATGTGAAATCTTTTTATCATTTTTCTTTTACCTCCTATTCCCCTTACCTCACCCTTTTTTTTTAACCAAGTAAGATCTGTGACTTACTTGTAGTTTCATTAAATACTTTTGCTGGCAAAATCCGATCCCGCATTTTGCTAATTCCTGCCCTCTGATGAGAAGGAGAGTATTTCTTCGAAACTCCGCGGATTAAGGACTATCCACTTATCTTGTGCTTCCTTTTATAAAATTAAATATGTTTTTAACTCTTTTACAAGATGTCTTTTAACATGCTTTATTAATCATTTGTTCATATATATATATATATATATATATATATTAGTCTTACCCAGTCGCGAAATGCTCTTAAATATGATATTTTAATTCATGCAGATTTTGTATTTATTATCATAGAGCAAATTCTCTGTTGATTATTATATTGTACCCAATATATAGTAGTAATTTCAAAAGTCAAAATAAAAAGGCCTTGGTAGAATAGAAACTGAAACCAAAATATAGCGCTCCAGCCTTAGTCGTTTGAGCTATCGTCAAATAAATATGAAATAGATAAAAATGAACTAATGTTAATGTATAAGTATATATATTTTTACATACAACAGAACTTTAAGTCAACTTATGCCTGCCAAGTCTCAATTTCTTCCAATTTTGACTGGCTAAAAAACATAATTTAATCAAATATCGACTCTTATCAAAACGGTATTTCGTATGTACTTAGAAAAAAAAAAAAAAAATATTCTCAAGCAAAACAAGAATAGATCTACAGGGTGGTACGATAAAATTGTTGCCCTAGAAAAGAGAATATGATTCCATTTCTGTTTGATGAAAACCGGTTTTCTTTCTTCCTTACAGACTATCTACTTGTTGGCCAGTTGTGTACAAATCCCAAGGGTGATAGGTTGGTTGGTTGTTTTTGTTTTACAGCATATCAACCCTTTTCAGGTTATTTAAGGCCGAATCCAAAAATTTTGAAGAAAATTTTTTTTTTTTTTTTTTTACATGGGTGTCAGCACTTATCAAGGCCCAGAGGCCACTTGAGGATAAGGGTTAATAGGTATACATTAGTCATTGTGATTTTAGCAGAGTAAACAGTGGGAATTTTGTAACTTGGATTACTTAGGGGGACGATTCAATTAGAACTTGTTCACATTGGGCTTTTTCTTTTTTTTTTTTTTTTTTTCATAGGCATCAACACATTATCAAGGCCAAGAGGCCACTCAAGGATAAGGGTTAAAGAGTGTACAGTAGAAATTGGACAATAATAATAATAATAATAATAGAATATAGTTGTTTTTTTTTCAAGTCAGTTTCTATTTAACCCATAGTTGGGACTCTAACAAGTACCACCACTCCGGATCAGAGTGGACCTGGGAGAAATGACAATTAAAGGGTGGCTCCATATTCCCCAAAGCCCGCAAGCTGGGGCCTCACCATTGGATATAGTTTAAGGTCATATCCAAGACCATCCCAAGGGTGATAGGAGCCTTTTATTTTGTCTGAAAGTGACGATGTTTAATGAGATTGGAGATGCACCACTGTACAATTCATGCTCTCTACCAATCCCAAGCTATGACAACAGGACCATTGCCAGCACCTTCAAAATGCAAATCTGGATGGTTCAACGCTTGAGGGCACAGCTCAACAAAGTTTTTGGCCACGGTTATGGTCCTTGGTGTGGTTTTAACTGCAGGCCACATCATGCCACCTCATTTTCAAAGCCAGCTTAAAGTCAACGCCAACGTGTACCTGGATGTGCTGAAGAGTGTGGTAATCCCTTGGTGCAATCTAGTGGCAGATGATTTGTTCTTGTCCCTACAGCCACTTTCTTAGAAGAGATATTGCTGTTATCTCTCTACAGGGTGGAATGATAAAATTGTCGCCCTAGAAAAGACGACATGATTCCATTTCCATGTGATGAAGACCAGTTTTCTCATCTACTAGTTGGCCAGTTGTGTACAAATCCCGAGAGCGAAAAGAGCCTTCTATCATGTCTGATCCAAATTATGACAACAGAACCCATTGCCAGCACCCTCAAAATGCAAACCCGGATAACAGGGACATGTCCAGGGTGATGAAAAAGTTTCCGGCTACGATCATGGTCTTTGGTGTGGTTTCAAATGAGGGCTACATCATGCCACCTCACATCTTCGAAGTCAGCGATTTGCTGAAGTGTGTGTTGATTTCTTGGTGCAATCAGGTGGCTGCTGGCAGACGCTGGGTATGGCAGCAGGACTCTGTGCCGACCCACAAGTCCAAAGAGACCCAGGCTTGGCTTCAGAAGGAATGCTGCAACTTTGTATTCTTCTCTCATTGGCTCTCCCTTTACTTCCCTGAACCCACTGGACTACTTCGTTTGGTTATATGTTGAGAACATCACCAACATGACCTCCTACAACACCAAATCCAGCCTGATCATGGCGGTGATTGAGGCTGAAGGCTGCTACATTGAATAAATATCAGCTCTGCTACATTATTTCCACATTAAAGTATACATTTTGTAATCCAGGAGAGAGAGGGGGAGATGCAAGGTATTTTGGTGATTTGTACTAAAAAATAAAAATAAATTATTCCTACTATTTAATTAATGAACATAAGCTGTCCATCCTAAAATTTATCCATCTTAAGGAGGAACTTTGTAATGGTATATTTATTAGAGGCTTTTCATATTTCCTCTACAGTGCTCAACTTTGAAGGAAGCTTTCAATAATCATAAATGTTTTATAATAGCCACGTAGATTTCATCATGTAACCACTTATCACATGATTTGAAATTATATATGTATAGTATGTAACAATATATATAAAAAATACATTTCGATAGTTCAGATCGATTTTCATAAGAATCAATTTTCAAAGCAAAATAAAGCTCAATATTCAAACTCTTTAAGAGTTATTACATTTTTATAATTGTAATAGAATTATAAATAAAATAACAGATCAAAGTTATGATATTAGAATCTGCAATTTGATCAATCTTTGGATAGTGAGCAGTCAATCTGCATCCACCAGCTGGTTTAAGCCCATGTTCTGACATGGTCGGATCAATGAAACCCACGTAACACTATAACATAGTTTTTTTTTTTTTTTTTTAATTTATTTTATTTTTTCTAAAATACTTACACACACATCATCATCATCACTGTTAATGAAACTGATTTTTGGACCGACATAAAAAGATGCATTTAAAGCTTACAATCATCTTTTATCTATGGTATTACAGGTAAATGATTGGATGAATAGTTAGAAATATTATTTCAAGAAAATCAAATATTTTATACTTGTGCAGATTTCCTTTTTATTATTACACTAGCGAGGGGTACCTGGCGTTGCCCGGGTGTTTGGAGGTGTGTGTGGAAACTCCGGGGGAGGGGGGGGGGGTTAAAAAATGTTTTGGTAGGTAAGTATGAGGATCAAACCCGAACCGTTGAGGCAAAGTTGTAAATTAAAGTGTGAAAAAAAAAAAAAAAAAAAAAAAAAAACGTGCGACGTTAACAATTGCCCCACCGCGAGATGCCAACGGAAACGTGTTTGAATTTATTTAATTGCTTGGATTTGGCAGGCGCCCGTTTTCGGGATAGTATTTCATTTACTGTGGGAACGCTTCCCAAGATGTTATAGGAAAAAGACTAACCCACATGCGGCGAGCGACAAATGTTGAATATTTATCTTCCCGAAATCGAGCAAATTAAATAGACAGGCGAGCTTCGTTGTTAACTGAGATATTACGATTTATATGTGATATAAAAAGTTTTTAAAAGTTGTTAGACGAGCGACCGCTTCTCTGAAAGAAGCCTTTTGTAGATATACAGAAAAAGCGAACACACATACATACATTTTCGCTTTTATATTTATAGATTATACTTAATATATAGTAGCGATTTTAAAAGTTTAAAAAAAAAAATTGGGGTGCCATCAGCTAGAATCGAGACTAAAACATTCAGCGCTTTCACCACATTCCCAACCGTTTGAGCTATCAACAAAAAGATAAAAAAATTCAAATTAAACCACTTGAAGTTATGAATGAATTTGTGCATGCGCAAAACTAATAGAAATATGTCTGCAAGTTGAAACGAACATTTTTATTTCAATTTGCCAACATATTTCTTGAGGCCTTATTTATCCATCCAAACAAAGATTTTAATCGTTATAAACCAGCTTTGTTGTCCAATTACTATTTCTGTTAATCTCAGTGTCATGTGACATTAGTAGTTTAAGAGTTTATAATTTAAATATTTTCACAAATACATACATCTATTTATGTAGATGAGAAAGAAAAAAAAACCCAGCTTTTATTTGGTTTTAACAGAAAACAGACAATTCCTATAAGAATGGTGTGTATGGGGAGTCGAGATTGAAGCAAGGGTTACGTAAGCTTCAAAAGAACGTTTCCAGAATCAACATTACTTGAAATTATCATCTTCGGTTTAAGTGCCAGTTTTTACACGCTGGCATGTGTTATTAGATGGTTTTAAGAAGTTGACTTCCAACTTAAACTCTGGCCAAGTCTTTATTTATCCTTCAGGTCTATTTCTATCACTTCCTCACGTTTCCTTGACCTCATCCTTTGAACTAAACCAGCTATCTCAACTGTCCTGCATCAAGTAACCCAAAAACTCTCATCCATTCTTTTAATGTGACCATACCATCTAAGTCTTCTGTTCTGCACATATCTTGCTATATTGCAGAGATTTAATCTTACTCTGAGCTCATCAGCACCATAGTTGTTTGTTTTTTTTTAACATTCACATTAAAAACTCATCATGTCAGTGTCATATCGTTTCTCTCCATGCAACACATGTCCTTAACAGTCACTGGGCAAGTTTCACTTCGAAGCATCATCATCACTGTGTACACCCACTTAACGGACTCTGGGGGAGGAGGGATTTAATGCTGAAACAGTAATACCTTTGTATAGCATTAATTGAACACAAGTGATTATTTTATCCACAACAGGGTAAGCTTAGTAAAAATACATAAGAATATAATGGATCGAAATATACATAAGAATATAATGGATCGAAATATACATAAGGATATAATGGATCGAAATATACATAAGGATATAATGGATCGAAATATACATAAGAATATAATGGATCGAAATATACATAAGAATATAATGGATCGAAATATACATAAGAATATAATGGATCGAAATATACATAAGAATATAATGGATCGAAATATACATAAGAATATAATGGATCGAAATATACATAAGAATATAATGGATCGAAATATACATAAGAATATAATGGATCGAAATATACATAAGAATATAATGGATCGAAATATACATAAGAATATAATGGATCGAAATATACATAAGAATATAATGGATCGAAATATACATAAGAATATAATGGATCGAAATATACATAAGAATATAATGGATCGAAATATACATAAGAATATAATGGATCGAAATATACATAAGAATATAATGGATCGAAATATACATAAGGATATAATGGATCGAAATATACATAAGGATATAATGGATCGAAATATACATAAGGATATAATGGATCGAAATATACATAAGAATATAATGGATCGAAATATACATAAGGATATAATGGATCGAAATATACATAAGGATATAATGGATCGAAATATACATAAGGATATAATGGATCGAAATATACATAAGGATATAATGGATCGAAATATACATAAGGATATAATGGATCGAAATATACATAAGGATATAATGGATCGAAATATACATAAGGATATAATGGATCGAAATATACATAAGGATATAATGGATCGAAATATACATAAGAATATAATGGATCGAAATATACATAAGAATATAATGGATCGAAATATACATAAGAATATAATGGATCGAAATATACATAAGAATATAATGGATCGAAATATACATAAGAATATAATGGATCGAAATATACATAAGAATATAATGGATCGAAATATACATAAGGATATAATGGATCGAAATATACATAAGAATATAATGGATCGAAATATACATAAGAATATAATGGATCGAAATATACATAAGAATATAATGGATCGAAATATACATAAGAATATAATGGATCGAAATATACATAAGAATATAATGGATCGAAATATACATAAGAATATAATGAATCAAAATATACATAAGAATATAATGGATCGAAATATACATAAGGATATAATGGATCGAAATATACATAAGGATATAATGGATCGAAATATACATAAGGATATAATGGATCGAAATATACATAAGGATATAATGGATCGAAATATACATAAGGATATAATGGATCGCAATATACATAAGAATATAATGGATCGAAATATACATAAGAATATAATGGATCGAAATATACATAAGAATATAATGGATCGAAATATACATAAGGATATAATGGATCGAAATATACATAAGGATATAATGGATCGAAATATACATAAGAATATAATGGATCGAAATATACATAAGAATATAATGGATCGAAATATACATAAGAATATAATGGATCGAAATATACATAAGAATATAATGGATCGAAATATACATAAGAATATAATGGATCGAAATATACATAAGAATATAATGGATCGAAATATACATAAGAATATAATGGATCGAAATATACATAAGAATATAATGGATCGAAATATACATAAGGATATAATGGATCGAAATATACATAAGGATATAATGGATCGAAATATACATAAGGATATAATGGATCGAAATATACATAAGGATATAATGGATCGAAATATACATAAGAATATAATGGATCGAAATATACATAAGAATATAATGGATGGAAATATACATAAGAATATAATGGATCGAAATATACATAAGAATATAATGGATCGAAATATACATAAGAATATAATGGATCGAAATATACATAAGAATATAATGGATCGAAATATACATAAGAATATAATGGATCGGAATATACATAAGAATATAATGGATCGAAAAATACATAATAAGAATATAATAGATCGAATGAAGAATAGTTTTACACATTGATAAAGTTTGTAATCATATTCCTCAGCTAACAATAACACATTAACTGTTTTCATATAAATATATCAAAATAGTTTTATAAGAAATAGTTAGGCACTTCTGCATGATAGTGCCATGAGGCGAACGTGTATATTTTAGTTTCAAGAACAGCCGATAGAGGGCATGTGACAGTTGAACAGGGGTCGATAAACCGTATCATCCATTGAAAAAAAAAAAAAGAAAAAAAAAATTAAACATTTCTATGAATTTTTATAAATAAATAAATAAAAACTGAGAAGTTTTTATTTATTTATAAAAATTAAAATTATATTTTGCTCCATTGACAAACCAAAAATTATATTTTGATATATGTTTAAACAATCTTGCTGTGAAAAAAAAAAAAAAAAAAATCTTAAACTTCTATGTTTCATGTTTTTAAAATTATATTTTGATATGTTTTTTATACAATCTTATTAAGGGGGGAAAAAAATTATGTTGCTAGATTTTATACAATTGTACAGGAAAAAAAACAAACAATTCTAAAAACAATCTATAAATTTTCCATGTTTTCAACATTTATTTTATTTTCACTTATAAATCACTCATTTAAAAGAAATATTAAAAAATTAAAATCATGTTTTTTATACAAAAAATGTTTTGCTTTTCCTATATTTTTGCGTTATTTATTTCATAATTATATATTTTTACCTTCTCGGAGACGTTTATATTTGAGGTTCACAGAATGGCCGGTAGAGGGCATTTCTCATTCAAAGATAAGGGGTTGATAACTTGTCCCAGTCGCCTCATGGCACTGTCATGCAGAAGTGCCGAAAGTTATTTAGAGAGAGAAAAAAAATTTTTAAATGTGACCCGTTGAATTAGCCATTGAGCTCGAGTTAGATTGTTAGAATCAGAAAAAAGGAGTTGAATATGAAAATATAAAATTAATCTGTCTGAATGTGGCTGAAATATACTGACGATAACGCAGTCCAAATTAATAACTAAAATCACAACTTTAAAATAAGAGAATCTATTATTAATTGCATAATAATGGACATTAAAAAAATATATAAAATAAGAAAAAAAAAAAAACATGGGTAGATAACTCTAATCTATTCTAGTTTCATCTATGATATCACGTGACACTTTCAAATGATCGGTGAAAGCCGTGAAAGTTATATATATATATATATATATATATATATATAAATTACATACAGACAGATTTCATACTTACACAATCATATATATATATATATATATATATATATATATATATATAAGAATAAGAAATGTGTCATTTACTGGATCATTTTGTGATATTTTGATACTTCTGAACAAAAAGCACTACCTAAATACTAATAAATGGCCATAATTTTCCCTTCACAAATGTGATGGTCTCACACGGAGAGCAGCATATATATTTAAATATACATTAATTATCCGTGTGCACATCTTTCGTCATTAAATGATGAATAAACGTCACTTATAGTTTCACGGTCTCGAGTCTTGCTAGGTTCAACCACGCTGATGAGTAGTATAATGATGAAACATGTCCGTGAATAATTATATCTAAAAATATATATGTCGCTCCCCCAAAATATATACTAAAATATACTTTAGTTATAGGATAGAGTTATATTTGAAAAAAAAAAAAAAGAAAATTGTTATAATTAGTCGTAATTTATTATAAATTGAACAAGGCCACCATTCGCCCATGCATGGAGTATTCTTGACACATTTTGGCTGGTGCATCTACCACTAGTCTCTCCCTCCTAGATAAAGTCCAAAAAAGAGTTGTCAATCTAATTAGTCCCACTTTACCACCAAGCTCCAGCCCCTGTCTCATCACCGCAATGTTGCATCACTGTGCCTGTTTTACAAATATTTTAATGGAATGTGTTCTGATGAACTTGTTTCACTTGTATCCCCCCTCGACGTACATATCCCCGACAAACCCGCTTAGCAATAAGATCTCACCCCTTCCCCTTCACTGTTGTTGTCTCTAAATGCCAGAAAGCTTTCTATTCTAATAGTTTCTTCCCACGAACAGCTAGACTTTGGAATTCCCTTCCTGCTGCCTGCTTTCCTGATATGCAGAAGTTTAAATGTAACATACACAAACATCATGTTAATCTTTCCTAGACATGGTCTCAAGTAGTAGCACCTTACGTCCAAGTGGCGATATGTTTTGTAAGGGGTGAACATGAGTATACAAAAAAAAAAAAAAAAGTCACATCTCACTATCATTCGTCTATTACTCACGCTTTTTTTTTTTTTTTTAATATTTCTACAAACATTAAGAGGGCGATTCTTTTTTCCAGCGCAACCATCTAATATACATACGCGTGTCCATACACAAGATAAACAGTAAACACGTATGTAAATTAGATGGAAAAAAAAAAATGTCACATTTCTGTGCAATAAAAACGGTCAATTTTTACGACGTGCCCCAGCGTATTATAAACACCCCAACCTCTCTATGTTAAGAATGTCTTTCGGAATACCCCCCACCCCGTGTTAAGAACAGCTTTCGCGGTTGGGAGGTGTTTATTCCGAAAGCCGTTCTTAACGTGGGGAGGTTGAGGTGTTTATAATACGTGGGGGCACGTCGTAAAAGTTTACCATAATAGCTTAGAAGCAAAAAGAATTTGTTACTTTTAGTTAAGAAAGTTTTAGAAAATATATTTTATAAATTTTTACAAGCCTGATCGTTGTTATGACCCAACGGGTCAGGAGTAAATGTAGCTTACATATTAAGAAAATAGATATATAGATCGATGGATGGATGGAAAAGGAGAGTGGGATACTCGCAGAAATAATACCGTTTTAAAAGTATAGGGTTATTTTTATTTGAGTGAATAACGAGAAAAAAATAACTTGCCACAAGAAAAAAGAAAGGGAGATAAGTCAGAAGAAAGATACTAAAAGAAAAACACCTTGTTTTACGCGAAGCAATGGAATTGCTTGACAATTCGAAAAAAAAAAAAACAAACAAAAAAACCGTTTTTCAATTTGTGCCAAAATTAAACGGAGATTGTCAAAATTGCAAAAAACCATGAAGGAAATATTTTGCGAAAATCGTTTTTAATAAAGAGAGCTAGTTTTTTTTTTTTTTTTTTTTTAATCTTTTTAGACACATGTCTCTTTGGAACAATGGCTGAAAAACCAACATGGCTGTGTTGGAGTGTTTCAACATCTAACATGGAAATTTTTAATCAAAGGAAAAATAAAAATAATCTCACCCACACAAAGAAAAAAACAATTACGGATTATAAATATACAAGAATATTTTTCAATTTTGTTTAAACATTTTATTAATTTAATTTTTAAACTAAAGTTTTTCTTCATTTTTTTACGCGTATTTAAAATTCGTTTAAAGCACATAAACTAATAAGAATTTATAATTAAATTAAAATCTTTAAACAATTTTAAATTTTAAAATTTAATTTTAAAACTGGTTTTATTATTTTTTTTTTTATTAAATTTTAAAGCAAATCTAACTGCACTAACATTGTTTATTTTACTTTACAGACATTTAAATTGAATTATTTTAAAATACTTTTTACGCGAAATAATTTATGCGTTTTTAATTGCCAAAAAAACAAAACAAAAAAAACATGTCATAAATGTGCACTTGTATAATAAATAAATAAACAGTAAGTACATATTCATAAAAGACAAACACGTGACCGATTCCATGCAGCTTCCCTGATATGAAATTATCATTTTCTAGGATATGATTTTTTTTTTTTTTTTTTAATAAATTGTTCAAGAAAATTATCTCTTGGTAAACAAAGATTATATTTTAATTAAATAACGCACGGTTATAGAATTATACAGAAAGTAAAACAAGACAATAATAAAAATTTAAAAACAAAACAAAAAACATCGAGTTACACGTCGAATTGTCAAAAATAAAAAAAATAAAAATATATATATATATATATATATATATATATATATATTTCTGTTGTTTCAGACAAGGAGATTAAATCATTTGTTTTTGTTTTTTTTTTAAATAAAAGTGGATTAAAAAGAAATGTATTTTCAATATTTTTTTTCATAAAGAATTAAAATCGAAATTTAATTTTAAACAAAACATTTTAGAACCAAGAAGAAAAAGAGGCAAAAGAAAACATGAAAATAATTGGCTTTATCGATAAAATAAAGACATGATTGAAAATTCATATTTGTTTATTTTAAAAGCCCGATTCAAACCCTGACTTTAAACTTTGATTTAAATCTAAAAAGTATTTTCTATTCAGAGGTTTCAAGACTTGAAATCCACTTTCCAATGGTTCTCATACAAAAAGAAATATCGGTGATTTTTTTTTTTTGTTTTTTGAAACCTTTAAACTGTCGAATAGAAAATATTTTCCTCATTTAAAATCTAACATCAAACGTCAAGTATTCAGGGTTCATTTGTGCTCTGGAACGAATAACGCACGCACATCTATGTCGCATCAAAGGACAGACTTTTTCTATTTTCATCATTTTTGAATAAAAATTTATTGTAGATTTTTTTTGGAGCGTTACATATTTTTTTTAATTATATACGAAATAATTACATTTTTATTGCCCCCCCCCCATTTTTAAAACAACGACAAAAAAAAATGTATTAAAACAACAAATCGTGTTTTGTTTGCTATTAACCAAATATTTCTTGAAATCAAAAATAAAATAAAATCAAACAGAATTTTTTTAAATCCTACATAAAAAAGACCTGAAATTAATTTTTTCCTATATAATCAATAATCAATAATAAAATATAAAAAGAAAAATGAGCGTTTTGACTTGTATTTTGTTTTGTCCTTAACTGGAGAAGTCTTTCTAGATTGAGGCAATTTTAAATGTTACCAATAAAATGCCCCGTTGTTTTTGTGTGTGTTTTTCTTTTGGAGGAATAAAAAAAGGAGCACTCTGGGCCTGGTGTTTAACCATGTCCTCGTGGGGAGGTAAGTAAAGATGAAACCTGATTTCCATTCATAAAAACTAAAACAGTTGTGTAGGACTATTACTGTTACTGATAGTACTAATGGGATTATATATATATATATATATATATATATATTACATACACACACACACGTTTTATTTTTTATTACCGTATCTTTCAGTGGAGGAGAAATCCTTCACGACGGAGACAATTTTTATTTTTGTACCTTTTCTCCACGTTAAAAAACGACCCTGTGTCTAACTTTGTCCCGTGGGGAGGCATTGTAAATAGGTACATTATTGTTTCGGCTACACGGCCGTTTTTTTGGCCGTCTGTAGCGTCCTCAGACTTGTAAATGTCTGAGGGCGCTACAGACGGCCAAACAAAAACGGCCGTGTAGCCGAAACAATAATGTAACTTAACAGAAAGATACGGTAATAAAAAATAAAACGTATATTTGCTCTACAATAGTATTGAGCACTTTCTCCAGTTTTTATTAATTACCATCTCCACTAATATATATATATATATATAAGAACAAGTAGTTAATAAAATATGTTAAAAACACTTTCAAAAAGAGTTTAAAACATATTTAATTTAAAAAAGGAAACAATAAGTGGATAGTCCTTAATCCGCGGAGTTTCAAGGAAATACTTTCCTTCTCATCAGAGTGTAGGATTTAGTAAAATGCGGGATCGGATTTTGCTTGCAAAAGTATTAAATGAAACTACAAGTAAGTCATAGATCTTACTTGGTAACAAATAGTGAAGCAGAGGGAATAGAGGGGGGGGAGGTGATTTCACGTGAATGAATAGTCTGGTGAAAGGTATTATAAGCTCTATTTCCTATTTGGTTTCATCGAGCTTTTACATCTGGTTGAGATTACTTTTCAATATATAAAATGTACTTTAGTTTTGACATCTTGGATTATTTTGGTAAACTTAACTATAATTCTTATTTCATATATATATATATATATATATATATATATATATATATATATATATATATATAATTTCTTTAAAGAAGCAACAACTAATTAAAAAAAAAAAATTCAAAAAGATCTACTTTAATTAAGGATTTTTGTTTACAGCCATAGTGCCTCTTTTAGGGAGCTGGTTTCCCTCACGACCTTGCGTCATGTTTTGCTCTCTTGGGAAAGCAAATAAATACAATTGTGACTCTGGTGTGTCTGTGTGCCTCCTCGCCTCCACGTGACTTGCATCTTAATCGTATAGTTATTGAAATCAATGGTGCTTCTACAGTAGTTGAACCCAAAATTAACTCTTTTTTTTTTTCAATTTGGCAAAAATTCTTTAGATGCACCAAATACAAAAATGTTATAGCATAAAATAATACCATTTTTTTTTTATATCTCATACTTTTAACAGATTAAAACATTAGGATAACAAAATTAAGTGATTCTTTGGCTAAAATATAATCATAAAATTTTGGTTATCTTTACGATTCAAGCTTCCATTTCACTTTCTGTTGCCCATACTCATATCAAGAATGGCTTTAAAAAATAATCTTATGTAGAAAAGCCCTTCTTAATATGAGGAGGGTCTTTCTTGAACTATTTTGTACTTGCACCTACAGAAAGATAAATACCGTAAAAATCCAATTAAGAATGAAGCAGCAACCGGAAGTTGAGTGGGAACAGTAATCGTAAAGATAATCTAAATGTAATTATATATTAAAAAAAAAAAAAAAATGTTTTTAATTAAAAAAATATAAAAGAAAACGAAAACAAAAAAATTGAAAGTGAAAATACCCCCCGGACAACGCCGGGTAGATAAATCTAGTTTGAAAATTTTAATTTCCATTCATAAAAATGCGTACAAATTATTTGGCTATTAACAATTTAAGCGAATTTTTATTCTTAATATATTAGAGAATTTTTTTTTTTTTTTTTAATAAAATCGATAAATGTATGAGGGGGGGGTGCTAAAGAGAAAGACCAATTGAGAGAGAGAGAGGGGGGGGGGGTCTACTTCATGTTTAAATTCTTCTTTCTTCCTTCTTCGACATGACAATTTCCCCAAACAAAGAAATGTCAATTCTTTCCATGGGAAGATAAATCTCAATGAACTAAAAAAAAAAAAAACGTGTCTCTTTCAATCGAACGAGTTATCTGCACCAAACGAAAGGGGACAATGTAAACTATATCCTTGTTTAGTGTTATTTTACGGCATATCAACCCTTTTCGAATTATTTAATGTCGAATTCATTAATTTAGAAAAAAAAAAAAAGAAAGAAGTTTTAAAGTTCAAATTCTTTATATATTCAAATATTTAGACTTTGGTTTGGTTTTGTAGAGGAAAATTGTTATATTTGTTTTGGACTTTGCAGAACATTATTGAGTTTTGCAAATGAAAAATAATAATAACATCAATGTTTGGTGCATTTTAGGTCAAGTAACCGGTATTTTCGGACAAACAAATAAGGAAATACCAAAATGGGTCCAATATGGGAACAAATATACGAGAAAATATTTATTCGAAATTAGGTAATTATGTAGAAAAATACGGACAATTCTATTTTTCGAATTTTAAAAATTATAGTCGATTTTTACGGTATCTTTTGTTTAGAAAATTGTTAGATGAAAGTACAGAATATTTTTTTTTTATGTCTTCCCTTTCATAATGTTAAGAATGAGGTTTTAAATAATAACGTTATTATTTCAGCACGGTCTGTATTATATATATGTGTGTGTGTGTGTGTGGTACTGTGGTACTAGTGCAGAGAGTGATCCGGACGTAAATAACGTTATTTAAAAAGCCGTTCTTAACATGGGGAGGGGAGGGTGTTTTGTACCTATTCTATACTTCTACCTTACAATTGAATAAAAAAAACCCATAAAACTTTAATTAAACTTGGAAATACGATTTAAAAAATAGCGCGGATCGGATCAGTAAGTGCACTATTCCAAATATAGCCAGGGTTGTTGGACCAAATATAAAAGCGCACTAATATATCCCGAATTGGACCAAATATAAGGAGATCAAAATAAATATATCCAGGGTTGATCACAATACTGGGGGGGGGGGGGGGGTTATAACCTTTCTTGAAAAAAAAAAAAAAAAAAAACTTTTTATTATTATTATTTGCTGACGATGTAAAATTCCATAAAATCTTACTTTTACTTGAAGCTTTTGTTCCTATTTTAGGCTACTATTAGCTGTATATGCCCGGTGTTGCCCGGGAATCTTACATTTTTTTGTTTGTTTGTTTTGTTTTTTAACAAGGTCCTTTGTTTTCAATACATTTAAAAATTGTTAGAAAACAGATACGTTAATAAAATATTTTTATATCTATAAAATTATATTAGATGTAAATAGCTTTCAATGTTGTAATTAAATTGGGATTTAATTTTAAAATCAGTTTAAATGCTTTCAAATTCTTTGCAAAATTTGATTGGGTGGATTTCTACCAGGATTTTGTTTAATTTTCGACTTTTAGCGATTATCGAGACTTAGCAGATTACTGTCTAATCACAGACATTTCTTCTTGTTCTAACTTACGACTCAATTCTACTTGTGTTTCAAAGTAAATAAACGCTTTAAAATAAGTTAAAACAGTGTTTTAAAAATACTAAAATCGGCGAACCTGAACGAGAATATATTTTAACCGGTATTCTGTAGTTGGTACTTTTTTTACGACCTCACTCCCAACCTCTCCATGTTAAGAACGGCTTTCGGAATAAACACCCAACTTTGAAAACTATACTACATACTAAAACATGCTATAAAAATTATAGGGGGCTGATTCTCGTTCAGGTTGCCCCCCCCCTTATTTTTTATCACTTTTTCGTTTTAGTGGCTCTGAGAAATGCCCTTAAATCCCTCTCCCCGCCCAATTATAAAGAGATTAAAATGTCTGACTTGTTTACGAAGAAACCGAAATTCATTCAGTCGGATTTAATTTTGTACTTAAATGGTTTTTCAAATTATATATATATATATATATATTACACCATTGCCTTTTTGATACTTTTGCAGTTTACGGACTGTGCAATGTATTTTAGGTAGGATTTTCAAGTTGAATTCAAATGCTTTGTTTATTAAATTGTTAGGTGAAAGTACAGAACGAATAACAAAGCCATGTTCCCTATATTAAGAATTGGTTTCTAAATAATAACGTTATTTAGCATGGTCCATAAACTGAAGTAACGCATTTAATATTCGTTGGAAAAACACTTCTCCAGAATTTGAACCGAACTTTTTCTTCACAAGAAATCTTAAATTTTAGGTTTAATTCGACAAAAGTCAACGTGGCTCTGTTCAAATTCTGTAGAAGCACGAAAAGTAAATAAAAATAACGATTAAGTCACGTGAACACAAACACTCGAAGAAGTGATGACACGATTATTACAAACCAAGAATTAAAACAAGCATTAAAATAAAGAATAATAAAATTCTTGTATCTTTGACAACGTAATTTTCAAATTTATTTTAAAAGAATTAATCATTATTATTAATAATAATAATTATTATTATTATGGTTTGTTCAAGATGAAATAAAACAGAAATAAGTTTCATCTTTCGGTATTATTATACAAACACGGTGACAGCGTTAGGGTTAGGGTTAGGGTTTAGGGTTAGGGTTAATTCGCTGTCACGGTGTTTGTATAAATTTACCCATCTTTCTCCCTTGAACATGTCAAGAGAAAGGGATTTTTGTTTCTATGATGGCTCGGTTTTAACTCTTGGATAAATGAAATATTCTATTTTAGGAATAAATATAATTTTGTATCCCCCCCCCCGAAAATAAATAAATAAATAAGCTAGATTTACACATTTAAGTTATTTTTATTCTACTCGAGAATTGTTCAGTTTCTAATTTTTAATTTACAGAAAAAGATTAATAAATACTTGATATTTCAAGTCGGTAAAAATGTCAGACATAAAAAAAAAATGCAGTTGTGTTATGAAAATTTTTAATTTTATGAAGAATTATTTTATCACACATTTGTTTCGTTGCTAAAATCGGATTTCTATTTTGTCTTAATGAAAAAATATATTAAAACACACACACACACACACACAATAAAAACATTACATAAACTTAAATATTTTGTAAAATATTTAAAAAATAAAAACGATCTTATAAATGAAATTAACTTCAAATTCCAAGGCATTTATATTTTTTTGACGCGAGGAAAATAACATCGGAATAAAAAAAAAAATGACAATTCGCTCGAAACTTAAATGTCAGTTAATGGGAAATAATAAAAGCGATCTTTTTTTTCCCCCTTCTTTATGTTGGACTTCTTGCACAAAGTGTTTTCACAAATTACAATAATAAACACGGAATTCGCATAAAAATTTATAAAATGTTTTTGTTTTTTTGTAATAATGTACATAAATCTGAAAGGCGACAACAAACGGAGAAAATATTTTATCTGTTAATTTTGCAAAGAAAAAAAATATTTTCTGATAAAACGGCGGAAAACAAAACGAGTTGTGTACGGATTCAGCGTCCCAAATTCTCTTCTCAAAAAGGCGTCATTTTTATTAGATTGTTTAAATTGTGTTTTTTGTTGTTGTTTCTTTTTGTTTTTTCTTTTTTTTTTTGTATATAACACTACAGTTTAAAGTTATTTACAAAAGTTTAATTTAATAGAAAGTCTTTTTAAAGAGAATTTAGTGCTTTTGTATATATTCTTTGGTAAAGTTTAAAATTTTGATCCAATAATAGTACATTTTTCTCATTATTTGTTTGTTTGTTTTTTTTCTTTAAAGTTAGCAAAACAAAACATTAAGTTTTTTTAAAAAAAAAAGAAACAATATTAAATCTTTACGAATATATATATATATATATATATATATATATATATGTGGCGATGTGATTTTCAAACTACAAATCGAATGACGTTTAATAAAAACAATTGGGACGCTAAAAACGTATACAAGAAAGAATTCACTTTTGCTTAGAAAATAGAAAGACCGGGTGTGTTTTTCTAGTTTTGTTATTGTTATTTTTAATAATAAATTTAAAAAATGCAAAAATAATTTATTTTAAAAAAAAAATAACCTTTCTTTAATTTTCTACAGTTCATACTAGAATTAAATAATTTCCGATCATTTATAAAAAATAAAAATAAAAAGTAACATGTTTAATAAAATAAAAACAACAAAAAAAAACGGGGAAACATGTTTAACGTCGTTAAGAGAATGGAGCGCTTAAAAAATAAAGAACAAGCACCTGGCTTGAAAGAAAGAATAAAAAAAATAAAAACTTTACCTTTTTTTTTTATAAGAATTCTTGTAATCTATTCGATGCAATTTTTTTTTAATTTTCTTCTTAAAAAAAAAAATCGTTTTGGTTTTGAAGATGAAGTATCCCGTACAATAAGTTTAAAAATATGTTTTACTCGTGTTATATTTTTTTTTTTCGTTAAAAAAACAAAAAAAAAACACCAAAGGGAAAAAAGAAAAACTGATTTTCAGTCGCCGATTAGAGTTGTCCCCCTTGTTTAGAATTTACATTTTTTTCTTTTTTGCTTTTTAAATTTGTAGCAAAACAAACCGCAAAAAATTAGCAATATATATATACTTTTTTTTCTTCTTCTTTCTGCTTATCGTTCGATGTCCGGCGAATTATGTACCGCAAATATACGCACAGAGGCTTGAATGCATTTCCAAAACGGCAAATTGGTGCTAGAAGCAGAAAGAAAGTGCAGCTGCCGTTGACGGCTTCACTAGAAACAATGAGAAAATAAAAAGAAAGAAAGAAAAAAAAAAACCAAGATGGCGCCGTTCGGCTGCTCCTGATTAATATTCATAGCTTTCTACTTAGTTAATATTCATGAAAGCTAATTAATATACATTTAATAAAATTGACGTGTGTGTGTGTGTGTGTGTGTGTGTGTGTGTGTGTGTGTGTGTGTGTGGCTATTATTTTTAAATTGTTTTTAATTGAGTATTCTGCTGTGGTTGGTTATCTATCACCATGGTTCGCCTTTGCTTTGATTTGAAACCGACGGTACCGATGTTGTTCCGATCTTCTAATTATACATATATATATATATATATATATATATATATATATATATATATATATATAGAGAGAGAGAGAGAGAGAGAGAGAGAGAGAGAAAGAGAGAGATACCCATATATTAAATTAGCATGTATATAACATAACTCCTTACTCAATCTATAATGTGTATATATATATATATAAATGTGTATATATATACACATATATATATATAAACAAATGTATATATATATATTTATATATGTATATATATATATATATATATACATATATATATATATACATATATATATAAACAAATGTATATATATATAAACAAATGTATATATATATATATATATACATACACATTTTAAATAAAATATGTATATAGAGAGAAATATACACATGTTATATGTGTATATAACATATAACAACTTTATTTCTATTATTATACATATGTGTGTACATATATATCCCTGCGTGGCCATTGGGCTTGATAAGTGGTGAACTCCATGTAATATATATATATATATATATATATATATATATATATATATATATATATATATATATATATATATATATATATATATATATATATATATGTATGTATATATATAATATGGATATACATATTAAGTACATTGTATATATACATATATAATCTATACATGTATACTAGTGGGAGCACCCGGCCTTCCCCGGCCATAAAATATGCTTAAATATATTTTAACTCATGCAGATTTTGTATTTATTATAACAGGAAATCCTCTTTTGAATATTATATTGTACCTAATATATAGTAGCGATTTGAAAAGTTTTTAGAAAATGACTTGGATGCCATCAGCTAATAGCGAAACAAAAACATTTAGTGTTCCAGCTGTGTTCCCTGCTGTTCGAGCTATCGCAAGATAGATAAGAAAGATTTAAAATTAAACCGTTTCAAGCTATATTTGAATTTGTAATAGAAATTTGTCGTCAAGTTGAAATGGACATTTTGCATTTCACCTTGCCAACATATTTTTGTAATCATTATTCATCCAAACAAAGAATTTACTCATAACAGTGTGGAGTGATAAAACTTTTGTACTAGAAAAGACGACATGATTCCATTTCCATTTGATGAAAACCGGCTTTATTTTCTTTTTTTTTTTTTTTTTGTATTGCAGACTATCCACTAGTTGGCCAGTTGTGTATGAATCCCAAGAGTGATAGGAGCCTTCTGGCATGTCTGAAGGTGACACCTGCGGTACAAGTCATGCGCTCTTCTGATCTGAGTTATGACAACAGGACCATTGCCAGCACCCTCAAAATGCATTGCAGGATTTCAACGAATAACAGTGACATGCCCAGGGTGATGAAAAGTTTCCTGCCAAAGTTATGGTCTATGATGGCGTTTCAAGTAAGAGCCACAACATGCCACCTCACATCTTCAATGTTGGATTGAAAATCAACACTAAAGTGTACCTGGATGTGCTGAAGAGTGTAGTGATTCCCTGGTGTAATGTGGTGGCCGCTGATAAACCCTGGGTGTGGCAGCAGGACTTGACGCTAGCCCATAAGTCCAAAGAGACCCAGGCTTGGCTTCAGAAGAAGTGCTGTAACTTTGTACTCTTCTCTCACTGGCTCCCTCCTTCCCTAACCCGAACCCACTGGACTACTTCATTTGGTCACACGTCGAGAACATCACCAACATGAACTCCCACAGTCTGATCGCCGCCATCCTCCGAGCCCCTTACAGAAAAGGCATGCTCCCAGTTCTGCTTGTGACTGACTGAGGGTGCAGTCACCTATATTGATTAGATGTCAGCTCAACTACATAATCAAGTTACCTGAAGTGAATTTTTTCAATAAAAGCTTTAAAATAAAACTGTAATTTTGTTTTATTAAGGGCGACAATTTTATCGTTCCACCGTATACAAACTCTCCTTGGTGTATGATTACTATTTCCAGTTAATTTCAGTGTTATGTGACCAGTAGTTTAAGAGTTTATCGGTTAAATATTTACGCACATACATTCATATATGATGATGATTGCAACGTCTTGTCAGACGAGTGCCACTCCCTCAGACATTTAAAATCCATGAGCCCAAATGCCTGAGGGAGTATCTATACAAATATGATGTTACAGAGTCTTAGCTTTGTACGACAGCTAAGTCTCTCTCTCGGTTCAAAATGTTGAGATCCAGCAACAAGCAAGAGCAAGATAGCCAGCAACAAATTAAACTGCAGACCAGCTTAATACGGGTAATGGTCTTCCGCTTTATGGT
>NC_136522.1:69435708-69508208 GCF_053919585.1 Euprymna scolopes
AACCTAACGTCGTCATCTCCCCTAACGGGGATATACATGCAAACTGGGGACCACTTATGAATTTCATACTCCCATGAAACTTCCTCCTTCGGAAGAAGCCGGTTAAACCCAAATAGGGTTGTGCTGAGTGTACACACACACTTATCAGTGACTCACTGCAGTGTGCTGGGGAGGGGGGAGGGGGAAATTTCACATGGCTCACCACTATGACTTACTCCATGGTCAAGATCAAAGTGTAGTATCTGTTCTTCAGATGCTGCACTTCATTTTCTTGTTCTCTTTCGGTGGAGGAGAAATCCTTCACGACTGAGACAATTTTTATTTTTGTACCTTTTCTCCATGTCTAACTCTGTCCCGTGGGGAGGCATAGTAAATAGGTACTCCATAATACATTCAACCTATTTACAATGCCTCTCCACGGGATAGAGTTAGACACCAGGGTCGTTTTTAACCTTTTCTCCACGTTAAAAAACATTGTAGTCTACATTAGTTTTATATAATGACTTGCATTAAAGTTTAAAATACAAAGTCAAGTATCATGCTTCAAATGTGCTCTAAACAGAAACATACACTTTGAATGCAGCTCTGTCATATCAAAGAACTTACTGTTAATTTTATATGCCGGTCCTTTCTGTTTATAAGGTAATAAAATTTTTCAAATGCACTCTATAAGGTGTTATCTTTAATCAAAATCGGCTGTTCCTTCTTTCATCGGATTTTTTTGATTATCGATTTTTGATCAATCCTTGATCGCTACACTTTAGTCTACAATTTTTTTTTTATATATAATGGCTTGAATTAAGGTTTAAAATACAAAGGTCAAGTATATCATGCTTCAGTTGTGCTCGTAGCCTCGTAGGGGATGTCCTTTTCTCTTTCCTGCAACCTCTTTCTCACAGAAAAAATGTTGCAAGTTTGTCTCTGCTTTATCGTTATTTTCATGGCAAGTGCTCGACTGAGCTCCAATCTATGGTCCCCCCTTGCCAAACTTTCACAAGAAACACTCGTCTAGCAGAAATCACTATCAATAATTTCCTCCACTCTTTATCTGTACCTAAACCTAAACGTAGATTCCATAAGCAAAGCTTCTTTATTAGAACTGCACGCCTATGGAATTGTCTTCCGTTTTCCTGCTTTCCAGTTGATTACAATATGGTTGTCTTCAAGTCTAACGTAAACAAGTTTTTGATGAACCGTTCCATATAAGTTAACAAATTCACCAAATTTCCATTGCTAACGATTACTATATTGTCCAATTTCTACTGTACAATCTTTAATCCTTATCCTCGAGTGGCCTCAAGGCCTTGATAAGTGGTGATGCCCATATAAGAAAAAAAAACAAAAATAAAAACAGAAAGATTCACTTTGAATGCGGCTCTTTCATATCAAATATATATATATATATATATATATATATACATATATATACATACTGCTGAGAAGGGGATGCGAAAATTACAATATATATATATATATATATATATATATATATATATATATATATATATATATATTGTAATTTTCGCATCTCCTTCTCAGCAGCAGCCAAATAGTATAACAGTGAGAACCGTTGAATGTCACCTGGGCGGTCAAGTTTCAATCCTGGCTTAAAGTAGAGTAGTTGCTGGTCTAGCTGCACTGATGAGGTGTGATACAGCAAAACAGTACCATATGTGGATGACTATATATATATATATATATATATATATATATACTCATTCCAAAGTGTTTTTTAACATATTTCATTAACTGTTTTCTCATATTATAAGCTCTATTTCCTATTTGGTATTATCGAGCTTTTATATCTGGCTGAGATAATTTTATAAATATTAATTCTTTAATATTTATAATTTACTTTAATTTTACCATCTTGGATCATTTTGGTAAATTCAATTGTAATTTTCATTTTATATATATACATATATACATATATATAATTGAGAGGTAAAACATCGAATGAATTTAACAAGGTTTATACAAGAGTGCTCAAGACCAAAGTGGAGCATATCATATGCATATCATATGCATAAATAGTGTGTGTGTAATATATATATATATATATATATATATATATATATATATATATATATATATATATTACACACACAAATATTAATCTCTCACACTTACACACATACAGAAATATTGATCCCTCCACCCCTCACATAACATATGCAAATCCCGATCTCTCATCTATATATTAGGATGAATATTGTATAAATCGAGTTTCGTGATAACATTCGTCTGTTTAAGTGCAAATTTCTTAATAAGCAGCAGCAGCCGCTCGGCGCCATTTTGGATGTTACGTTCAAACTGAAGAATTTTTATGTATTTTCTCATTCATTCTCTTTGTAAAGCTGTTTTTGACGGCAACTACATTTTTTTTTTATCTCTATTTGCCATTTCGGAAACATAACGAATAGTCTGTAGTTTATTTATAAGTAGCGAAAAAAACAAAAGAATGAATAAATATTTGCCATTTATTCGGTTTTATATATTAAGAAAAAGAAAAAGAAATCAAATTGTCAGCTTGTCAAAATCAAGGGGCACAACTCTAAGTAGCGAAGTTCATTCTGTCGTTTAAAAGTGAATTTATCGTAAAGACATACCCGTGACCCGTTGGGTCACAATTACTATAACACTTTGTCCCACCTCGATTTCATTCGAAAATTTATAATTTACTTGTTGCATATCTAAAAATAATGTCTCTTAACTTCTATGTTATCAATATTGTATTCAGTTTTAACGCCTGTTTTACATGCAGGCATATGTTGGACGGCTTTTAGTAGTTTACTGTCAAGATAACCTATCTCTGGACAAGTCTTAGTTTATCCCGCTTTCTCTGAAGCCCATCCTTATAACTTCCTCCCATGTTTTTTTAGGCTTCAGTGATGCTGGATGAAAAACGAATAAGAACAGCTAGCTGATGTTCTTTAATTTCTCTTCAATAAATTTATTTTTTGATTTTTTTTTAGATTTTTTTTTTTTTTTTTACATAGGACTGAGCATACAAGTTTGCGTCAGAAATAACAGTTGAGTAAAGAAAAAAAAAAGTAAATATCAATAATCTTTCTAAATCTTTTTAAAAATTGGAAATCTAATCCAAAACTTCTCTATCTATATAAAAGCCAAGTACGTCCAAGGATGGAATACTGCTGCCATATCTGGGCAGGAGCTGCTAAAAACAGCCTATCCTGTCTTGACAGAGTACAAAATAGACTTTGTGGCTTAGTGGGGGATGCCCTTTTCTCTACCTTGCAACCTCTCTCCCACAGAAGAGACATTGCGATCCTATCCTTGTTTTATCGTTATTTCCATGGCAGGTGCTCGTCTGAGCTCCAATCTCTGGTCCCCCCTCGCTAATCTTTTACGAAAAACACCCGTCTAGCTGAATCCACTGTGAAAAATTTTAACCACTCTTTATCTGTGCCTAAATCTAAACGTAGATTCCATGAACAAAGCTTCTTTCTTAGAACTGCACGCCTGTGGAACTCTGTTCCATCTGCCTGCTTCCCACCTGACTACAACCTGGATGTCTTTAAGTCCAACATTAACAAATTCCTAATGAACTGCCCCCTTAAGTAAACACTTCATTAAATCTCCACACTAACGTACTGTACTTGCAATAACCCTTATCCCTGAGTGGCTTCCGGGCCTTGATAAATGGTGACCACCATGTAAAAAAAAAAAAAAAAAAAACCATTTGCATTTGTCGAAGAACTCTAAAAGAACGTTTATTCATTTTTTCGGAATTATTTAGATGAGGATTGATAATTTTTATTATTTGTATTATTCAACCTGCCCCCTTCGCATCTTGCATGTCATTGTCGCAACTTTCAGCCGATCTATTCTCGAACCCTTCTCAGATGCATTTTGTGAAACTCGGGAATCTTTATGCCAAACTCTGGAATCCGTAGAGAATTTCGGACAGAAATCTTTATTTAATACATGACAGGGTAGCTTATTCTTGTTTCGTCAGCCATCACTGAACGGAAATCTTAAGTACACCATAATTGTATTCTTAGTATAATCCATGTTAATGATTGAATCTTCAACCTCCAGAAAAGTGTCACTTTAAAACTGATTATTACTTTGCACTTATATTCATTGGGTCATGAGTAAAGATTATTTTGTTTGATATAAAGATTCCCGAGTTTGACATGATGCACCTTGAAAGAGTTGATGGTTACATCAGCCGTGCTATATTGTTGAGTGGGAAAGACTACACAGATATAATATAGAATAGATTTATTCTGATGGGTACAATAATAGATGTCCGTGTCAGGTAGCAACAACTGGTACTGCTTACAAAAGTAGTTCTTTGACATCCTGTATCAAAAAACCCAGTTAATTTCGTATTTACGTTTCCTTTTAGAAACTGTAATTGCTATAGTTTTTATAATTTATAGTTTTTATAATTTGTAGTTTTTATAATTTATAGTTTTTATAATTTATAGTTTTTATAATTTATAGTTTTTATAATTTGTAGTTTTTATAATTTATAGTTTTTATAATTTATAGTTTTTATAATTTGTAGTTTTTATAATTTGTAGTTTTTATAATTTATAGTTTTTATAATTTATAGTTTTTATAATTTGTAGTTTTTATAATTTATAGTTTTTATAATTTATAGTTTTTATAATTTATAGTTTTTATAATTTGCAGTTTTTATAATTTATAGTTTTTATAATTATATTTTTTATAATTTATAGTTTTTATAATTTGTAGTTTTTATAATTTATAGTTTTTATAATTTAGTTTTTATAATTTATAGTTTTTATAATTTATAGTTTTTATAATTTATAGTTTTTATAATTTATAGTTTTTATAATTTGTAGTTTTTATAATTTGTAGTTTTTATAATTTGTAGTTTTTATAATTTATAGTTTTTATAATTTATAGTTTTTATAATTTATAGTTTTTATAATTTATAGTTTTTATAATTTATAGTTTTTATAATTTGTAGTTTTTATAATTTATAGTTTTTATAATTTATAGTTTTTATAATTTATAGTTTTTATAATTTATAGTTTTTATAATTTGTAGTTTTTATAATTTGTAGTTTTTATAATTTATAGTTTTTATAATTTATAGTTTTTATAATTTGTAGTTTTTATAATTTGTAGTTTTTATAATTTATAGTTTTTATAATTTGTAGTTTTTATAATTTGTAGTTTTTATAATTTGTAGTTTTTATAATTTGTAGTTTTTATAATTTATAGGACAAATATAAGAATGCCTCTGGATTTTTGAGATGAGGATTGCTTATTCGCATTATTTGGATTCTTTGGACTATTGTTCTCATCATCTCAACATTTCAGTCAATGTAATTTCTAACCTTCTTTAGGTGTATCTTGTTGCACTTGAGAATCTGCATGGTATTGCGAACGGAACCCTTTATGTAATCCAGGGGGGTAGTATGTTCTCGTTCAGTCATCCATGACTGGGTAGAAGTACTAAGTAATTCATGATTGTACTTTTTAGTGTTGCTCAAACTGAGGATTGAACCTTTAATCTTCTCCCAGAAGCAGGTAAATAACAACAGCATTTTATCAAGTCTGTTATCAACTATGCCATGAGTCCTTGTATAAAATTTTAGATTGGGTTTCAATTAAGCAAAAAAAAAATCAAACACAACATTATCATAGATTTCTTGACCACATTGCATAGAACAAAACGAGTAACCATTTCTTTCGTATTTTCAAAATGCAAAAGAAATGGTAATTCGTTCTGTTCTACTCTATATATTTAATAAGTGAAATGATCAATACTGCTTCTGATCAGGAAGTGGATGATCATTTTTGCTTTATATAAGTCAACCCCTTGTTTACAGTGTAAATTATTTTATTTTATTAAAAGAAAACAAGTTGCGATTGGTTCCATATTGTTTTTGTGTAATCGTAAACACACACACACACACACAGACACACACACAGACACACACTCATTTTTGGGATGACAATATGGGTGCATAGGAAAGAAATTAGACTTTTATCTCTGTTATTACATAAAAGGAACTTTGCGAGTTCGTTCCCTATGGACTCGAAAACGGCTGGACAGATCTTGAGATGTAAGACATGTTTAGTTTCAGAACAGTTTCTGATGGTTAGGTGTTCTATACAAGTACTGGAGGTGACTGGTTCTCAGTAAACAGTTCTTGAGCTGGAAACCACAGAGCAAAAGATTTTTCCCGTTGATATGAAGGAAACACTTGCGAGGTTTTTTTTTTTTTTTTTTTTTTACATCGAGGATAAGGGTTAATAGGTATACATTAGTCATTGTGATTTTAGCATAGTAAACAGTGGGAATTTTGTCACTTGGATTACTTAGGGGTACGATTCAATTAGAACTTGTTCACATTGGGCTTTTTCTTTTTTTTTTTTTTTTCATAGGCATCAACACATTATCAAGGCCAAGAGGCCACTCAAGGATAAGGGTTAAAGAGTGTACAGTAGAAATTGGACAATATAATAATCATTAGTAATGAAACTTTGTTAAATTTGATAATTATATGGAACGGCTCATCAAGAACTTATTTACGTTTGACTTGAAGACAACCATATTGTAGTCAGCCGGAAAGCAGGAAAACGGAAGACAATTCCACAGGCGTGCAGTTCTAATAAAAAAGCTTTGTTCATGGAATCTACGTTTAGGTTTAGGCACAGATAAAGAGTGGGGGGAATTATTGATAGTGTTTACAGCTAGACGGGTGTTTCTTGTGAAAGTTTTGCGAGGGGGGACCATAGATTGAAGCTCAGTCGAACACTTTCCATGAAAATAACGATACATCAGAGACAGACTCGCAACATCTCTTCTGTGAGATAGCGGTTGCAAGGAAGAGAAAAGGGCATCTCCTACGAGGCTACGAAGTCTATTTTGAACTCTATCAAGGCAGGAAAAGTCCTTTCTAGCAGCTCAGCCCAGAAGTGGCAACAGTATTCCATCCTTGGACGTACCTGGCTCTTATATAGATAGAGAGAAACGGTTTAATTTTTATGGAGCAATTCTGGTTTCTGATTGGTTGGTAGCAGAACGTGAATTAATTTGATTCGTCAGTTCCTAGCAGCATCGTTTCTGATTAGAATCTCCCGAATCAGGGACCATACCCCTCATTCGCTCAAAAATATTGCAAGTTTCGGTTGGTTCCGCATTGTTTATGTGTAATCATAAACACACACACTCTCATTTTTGGGATGACAATATGGAGGCATAGGAAAGAAATTAGACTGTTATCTCTATTATTATTACATAAAAGGAACTTTGTCTGTGAGTTCGTTCCCTATGGACTCGAAAACGGCTGGGCCGATTTTTATGAAATTTCACACGAAAGTGCTTTGTATGCCTAGCAGTGTTCTTAGATAGGTTTTGTCTCGGAATGTCATTGATAAGTATCGATAATCAAAAAAATCCACGGAAAGAAGAAACACGCAATTTTTACCAGAGTTTACACCTTACACAGCCTAACATCACAAGTGCATTTGAGAAGTTTTATTACAACACACAAGCAGTAAGGCCAGGCATAGGAAATCAACAGTAGTTTCTTTGATATGACAGAGGCGCATTCAAAATGAATGCTTCTGTTTGAGCATGATTGAAACATTTACATTTTAATATGACTTAGTCTACATTCTCTACAGTGCAATGTAGACTACAATGTATTGTGGACTAAGTCACATCCCTCCAGTGTAGGGAGATGGATCCCCAACTAGAGCAAGCAATCAATCGATTTGATTGAAAAATGGGCGATTTCACCAATTTCGATGACAATAAAAATATGGGAGAGTGACACATGTATTGATCATCATTCAATCCCGAGCAACATCGGATCTCCCTGCTAGTGTATATATATATATATATATATATATATATATATATATATATATATATATATATGTATATATACTAGTAAAAGTACCCGTCATTGACTGGGTTCAAAAATAGCCTACAGAAAATGGACTCTGATTTATGAAAGTATGATAGGTTATGAAAAGGAAGGGTTGTAAAGAGATAGCTTCGAATTTGGGGGTATCAAAACCAAAGCAAAATATGATGAAAGTAAAAATAAAATAGATAAACCTCATAATTTATTATACCATACCTGTTCACACTGAAACACTTATCACAATATTCTGTGGATCTATATTAAAAAACCTTGTTAAACTTTGTGACATATTTCCATTCTATGGAGGTCAGGCACGAACGAACACCCCATAATTTTATTATACCATATTTCTTCAAACTGAAACATAATTATCAAAGTATACTTACGCAGATAGATATGAAAAGTCTTTATTACAGTTTGTGCCTATTTCCATTCTATGGAGGTTAGGCGTGAACGCAGGCCCCACAATTTTATTATACCATCCCTATTTAAGTTAAAACATACTTATCAAAGTATTCTTATGTACATCTATATCAAAAACACTTGTAAATGTTTTTATAATTTTAAAATTTTTTATTTCCATACTTTGTGGACCAGGCGCAAACCCAGACCCCACAATTTTAATGAACCACCGTTCTGCCAGATCAAACCTACCCATTCCTGTGTCTCGATACATCTTCTATCATTATAAGTAATCAGTTTTTTTAAAATAGTCAACCATATAGGAGCCTATTCGTGACCACACAGAGACATTCAGCTTTATATATATATATATATATATATATATATATATATATATATATATATATATATATATATATATATATATATATATATATATATAATTACAGGTTAATATTATTCAGAGGTGAAACGTCTAATGAATTTAACGATGTTTATACAAAAGTGCTCAATATCAAAATAGAGCAAGATATACTTTTTATTTATTTTTACATTAGTTAAGGATTTAACCTTTGCAAAAACGACATCACCTGACGACGTTTCTAGTTACTTATAACTAGTTGAGTGAAACATACTCATGATTGTGTAGCGACACCTAAATGTTTATATAAAAATATACACACACACACACACACACACACACACACACTCGCATCCAGTGCGAAACTCCAATAACTAGGAAATTACTCTTGATATTTTTTTTTAATTATTATTACTACAATGAGTTAAAATTTAAAATTTGGTCAAATTAATTAAATTAATTACAAATAAATCGAGAAGGAAGAGAAAATAATACTAATAATAAAAGGAACGTTCGCTGTTTTCAAAGTAAAATATTTCATTTTAAAACGTGAGAAGAAAGGAAAAAGGAGGAGATAATTCAATCTAACTTTCGGTTTATTTATAATCATGGTTACCCCCCCCCCCCACACTTGTTTTTGTTTTTTTTGCCTTCACGAATTTACATGATTTGATTCGGGGTGAGATCTGTAGCAAAATTAAATTCAAACAATTAGAGATTTTTTTTTTTTTTTTTTTTTTTACGTAGGTTAATCCCACAGAGTAAATGAGTAAAGTCAAAGAGACGAAAAAATATCGAAAGAATGAAAAGAATACCATAATCAGTCAAAATGCGTTCACACTATGATGAGTTTGTGCCTAATTTCTAAGTGGCATTTTTACTGGTGAATAATATAAAGTGTAGTATCTGTTTTTGCATTCTGGCAAAAAAAAAAAAAAAAAAAAATCGACTTGCTGAGTTGTCCGACCTTTTGGATCGGAATGAAGTGGTTTCTGTTCAATTCTATAAGGCCATCTTTCTTACCAACCATTAGCTTTTCTTTGGATATTGGTTTATCGCCGGTCGCCTGAAGCGCGTCAACTTGTTAATTTTAATGGTTTTTTTTTCGATCATTGCAATTTTCGTGCTTACCCAAAGACTCCACCTATGTTCATCAGTTTTAGCGGGGGGGGGGGGGCTTTTTTCTTTTTTTTTTTAAATTTTTCGACTACTTTTTCAGAGTGTTTACATGTAATCGCCTAAAAAAGTAGCATTTAATTGGAAAGGGGATAACTGAAGACATTAACATACAAATGTATGTGTTTTGTGGGGGGGGGAGGGGGCGATTTTTACCCGCATCTCTCAGCAGGCAGCGCTGCCAATTCAAAAATAATAATGATATTCTATTTCTTTTTCGCGCGATTAAATCATCATCATCATCATCATCATCATCATCATCATCATCATCATCATCATCATCATCATCACAATAATAATAATAATAACAATAATAATAACAATAATAATAATAATAATAATAATAATCACCATCATCATCATCATCATCTTTTTTTCTTATTATTATCGTTCCATTGATAGCGCGCAAGCTATGGGTCAAATATTGCCCCCAGTATTTTTTTTTTGTTTTTTTTGTTTTAATATTTTTGGTCCAGCTATTGTTCTTGGCCTTTTTAGTTAAGAGCGAAGTCTGATATTACACTTCGTCTTCTATCCTCAGCCAGTAAAAAGAGAAATCCTGTTAGACTAAGGCAATATATTATATATATATATATATATATATATATATATATATATATATATATATATATATATATATATATATATATATAGTCTTTGAAGTTTTTAACATTTGAAACCATACAAAAATTTACTTTTTATCATTCGTTAAAAAAAAAAAAAAAATCTAGTCAGTAAGTCATTTAATCACCTGCAATCACTGCATCAACTCTCTCGAATTTACTATAATACCAGTTTTATTTTTTTATTTTTCAAGGGATCATCAGTTGTTTACCATGAAACACTGTTTCGGGGATTTATATATATATAATGTCCCAATCAAAACAATCAAAAATGCCTTTTTGGGGTTGCTGAATTTTCCCCACATGACAAACTGACTTTATCTAACTCTGCCCTCGTGGCGAAGCAAAGCCCGTAAATAAGGGCACGGTGTTTACCTTCCAAAATCTGAAAGTGACTTTGAAGCCTTTAAACTGTCGTCGAGAAAATCATTTTTGACTTGAATTAAAATTTAAAAGGTAGTTCATATTTGGTCATTTGTTAAGATTTTTTTTTCTAAATAATAAATATTATTTAGGAAAGCCCTTCTTAACATAGAGAGGGGGCTTGTACTTTCACCTAACAATTTAATAAACAAAGGATATCGTAAAAATCAATTGAAAACGAGGGAGCAACCGGAAGTGAAGTGGAACCAGCAATCGTAAAAAATAACCGCATGTTTTTCTCCTAAACAAAATAAAGGTATTAATTTTCGAACGCGCCCCTGTCATATGAAAGAAACCAATTTATTTCTTTTTGCGGATTTGATGGAAGGTTTTATACAAGTTTATTTGACTTATCTCCCCTTTCTTTGCACCCCCCCCCATACATACACACAAAAACGGATTATGTTAATTTAAAATAATCTCTTTCCCCCCCCCTCTCCTTCCCTCCCTCAAAAACGCAGTTTTATTTAATTATAAATTAATAAAACAGCAAATAATAAAATTATTGGATTAATTGACGATCGTTTAAAGAATATCATATTCTATCATTCTTTTATTCTTGTACTTTGGCGTTTTTCCTTTGTTTACGCTGTTTACGTTTTCATGGGCAATAACTCCGCGCACAAAATATTTTGAAATACAATCTTGCTTTATAGGCCAAGGCCATCTAAAATAGTTTATTTTAATCAAGGCTGGCCAACCTATGGCGCGTTGAACTATTGCATATGGCTCATTGAACACCAGAGACCAAGAAAATAAATAATATATGCATAATTATGTAAAAGAAATATAATCAAAATAATAATTTTTTAAAAAATGTCGATAAGAATAATTCTAATTTGCATTTTTTTAAAAATCTGTTTTTCATCCAAAACAAGACATATTGCCACTTGGAATGTACGGCACTTCTATTTGGGATCGTGCCTGATTGGGGGACTGTCGGGAGTTGAGCAGCGAGATGTCTGTCTACATTACATTTAAACTTTTGCATGTCGGTACAGTCAGGGAAGCAGCAAACAGGAATGGAATTCCAAGTGTAGTAGTCGGTGGGAAGAAACTGTTAGAGTAGAAGGTTTTCTGGTAGCTAGGAACCGCAACAATGAAGGGGTGGGATTTTGCTTCTTGTTGAGTTATATGTATGCCAAGTGGCACAAATGTTATGGATCCATCACAGTACACCTCATTAAAGCACTTATAGAACAGGCACAGGGATGCGGCAGAGTGACGATAGGAAAATCTTTTTTTATAAAAAAAAAAAAAAAAGCAACAAAATGTATTCATTTAAGTTATCTACACTGTGGGATGTAGATTGATAAACGTTTAGACAGTCAAAATGAAGAAAGGAGTTAAGTAAGAAAGTTCTTTAACTACCGGAAGTTTTCAAGTAGTTTACCTACAGGTTAAGAAAGTCGGTGTTTGCCAGTCCAGTAGACAAAGGCAGGAATCAGAAAAGCGATGTCTTTCTTCATTGCTAGGAAACTGTCCGGAGTTGTTGGCATCAATATGCTCCGAATGCTTATTGGTCAGAGTGTGGCCAAATATTCTAACAGGGACTGTCCTCTGAGAGAAGAAATAGAGAAATAGATGTGATCGTTTATGATTGTTACAGAGTTCTTGCTATGACTGTTTTACAAAAACGAACATAAGAATTGGAGCTCAGTCAAGCATTTTCCATGGAAATAATGAAGAGACATTGCTAATTTCTCTCTACTCTGTCGAATAGAAAGAAATTAGCAAAGTCTCTTCTGTGAGAAGAAGGTTGTAAGAACCCTGCCTCTCCCCACTAGATTTCAAAGGCAGAAAGAGCGCTCTATGAGGCACTTCCCCAGATGTAGTAGCAGCATTTTATCTGAAAACATCTCTGACTCTTATATAGGTAAAGGATTGCAACTGGAGTTAGCTACTTTTTGGAGGAGTGGAATGATTCAATCATTTTTCCAGTAACCTTGGCAACAGACTGGATATGTCTTCCACTTTAGATCTGGATAGAAAGTCAGCTCTGAAAGTTTATAAAAACTGGGGGCTTCTTCAAAGAAAGAGCGATTCATTTTGATTTGAGAAAAACAAAGATTCAAGCATTGGTGGTGAAAGAGAAACTTGGTTTAGAAAAAATCGAAAGTATCAAAAGCTACTTTTAAATCCAGTGCATATCGTGCTCCAGGTTAAAAAGAGAAAGTCGCAGAGATCTTGATCACCAAAGCTTTCCTGGGCTTCATGTTGCGAGTGAAACAGTCGCATTTCTGAGTGATTTTTCCAAGTGACGACTATAAATAATAAAATGCCTATCTTTTTTGCGATTGTGTTGTATTTTTTTTTTTTTTTCACTGACAATCTTCCAAAGCTCAATACTGTATGAAAAATGTTTTTTAATCATTTTTTTTAATAAAACGAACAAAATAAAATTATTTAAACAAGAAAAGTTCAATAGAACTATATATATATGTATATATATATATATATATAGTAATTTATAAAATATATATGGCGATTAAGCTACACTGAATATTCTGCGTTTCATTCAACTATAGGATTCGTCAGGCTTATGCGCGAATTCTGTCGTTGTTTCTTGTTTTTATATATGTTGAGGATTTGTAGTTGGCCAATCAGCTTTCTAGTCTCCACCGCGCCCCTTCCTATCAGCCAATGGGCATGCATTTTATCAAACAAAGGATCTGTTTTAGAACTAGGTTAGTGGTTTTAGGTGGCCGTTCTCCTTTTTTATTTTTTTTATTTTATTTTATTTTTTTTTTTTCGACATAAAATTCAGTGCATATTTAGAATTTCACTTATTTATTTAAAGAAAAATCTGTATAGTGTACATACTCATTACAGAACGATGATGTCATATTCCAAAAATCACGTGTGTTTAGCTAGTAACTTTTCTGTTTGGTTAGTAAACAAAAGTATTTAGTTGCAAAAGGTCAACTAAAGATAAATGTGTCCATAGAACACTGTCTTTGAGGTGCTGCCGTAGACAGTTGTGAAACAGTTGTTCGAAATGAGATTACTTTAACTACTTTTATGATATACAATTAATTTAAAGAAAAATAGATTTGGAAGTCAATTTTATACTTAAGGCAAGAATTAGTACACTGTGCAGTACATCCTCAGACGTGACAGCAATTTTCTATCTTAAGACATAACTGATTCTTGTATAGAAAATCATATTTGGATTACAGTAGAAAGATCCGATCATTTTTCTTGCGAATTTGACAACAGACCGAATATGCATCTTCCATCTGGAGGGAAAGTCAGCCGAAAGAGCTTATTAAAACAAGGGAGAGAAACATTCATTTCAACTGCTTCAAAAACATAAATCTGAGTGTTGGTGTTGAAAGGAGGGAAGTTTGATTTTAAAGGTGTTAAATGCAACAAGTTACTTTTTCTCCCAAAAACAGAGTCGGCAGTGTCTTGATCAGCAGTGCTCTTTGAGGTGCAGCCATAGGCATTGGATAATTCATGTAGATGTCAACAAACACTTTCAGATAAATCATTAATGACGACCGGGAAGAGACAAAACCATTTTCTGTTTTACAAACATCCAGACTAAATCAACTTCATTAGAAAAAGCAAGCAAGCAAGTTTTTTTTTTTTTTCAAATTTCACTTGGAGGTCGATTCAGAATATTATTACAAAAAGTTGACAAAAAAGAAAAAAATCGTTTCTTAAATAATAACAAAATATTGAAAATCTTGAATTAATAAAAAAAAAAAACAGGTTTCTGTATTTTTGGGATGAGGATTGGTTATTCATATTATTTGGATTCTTTGGACTACTGTTCTCATCTTGAGTGTTCTTCTCGCAATGTTTCAGTCGATGTAACCTCCGACCATCTTCATGTGTATCTTGTTGAGGCCAGGAATTTGTATGGAATCTCAAATGGAGGTAGTGTGCTCTTGTTCCATCAGCAACGATTGGTTTGAAGTTCCGATTAATTTGCAACTGTATTTTTAGTGTTCCCTCACTGAGGATTGAACCTTCAACTTCCAGAAGAGTGAAATTTTCTATTGAATTTTGTCATGTACACTATTCACTAGGCTTTTGTGGACAATTCTAACATGAAGTTTAGGATATTTAAACCCATTTTGTTTTTTTATAATTTTAATTACTTATCACAATATAATACTATTTAATATTACATAATGTTACTTTATAAGTAAAAAGGTCTCGGGCAACGCTAGGGACCTTGCTCCGATAGATGAGGATGAGGTATGGTTGGAGGGGGGCAAAGAAACAAATTCTACTCTTCCATTTTTAGATTTTTCTTGTTTCCAAGACTTCTTCATGTTTTCTTACTTCCGTTTATCGTAAACCAACATTTACCGGCCTCTATACGCGTCGACACTCATTTTGTCCTACAAACCAAAAATTTAATTTAATCAAGATCTTAACGCATAGAGCCTTGATGATTTGTTCCGAAGCCAATCTGGATGACGAGCTTAAATTCATTACTAAGACCCTTAGACATTGTTGAATCTACTATTGATAAGAAAGTTTCCAATTTTTATAAATCTAAAGTAACTGAAGAGTTGGAACAATTACATTGAAAGCATTGCCAGGGCTGCTGCTAAGAAGGTAGACTCTCGCTACCATGCTAGAAAACTACTAACACCCAAAAGTATCCTGTACCTCTATAAGGTCACCATTCGCCCATGTATGGAGTATTGCTGTCACATTTGGGCTGGTGCATCTGCTACTAGTCTCTCGCTCCGAGACAAGGTTCAAAAGAGGTTCAAAAGAAAGTCGCCAATCTGATAGGCCCTGAACTGGCATCTAAGCTTAAGCCTCTGTCCCATCGATGAAATGTTGCATCCCTCTGCCTGTTCTACAAGTATTTTAATGGTGAATGCTCTGGCGAAGTGCAGACACTTGTGCCCCCACGATGTAGACACCCTCGACAAACCCGACAGGCAGCTAAATCCCACCACCACACAGTAGAGATCCCTAGATGCATCGAACCCACATGTTATTTTTCAACTAGACCTATGTTGTCGTGCATTTGCAAAGATGTTCTCCTCCTCACCATAATAACTCTATAATTTAGTAGCATGGGTGCCCGGCGTTGCCCGGGTGTTTGGAGGTTTATGCTGAGCAAAAAAAAAGAAAAAAAAAAGCGATCAATTTTTTTAACTTTGACCCCTATTATGACCCCTTAACATTTATTGTTTTGGGCTCAAATCAAGTTATTAAGTTAGATCCATGTCCAAAGAACCTATATCTAAAATTTCAAGTGTTTAGACCCAAAATTGTCGGAGGAGTTTGGTAGAGTTCTCAAAGGTCAAATCGTTGAACTTTGACCCCTTAATAGCCAAATTTCTGGCCGAAAATCGATCACATCGATTTTTCCAAATCTCAGTAACCTGTATATAAAATTTCGAGTCTGTAGACTAAAAATTGACAGAGTTATTGCGTAGGGAAATGTACACAGAAAGACACACAGACACACAGACACGTTCACTTTTATAGATATAGATTTATTCAAATGTTGTTGCAGCATGTACTATGTTGGGTGCAGATTTCAAAGATTGGATTTTCGTTTAAAACAACTGGTACCATCAAATATTTGTTACGCAAAATTTTCACCTTAGGATGTTCCGAGTAATACAAATGGTTCTCTGATTTGCAAGCATCTTATAAATAGCCATACGTGTGTCACGAATTACAGTGCTGACATGTTAATGATCTTGATTGAGTTGCACTCACTCTTTCATCGGAAAATTCTAGAAGCCATTTTTATTAATCCTCGAGACATTCTCTTTGCAAGCAAAAGAAAGTCTCTCAGAACTTAATTTGATTTTGATGTAATTTTTTTTTCACACTTATTTTTTCATTTATTTATTTCTCCCCCACCCCCACTCCCCCGTCATATTCAGGACAAATTTTTTTTTTTTTTTATCGCAATTTTCCTCGATTTAGCTCTGTTGAGCGAGGAACAGAACCTGGTTAGCTAACCTTTACTTTTTTTTTTTTTTTCAATCATCATGTTAATTGGTCTATATTTAGACATAATTCAATTTTTTACCCCCCCCTCCAATTTTCATATATATATATATATATATATATATATATATACACACACACACACACACACACACCTGCACACACATTTTAAGTTACACTCTTCTGGAGGTTAAAAGTTCAATCCTCAATGTGGCTACACAAAAAAATACAATTGTGAATTACTTAGGACTTCTACTCAGTCATGGTTGACAGAATGAGAGCATGATACCGCCATGGATTAAATAAAAAGGTTTCATTCAAATTCCATGCGGATTCCCAAGTTTGAGAGAAAGCTTCCCAAGTTTGATAGAAAGCTTCCCAAGTTCAACAAGATACACCTAAAGAAGGTCGGAGGTTATATCGACTGAAACCATGTGAAAATAGCACTGAAAATAAAAACAGTAGTGTGAAGAATTCAAATAATATAAGAACAAACTACTTAATATTTATAAAATTACTTTTTTTTCTGAACACCATTGTGCTAACAGTTTTTTTATTACTTGATGGCAAATATTATTCTTAACTTTTCTTTTACGACAAAAATTGTAAACTCGACTATATTTGAAATTAGCCTGGGTGCCCGGCGTTGCCCGGGTGTTTGTAGGTGTGTGTTGAGTAAAAGAAAAAAAGTTGTTGCAGGCAAGCAAGCTCGAACCCGTATTGTGAAGGAGGAAAAGAATGTGGAAAAAAAAAAAAAAAACATGATGTCTTTGCCGTTGCGAAACCAGAAGTGGCGAAGGTTTAAATTAAGGCTAGTCAATCGAAAAGAGGGGACGACTTTTGAAAATATCAGCAAATAAAACAACCTCTCCTTGTAGAAAAGTGCCCAGTTGAGGGTGAAGGAATTAATGTTTTTAGCCAATTTTTTTTATATTTGTCGCCCAAAGGGTCGAGCTTCAAAACGATATCAATCTTGTGAAAATCTGTCATCTCTGTCGAAAGTTTTAGGCAGATATAAACATACATACATACATGATGGCAGCCAATTCGCTTTCGAACATTGTCATCACTTGATATAGCATAAAAAAGAAAAAAAAAAAAGAAGGTATATAGAAACACGAAAACATTTAGTGAGGGACTATACGAATGTGGCTTTTAAGCCCTGCTAAACTCTGGCATTCCTTAGCACACATTGTACAGACATATGCACCACTAACAGCACGTTCTTGCTGTTCTTTTCTATGCAGGATCAAATGCCATTTCAAACCGCCTGTCGTTTTGTACATTCGCCCGCAGTGTACACAGGTTAACTCTGGCAACTCAAGACTGCTTTGTGGCCAGCTGCACCGATGAGTAGACTGGTGACTCATCAGCCCAGCTCTGCTAAGACATATTCTTCTGCACACCTCACACTCCAGACCAATTTGGCTCCCCCTCCCATCCACGGCTCCTTTCACTCTCCCTTTCGCGATATCTGGAAAGGGAGAGTGAGAGGAACATACATACATACATACATACATACATACATACATACATACATACATACATACATTTTAACAGACAGGTGAGATTTATGTTATAGATTACCTTTCCAACCAACAATCTATTTTCATGTTGGCAAAGCTGGATGAGTAGCACTAGTATATATTTATAATACATCACTTAATAAGTCATGGGCCTTACATGTGGCATTACTTTTAATAATCCATGATTTTTATAAAGTATTAACCTTAAAATGATACATGTGAAAATTTGCACCCAATCAGATTTTTAGTTTACAAAATAAAATTATTTTAAGTGAAGCTATTATTGAAAATTTTAAAAACGTTAAAAAAATCTGATTTTGTGCGTTCATAAAACATTGCTTTCCGGTGGAAAAAAACATACTCTTCAAGCAAAGCTATGGGTTTCATAATTTTATTCAAACTCATCTCTATCACAAACAATGGCTAGGAAGTGGTATTGCTCACTTTAAATATAATCATATAAATAAATGGTGTTAAGTGCTCAAATTCAGCAGTTGTGGCGGTAAACATTAAAAAAATATGCGGCAAAATTGTTTTGGTCGATGTTAAAATAAAGTTGTATGAAATAGCAATGAAGTTGAAATTATCAGAAATGAATTCATCATTTTTACATGAATAATTTGTCAACGATAAAGTTGTTTACGAAGTGGGTGCTGCATTTGCTTATAGGCAATCAAAAAGCAACAATGTGTTAAAGATTCAGAACATTGTTTGCAACTGTTTTCAATGCAACAAAAAAAATTTCTTTCAATATGTCACAGTGGACGAAACATGGATCCATCATTTCAGTCTGGAATCAAATCGGTAGTCAGTTGAATGGATAGCAGCAAGTGAAAGCTGCCCAAAGCAAAGATGTAAACATCAGCAGGTAGGGTTTTGGTGAGATAACAGGAGTTGAAGATATTAAGAGGAAGGGCGTTCATCGTTTTGCATGTACAATTTGTCAACAATAAAGTTGTTTTTAAAGTGAGTGCTGCATTTTCAATCAAAAACAACAATCTGTTAACGATTCAGAACATTGTTTGAAACTGTTTCAGTGCGACAAAAAGATTTTCTGTCAATACGTGAACAGTGGACGAAACTAGAGCTCTGGAGGTATCCTTGATTTTATTTGATTCAGTAGCACGGAAGCGATAACTTTAAAACAGAAAGTTTAGGTGAATGACTTACAGTTTTATTCTTTTCAATACATTAAAACAAGACAGAGAGGAATGGGCTGGGCAGAGATGAAAGAGGGTGGGGGTTATGTATGTGGAATAACGGGAGAGGGAGAGACGATTTCAGAAAGGTAGAGCAATGGAAGTTTTTATGTAAAGATGTTTAACCTCTTGTATTCTGTTTTTATGTTGATAGGCAACGCTGAGTAGGACTGCTAGGATATATGTAATTATTTTTCTTCCTACAGGCACTTTCACCATCATCAATGTAGAAAGTGATAATTGCTGCTGGTCGAGAGATTCAAACCCAGTTCCAAAGTCATATTTCACTTCATTGGCTAGGACGTTGCCTCTGAGCCAGCATTAATTAACACAAGATTTAAGGAAAATTAAAAATGCCAAAAGCATGCATGGTAATAAAGCTGTTTTTATGTTGATGGACGTTTTTATGTTGATAGACGTTTTTATGTTGATAGACGTTTTATGTTGATAGACATTTTTATGTTGATAGACGTTTTTATGTTGATAGACGTTTTATGTTGATAGACATTTTTATGTTGATAGGCGGTTTTATGTTGATAGACGTTTTATGTTGATAGACGTTTTTATGTTGATAGACGTTTTATGTTGATAGACATTTTTATGTTGATAGACGTTTTTATGTTGATAGACATTTTTATGTTGATAGACATTTTTATGTTGATAGACGTTTTTATGTTGATAGACATTTTTATGTTGATAGACGTTTTTATGTTGATAGGCGTTTTTATGTTGATAGGCGTTTTATGTTGATAGACGTTTTTATGTTGATAGGCGTTTTATGTTGATAGACGTTTTATGTTGATAGGCGTTTTTATGTTGATAGACGTTTTATGTTGATAGACGTTTTTATGTTGATAGGCGTTTTATGTTGATAGACATTTTTATGTTGATAGACGCTGGGTAGGACTGCTAGGATATATATAATTATTTTTCTTCCTACAGACACTTTCACCATCATCAATGTAGGAAGTGATAATTACTGCTGGTCGAGAGATTCAAACCCCGTTCCAAAGTCACATTTGACTTCATTAGCTAGGACGTTTCCTCTAGGCCAGCATTAATTAACACAAGATTTAAGGAAAATTTTAAATGCTAAAAGCATACATGGTAATAAAGCAGTTCAGTCATGAATGTTTCATGTCGTTAGTTCATTTTTTTTGTTTATTTTCCAGACAGGGTTCAACTTTAATAATCTTACAATTATAAATATAATTATAATTATAAATATCTATATAGTAACATGGTAATTTGCTTTGACCGTTATCATCATCACATCCCTTAAAAGGAAAGTGGAATATTTCAAATGGCTAATAAACATTTGGATTGTAAAACAAAACAAAAAAATGTTGGTGTCGCTAGTCAAGAAAACCCTAGCCACATTCTGATTGGATGAGGAAAACCAGCCAGTGTGTGGTTGATACAGATCACCAACCGCCACCACTACCATGTACTTGTACAGTATACTACCTATATGAAAAAATATAGAAAAGAAGGTATTCTACCTATATGTGAAAAAAATGAAATGATTTTATATGATTTTGGTCTTAAAAACTTTTATGGACAAAAGTCTATATTCACTTGGATTATTATTATACTTCAGCCCCTGGTGGGGCATAGGCCATCCACAACTGCCCGCCAACGTCCACGGTCCTGGGTGATTTGCTCTAACTCCTTCCAGGAGTATCTGGTCAGCTTAGCGTCTGCCTTCAGGTCTCTTCTCCAGGTGTTTTTTGGTCGGCCTCTTTTCCTCTTTCCTTGAGGTCAGAGCCTGGCATATGATATTCGTTTGTTGTTTACTCAGGATGTGTTCGATCCATCGCCATCTCCTTCTGATCTCTTCTTCTGCTGGTACTTGGTTAGTTCTCTTCCAGAGATCTGTATTACTTATCGTAGTTGGCCAGTCGATACTTAGTATTCTTCGAAGGCACGAGTTTATGAAAGTCTGCACTCTTCCGACGGTGGTCTTTGTTGTTCTCCACGTTTCTGCTCCATACAGTCGTACTGATTTGATGTTGGAATTGAACAGTCGGATTTTTGTGCGAGAAATGATGAGGTTGGATCGCCAGATGTTCTTGAGGGCTAGGAAAGATGCTTTTGCTTTTCCGATAACCCTAACCCTAACCCGACGGTCTTAACGTCTGTATCTGTTCCTCCCTGCTGGCTGATCACACTCCCAAGGTATGTGAAAGTCTCAACCTCTTCCAAGTTTTTGTTACCCAACTCCACTGCCTCTTTGCTGAATGCGTTGATTTTCAGGATCTTGGTCTTGTTAGGGTGTATGTGGAGGCCAACTTGAGAAGCGTGGATGGCCAGTCTAGAGGTTTTACTCTGCATTTGTTGTTGTTTGTGGGAGAGACCATCAATGAAGTCAAGGTCATCAAACTGAGTCCAGAAGGTCCACTGGATGTCATCCCTCCGTCCATCTGTTGTCTGCCTCATCACCCAGTCAATAGCTAGGAGAACAAGAATGGCGATAGGAGACATATCTGTCGTACGCCAGTCTTTATATTGAAATGTTGTGTCAACTGTCCCCTGTGTACAAGCTGACAGGCTATTTCCTCGTATGACTCTCTGATAATTCTCGTCAACTTTTCTGGGACCCCACAGTGTCGGAGGAGTTGCCACAAGGTGTTGCGGTGTATGCTGTCGAAAGCCTTGAGGAAGTTCACGAAGTTGATGTACAACAAGGAATTCCACTCCAGGGACTATTCAACTATGATGTGTAGTGTGGCGATCTGGTCTGTACACGATCTGTTCCGCCTGAAGCCCGCCTGTTGATCCCTGAGCCTAACATTGACTTTTTTCTTGAGTCCTCTGGCTTGAACCTTCTGTAAGGTGTCCATAGGGATCCAGTCTTTGTGTTCGTTTTTCTTTCGCCCAAGCACTTCCTGGCATATTTCCCTAAGCATGTCTTTTGTTCCCTTCCGAAGGTCGTGGGCATCGGTGTCTTTGGTGGTAAGCTCCTGCCGTACTTGGAATATGTTACTCAGACTCACCGTTAAGGCTTCTCATCTGGTCTTTCAGTAGGTTGATGTTGTACCTCATCCTACCTTCTACCTGCCAGACGGTTCTCCTAAGTTTGAGTCTCGCATTCAGAAGATGGTGGTCTGATGCCGCGTCTGCTCCCCTCCTCACTCATAATTCTTGAAGAGACCACCTAAACTTCTTGCTGATACAGAGGTGTCTATCTGGTTCTTTGTTACATGGTCAGGTGATACCCAGGTGGCCTTGTGTATCCTCTTGTGGGTAAAAATGCTGCCTCCGATGACAAGGTCATTCAGTCCACAGAGGTCAGTAAATTTCTCTCCATTTTCGTTCATTTCTCCGAGAGCATGTTGTCCCATCATTTTCTCGTAGCATCTATTGTCTGATCCGACCTTTGCATTGAAATCCCCCATCAGGATGTTGACGTCTTTGTCTTTAAACTTGTCTAAGACTGTCTGTAGTCTGTTGTAGAAATAGTCTTTGTCTTCGTCGGCATGATCATTGGTGGGTGTGTAGTATTGAATCACATTCATCTTGATGTTCTCCTTCACCGTCCTTGAAGGATGCTGTTATTATCCTTGATCCGTGTGCTTCCCAACCCGTCAAAGCTTTCTGTGCTGTTCTTGAAAGCATGATTGCTACGCTTTCCATGTGTGCTGCATTTTCTTCTTCATGTCCTGAGTACAGCAAGAGTTCACCGGTAGCCAGTCTTGTTTGTCCAGCTTGCAGCCACCTCGTCTCACTCAATCCCAGCAGGGCAATGTTGTATCAGCGCATCTCTGTTGACACTTGTGCTGCCTTCCCTGCTTCATACGTGGTTTTGAGGTTGCATGTAGCAATGGTGGTGGTTGTCCTGGTCAATAAGAGGGTTTTCGGCACTGAAGCGTCCTTTTGGCTTTGACCATAGTATGTCATTCTTTCTGCAGGTTTTTGTTGTGGATGCTTTTGTAGCAAGTTCTTTTTTCTGGGGTGAGGGTGCTGGCCTCATGCCCAACTTTCCCTAGAAGGTAGGTGGAGTGCTCTTAGTCTAGCCTCTACCCGTCAACCTGTTCAACATGGGTGGCCCTGCCAGGAGATGAATCTCCCGCCGGCTTAGCTCTTGGGGTCATTAAAGCATGCAAGTTTCCCAACCAACTTCAAGGTTGCACTCCCTTTACTTGGATTACTAGTATATAAAATAGTTATACATGGACACGTGTTTAGCTGTATCTATGACTCATCAGCATGATTAAGTATACGAATGGTGAACCCAGGACCATAGAATCTATGATCAGGTGTGTATGTTGCATTACTATTGAATTGAAACTTGTTGAAATGATGTGTTATATGTATCGCTTAAAAATTATGTACACGTTTGTTTTTTGTATTAGTGATAATTTGATTTTGATTTATCCCCCCCCCTCTCCAGAGCAGAGGAAGAGTAGTCTCTCTTTGAAAAGTCGCTTCATATTTTTGGACATTGACAAATACATAGAGACACACACGTTTTATTATAAAAAAAATATATGCCTGTATATTTTTGAGATGAGGCTTCATAACTATTTTTTGTATTATTTGGATTGCTTGAGCTATTGTTTTCATCTTGGTTGTTTTTTTTTGTTTTTTTTTTCCACAACGTTTCAGCTAATGTAACCTCCGATCGCCTTCAGGTGCATTCACACTCTGGATGTTATTGGTGAATGGCGAAAAATAGCGCCAAGTTTATTTCTTTTTTTAATAAATCTGCTCTGAAGACACTCTAGGGTTACATTAGCTGAAACGTCGTGCAATGTTGCATCTCTGTGCCTGTTTTACAAATATTTTAATGGAATGTGTTTTTTTGGGGTTTTTTTATACAGGCATCACCACATTATCAAAGCCAAGAGGCCACTCAAGGATAAGGGTTAAAAAGTGTACAGTAGAAATTGGACAATATAGTAATCATTAGTAATGAAAATTCGGTAAATTTGTTAACTTATATGGAACGGCTCATCAAGAACTTGTTTACATTAGACTTGAAGACAACCATATTGTAGTCAGCTGGAAAGCAGGAAAACGTAAGACAATTCCACAGGCGTGCAGTTCTAAGAAAGAAGCTTTGTTCATGGAATCTATGTTTAGGTTTAGGCACAGATAAAGAGTGGGGGGAATTATTGATAGTGTTTTCAGCTAGACGAGTGTTTCTTGTAAAAGTTTGGTGAGGGGGGACCATAGACTGAAGCTCAGTCGAACACTTTCCATGAAAGTAACGATACATCAGAGACAAACTCGCAACATCTCTTCTGTGAGATAGAGGTTGCAGGGAAGAGAAAAGGACATCTCCTACGAGGCTACAAAGTCTATGTGAACTCTATCAAGGCTGATGAACTCGTTTCACTTGTATCCCCCCCTCGACGTACATATCCCCGACAAACCCGCTCAGTAATAAGATCTAACCCCTTCACTGTTGTCACTATATGCCAAAAAGCTTTCTATTTTAATAGTTTCTTCCCTCGAACAGCTAGACTTTGGAATTCCTATCCTGTTGCCCGGTTATTTAGCTGTGCTGATATGCAAAAGTTTAAATGTGATAAACAAATATTTGGTTAATCTTTCCTAGACGTGGCCGCAAATAATAGCCCTTTACGTCCAAGTGGGGATATGCTTTGTAAGGAGTGAACATGAAAAAAAAAAAAACAACCAAGATAAGAACAATCAAAATAATACAAGAAATAATTATCAATCCTCATCTCAAAAATCTCCATCTATATAAAAGTCAAGTACGTCCAAGAATGGAGTATTGCTGCCACATCTGGGCAGGAACTGCTAAAAACAGCCTATCCTGCCTTGACAGAGTACAAAATAGACTTCGCGGTTTAGTGGGGGATGCCCTTTTCTCTTCCCTGCAACCTCTCTCCCACAGGACAGACGTTGTGAGCCTCTTTGTTTTATCGTTATTTCCATGGCAGGTGCTCGTCTGAGCTCCAATCCCTCGTCCCCCCTCGCCAATCTTTCACGAGAAACACCCGTTTGGCTGAAACTACTGTCAATAATTTTCCCCACTCTTTATCTGTGCCTAAATCCAAACGTAGATTCCATGAGCAAAGCTTCTTTCTTAGAACTGCACGCCAGTGGAACTCTCTGCCACTTGCCTGTTTCCCACCTAACTACAACTTGGACGTCTTCAAGTCCAACATAAACAAACTCCTTAAGTAACACACTCTATCAAAACCCCCAATACTAATGATTACTACAACACTATCTTATTGATTACTGTACACGCAATAACCCTTATCCCTGAGTGGCCTTCAGACCTTGATAAGTGGTGACGCCCATATAAAAAAAAAAAAATATCAAAAAAAAACGGAATGGACCTGGATTTATTGTCTGGAATGTAGTGACATTTTTTTTAGGTTTTAATTTTTGTTTGCACATTTTTTAAGTAAACGTAAATAACCCCTATTATATTCTTTAATCTAAAATGAGTTACCTCCTCTTGCCGATTGTTTTTTTTTTTAATTGTATAGAAATGTAGAATGGAAGACGTACATCTAACTTGTTGCTAATGCTGCTGAAAAAATAATTGGATCATTGTACTATTGTTTTTAGATAAGAGTCATCATTTATCAAGGCTTGTAGGCCATTCGAGGGTAAGTGTTAGTGAGTGTACAGTAGTCATTAGGACAATAGTGTAGTAATCGCTAGTGGAAATTTGGTATAATTTGATTATTCAGAGGGGACAGTCCAACAAGAACTTGTTTACATTGGACTTGAAGATGCTCATCTTGTAGTCAGCTGGAAAGCAGGCCAGTGAAACAGGCGGGCAGTTCTTGGAAAGAAGCTTTGTTCATGGAATCCACGTTTATGTTTAGGCACAGATAAAGTGTGTGCGAAATTATTGATAGTGATTTTAGCTAGACAAGTTTTTTTTGTAAAAGTTTGGCGAGGGGGGGGAGCCATAAATAGGAACTCAGACGAGCAATTGTCATGAAAATAACGATGGTATCTCACTCCTAATACAACCTTCCATTTGCATTAATTGTATAAGAAAACAAATATGTCCTAGAATGGAGTACTACTGTCATATCTGTTGCTGTTCAAAATACTTGTTATCTTTGCAGAATACAAAAGTATTTCGCAATCTAGTGGAGGGATGTCCTCTTCTCGTCTCTACAGTCTCTTTCATACAGAAGAGATGTTGCTATCTTATCTTTACTGCATTGTTATATTTATTTAGACCATTAATGATAAGTTTACATTTTAAAATCTCAGAATAAACTAATAATATTCTTTTTAAAATTGTAGTTTTTTTTTTTTTTTTTTTTTTTTTTTTTTACACAGTGATCACCACTTATCAAGGCCCGGAAGCCACTCAGGGATAAGGGTTATTGCAAGTACATCACGTTAGTGAGGAGATTTTATGAAGTGTTTAATTAGGGGGGCGGTTCATTAGGAATTTGTTAACATTAGACTTGAAGACATCCAAGTTGTAGTCCGGAGGGAAGCAGGCAGACGGAACAGAGTTCCACAGGCGTGCAGTTCTAAGAAAGAAGCTTTGCTCATGAAATCCGCGTTTTGATTTAGGCACAGATATAGAGTGGGGGAAATTTTTCACAGTGGATTCAGCTAGACGGGTGTTTTTCGTGAAAGTTTGGCGAGGGGGGACCAGGGATTGGAGTTCAGACGAGATTTTTTTTTTATTCTTCTATTTTTTTTTTTTGTCTGAAAGGATATTGTTTTACCTTCAACTTTTGTTAATTTTTGTAAAAGTTTCGGGGGATTACAAGTTCGACATGGCGTTTATGTCAGGTGAGATGTAATTATACCTGTTATTTCTCCCATGGCCAAAACTAAAACAGGTTCCTTACCATCTGTCGAGTTCCAGCTCCGTCGTCGTAATGTTGCATTATTATGATTGTTTTTGAAGTACTCCCACAGAATATACTCCCACAACCGTAAATACTCCTAACCAACCCATCTAGCAGCAAAGTTCTCCAGATGCTGGAAAGTGTTCTACTCTTCCTTTTTTCTGACCACTGGCCTCTGGAATTCCCTCCCTGCTCCTTCGATTGAATTAACATGCAGAAATTTAAATGTCATGCAAACATATTGGTGCACAACGATTTCACTTAGGATGCACCTTATAAATCTAGCTCCTAAATCTTACGTCTCATTTGCAATACCTCCGAGAAACACGACTAGTTACACAATCCCACTCATTTATCGTCAATGTCCACAGATGCCAGAAGTTTTTCAACCTCAATTGCTTCTTTCCTCAAACAGCTTGTCTTTGGAATTCTTTCTCTGCTCCCTGCTTCCCTGACTATACCAACTTGCAGAAATTTAAATGTTATGTGAACAATCATCTTGCTCCACAACTATCTCAAAAGATGTTGGGGATAGTGCCACTCAATGGCCAGGACTACTTCATTTGCCCTTGATTATAATGCTCAGAATTTAAGCAATTGGGCATCGAGTGCTATTTTTAAAGTCTTCGGTATGATTCAACTAAGATTTGAACCCTGGTCTCTTGACCCATCTATATACACTCTTACCGTCATGCCAAATAACCCATTTAGAATGTCCATTACAAATCTGCCCCCTCGTCAATCAGAGTAGCTCCTTAATACTCGTTGGTAATTTTCAACCAATGAAAATCGTTCCAAATCCCAAAAAGTAACACCTAGGTGTGAAAGTAATAAGCTGATGTGAACTTAGAATCAACAGAATCAGGTTTTGACAGAATTTTCCAACCCTTTATAATTCTGGCCCACTAATCACAGTAGCCCCTTATGTCTCAGTGGCAATTTGTCATGTTTGGGTGAATTTATAGCAGTTATAAACACTGATACTTCCTTCTTCTCATAAACAGCAACCCCAGCAGGGTGGTTTGGTCACACAATGATTAATCAGCCTCCAAGACGTATTCAAGCAAAACCTTTGAAAGATTATTTCCGAACCCATTGATGCTAATAGGTCAAATAGAGAACTTCCTGCCACTGTGATGGCTGAATTGCAAAGTGATTCTGACGAACGCTAAAATGCAAATGGCTCTAACTGCTACACCCTTTCTTTGCTTTGTTGGAATTTGCTTTCTTAGTCACTTCCAAAAGCAAGTAAGTTTTCACAGGAACGTTTTAACTCAAAGCATTTTCAAGCAATGAAAATCGTTCCAAACCTCAAAAGTAACACTTATATGTGAAAATAATAAGCCAATGCAAACTTAGAATCTCATATAAGATCTTGTCAACAAAATCAGATTTTGACAGAATTCTCAAGGACGGAGGAGGAGGCAAGTTGAAAAGGAATCTCCAATGATTCATGTAACATGGCCATTACACTTTAACTGTGATTACATTTCAACTACTCCAGACAAGTTGCAAAGGAATCTTCAATGACTCGCATACAAGCTTCCTTCATCTGGTACACACATTCTTACACACTAACAACAGAAACAAATCACCGCCATTAATTTTCCCCACTCTTTATCTGTGCCTAAATCCAAACATAGATTCCATGAGCAGAGCTTCTTTTTTAGAAGTGCACGACTGTGGAACGCTCTTCCGTTTGCCTGTTCCCCACCTGACTACAACTTGGATGTCTTCAAGTCCAACATAAACAAATTCCTGATGAGCCACCCCCTTAAGTAAGACACTTTATCAAATCTTCAATACTAACGATTACTACAATATTATCCCATTGATTACTGTACACGCAATAACCCTTATCCCCGAATGGCTTCTGGGCCTTGATAAGTGGTGACTTCCATGTAAAAAAAAAAAAAAATCACTACACACAGCTATACAGATATTAGCAAGAACAAGGTAAACCAACACACACACACACACACACACACACACAATACCACACTGCCAAATACTCACATATATTATTCACACTATGAACATTTTGAGTTGTGACTACTTGTTCAACTTTCTTTATGTAGCAAGATCCCAGGCGATACCAGATGGTCTTGCTTTACAAATAGAGGAAGAGAAGGTAGGAGAGGGGGGGGGTGATATTTAATCAAGAAAAAAAAAAGAAAATTGTCCCTAGGACTTTATCAAGAAAAGAAAATAATAGATAATAATTGTTCTTTAAGGGTTTTAATTTCCATTTTGTACTTATGTAGCGATAAGAAGAGGCAAAAATGTCCATAAGAAATAAAATATTTCAATGGAAAAAAAAAAAAATAAATATGATAATGACATTCTTGAGTTTGGCAGAAAAACAATGCAGGATCGTTTTCTGGTTGAGTTTTGAAAGAACAATTCAAATATTATAGAAACAATAACTTGGGTTCAAAATGTCTGCTTTGGTGTCTGGGAGATGTTGTCATTTGGGTCCACCTGTTGTATTTAACTACCAGGCCACCACGCCAGTGATAAGTTGGTTGGATAGATAGATAGATAAATAAAATTGAACCTGGGGAGAGATATGGTCATGAAAGAGAGGGAGGAGGTTCACAAGAAAAGAGAAAATGAAGGGAATCTAGAGTGGGGGGGATGGAGAGAGAAGTTCACGAGAGAAGAAAAAGAATATAAGATAATGGGATAAAGAAAAAAAGAGGTTCAGAGGAAAAAAAAGAAAAGTAATCTTCCAATGACAGAGGGAGGAAGAGGCCAGTTTTATAAAAACGATTGTCTTTTTAGAATTAGGGTCTTTTTACTGGCTGGCATTGAGACGTCCACATCGCTCTCGCACTGCCTGGGGTGGGGGACAGAAAACCTCATAAGAGATAAGTTAAAAAGCTCTTGTTCTTAGCTGGGAAATTAACTAGATGAACTTAAGTTAAACAACCTGCATCACGAAGCTCGGATCAAAGAACTCGACTTTAAACAAGTGTAAAATGATTTATAAATAATTATTTTGTTTGGGTTTTTACGAAAATGAAACAGAGTTTTTCTTTGTTTCTCGATTGCCGGCCTGAATGAAGATACAGTTTATTTCAGGTATGCCCTGAAGCCAGATGATGAAAGAAATAGACTGGATCCAGCATGAAGCCAGAGTGACGGCCGAAATCGACAATGTTGCCACACGGACTTAGGGTCATGCACATTTCGCGTGCCCTGAGCAGCGGAGAGATATTTTCCAGTGACCGGTGAGAGTCTGGTCACGTTTGAGGGGTCCACCACTAGACAAGTAAGAATGTAGCCCTGCTGGGTTGCATCTATGGCCCTGCGAGCCGGGAGTGATGAACACGTCCAGAAGTAAATCACAAGTATGCTCCCGTGAACCAGGATAGCGACGGATGCGGCCCTGCCCCCAGACAACAGAGGGCATTAGGGTTATATTTATTAAACACAAGTTTCCATAAAGGAACACTTATTGAAAATAATTTTTATGCCCAATTTATATTAATTATTGGTGTGGTTCTTAGTTGAACTCAAAAGATGCTAACGTCGTCTAAAATGGCTTCTACTAAATTCAGGGATTACACCACAGCACTAATGGAGAAAGACATCCTCTCTTCTGCCTCTGTTCACTAGACAGCTGAGCAACGCAGTCTTTCACAGGAAGATATACCGCCCGAGAAAATACTGTCGGCAGCCGAACTGTATCGCTTTAATTCCCTTTCTTCAATGTTTAAACTTTTGGCAACCTACACCCAAGGGTGTAGGTTGCTCAAATAAATATATCGTTATTTATAGAAGGCCAACCTCCCCTTTAATTTGACGACTATCTTATTATAAAAATCATAAGAGTCAGTCCTACGGTTTACACAAAGACTAAGCCTCTATGAATGAAAGCAACAAAAAAAAAAGAAAAAAGAAAAGAAAAATGCAATATAGATTTAAAAAAAAAAAAAACATTTAATAGTGGAAATAAAATTATTTTTCTATCCCTCTCGTCAGCGTCATTATATTTGGTGAACGTTTTTTTTTTTTTGTTCTATTCTATTTTTTTAATTAATTAATTATTTTTTTTATTTGTTTCGTTTTTTTTGTTTTGTTTTTTTTTGTTTTTTTTTCTTATCTGCCCATCTGCTCTCCTCTTCAGACTTCGGGTGCGAATCGGATGGAGGACCCCCTAACGATTTTTTCTGTTTCTTTCTTTTTTCCTTTTCTCTCCTCAACCCATTTTTCTTTTATTTCTTTTTTTTTATTTTTTGTACAGCACAACGACGCCTTTAGTAAAGAAAAAAAAAAAATTAAATAAATAAATAATAAAATAACTGTTCCGTTCTACCCTCCCTGACCTCACTCACATTCTTCCTGTTAACCGTGATTTCGTGAATAGATGGGAGGAGGTCACGTAAAGAGGAGGAAGGAGAAGATAAAGTTAGTGCGCCTTCTGCGCCTATGCCGTGCTATGGCGAAACAGCTCTGTGTGTGTATATATATATATATATATATATATATATATATATATATATATATATATATAAAGGGACTTTTAAATTATTTGTTTTTGTTATTTAGAACAATTGTGTGCGTGTGTGTGTGTGTGTGTGTGTGCGTGCGCGTGTGTGTGCATGTATGTGCGTGTACGTGTGTGTGTGTGTGTGTGTGTGTGTGTGTGTGTACAAGATCTGTTGTCTTTGTCCGGCTTCCGAGTTGAGTTAATTCGATTAGTTACATTGATGCCGACGGTTTCAAATGATGCGGAAAAGCCAGTCCGTCGAGTTAGGAAACTCATGATAGTTTCGGCTTCGATCATCAAGCGAATACAGAGCTGTTTCGTCATATCACGCCTTCTAGGTGTGGCTAGACGGTGGTAGACGTTTCAAGCCGAGGTTATTGCCCTTGTGTCTTTATTTATTTATTTATTTATATTTAAGAAGTAATATTTGATTCTTATTTAAAATTGAACCTAATGAAAAAAAAAAAAAAATACAGAAAAATCTTTATGCTGTTGCTGTATGTATCTGGCTCGGAACGGAAATGTCGGGTTTGTATTACTGTACACATAGATTCGAAAAAGTTGTCAAAAAACAAATATATAACAAATAAATGTTATCAAAGGCAGGATAAGTTACTTTTCTACCAAACTGGATATAATTTTCGTGTTTTTATTCAATGTAACATGTTTATTCAGCTCGAAAACCATACAGTGTTTACTGATGTATTGGAACATTCAAGATGGAGTCTGATTCTCTCTTTAACACGGTAAGTTTGGGAAAAGGTGTTATAAATAAAAAACCGGATAAAATACTGTTAAAAACTCGCTCAATATATGTTACCGTGAAATAGGTTGACATATATTCGGCGGGTTTTTAATAGTATTTTGTATAGTTTTTTATTTATAACACCTTTTCCCAAACTTACGGTGTTTAAGAGGGTGTGAGACGCCATCTTGAATTTTCGAATACATCGGTAAACACTATGTTTTTCGAGCTGAATAAATATGTTACATTGAATAAAAACACAAAAAATATATCCAGTTTGGTAGAAAAGTAACTTATCTTGCCTTTGATAACATTTATTCGTTATATATTTGTTTTTTGACAACTTTTTCGAATCTATGTGTACAGTAATACAAACCCGAAATGTCATATTCCAAAATTCACATAAATTAGTAGTTTTATTTTTATAAAGAAAATCATTTTTAAACTATTTAAAGGGGTTAATCCATTTAAACCTCGCATTAATCATCAATGTGAAATCGGTAGCATTACAAGGCTGATCTCGCAAGTCTGAATTATTGTGGATTTATCTGCCCTTGTTTCTTTTTTTTCTTCTTCAAGATGGTGATGCGAGATAGATCATTTTTTTTTTTTACTAAAAATATTTGGTACTTGTAAAGTTTACTCAAGACATTCAAAAATTAAAATATCGAAAAAGGTTATATTGTACAACGTATCCGTTTTGGACTGAAGATCTCCGAAAAAAAACTTTCATTTAATTTGATCGAGTAGTTTTTATTTTACAGCAGAAAAACACGTTTTTATGAGAGCGCGTTGAAGTCAGTCATTATGAAATTTATTGAACACGACACGGGGAGATAACTCCAGTTAAAGCGCCGACACTCCCTCCCCATCTTTATTACTAGCTTTTCTTCTTAAAAATCGAACCTTTTGTTCGGTATCATAACAAATTGTGGGTTTGTATTACTGTACACATAGATTCGAAAAAGTTGTCAAAAAACAAATATATAACAAATAAATGTTATCAAAGGCAAGATAAGTTACTTTTCTACCAAACTGGATATATTTTTTGTGTTTTTATTCAATGTAACATATTTATTCAGCTCGAAAAACATACAGTGTTTACCGATGTATTCGAAAATTCAAGATGGCGTCTCACACCCTCTTTAACACCGTAAGTTTGGAAAAAGGTGTTATAAATAAAAAACTATACAAAATACTATTAAAAACCCGCCGAATATATGTCAACCTATGTCACGGTAACATATATTGAGCGAGTTTTTAACAGTATTTTATCCGGTTTTTTATTTATAACATCTTTTCCCACACTTACCGTGTTAAAGAGAGAATCAGACGCCATCTTGAATGTTCCAATACATCGGTAAACACTGTATGGTTTTCGAGCTGAAAACATGTTACATTGAATAAAAACACGAAAAATATATCCAGTTTGGTAGAAAAGTAACTTATCTTGCCTTTGATAACATTTATTTGTTATATATTTGTTTTTTTGACAACTTTTTCGAATCTATGTGTACAGTAATACAAACCCCAAATTGTTTTGTTTTTTTTTTGTTTTTTTTTTTTCGCTGTAAAACAAAAACTACTTGATGAAATTAAGTGATTTTTTTTCGGAGAACTTCGTTCCATAACGAATACGTACAATATAACCTTTTTTTTTTTTTTTTCCGATGTTTTCATTTTTTAATGTCTTGATTAAACTGTACAAGTACCATTTTTTATTTTATTTTCTTAGTTAATAAAACTACTTGATCGATTTACTCCATTTTTGGAGTATGACATTTCCGTGCCGTACATCAAAGATTCTTCTGTATTTTCTTTAAATATTTTTTCATTCGATTGAATTCTAAGAACTTATTATTTCACTTTTTCTTTCCCTTTTCTTCTTCTACCCATAATCCAAATAAATATACCCCCTCCTCTTAAAAGAAAAGAAAGTAAAGAAAACAGCTGACTACTCGGGTGGGAAGTGGGTATATACAGACAGAGTCTTAAAGTCAGCCTCGGATACCAACTGGACACAATGAACAATTGATTCTCTCCTTTTCTCTCTCTCTCTCTCACGCACCGGCGTACGTGCGGACAGGGCCATGTGCACGACGAACACCCACGACCGAATAGACGATGACGCCGCGCGCTACCTATCGACGGGTGTGCGCGCTTTGTGTGCGTGCGTGCGTGTGTGTGTGTGTGTGCTTGTGTGTGTGTGTGTGTGTGTGTGAAAAGGGGGAAATACGCTAGGACGCCGGGGAAACAATAAAAACAAGTATAAAAAAAATAAATAAATAAACTGAAACATACACAAAATAAATACCGCTTCCATCTGCTCCCCCTAAACAAAAGTAAACATCTGAATTTACAAGAAAAAAATAAAACAAACAAAAACAACTAATTATTCGTTTTTATGTGCGCTCTCTGCGTGTCTTTCAATTGGTTTGTCTCTTTTCTTTTTTATTACGGCATATCAACCCATTATTGATTATTTCAAGAATTGTAATATTGTATTACACATGTGTTCAAACACAGGTTGCTACTTTATCCAGAAGTAGATAGGTGGGTGGGCTTATGGTATGGTCCCTGGCCTTGGTAGAGGCCATTTTGGACGATGTAGCGACTTTGTGCCGTCGTCGCCACAGGTTATAAGAGCATGGGCATGGCCCATGCTCTTATAACCTGTGGCGACGACGGCATGGGTTCTTGTCACATGTGTGTACGACGTATGGGTTTGATGTGTGCAGAAAGGGGGTTACAATGGAGCAGTAACTCCGGGTATCCATTGGAAGAAAATATCTTAAGAAAGGAAAATGGTCAATTTGAAAATAATAACAGCCAAGATTAAACTGTAAATCTAAATGATCAATTTTCGTCTTAAAAATTTCGAAATCTAATTCTTTGGGTATTTATTACATTAGACAACAAATTGAAAAAGTGGTTGAAAAAAAAAAAAAAAATTAGGCACTTGTACAGTTTAATCAAGACATTAAAAAAATGAAAATATCGAAAAAAAAAAAAAAAAAAAGTTAAAAAAATTCATTTAATTTGATTGAGTTTTTTTTTTTTTTTTTTTTTTTTTTACAGCGGAAAAACACGTTTTTATGACAGCGCGTTGAATTTTTTGAACGCGCCACGGGGAGATAACTCAATTTAAGGCGTTGACACTCCCTCCCCATCTTTAATTCTAGCTTTTTTTTTTTTTTTTACCTAGAAATCGAACCTTTTGCTCGGTATCAAATATTTTTTCCGCTGTACAAAAAAAAAAAAAAAAAAAAAAAAAAAAAAACTACTTGATGAAATGAAATGAAATTTTTTTTCAGAGAACTTCATTCCATACCGGATACGTACAATTTAAACTTTTTTTTTTTTTTCGATATTTTCATTTTTTAATGTCTTGATTAAACTGTACAAGTATAAAAAAAGTATATATATATAAGGCTGAACGTCTGTGTGTGTGTCTGGTCACGAATAGGCTCCTATACGGTTGAATATCATAGAAAACTGATCACATATAATCATAGATGTATCGAGACACAGGAATGGGTATGTTTGATCTGGCATAATGATGATTCATTAAAATTGTGAGGTCTGCGTTCGCGCCTGGTCCACACAGTATGGAAATAAAAAATTTAAAAATTAAAAAAAAAAACGTTTACAAGTGTTTTTGATATAGATGTACATAAGAATACTTTGATAAGTATGTTTTAACTTAAATAGAGATGGTATAATAAATTTGTGGGGTCTGTGTTCGCGCCTGGTCTCCATAGCATGGAAATGGGCACAAACTTTAATAAAGACTTTTCATATCTATCTGCGTAAGTATACTTTGATAATTATGTTTCAGTTTGAAGAAATATGGTATAATAAAATTATGGGGTGTTCGTTCGCACCTGACCTCCATAGAATGGAAATATGTCACAAAGTTTAACAAGGTTTTTTAATATAGATCCACAGAATATTGTGATAAGTGTTTCAGTGTGAACAGGTATGGTATAATAAATTATGGGGTTTATCTATTTTATTTTTACTTTCATCATATTTTGCTTTGGTTTTGATACCCCCGAATTCAATCCAAGTTTACAACCCTTCCTTTTCATAACCTATCATACTTTCATAAATCAGAGTCCATTTTCTGTAGGCTGTTTTTGAACCCAGTCAACGACAGGTACTTTTGCTAGTGTATATAACAAATAAATGTTACCAAGAGCAAGATAAACTACTCTTCTACTTACCTGGATTAGTTTTTAGTATTTTAACTTATTTTAAAGCGTTTATTTTCAAGTTTGTAAAACAAGTACTGTCGAATTGCTGAGTTAGAACGATACTAAGATGGCGGAAATGAGGATGCCATCTTCAGAGTCCCAATAATTGCTGAAAAAAAAAAAAAAATGAAACAATACCGATAGAAATCCAGCCAATAAATGTCATGGTAACATTTATTTGCTATATATTTGCTTTTTTACGATTTTTTTCGGTTTGTTGTCTGTAGTAAAACCTGCCCAATTTTTTCTTAATTTCTTTTTTTGTTGATCTCCCTCTCAAGGTGGGGGGAGATCTAACAACACTTTAGAGGATGAGCACTTCCTTTACTTTCTTTCCACTGTACGGAGATGTAACACAAGGTCGGAAGATGGGGAGTACAAACCAGCACTCCTAAAAGAGGAGCACTGACCTAGCGACTTAGAGAAAGGGGCATTCTGACCTGTAAAAAATGCCTTGGCAGGACGGTCAGCATTCCTTAGTAGGGACGCCTCGGGTGATTAGCAATACACTAATCCTTTCTCAAAGGGTGAAATGACAAAGCTTGGGAGGGTGGACCAACTAGACCTGCACAAGACCATATGGACCATACCTCAGCCAACAGACCAGGAGTCTCCAAACTATGGCCCACAGGCCAAATCTGGCCTGCTGAAGTCTTTAATCCGGCCCATGGATCTCACTGAAAACAAAAATATTCAGGAAAAATGTAAAAGAAAAAAAATGGAAATATGTGAAAATAGTGTGATTTTTGTTTTTGTTCAGAAAAAAATGATTAAATAAGGTTTGGTTGCACGAGTTTCACTAAAACGTAAAACTAATGAGCAAAACAGTCATTTTCTTTTATTATTTTGTCCCGGGTAGCTCTAAAAAGTCGTGTTTAATCCATAGGAATAGGTATCACAAACTAGCCTAGAGTTTAGTGTATGAAAACAGGTAAATATAATGAAATTCCCTTCAATTTCAACATGTGATGACTTGTTATATTTTATGGGTTATTTTGATAAAATTTAGATGTAAACAGAATTTACTCTTTTCTATATAAATATACAATTCTTTTCATTTTGTCATTAGTTTTTTTTTTTTGTTTATTTCAGGTGCTATTATTTTTTTTTTCAGTGAGGAATAGTTTATATATTTTTTTTACAAGCTCTCAATGAGTTGAACAGTCATGAGAATATCGTCCCAGGCATTACCTGTTTTTCAGATGAGTAATTATGTCATAAAGGAGGGACATGCAAGGTGTCAGAAGATGATAAGAGACAAGTCAGCAGACAAATGGACATACATTTACTACATTGCCCTCCCCCTATTAAGGTGGGGGTAATGCTTAGAATGATGGTCTCATGACAACTGATCCGCGACTACACTGCACCGTAAAGAAGATAATGTCTATGAGGCTAATTTCGTGACCATTCAACTCATTGGCTGCTTCTAAAATCGAATATAAATATGGTTATGAAAAGGAAAATTTTGCCTGAAAAAAAAAAAAAAAAAAAAAAAAAAAAAAAAAAAATCAATTGAAATTTTTTTTTTTTTTTTCAAAAATATTAAATTCCTTAAAAAATAATCATACTCATTAACACAATCTAAAAGTAATTCAGTTTTGGATTTTGAATCATTGATTAAAAAGAAGGATATATGTGTACTTTAGGTTTTGAGGACTTTTTTTTTTTTTTTCGTTTTCAAAGACTTACACCTAGAACAGGGGGAGACAATTCAAAAGTTCTTAAAGTTTTCCAATAATTATTGTTCCAAACTATCTATAAATTTGAATGATTGTTTTTTTTTTTGCTTTTTTTTTTTTTTTTTTTTTTTTTTTTTTTTATTACGAGTAATATTTTGTAAAAAAAAAAAAAAAAAAAAAGTACTCTTTTTTAAAGTTATTTATTTTCATATAGTGACAACTTTTATTCATTTCCAAATTTTCTTAATGAAAATTGTTCATTTAAAAAAACGTCTTCAATTGTCTCCCTCTGCTCAAAGTGGAAGTCTTCAAAAACGAAAAAAAAAGAAAAAGAAAAAAATTGTCCTAAAGAAATTAAGATGCACAATGAATAATTTTTTAAATAAATTATAAAGGAACAGATGTCAATTCACTTACACATTTTTTTGTTTTAAATTTTAAAAAGAAACTATAATAAATAAAAACTTACAGTCTCCTCTCAGCATGACTTTTTTTTTTTTAAATTACAATAAAATAGCCAATTTGAAACTAAACAGACAGCCATGTTTTTTTTTTTTTGTTTTGAAAATTTTTGGAGAGGAAATGGTTTTAATGATTTTTAACTGATAAAAGGAACAACAATTTGTTTCTCATTAATTGATGTTTGCGATGATGATGTTTAATTTTTGTGACACTGGACATACGTACAAGTAAATTAATATTTAGATATTTTAATCGTTTTAAATTAAGTATGTTTTACAGAACTCATTGCACTTTACTTCTTTTCGTCTGACATTCTCCAGTCTGTTCCAGTTTTTATAGCAACCAGTTTTAGAGACAATTTATAATGAATTTATGCTAGTATATCTGTTAATTTACAAATTTCCTACGTAATATTAAATTGACTTTTAATGGCAAGCCATTTAACATGTCATAATGTTAAAAAAAAGTCTCCAATCTAATAGGTCCTGCACTATCAACCAAGTTCCAACCCATGTCCCATTACCGTAATGCTGCATCCATGTCTATTTTACAAGTACTTTAATGACATTTGCGTTGACGAACTCATAGCATTTGTGTCTCCTCCTAGTTGAGCAGCAAAATCACACCCCTTCAACGTTGAATTCCATAGATGCTGGAAAGCCTTCTACTCTAATAGGTTCTTCCCTCAGACTGTTAGACTTTGGAATTCTATCCTTGTACCAACCTGCAGAGGTTAAAAAATGTCATGCAAACAGATATCTCGCTGTTCAACTCCCCACATGATCCCCTGCAGACTTGGATCCCAAATAGTAGCAACATGCATTGTTTAGCGTGAATAATAGTAAATTATCTGCTGCTACTTTATGATAAATGTTCAAAGAAACAACACGTTTACTGATTTGAAAAATGAGCCAAGTCAGTCAAGAGTTCATATTAATTTGGGAAAATACAAAACAGCCAAAACCCGGTGTTCGTTAGGAACCATCAATATATGTTAAAAAATCAAATCATTGATTTTATTGGCAATTTTCCAGAATAGTGTTTTAAAAAAAAAAAAAAAAAAAAAAAAAAAAAAAAAAAAAAAAGAGGGGGGGTGGAGGGGAGACAAAATAAATATGTAACACAGTAGCAGGCCGCCCAGTCGTAAAATATGCATAAATATATTATAGTTAACGCAAAATTCTTATTATAAAACAGAAATACTGTAGGCATTAAACGTAATGTTAAATTCCGTTTAAAAAAAATAAAAATAAATAAATAAAAATAAAAAAATGAATTAAAAAAAAAAAACGGAAAGAAACTGAGACATGCGCATGCAAGTATTGTTTTTTCTAAACAGTTTACTTGTAAGTAAAAAAAATACTTGAGCAGAGATTGAAACCAAAACCTAAAGACAGTGAATCAATATACAATAACCATTAGGCCAGCCTGACGTTCTTTAAAACAATGTTTTCAAACCTACTTATTCTTAACATAAGGAAGATGTCATGTGAATTTGCACATGCGTAGTCGTGACACAGTGAAAAACGGATAAAAATCCGATGACCCTCCCAAGTATCAAGTTTTCAATTTTGATCCCTTAGCAGTCCTTTTTCCCCAGATGAAAACCCATGAAAAAGTTTTCCAAATGTCTGAATACCTTATATACCAACTTTCAAATCTGTAGATCAAATATTCGTCCTCACACACATTCTCACTTTTATAGATATACTAGCATTTCAACGCGGCGTTACCCAGGTATTTGGAGGTGTATGTTGAGCAAAGAAAAAAAACGGTCAATTTTTTCAACTTTGACCCCTATTATGACCCCTTAACATTTGTTTTGAGTTCAAATCAAGTTATTAAGTTAGATCCATGTCCAAGGAACCTATATGTAAAATTTCAAATGTTTAGACCCAAAATTAGCGGAAGAGTTTGGTAGAGTTATCAAAAGGTCAAATCGTTGAACTTTGACCCCTTAACAGCCAAATTTGTGGCCGAAAACCGATCACATCGATTTTCCCAAATCTCAGTACTCTGAATGTCAAATTTCGAGTCTGAGTTATTGCGTAAGGAAATGTACACACAGACAGACACATTCACTTTTATAGATAGACTAGCATTTCAGCCCGGCGTATTGATGTGTCTGTTGAGCAAAAAAGTTGTAGTAGGAAGGCAGGCTCGAACCCGTACCGGGAAGGAAGAAAAGAATGGGGGGGGGGAAGAAATGACGTCTTTGCGATTACGACCACCGCCAAATCTGAAGTGACCCATGTTTAAATTAGGGCTAGACAATCGAAAGGAGAGGATAACTTTCAAAAATATCGGCGAAAAAACAAAAAAGACCCCCCCCCCTGTAGAGAAGGGCCTAGTTTAAGGTGAAGATATTAATGTTTTTAGCCAATTTTTCGATATTTGTTGTATGAAAGGTCGACTTTAAAACAATACTGATCTTGGTAAAATCAGTTGCTTTGTCAAAAGTTTTAGGCACACATACATACATACTACATACATATATATTGGTAACTAAAAATTTTCGACCCAAACTGATGAAAAAGATCGCCCTATCTCTGAAATACCCTTTATATAAAATTTCAAATGTTTAGACCAGAAATTGTCTGAGTAATTTGGTAGAAACCGCAGAGGTAATATTTTTTAAAACTGTTTTGGGCTCAAATCAAGTTAGATCCATGCCCAAGGAACCTATATCTAAAATTTCAAGTGTTTAGACCCAAAATTGTCGGAGGAGTTTAGTAGAGTTCTCAAAAGTCAAATCGTTGAACTTTGACCCCTTAAACAGCCAAATTTCTGGCCAAAAACCGATCAAAGATTTTCCCAAATCTCAGTACCCTGTATATTTAATTTCGAGTCTGTAGACTAAAAATTGACAGAGTTATTGCGTAGGGAAATGTACACACAATCACTTTTATGGATAAATGTTACCAAGCAAAGTTACTCCATCTACCTGGATAATTTTTTTGTTTTAACTTATTTTAAAGTGTTTTTTGGGGTTCTAATTAAAAATACAGGTAGTATAAAGCCTGTAGAGTTAGAACTGAGAACTAATGGTGGTCTTGCTAGAGCTACAGTGGAGCTTTGATAACCTCTCAATAAAACAATATTGATAGAAACATCCAAATATGTTATTAATCATGCGAAAATTAATGTTTCACAAGTACTTTGTTTAATTTTCGAGTTTTGAGCGTTTATCAAATTTGGCTAGTTCGAATGGGACCATTTTTTTTTTTTAACTCAATCTTTACAATACCTTTATTTTTAATTAAATTAAAGAATTTTTAAATAAGACAAAACTCATTCAGCATTCAGATAGGTAGAAGAGTAACTTAGCTTGCCTTTGGTAACAGTTATTTGTATATTTATTTACTACCCCCCCCCCAGCCCCTTTTTTGCTTTGTTGCCTATTTAGGGGGGGGGGGCACCCAGTTTTTCTTTTAAATTGTCAACACTATTTGTTTCTGCACACAAGGGAAATAACTAATTTATAAATTACCTCCCTTAGTAATGCAAGAATGATTTGTGAATTCAACAATTCCAAACTAGTCACGAAAAAATTCATTCTTTTTTGTCCGAATCTTTGATCTGTTATGGTCGGTTTCAGAAAGAATAGAATTTAATGGTAACTCCAGTTTATAACTTTGTGGACAAGATTATTCTTAAGATGCACACTAGAATACCCGAACCAGGATGGGTATAAGCAATACATATAGCATTAGTTTTCAATTATTTTTTTCTTGGTGCATGCATCTCACCCCCGAAGGTTGCAAAAAAAAAAAAAAAAAAAAAAAAAAAAAAAAAAAAATCTTCCCAGGTTTACTCATCTTAGTTTCTAGAATAAATATCTTTTTATTATATAAAAAAGAACTGTGTGCATGCATGCAAATTCGTTCCTTATGGACTTGGAAACGACATTTTTTTTTTTTTTTTTTTTTTTTAAATTTCACTTAACCTGCCTGAGTGTTCTTACGAAGGTTTTGTATAGGAATGCATCTGAGAAGTATTGAGAATGAAAATAATCCGATTAAAGAAAGAAGTCCCGTTTTGACTAAAGTAACACCTTTATATAACCTAATACCACAAGTGCATTTGAGAAGTTTTATCACTGCATAAGCAGAAAAGTCCAGCCTATAAAATAAACATTTCTTTTCTAAGACAGGTGTGTTCACATGAAGGTTTCTGTTTAGAACACAATTGAACCAGGATACTTGACTTTTGCATTTTAAAACTAAGTGAAACCATTATTTACAGATAACTTTATAAAAACAGTAGATTCTCTACAGTGCAATGTAGACTACAATGTATTGTGGACTAAGTCACTGTGGGGAGGTATGTGAAGCTTCCTCCTGGTACATTGCGAGAGCGGAGGTCCTTAACTAAAGCAGGCAATTAATCGATTTGATAAAACATGGGTGATTTGATGTATTTTGACGAGAGTAAAAGTATGGGAGATTGGAAGAGTTGTTGATCCTCATTTTATCCTGGACAATGTCAGGTCTCCCTACTGGTGATGAATAAAAGATTTTGTTACATGTTTAAAACAGAGTTCTGTGTTTTTATTTTTGTTTTGTTTTTTTATACTACACAGGAATCACTTATCAAGGCCCAGAGGCCACTCGAGGATAAGGGTTAATGGGTATACACAAGTTTATGTGATTATAGCGTAGTAAACATAAATAGTGGGAATTTTGTAAATTGGATTACTTAGGGTGAACGGAGGTCCTTAACTAAAGCAGGCAATTAATCGATTTGATAAAACATGGGTGATTTGATGTATTTTGACGAGAGTAAAAGTATGGGAGATTGGAAGAGTTGTTGATCCTCATTTTATCCTGGACAATGTCAGGTCTCCCTACTGGTGATGAATAAAAGATTTTGTTACATGTTTAAAACAGAGTTCTGTGTTTTTATTTTTGTTTTGTTTTTTTATACTACACAGGAATCACTTATCAAGGCCCAGAGGCCACTCGAGGATAAGGGTTAATGGGTATACACAAGTTTATGTGATTATAGCGTAGTAAACATAAATAGTGGGAATTTTGTAAATTGGATTACTTAGGGTGAACGATTCATCAAGAACTTGTTTATGTTGGACTTGAAGACAACCAGGTTGCCTGCTTTCCAGCTGACTACAATCGGAACAGAGTTCTACAGGTGTGCCGTTCTAAGAAAGAAGCTTTGTTCATGGAATCTACATTTAGGTTTAGGCACAGATAAAGAGTGTTGGAAATTATTGATAGTGCTTTTAGGTTTTTGATGGAAATGGTTATATGGTTAGTAAAAAAAAGCCAGGATAAAAGACGTAACTTGGTAGCATTAGTTGTATTGGGTCGCATCTGACGGAAATAAAATATCGAACCGAGCATGCAGGGTCGGTCTCCATGAGTGAATAAGTCTGGAAAGAGAATTTCTAAGGTGACCAAGATATAGATGAAAACTTTTGTTAACAAAGGTAAATGCTGTGTATGCAATCAGGTTACACTAGTCAAAAAGGTTGAACTCAGCCAGTACCAGGATTTGTTTTTAATATGTATACCTCTCTCGGTTCTATGAGCAAATAATTAGTCAGTTGAAATCGGGACTCCGAAGGTAACAAGTCGCATAACTTAATTCTGAGAAAATGTTTCTTTAAATCCTTAAAGAATTTTCTATTTTTATAGAAAAAAAAAAATAAAAATAAATAAAAGCCGAGCATGTGGATTGGTTGGTTGTTTTACGGCATATCAACCCTTTTCAGGTTATTTAATGCCGAATCCTGTGATTTTGGAGAAAATTTTTTTTTTAATAGAATATATTTGTTTTTTTGCAAGTCAGTTTCTATTTAACCCATAGTTGGGACCCTAACAGGTACTACCACACCGGGTCAGAGTGGACCTGGGAGCAATGGCAATTAAAGGGTGGCTCCACACTCCCCAGAGCCCGCAAGCTGGGGCCTCACCATCGGATATAGTTTAAGGTCATATCCAGGACCCGAGCATGTGGAGGTCTCCTTCCACGAGTGAAGGAATCTGGAAAGAATTTGTAAGGTGACCAAGATATAGATGAAAACTTGTCAACGAAGGTGAAACATGTGTGATGCACGTTATGAAAATTTTTTTTTCTTGGTGCACATTGTGATATGCGGGGAAAAAAAAAAAAAAAGCTTCAAGAAACATTTATGCTAGGATTGTGATGATTCAACAAAAGGAAAACTTGCCATGTGCAGGTGGAATTCTTGGACCGAACACTGTCTGGTTTGTCATTGAAGAAAATGATGCCTTTGACATTGGGCATGTCAATCATGAAGTTGGAAGTGTTGACTGCAGTGAACCAAGTCTGTGATTGACATGAAAAATTGGATTTAAATGGGGGGGGGGCAGTTATCACGGAAAATCTCATCTGGCAAAAATTTACTGTCACCATAACTAATGACTAATGTTTGTGAAAATTTTCCAAGAAATTCAAGGTGCAGTTATTGAGAAAAGTGCGAACAAATGAGACTGAATTACTAGGTCCAATCCCTCCTTTGTCGAGGGACCGACAAGAAAAAAGAAGGGCCATCTTCCATAAGACCACATCTTCACAACGAAATTAACTTTTATTCAAGGCAAAAGCCAAAACTTTTCAATAGGTTATGAAAGTTAAACAGAGGGAGGGGGGGGAGGAATAAAAAGCAAAGGCAACAATTTATGTACAGAATTTTATTTTAAAAATCAAAATTTCATTTGTTTTTTGCGCTTATACAGTTGAGTCAAGACATTAAGAAAAATAAAAATATCGAAAAGTTATATCGTCTGAAGTTCTCTGAAAAAAATTCCACTTAATTGCATGACGTAGTTTTTTTTTTTACAGCGAAAAAACAATTTGTTATGATACCGAGCAAAATGTTCAATTTTTAGGAAGAAAAGCTAGTAATAAAGATGGGGAGGGAGTGTCGTCGCTTTGACTGGAGTTATCTCCCTCAGTCGTGTTCAAATTTCATAATGGCTGACTTCAACTCTCATAAAAATGTTTTTCTGCTGTAAAATAAAAACTATATGAAATTAAAATTTTTTTCAGATCTTCAGTCCAAAGCAGACACGTACAATACCTTTTTTTCAATATTTTCATTTTTTTTAATGTCTTGACTAAACTGTACAAGTACCGGTTTTTTTATTTTTAAGAACTGATTGAGTAATTCTTTTTACCCAATAATGTCAATATCTATATCTTCATCAGTTGATTCGTGCGTCGACAAGGATATAACGATTTCTTTTTTAAACAAACCGCTTTTCTTTTCTTTTACTGCTTGTTCGACTTTTTTTGTGACCGAATCGACAATTTTGGACATCTTTCGTTTCTGACAAAAGAGAAAAAAAAAAAAAAATTATCTACAAATCCGAATATCAGTCAAGAGAAATTAAACCAATTAATTATTACAAATTTTTTTTTTTTTTTTTCATTAAAGATATTTTCACATCACATAAAGGGCAATTGTATGTATGTACGCGAATGTGTGTGCATGTGTATATGCATATGTGTGTGCGTGTGTGTATAGGTGTGCGTGCGTGCGTGCGTGCGTGTATAGGTGTGCGTGCGTGCGTGCGTGTATAGGTGTGCGTGCGTGCGTGCGTGTATCGGTGTGCGTGCGTACGTGTATCGGTGTGCGTGCGTACGTGTATCGGTGTGCGTGCGTACGTGTATCGGTGTGTGCGTATAGGTGCGTGTGTGTATAGGTGCGTGTGTGTATTGGTGCGTGTGTGTGTATAGGTGTGTGTGTGTGTGTATATGTGTGTGTGTGTGTGTGTGTATATGTGTGTGTCTGGTGTCAAAGTTAGATTCTATACATAGATGAATAGGTTCTTCGTCATAGCGAAATTCTGAAATTGAAATATTTAATTTCAAGTGAAACCAATGGCATCCACTGAATTGTCATGTCACAGTAATGAAAATGTCCAAAAATTACAAATAACAATAAGGTAGATCATTCATTAAGGACAAGTTTCCATAATTGAAGAGTGTGCATATTAGCAAGGGAGGTAAACCATTTTGTAAACTATCAAAAACTTATGCTAATCCAAACAGAGTTATTTCCCTTGTGTTTACGTCATACGTGACAAACCAAAACATGATCACAAAACATTTTCGTTGAACCATAAAAATACATTTATATATTATTCCAGAAATATTTAACCAATTGTGACTTGATAATTGTATAGATAACATTGCTTATTGTTGAAATTGACACAAGCAGTAAGTAGTTACCATTATTTTTTATTAAAACCTTTTCGGTTGTTAGGTTTCACAATAAATAAAGAACCAATGAATAATATTCAATATAAAAATAATCACTTTTCCTTTTTGCGATTCTTCGATTTTTCAAAAAAATTGAAAATGAGGAAAAACTTCCCGCCCCTGACAAAATGAGTCGTTTGGGGTGTATAGCTACAGGAGCCGGCAAGCTGCCTTGATCAACTGCGAAACCGGGTTTATTTGTAATTTGGTGTTATATATATAAAATCTCCAAGCAACTTGATGGCTCCTGTAGCTATACAAAAGCACTCATTTTGTCAGGGGTGGGGAGGCCTCCCCACAATTTTCAATTATTCTTCTGCACTAATTTTTGGAAAAAAAAAATTTTTTTGAATCGAGGAATCTGAAAAAGGGAAAGTGTTTTTTTTATTTTGACTCTTATTCATTGGTTCTTTATTGTAGGGAAACCACACGTTTTTGTGTGTGTGTGTATGTATATATATATATATATATATATATATATATATATATATACACACACACACACAAGAGTTTCAACCTTTGATGTCGCTGGGATGTTGAGAATAGATACACTTTAAAATATTTATGCAAAATAAAAAATTCCATTTGGAAAGAAACAAGCTATTAAAAGTGTGAAGAGGGTGGCAGTGTTTGTCAGAATTACTAAAACCTGTCAACTAGAATCACCACAATACCACATTTACTCCAGGTGCCATTGTACTTAAAGATATTACCAAAAGATTGAAAAACTTATTGTTCATAAATCCATATGTATATATGCAATAATTTAATTGGCGAGGAGCGGCGGGGGGAGGGGGGGTTAAGAAAAAAAAAAAAAATGGTACTAAGACTCTTCCGACTCTTTCTAAACACGCTGCCTTCTGTTTTCAGTTTGTGCTGAATAGAAAGCAAGCAGGTCAATCTCTAAGTGGGTATGGTGAGCTACGATGTTCACTCTTTCGCTGCCGGAAATTCAAGTGCCCCGAGACGTTTTCTGCGCAAGCGGCTAGAGGCGCCCTTTTTCTTTTTACTGAATTGCTCTGGAGGTTCAATGTTTTGATTTTTTTTTTGACCAATCAGAGAGTTTTCCGGGCTGTCGGAAATTACGTGTCTGGGAGCCGGTGAAAATCTTTAAAAACCTCTGTATTTTCCAAAAAAAGTGCAGTTAACAAAATTCAGAGATAGTGTTGAAAGATATATATATCACTACTGTCTGCAGCTAAAAACTAACGCGACAACACTGAACGTAGCAAGCGAGTCGGCTGATAAAACAATGTGGGCGAACACACAGACACAGTAACTAACTTTTGTATTCTCCCTTTTATTATCGCATGCTCATTTTTAATTAATTTTATGTAAATAATTATTTTAAAACTTCCTTAATCTCAACTAATTCCCTCCTTTTGTTCACTCATAAATGAACTATTATTTTCATTGAAATATTTCCTAAAAAGTAATAAATCTTTTTTTATAAATTGAGAGTTAACTGTATTTATTTTGTTGATATATTTTCTACGAAAGAACATCGTAAATTCGACTCTCTGTATTGCCCTTTTTACTTCTTTTCCCCACAATAATAGTAAAATTAATTAATAAATAATAAACAAATGTAAGAAACATTGGAAAAGGCCAAAACTGGCGACCCACCGACGTGATTATTTTGAACACGCAAACATTTCTATAAAAAAAAAAAAAAAAGGCTATCTTCTGATGCTTCAAGTAACCAATCTTTTGATGTGAATTTCAATGAAACTAAACAAAATGAAAACCCAAGAAATAATTTCACTAGAAATTCACCATGGACCAACAAACAAAAAAAACTGCCTTCTAATACTTCAAATAACCAACTTTTGATGTGAATTTCAACAAAAGTAAATAAAAAACTCAAGAAACAATTTCACCAAGGTCGCGAAAAACTATGGAAATTCAACAAAAATAAAAAAAATTTTGTATGAAAACGATAAAACAAATCCTTCTGAATATAAAAATCTACTTTTCCAAAAAAAAAAAAAAATTTTTAACATAAAAACCTATCTTCATAACAAAATTATAAAAGACAACATACAGCAAAAGTGAATAACAAAAGGGAAAACTAAAATGGCAGAAAACGAAGTCGACATGGCAGCAGAACAAGATAAACCAGTGCAGTCAATTGCGATGAAAACTCCGGCATTTATTGATTCAAATGTACTAGCTTGGTTTTCAATAATGGAAGCCCAGTTCAGTATTATGAACATTAAGCAACCAAGACAAAACTTTTATCATATTCTCGCGTCACTACCAACGGATATAGTTGGAAAATTACAAAACAGCATACTGGAATCAAAAGACTTTGATAAGTTAAAAGATGCTGTGATTAATCAGTATGAAAAATCAAAGCCTGAAATGCTGGACAAACTAATGTCATCTTCAATCATGACAGGACGTCCTTCGATTTATTTGAACGAACTCATGTCGTTAGCAGGTAGAATTGGTGTTGGAGAAGACATTGTCCGACATAAGTTCATCCAAGCCCTACCTCATTCGATCAAACCCGTGGTAGCAGCACAAATTGATCTCGATCTGGAAAGACTAGGTAAAATGTCCGATGACCTGCTGTTATATTTTAATAGACAGGAAGCCACGCATATACAACAGATATCATGGAACCAAAACCATCGTAACCAGAGTGATGACGGATCTCAAAGAAAAAGTAATCCGTCACAAAAATCATATAATTGTCCAAATGGAGTTCGTCCTTTTAACAAGGATCAGAGACCCAAAATCTACCGTTCACATCTATATTTTGCCGAACGTGCAAAATATTGCAAACCATGGTGTAAATGGCCAGACAAACGGAATGTGCAAATGCAACCCAGTTCTCGTCCTGCCTCCCCTGCTTTTAGTAAAACATCGGAAAACTAACCCGGCGAAGCGTGATAGCTTCCACATCTTCGCCGCTTCTTGAAGTAGCCGCACGGTTAGGAGCTATAAAATTGAATTTTGTTGTGGATACGGGAGCTGCAATATCTGTAATCCCAAGAAAATATATAAGCGGTATAGTTATATACCCAACAAACATCTCAATTGTGTCAGCTAACGGTCAGAACATTGAATGTTCCGGTCAAGCAGTATTAAACCTGGCACTTCATAACTTGAGGCGTGATTTCACTTGGACCTTTCTCATTGCAGAAACTACCAGACCTCTCCTAGGTTATGATTTTCTGAATCATTTTGGATTAATAGTTGATTGCACAAATAACAAATTGATTGATCAAACAACCAAAAGATATTCAAACGCACAGCCATCACCAATACTTATGAACATTGCTTTATGCTCGGATAACGTTGCCGACACAACAGTTCACACAATTTCGCAAAAATATCCCAACTTAATTTCTCCACATCGCGATTCCAATGCAACAAAACCTAAAGTGTTTCATAGAATTGAAACTGGCAGTAACCCTCCATCTTTCTCTAAAACGAGGCAGTTATCAGCCCAGAAATACAACATAGCAAAAGAGGAATTCAGGAAACTCCAGAATGCCGGAATTATATCCCCCTCTAAATCAGAGTGGAGTTCGGCCTTGCACATGGTGAATAAATCTGATGGGACTTATAGACCTGTAGGTGATTACAGGTTACTAAACACTATAACAAAACCCGATCGATACCAAGTGCCAAACATAAATTCCTGGTCATCAAAACTGCACGGTAAGAAAGTTTTTTCAAAAATTGATTTATCTTCTGCTTATCACCAAGTACCAGTCCATCCGGATGATGTGTGCAAAACAGCCATCACAACACCCTTCGGTTTATATGAGTACAATTACATGCCTTTCGGTTTGCGGAACGGATCTAGTACTTTCCAAAGGATGATGGACAATATTTTCCGCGACATCGATTGTATTTTTATATACATCGATGATATTCTTATTTTCTCAAATAGTGAAGAAGAGCATTCCAAACACCTCGATACTGTTTTACAGAAACTCAGTGAGTACGACCTTAAAATTTCCCTTTCTAAATGTATTTTCAATGTTTTTCAACTTGAATTTTTGGGATTTCACATATCTGTTGATGGTCTTAAGCCAAGTGACAAGAAAATCCGCGAATTAAATGAATTTCCTCAACCAAACGATTCAAAATCACTGTGTCGATTCCTTGGCATGGCAAATTTTTACAGAAAATTAGTTCCAAATTTCAGTGAAATCAGTTTACCACTCACAGAGTGTATTCGGTTGAATCAAAAATCTAAGAAAATAGATTTTACAAAGAAGGAAGTTGAATCCTTTGAAAGGATAAAAACAAGTTTATCAGGTGTAACCGCTCTACCTTATCCCGATTCAAAAGCTACTAATTATCAGCTTGTTACGGACAGTTCCAGTTACGCTGTTGGAGCAGCACTTCATCAAATGATTGACAATCAACCAATTCCTATTGGATTCTTTTCAAAAAAGTTATCACAAACTCAACAAAAATATTCTACCTTTGACAGAGAATTGCTAGCTGCTTATTTAGCAGTCTTGTATTTTAAACATCAGGTGGAAGGCAGAAACTTGTTATTAACAGATCATAAACCGCTCTGCAGCGCCTTTAAAAGCCAAACACCTTTAAAATCCGATAGACAACAGCGTCACCTTTGTTTCTTGAGTGAATATGTGACTGATATTTCACACATAAAAGGTTCACAGAACATTGTAGCTGATTGCTTATCGCGACCAGCGTATGCAATCACAATTGATATTTGTGACTTACAGGAGATGGCCAATCACCAAACCACTGATGAAGAAACAAAAACTCTATGTGATCAACTGAAGCCGTATCAGATTAATGAACATAATACAATCCTATGTGACGTGTCTTTACCTTTTCCACGACCTTTTGTCACACAAAAGCTCCGGAAATCTGTTTTTGACAGTTTACACAACTTGTCACACCCTGGAATTGCTGCTTCAACTAAAATGATAACTTCCAGATATTTTTGGCCCAAAATGGCCAAGTCAATAAAGGAATGGTGCAAGGAATGTCAGCATTGCCAACAAGCAAAGATAAACAAACACACAAAAAGTGACGTGCATCCATTTGAATTGCCATCCAGCAGATTTCAAACTGTACACATTGACATTGTTGGCCCTCTACCACCAGTCAAGAGCAAAACAGACCCGTATTTCTCTCCCTATCGTTATTTATTAACATGCATCGATAGAAATACGAGATGGGTAGAGGCTTGTCCATTGACCGAAATAACTGCAGCGTCAGTATCAACTGCTTTTGTTGATCTGTGGATATCGCGATTTGGTGTGCCCCTCCATGTCGTTACAGACAGAGGTAGCCAATTCGAGTCTGAGCTGTTCTCAGAACTGTCAAAAATTATAGGGTTCCACAGGCTGAGAACGACTTCGTACCATCCCCAAGCAAACGGAATGATCGAGTGAGCACACAGAACATTAAAGACAGCAATTATTGCCAGAAGAGAATCTTGGTTATCTGCTCTTCCTATAGTTCTTCTAGGTATCAGGATTACACCCAACGATTCCAATTATTCACCATTTACTGCAGTTACGGGTGCTAATGCACAGATACCTAGATTGTTAATCGATGCGTACGAGGATGCAAACATTGATATAACAGATGCTCACATAAAAGCTCTAGCTGAGGAGATGCGGAAATTTGACACAGACGGATTATCCAGTGGACACCTCCATTCTTTACCTACTGTGTACATTCCTAAGGATCTTCAAATTTGTGACAGCGTCTGGTTGAGAACAGACAGGATTCGAAAATCTATGGAAGCTCCATATACAGGTCCATTCCAAGTAGTACATCGTCATGGCAAATATTTTACTATTAAAATGTCTGATGATGTACACAGTAACGTTTCCATAGATAGATTGAAGCCTGCATATTCTTCAACAACGTCAAAAGATTTTGTTCCACCCCTTCCAGTATCTGACACTTTTGTATCTTCCTCTGATACAGAGGTTGAAAAGAAACAAACTAAATCAAAGTCCGGAAGAATCATCAGGTGGAAGAAGGACAACACATATTTTTATTATTAAAAATAAAAATGATGTAAAAATTTTCTAAAAAAAAAAAAAAAAAAAAAAATTTTTTTTTCCCAACCTACATTTACATGTAAATATACTACCAAACTTTCCTTCACAAAAAAAAAAAAAACCCAAAGCTATTTATCATGAACGATGAACCTTTAAACTCCGTTTACTGGGCGGAAAGTTATATGGTGAGCTACGATGTTCACTCTTTCGCTGCCGGAAATTCAAGTGCCCCGAGACGTTTTCTGCGCAAGCGGCTAGAGGCGCCCTTTTTCTTTTTACTGAATTGCTCTGGAGGTTCAATGTTTTGATTTTTTTTTTGACCAATCAGAGAGTTTTCCGGGCTGTCGGAAATTACGTGTCTGGGAGCCGGTGAAAATCTTTAAAAACCTCTGTATTTTCCAAAAAAAGTGCAGTTAACAAAATTCAGAGATAGTGTTGAAAGATATATATATCACTACTGTCTGCAGCTAAAAACTAACGCGACAACACTGAACGTAGCAAGCGAGTCGGCTGATAAAACAATGTGGGCGAACACACAGACACAGTAACTAACTTTTGTATTCTCCCTTTTATTATCGCATGCTCATTTTTAATTAATTTTATGTAAATAATTATTTTAAAACTTCCTTAATCTCAACTAATTCCCTCCTTTTGTTCACTCATAAATGAACTATTATTTTCATTGAAATATTTCCTAAAAAGTAATAAATCTTTTTTTATAAATTGAGAGTTAACTGTATTTATTTTGTTGATATATTTTCTACGAAAGAACATCGTAAATTCGACTCTCTGTATTGCTCTCTTTACTTCTTTTCCCCACAATAATAGTAAAATTAATTAATAAATAATAAACAAATGTAAGAAACATTGGAAAAGGCCAAATGGGTACGGGATCAGAGTAGGAGAAAAAAAAAGAATGGATAGAGTTCAGAGAGTGGTGCTCCTTTTAAGATAAATGCAATTTGAGAGGCAGAAAAAAAAAAAAAAAAAAAAAAAAAAATGAAAAGGGTGAAGTGGGGGGGGGGGGCATCTTGGCAGCTTTCTATTAGCAGGGCTAGGATGCTGATTCACTTGATTGATTAGCAAGTGGGTTAAAAACCCATCCAAAAGGCCGGGGTTTGACAAACCAGGAATCACATGCACTATGCTCAAGCAAAGAACATATACTCGATTCTTTTTCGTACACACAAGCTCGCTACTTGTAGTTAGGCAGATTGCTGGAACAATCTTTCACTTGGTGAAATTTGTCAAGTTTGCTTCTGCAACCATCTTGAATTTTCTGATGGCTAACGTTCTTTTCTTAAAATGTTCTGAACGTCACTTGTGCCAATTTTGGTACTTGTATCACCAAGTGAAAGATTGTTATGGAATATGGAGATTATCTGCCCCACTACTGTATGTACTTTTTTTTTCAAAACCTCAGGACTAATCTTTTACTATCCCATCTGATCTTGCCTTTCAGCTGGTGATTGAAGAAATCAATCAGATCCTGATCCAAAGATTCCGTTTTAGTCATTTCTCACCATTCACATTACAACCATGAACAAGAGACCTTTTGTCTACCTGTCTCACAGTGGTCCCGACGTTGTCGATTATGTAGGATGTGTTTTGTGGGTGAGAATGCTAAACATCAATACCGAAGTCCACAGCATTCAAAGAAAGCAAAATCAGGCAGGTCTCCTTTGAGTATGTCACAGCAGGGACATCCTAGTGAATCTGATTACATAGCCATGTTGCATGCATTCCGAGCCAATTGCCGGGTTAGATGGAAGTCAAAAAAAAAAAAAAAAAAAAAAAAACCCTAGAACAGTATTTTTAGGCTAAATTATGTAGGATTTGTTTAAAGTAGGTTATTTCCTGGCTATAATGAGTTCACTTGATCCTAGGTACTGTAGAAGTACAGTGTCAGTCAGTCAGTCACACACAAAAAAAAAAAAAAAAAAAAGTTATGCACTACTCAGAGTTATGATGACTCGGACTTGGCGTCTAATTCCATTCAAAGCAGATTCTTTTTCAACCAACTTAACCGCCTGACAAGCAAATTGTCAGACAACCCTCCTGACTAATCACCTGTAGAGTTCCTTCCTAGAAGACAGAATGGTGACTTGGACCAAAGATGTTTTTTTAGGCACGGCCTAGTATTTTTTGAAGAATTACGTATTGCCCCTAAGCCTACAACAGCCCTTGACCGAATGATAAAGATTGAAGTTGGGAAAGGCACAATCAACCACAGGAGTTCCATGCAGATTCCTCTATCAAAGTTCTATTGAAGAAAACCCAGCTTTTCACCACCTCAGTGATACATAAAGTCAGATATTTAAAAATGGAAGGTGCTGGAGAACTTTTAGGCTTTTTGCTGGCAGAGGAAGTACGGCCAATCGGTATAAGATGAGAGGAAAAATGCAAGTGACACATGCCTCCACTATCCTTTAAGGAGAGCTATCTTAAAAGTAAAGAGTTAATAGACAAAACCTAGTCCGAAGTACATGCCAAGGATTCAAACTGGGCCATCTGTTCAGCAGAAGGCAACCAGAAAAGTAATGTTACCCAGGGCTCTACATTGTGAGTGAAACAGTCACATTTGCAAGTGATTTTTCAAAATGGCGACTAGAAATAATGAAACGCTTATCTTTTGGCGCTTGCAATTCTTTCACTGACAATCTTCTAAAGCTCACTACTGAGTGAAAAATATATTTTCAACTTTTGTTTTAATAAAACGAACAAAGTTAAATTTAAATAAAAGTTTAATAGAACAATACTTTTGTTTTTGTTTTTGGAAAGAAACAAGCTCCTTAAAAAGATGCACTCTGGATTGATATTTAATTTTTTTTTTTTTTTTTGTAAACAAAATTCTGTATTTTTCAAATCTCTTGTTTTTACTGCAGAGAAAATTCTGTTCCTCAAAATGTTCTGTGAATAAATATAACTTGTTTAACAAATAATATAAATCTTGGTTGGAAAATCGTCTGTTATTTCATTTGTTTAATTAGGTCATGTGTGCTTGTGCAACAGCCAAGGTAAAACCTGTGTCAACTGAAATCTGTCTTTTTTTTTTTTTTTTTTTTTTTTTTTTCTCCAGTCGATTGGGGGTGGGATCCTTATTCTTTTCTTGATCCCAATTTTCATACCCAGGAATAATTCACGGCCTTTAAATTATCAACAGACATTTTCAGTATCTCGGCTAATAGACTTTTTTTTTTGTAACACAAATGAGTCACCATTTATCAAGGCTTGGAGGCCACTCGAGGATAAGGGTTAATGAGTGCACAGTAGTCAATGGGACAATATAGTAATCGTTAGTAGTGTAAATTTGGTAAATTGGATTACTAAAGGGGAACGGCTCATCAAGAACTTGTTTACATTGAACTTGAAGACAGCCATATTGTAGTTGGTTGGAAAGCAGGAAAACAGAACAGTTCCACAGGCGTGCAGTTCTAAGAAAGGAATCTACGTTCAGAGTTAAGCACATATAAATAACAGGGGAAGTTATTGATAGTGATTTCAGCTAGATGAGTGTTTTTCACGAAAGTCAAGCCAGGGGAGGACCACAGATTGGAGCTAAGACGAGAGCACTTGCCATGAAAATAACGATAAAGCAAAGACAGGCTCTCAATGTCGCTTTTATGGGAAAGAGGTCGCAGGGAAGAGAAGAGGGCATCCCCCACTAGGTTACAAAGTCCATTTTGAACTCTGTCAAGGCCGAATAAAGGCTTTCTAGCAGCTCCCGCATAGATGTTTTACAAGAACTCTAAAAATATTAAACGTTCTGCTTTCAGATTTACGGAAATCTCCCTTTCAAACATAACATATCTCGTGAATTAATGTTTTTGAACTCATTTTTATTTGCCTATATTTATCCTAACAGTTCTATCACTTTCACATTTAAGTATAAACCTAAAAACAATTTTTAATAAAAAAAAAAAAAAAATGTCTCCTCAAAATCAGCTCTCCTAAAAAAAAAAAAAAAATCTTATTCCCAAATTCTAACCCTTAAAAAGAGGATCACTAAAGACATTCCCCAGTTAAAGCCAGGGTATTTTTTTTTTTTTTTTTTTTTTTTTTTTTTTTTTTTTTTACAGTGATCACCACTTATCAAGGCCCGGAAGCCACTCAGGGATAAGGGTTATTGCAAGTACATTAAGTTAGTGAGGAGATTTGCTGAAGTGTTTACTTAAGGGGGCGGGTCATTAGGAATTTGTTAACATTGGACTTGAAGACATCCAAATTGTAGTCCGGAGGGAAGCAGGCAGACGGAACAGAGTTCCACAGGCGTGCAGTTCTAAGAAAGAAGCTTTGTTCATGGAATCCGCATTTTGATTTAGGCACAGATATAGAGTGGGGGAAATTTTTCACAGTGGATTCAGCTAGACGGGTGTTTCTCGTGAAAGATTGGCGAGGGGGGACCAGAGATTGGAGTTCAGACGAGCATCTGCCATGGAAATAACGATAAAACAAGGACAGGCTCGCAACGTCTCTTCTGTGAGAGAGAGGTTGCAGGGTAGAGAAAAGGGCATCCCCCACTAAGCCACGAAGTCTATTTTGTACTCTGTCAAGGCAGGATAGGCTGTTTTTAGCAGCTTCCTGCCCAGATATGGCAACAGTATTCCATCCTTGGACGTACTTGGCTTTTATATAGATAGAGAATTGCATTTACAAATTAAAGAATTCTTACCTGTGATTTTTTTTTCTGGCTCGTCTTATGAACATTGTTGCTGCTAACAGATGACGGTCTGCGGTTTTTCAAATAATTTTGAATCAACTGAAATTTTGTGTCACTAAAAAGACTAGAATCTGAAAAACAAACAAAAATGGATTTACAAATTTTTGAACGGAATTTTTTCATAATTCGTATTTAGATTCTTCAGACTACTGTTCTCACATTTATTTCTACAACGTTTCGGCCAAAGTAATCCCTGGTCCTCTTCAGGTGTATCTTGTCAAACTCGAGTATCATTCTAGTGAATGTGCTAGTTAAAATCTAATATATAAAAAGGCGAAATGTGTTTGTATGTCTCGCAAAAACTTTGACAGATGCGTTGGAACCTGACCAGAACGGTATCGTTTTGAACCTCGATCCTTTGGATGGCAAATATCGAAAAATTGGCCAAAAACATCACATACTTCACCCTCAACTGACCAGTTTTTTTGTTTTTTTTTTACAAGAGGTCGGTTTTTGCGTCGTCATTTTCGCAAGTCATCGTTCCCTGAATTCTGATGTTCGTGACTTACGGGCACACCATGGAGGCATCGACTCAGATTCCAGGTTTGTTTTTTTATGTTTTTTCCTCCGCATTACAGGTTCGAGTCTGCCTACTGTTGTAGTTGAGTCACAGCATTACATTAGTGCATGTGCAGAAAAAAAAAAAAAAAAAAAAAAAAAAAAAACGACCAATTTTTTTTCAATTTTAACCCCTTAGCAGCTATTTTATCAGCTAAAAACTAAAGCAAAAGTGTTGTACAGTTCTGAACACCTTACATACCAAATTTAAACTCTAGACCAAATATTTAGTGTTTGATAGAAACACACAAAAACAAGGTTACTTATAATATATATAAGTCTCACCTGTGTTTAAATGTATATATGTATGTTTGTTTCCCTGCCTAAAACTTCCAGAGGCGACGGATTTTCACAAGACTTATAGTTTTGAAGCTCGACCCTTTAGGCAACAAATATAAAAAAAAATTGGCTAAAAACATTAATTCCTTTACCCTAAACTGGGTACTTTTCTACAAGGAGGGGGGGGCGCTTTTTTTTTTTGCCAATATTTGGCAGGGAGGTTTTGACATCCTCTTACATAAAGCGCTGGTATTCACAAATGGTCACCCATTTGGTACTGGCCAGGCTCAATGTTGCTTAACTTCGGTGATCTCAGTAAGCCTTGCCAATCAAATATATTTTCTTCACATCAGTTCTCGTCTGTACCCATTGTTTAAGAATTATTCCACATAAGCTTTTTTTTTTTTTTTCTTTTTACAGTGATCACCACTTATCAAGGCCCGGAAGCCACTCAGGGATAAGGGTTATTGCAAGTACATTAAGTTAGTGAGGAGATTTGCTGAAGTGTTTACTTAAGGGGGCGGTTCATTAGGAATTTGTTAACATTGGACTTGAAGACATCCAAGTTGTAGTCCGGAGGGAAGCAGGCAGACTGAACAGAGTTCCACAGACGTGCAGTTCTAAGAAAGAAGCTTTGTTCATGGAATCCGCGTTTTGATTTAGGCACAGATATAGAGTGGGGGAAATTTTTCACAGTGGATTCAGCTAGACGGGTGTTTTTCGTGAAAGATTGGCGAGGGGGGACCAGAGATTGGAGTTCAGATGAGCATCTGCCATGGAAATAACGATAAAACAAGGAAAGGCTCGCAACGTCTCTTCTGTGGGAGAGAGGTTGCAGGGTAGAGAAAAGGGCATCCCCCACTAAGCCACGAAGTCTATTTTGTACTCTGTCAAGGCAGGATAGGCTGTTTTTAGCAGCTCCTGCCCAGATATGGCAACAGTATTCCATCCTTGGACGTACTTGGCTTTTATATAGATAGAGAATCGCATCAGTAGTGAGATATCTTCTGGAGCGGTAGAAGGATCCCATCATCTTTCAAATGTTCATGCTTAAACGTTTCAACAGAATTTTACACAATTTATATCGCCATATTGGAATTAATATTTATGTACAATTAGTTGTTGATGAATATTGGAATTATTTAAATATAGAAATGCTTACCTAGAAAGGTGAATGCATTTATTTGAGAAAGTTTTATATCTGGGTTCAATATTTTCATGACGTCACCACTTTCTCTTGGACCGAGTTGAATAAGATATTGTGCAAGTCCCCAAATTACAGATGCTTGTTCAGATGATGTAAGATTTGACCTAGAATAGAAAAAAAAAATATAAGAAATACGCTTTGGGTAATCTTTATAGTCTGGAAACAAAAACAGTCACTCAAGTTTCATTCACTTTGTTTTTACATAAACTTTAGTCAGGCAGCCATTTTTGCTTCATTCAACACCACTGTGTGTATAGATTACCAGATTTTGTTAATTCTCTTGTGTAGTGTCATGTCATTCTTTTAGTGAAAACAAAATGCTGAATCTGCTTAAAGATGTTTTCGTTCAAAAAGAAAATGAATTAAAACAAAATGCTTTTTCAAAGATGAAAAAGGGGAGGGAAATAGTGATTTGTGAGATTTGAAAGAAAAAAATTCTTCGGTAAAAAAAAAAAGGTAATTTTTTCATAACTCAATTTATTTGATGACAATTAGTTTAGTGCAAATGACAGAAACATCTTGCCAGAAGTTTTTCAACCGCCATCTTGTAAAAGTTTGTTTTAAACAATTAAAAAACAATTATATGATGTATGTACCCATAATGAAACAAAAATATTATTCTAAAGAATTATGTAAATTTATCAAGTAGTTTTATTTTTCAACAAACAAAAAAAAAAAAATCTTTTATCTTTTCACCATAAACACTCGGATCCCCACTTGATATAAATGGCTCTAGTCTAAAAGAAACTGCTTTAACAAGCTTACGGTCTAACCTTTACTCCTGACTTGAAATGGAAGACTTGCAGCACATCTGTTGCCAAGGTTATTGGAAAAATGGTTGCATCTTATCACTCCTGACGCTATTCTCCACCTATAAGACAGGTCTTAAAGTATTAAATATTAAAATATTATCGTAATAGCTGGACAGGAACTGCTTATAGCACGCTATCCTGTTCAAACAGGCTTCAAAACCTAGTAGCTGGTGCCCTTTTTTCTTTGTTGCAACCTCTTTCCCCACAGAAAAATGTTGCGAGCCTGTCTCTGCTTTATCGTTATTTTCATGGCAAATGCTAATCCGAGCTTCAACCTCTAATCCCTTCTCACCAAACTTTCCAAAAAATAGTTACAACCACCATTTTCCTCTCACTATCTGTGCCTAAATCTAAATGCAAATTCCATGAACAAAGTTTCTTTCCTTGAACTACCCTCCAGTGGAAGTGTTCTGACTTTTTCAACCGACTACAATGCAAACAAGTTCTTGTTTGATCATCACTTCAGATCTAATTTTATCCAATTTCCACCACTATTCTTATCTTCGAGTGGCTTTCAAGCCTTGATAAGTAGCTCCTAAAAAAAAAGTTTAGCCCGACCATTTTGAAATAATCAAAAATCAAAAGGAGATAATTCATACTATATGTTGTAATGCCTACGCATTCTCATTAATCGCTTAAAAATGATATTTTTGTTTTCATCATGGATACGTACATCATATAGTTTTAATCTAGGGAAATTCCTGAACAAGAACCAAAATAAAATAAAAACTCATTTCGGCACTTGTACAGTTTAGTCAAGACATTAAAAAATTGGAAAAAAAAAAAAAAAAAGTTATATTGTACATATCTGTTTTGGACTGAAGATCTCCGAAAAAAAAAAAAATTTTTTGATTTGAGTAGTTTTTATTTTACAGCGAAAAAACACATTTTTATGAGAGCGCATTGAAGGCAGACATTTTTTTTTATTTTATAAACACAACAGGGGAGATAACTCCATGTAAAGCGCCAATACTCCCTCTCCATCTTTAATTTTAGCTTTTCTTCCTAAAAATCGAACCTTTTGCTTGGTATCCAATTTTTCTTTTTTTTTTTTTAGTGAAAAACGAAAAAACAAAAAACCCTACTTGATGAAATTAAGCGAAATTTTTTTCGGATAACTTTGTTCCATACGTGCAATATAACCTTTTTTCGATATTTTCATTTTTTAATGCCTTGACTAAACTGTACAAGTACCCTCATTTCATTTCATTTCCATTTTCAAGAGGATGCAAGACGAAGGCCTTACCATTTTGTGTGACAATTTAAAAAATCTTTCCAATGTTTGCTTTCTGATTCTGGCGAACTCGATTGACTGTAATCACAAACATCAATGGCGTCAAAACCCACGGAATCAGATAAATTGGTCTGCGAAGAAACAGATTCTTGTTCCCATTCAAGGTCGGACAAATTTTGAGGATCTGGTAAAAAAAAAAAAAAATCATTTAAAAAATGAATTCATCTTCATTGAAAGTTAACTACAATTAATAACAGGACGCTTTTTTGGCAACTTTTTCAACCTCAATGCTAGCAATATTGTTCAGAGTCACGTTCAGTCGTTCCACCTGGCCATTTCCCTGTACATTATAGGTGGTTGTGCAGCTTGTTGCTACTCCCTTATGCAGAAAGTCTGTTAGTTCTGTTGAGACGAATGATGGACCTCTATCAGAGTGAATGAGGGAAGGCATGCCAAACAGTGAAAATAGTTGACAGAAACAATTTATGATTGTGAGGTCATCTCTACAACAAAAGGGTAAGGAGAAGCGCGAATATTCAATATTGTCAATAGATATTTATTTTGACCATTAGTTGGCAATGGGCCCTTAAAAATCAACACTTTAATGGTTGAGTCACTTTGATAAGCTTGGTGGGATGGAAAAATCTCCGTTTTAATTCTGCACAAACTGCACAGTTCCCAATAGTTTGTTGAATATCATCGATGGAATAAGATAACGCAGGCGTACAAAATGAGACATCCATGTTATCCCTGGATGACACAATGAAACGTCTCGAAGGCCAGTTGGGTTAGTCGAGGAGCAAACTGCTCAAGAAAGTGTGTCCGCGGTTTCATTCTCTTTCCTAGAGTGTTAGATTACATCAAATGTGCTGATAGTTCTAGTCGCCAGCGTTCCACCTTCGTTTTTTATTTTGCTTGAATGTTTCAGGTCATACATGAATGCCACGGAACGTTGGTTTGTATTAAGCTTAAAGGCGGAACCAGTAAGGTAGTGACGCCATTTACGCACTGCCTCGATGATGGCATGTGCTTCTTTTTCAACAGAAAAGTGTTGTTCACTGACTGAGAGTGATCGAGAAAAGAAAGCAACTGGACGCCCATTCTGATTGAGAGTGGCAGCCAGAGCAATGTCAAAGGCATCAGTTTCTACAGTAAGGGGTATGCTGTGATCGATTGTTGTAAGGGAAGCGTGGATTTTGTAGCAATGGGCTTGCAAGTAGATACTAAATGTTCAAAAAATGGTTGGGAAATAAGACGGGACGCCATTACGGCACATATGGTGAAGAGATCTCTATGACCTCTGAAGGATATTTTTACTTTGGAATATAGTTTGAGAAAGTCATGTCTGAGTAAAACGTCTGAGCAGAGGGAAAAGGGGACTGAAAGTTTAAAACGTATGTAGATCCTTCATATGATAATGTCACATAGCAGTGACCTAAAGTGTTGCTTGACAAGTCTGTGGACGCCATTGATATCTTCCTGCAGGAAGTTTGCTTTGGCCAGCCATATTTATGGATAATGTTTGAGGATATATAGCTTTCTGAGTTACCAGTATCCACAAGAGCTTCTAGGATTATCCCATTCACGGTAAGTTTGATTATAACTTTCGATAGACAATCGGGTGATGCAGCAGTTACTATGGATGTGATTGATGGTTCGAAGGCAGAGGTTACTTTCCTAGGGACACGGTTTGATCGACAGACTAGCTGAAAATGCCCCTTCCCGCCACAGCTATTACAAACTGCATTACAAGCAGGACACTTAATGTGTGGATGTCAGAAGAAGCACTTCTCTCCAGTTGCAGCAGAGAGCTTTTCTGAAGTAACAGGAACTGCACCAGACACTGAAGGTTTGGCGGTGGCGCTACATGGTATGAGATTGATATTAGATTTGGCTTGTCTCTGGGCTGTTTCCAGCGAATGGACCAAGTCGGAGGCGTCTTAATGTGAGTGTTCTCTCTAAGAGTCTTTGTCGAATTGCCTAAGAACGGATACCTGTTATGAGGGCATCGCGAACTGCTTGATCACGGTGTTCTTCTGCAGTTATTGCCTCGAAGCGACAACCAGTGATTAGCGAGTCCAGTTTTTGCAAGAAGTCACCAATAGTTTCACCCGGTTCCTGTTTAGCAGTTGCCAGAAGATGCCTAGAATGTACAATATTTGAGGGTTTTACAAAAAAAAAAAAAAAAAAAAAAAAAAATTGGAGTTTAGAGATGGCAGCTTCATAAGAGTCACAATTTGCTATGAATTTGTTGGTTGGTTGTTTTATGGCATATCAAGCCTTTTCATGTTATTTAATGCTGAATCCAAAGACTTAAAAATTTTTGGAATAGAATATATTTGTTGTTTTCAAGTCAGTTTCTATTTAACCCATAGTTGGGACCCTAACAGGTTATACCACTCCGGGTCAGAGTGGACCTGGGAGCAGTGGCAATTAAAGGGTGGCTCCACACTTCCCAAAGCCCGCAAGATGGGGCCTCGCCACTGGTGATAGTTTAAGGTCATATCCAAGACCATATGAATTTGCGTACTGGATGGGAAATATAGTTAATAAGGACATTCAGTTTGTCAGTGGGTTGGCAGTTAATTGCGTTTCGGAAATTGTTAAATGTGCGCAGCCAATGTGTCCAATGGTCTGAAGAATCAGGTGCCGAAGGGCTACCGTTGAAATGCTGTGGCTTCAAGAACTGGTCCATTTTAAGTCCGATTTCTTGATGAATAAATTGTGGTGAGGACAACACGGAAGGCGAATGATAACCTGTGAACAAGGCTTTATTCATCAAGAAGTACAGGTATATAAGCTGTAACAAAAGAAAAGAATTGTTAAAAGCATGCAAAACAATGAACGATGTTAATGACACCAGTAATTTTATATGGATTATTAGCTGTAAAAACTAAGATTTACCAAGTCGAATGAAAATAATTCAACTGACAACTCAAACCGATTCTGACTATCCAATTTTCAAAAATTAGTCAAATCCAGACAACTGGTTATGTTAAATATTATTTTAAAATCGCCAGAAAATTTAAATCAGCAAAGGGGGATAACTCATTTTAAATTAAAGAATAGGTTATAGTCAACTAATGTACAGTATAACTCCTGTAATTTGAACATCCGCTTCGTTCAAATTAGAGGATGCTGTTCAAGTTTCGTGATAAAAAAATGTGCTGCAGTTAACTTTAATTTTCTAAGAAAAAAGATAGTAAATGAAATTCATTGCTATATGATATTTCAAGTATATATTAAGTTGAGTTTACGATATATTGCAATTAAGAATTGTTAAATATTACCCAGAAAAAAAAAAAAAACAAAAAAAAAAAACAAAAAAAAAAAACATTGAAAATAAATTAAATCTACTCTTACTTGTTAGGTATTTATTACCTAAGTTATCATCTACAGAAATCATACACTTATGTATGAATACAGTTTTTTTAGTTATTCATTCAATGAGTCTCATTGCAGTTTCTATTTTCATCGATTGAGCTCTTGGGCGCTGCCATTGTATTCCGTAAGCGATCACGAAAGCCTACAATTTCTTGGTTCTGTAGCTTCTTTATGATTATATCTTCGGAGTGACATTGATTGCAAAACAGTTGTCACTAAAGTAAGGACTTTTCTAGAAATTTTATAACCGTGTCCATAGACTTTTCTACATCATCCCATGATATTGCTTCAGAGTGTTCTTGGTTAGTTTAGAGGAAATCCAAATTAAAGGAGTTTTACTGTACTTCCTAACTTTCGGCATGGCTCCTACCAGAGGTGGTGACAAGGCAAATCAGTTCCTTCACTTATTGTTCTTCAGTATTTCTATTGTGAAAAGAAATATTGAAATAAAAAATGACATTGAAAAATATACAATAAAAATTAAAATTATACAGATAAAAATAAGTTTTTATTTGCACTTTTAATAACAAAATAAGTTTTTGTTTTATTTGAAATTTTATAAGTTTTTATGAAAGCATATAAATAAAATTGAAGTTAAAATAACATTTCAAATCATAAAACGTATCCAATACATTATATTCCCCAAAGATTAAGTGTTTTCAATCATTTTTAATTAAAAAAACTGGAACATCTTAAATAAAAAATTTTTTAATTTAAAAAAAATTAAAATTTTTTTAAATTGATGGGAAAAACATTGAAAAAGAGTACATATACAGGAGAGAGGGAGGGGGGGGAAGAAAAAAAAAAAAAGGAACTGATTTGCCTTGTTACTGCTTCCGGTAGCAACCATGCCAAAAGTTAGGAAGTATGTTAGCTAACTATAACTAAATATAATAGTATGTTTGCCTTTAAGTTTAAAAAATTGCCAACAAGTGAGAATGAAAAATTAAAATGACTCCATTGTATTCCAAGCAATGCATGATAGCAATGAACTAGTGTTCCTGTCTTCAATTATTCATCGATTAATGGTATGTGGCACATGAAACTTTTACTGCTAATTCAGCTTTAACTGTCACTGCCCACCAGCAGGTTCACAGTAATCAGACATAAAATTAAAAAAAAAAAAGAAGTAATATGGAACAAGCCCGAAAGGACTGCACTCATTATCGATGTCACAGTTCCAAACGACTTTGGTCTTAATAGAGCAGAACGGGAAAAGATAAAATATCAGGACCTAAAAACAACATGGTCTCTGAAAGAAATAAACATACCAGTTGTGACAGGAGCAACTGGCCTAATAAAAAAGAACCTTCAAAAATACTTAGAAGCAATCCCTGGAAAACCAAGCTGTAAGGAAATAGATAGCAGCCATAAAGGGAACAGTGTCTATTCTTAAAAGAGCCCTCGGATATAAATTTAAATTATAATAGAATCAAGTGTTAGCCCCAGGAAGGAGCCTCTTGATCTCTTCAAACCAACAAAAGTAAAATAAATAAAAAAAATCAGATATAAAAAAAAAAAAAAATATATATCTCCCACACATTTTTATATATATATCTCCCACACAAAAAAAAAAAAAAAAAAAAAAAAAAAAAAATTTTTTTTTTTTTTTTTTTTTTTTTTTGTGGGAGATATATATAAAAAATGTGTGGGAGATATATATATTTTTTTTTTTAATGTGTGGGAGATCTTGTGGAGGAGCACTATCTTATCAGTTTGTTTAAGCTCGGGATGCCGAACATTCACCTGCTAACTCATATTCCAACTGCGATATCATTTTAAGATTCTGACCGTCCCAATTGTTTGAATCTCTGGCACTTGGTTTACCAGGTATATTTGCCAGGTAGTTTTTGAAATTCATTTTTTCTTCACGAGTCCGGTTGCTCTTATAATTACTGGAATGATAAACATCTCCCTAAGATTCCAATTTCTTTTCATGTCAGACATTGGGATTTTGTTATCTTTTCTCTCTCAGCTCTGTTTAACTCAGCATCATTTTTTTTGGGGGGGGACTAACTTTTACGAAGCTGAATGCAAAGCCATAAGCTTGTACCATTGTATATGGTGTTGGAGAAGGACAGAATCATACCTCTTGTTTAAGGCAGTGGCGACAGCATCAATTTTGCAGAGTTTTTTTTTTTTTTTTTTTTTTTTAACACAAAGGGAGTCATTATCAAGGCCCAAAGGCCACTCTAGGATTGAGTGTAGTATGGTCATTAGGATAACAGTGTGTAATTGTATATGGTGTGAATTGGGTATAGTTTGATTTAAAGAGCCGGCTCAACAAGAACTGGTTTAAATCGGACTTGAAGACGACCATATTGTAGTCAGCTGGAAAGAGGCTAATAGAACAGAGTTCCAATAGGAAAGAAACTTTGTTCATGGAATTTGCATTTAGATTTCGGCACAGATAGAAAGTGGGGGGGGTTGTAGCTAGATAAGTGTTTTATGAAAGTTTGACGAAGGGGGAAACAGATTGACGCTAAGACGATCACTTGCCATGAAAATAACGATAAAGCAGAGAGGTTCACAACGCCTCTTCTGTTCAGCGAGAAAGAGTTGCAAGGAAGAGAAAAAAAAGCATCACCTACTAGATTACGAAGTAGGTTTTGAACTTTGTCAAGGCAAGATCCCTCTCATGTGACAACAGTAGTTATTTGCTTTCCCACATAAGCAAAATGTGACACAAGGTCGGTTTTTATCTGAGGTGAAGTGGGAGGGATGGTACATATAGGCTGCCCCTACATGTACCAATAACCAATTGCCACAAGGGCAATGGTCACAAAGTGCAGCATCTGCCAGAACAGATACTACACTGATCCCAGCACTCCATCCTAGGACATACTTGGCTCTTATATAGGTAAAAGATTGCATTAGTAATGAGAGATATCTACTGGAACGGTAGGATTCAACCATTTTTTTTTGACGATCTTGGCAACGGATTTGATGTATGCATTCCATTTCAGATCAGGAGTGAAGGTCAGTTCTAGAATTTCGTTTGAACATGGTGCTTCCCTAAGACAAGAGTCATTCATTTCAATTGGAACCAAAGGAGGGTTAGAGCATTGATAATGGAGGTTTTCGATGCATTAAAATTAACCAACCACCTTCTTCCCCACTGCACCATATGCTCAAGATCAGAAGAGAGAATTAGATCTTGGTCATTGCCAGCCTTTGAAGCATTGCCGTAGATCGTTTGCATAAATGGTTACAAATGATCTAAGAATGAAATCCTTGATGAAAATCAGGAAGCGAGTTGGGTCCAGGATAGAACCCCGAGGATTTAACTTCAAAACCATTGGCAAAGGACCGGTCAGCGTGAATATGACTTGTTCCCAGATGGTATCACTACAATAGCACCAAGACAATGCCGAGATTTTGTAACAATGCTACCTTAAACTAACATTTGACAAGGACCACAATAGTGCCACACACATTAGAAAAATACTGCAGATTTTGTAGGTTTGCTTTCAAGAAGCATAATTACAGGAAAAAAAAAAAAAAATTTAACTTTCTGAAGGAAATTTTATTATAAAAAAAAAAAAAAAAAAAAAAATGTAATGATTTTTACAAAAATATTTGCATCTTAAACGTGGCTTATAGAAGCCATTTTGTTTCAGTTTTATGCACAAAGTTTGTTTAAAAAAAGAAAAATGAGAACATACTTACTCGAATCAATTTCATGGAAGTAATTGTTTTGTCTAGACGAAAGACTGGTTTCTAAATCTAATAAATTATCGGCCACATCTGCATAATCGAAACCAAGATTGAAGAGCCTATCACATTCCTCGGAATAATCTAATTCGTCTATCCTCAAACTGGAAAGAAAAAAAAAATCAGGATGACAAACTTCATTGTAATGATATTTATATCGCACTGTACATCTGTCCACTTACATTTGTCACACTCATACCCAATAGCAAAGCTGCCCAGCATTGCTTGGGGGAGGAAGGGGGAGGGGTAAAAATGTAACAAACATCCCTATCACTTTCCCCCTTCTCTGCATCCAATTTTTTTTTTTTTTTGCCTAACCTATTCCTCTCTCTGGACACACAGAACTCAAATCTGCAGAAGGGAAACAATTGAAAAAAAAAATAAAGTTACTTTCGTTTAGTTAAGGACTGAAAAAAAAAAAAAAAAAAAAAAATTAAAAGCTGTGTACATTTTAATATGAAAGCATTTAAATGGCAAAAAACTGAGTTTGTATATTTCAAGTTTTAACTCTACAGACATTTGTTCATAACAGATGAAACTTCAATAAGCTACTCCACATTTTCATATTAAAACCTATAATCAGACACAAGTATTCAAAAAAGTAATGTTAAAATTTTGGTTATGCAGAAAATACGTTAAACTTTATGAAAGTTTTAAAATACAGTTTAATTTGAATGCTAAGCAAGATTGACTTTTTTTTAATTTCGTAAAGCAACATTAAAGGCATAGAAAAACGATTTTCATTTAAATTTTGTAAAAATCGTTTGTTAATGAGAAATGAATTTTACAAGAAAAAAAAAAACAGATGTAAGGGAAATGAGTCCTATTTTTATAGTCTTGTTTGTTGCAAAGTAGTTTCTTTCCATCAGGTTCCTTGTTGGCAAAATCAAATGCAAGGATAAGCATAAACAAGAGAGTTCTAGTTCATTCAAAAATTTTCAAACCCCAACACCAACGAATGCATATCCAAGTGGTTGCACAAATTCATATTGCTCCCGATTCGTGCGTCTATCATTCCTTCCCAAATATCCGTATCCGGTAATGATCAGAGTTTGGCTGGGCATTCTGAATAGTTCAACTCCCATACATACCGAGTGATCAACAGTTCAGGCTATTTTTTGGTGCTAATTCAAGTTGGCACTTATTGTAGCAATTCAAAGTAAAGAAAATACAGAAAAGTGTATGATGACGTACCCGGCGGAGGGGGGGACAAAAAAAAATCATTAAAGATGGAACAGTCAGATTTTTTTTACCAAAGTTATCACTTAAAATCTAACATCACAAGTGCATTTGAAAAGTTCTACCAGCGCACAAACAAACGTGTCCGTATAAAATAATTAGGTTTTTTTGATATGATGGCCGTGTTTGAAATGAATGTTTCTGTTAAAAATCAATGTAAAAATGGGTGATGTCATAGATTTCGATGACAGAAAAAAAAAAAAAAAAAAAAAAAAATGATACGAGAGCGTGAAATATTCATTGATCAATCCCAGACAATGTCAAGTTTCCCATTAATTCTGAATCAATCCCTTTATTTGTTATGCAAATTTTTAGATCATTTGCAGACCCCCCCCAATTTATCTTTTGGTATGTTTATTTACCTCTGTAGAAAGTTAAAGGTCAAGGCCACATTTCCCAGTATTAGCAATAACGACCTCAAAGAAAGCAAAGCCTTGGAGAGCGATTTTTTCGACATTTTTATTTTAAGTGATACTGTTTATTTATTTTTTTTTTTTTAGTTAAACCATCTTACGTTTTTTTTTTGTCTGTTCCACATTTTTCTTGTGCAAGTACAGCAAATTATGTTTGATGCACAGTTAAAGATTAAGGTTGGTTGGTTGTTTTACGGCATATCAACCCTTTTTGAGTTATTTAATGCCGAATCCAAAGATTTTGAAGAAAAAATTTTTTAGAATATATTTGTTGTTTTTAAGTCGGTTTCTATTTAACCCATAGTTGGAACCCTAACAGGTACTACACCTCCGGGTCAGAGTGGACCTGGGAGCAAGGGTAATTAATGGGTAGCTCCACACTCCCCAAAGCTGGGGCCTCACCACTGGATATAGTTTATGGTCATATCCAGGACCTAGAGATTAAGGGATTAGTATTTAATGCAAAAATGAGCATAAAATTAACCATATTCAACCATCTATCTATAACATAAATCTCACCTGTGTTTAAATGTATGTAGGTATGTATGCCTAAAACTTGACAGATTTTACTTTATACAAGATAACAGATTTGACTGGTTGGTTGTTTTACGGCATATCAATCCTTTTCAGGTTATTTTATGCCAAATCCAGCGATTCGTAAGAAGTTTTTAATAGAATATATTTGTTTTTTCAAGTCAGTTTCTATTTAACCCATAGTTGGGACCCTAACAGGTTATACCACTCCGGGTCAGAGTGGACCTGGGAGCAATTCTAATTAAGGGGTGGCTCCACACTCCCCAAAGCCTGCAAGCTGAGGCCTCACCACTGGATATAGTTTAAGGTCATATCCAGGACTCCATAGATATTTGAATATGTCAGTTCTTTTTCAAATATAGAGTTACTAAAAAGTTCGGAATATTAATTTCCCCCCTCTCACTTATTAATCAGCTTACTCTATTATAGTATATCTTTCTTTTGATCTCATTGGATTCAAAGACAAGAATTCATCTAATCTGGTGGAGGCCATCATGTCTCAGTTAATTTTCAAATTAAATCGAACGGTAGATCATTTTAGCTTTTATTCTGTTCGATTTAAATCTTTAACCGACTCTACTCATTTTAAGAAATTTTTAAACTTACAGATTAATATTTCAATCAGCAGTGTAGGAAGTGATAATTACTGATAGTTGAGAGACCCAAATCCAGTCACAACTCCACCCTTGACTTCATAGGCGAGCATCTTTCCTCCAGGTCACCAGCAATTAACACATGAATGGAAGGAAAATTAAGGACCTATAAATGCTACATCGACGGGTATTTACTAAACACACACACAGAAAAATCTTTGATAGAACATTTGTAAAAGCTTATGAATTAGGCTTACTACTAAGTTTACAACCGCATTACGGACCTTTCTTATTGTGAACTTTTTATCTTCAGTATTCGGCCTGTTTGCATTGTTACCAATTTTTTTTAGGGCCATGAGGTCCAATGGAACACTGCTAAATTCATCCTTCCCAGACTACGACAGCATACGGATTGCAAAAGGACTAAAAACTACCGCTTCATTGAAGCAAACTACCAGCTCCACTACATTGGACGCAAGATGGGTGCACTATTTTGCAATAATATCCTGTGTACGAATAAAGTTTGTCTTGAATTTTACAGGTAGGGTTTGTTGTTTTGCGATGGT
>NC_136522.1:69510537-69713037 GCF_053919585.1 Euprymna scolopes
ACACCAATCTAAATAATTGGGTTTCTATTACAATCCACAGATGTACGAAAAAGTTGTCAAACATAAATTTTAAAGTAAAAGATGGTCACACACTTTAAGACAATTTAAAGTAAAATTTAATTGAGAAATTTTTGAAAACTTTAAAAAAGTGTCTTCAAAAAGTGTGATCATCTTTTACTTTAAATCCTGCTCGAAACTGGAGCATTACACACTTGAAACCACCGGAACAACACGTAAATTCTCGTCTTTTCGCCATAACACCAAAATGAAGAAAAAGAAATTCCTGAACCGGACTTTTGACCCTGATGAGGCTATGTATTAGTGAAATATAGGATTTGCAATAAACAAATTATATTCAACACTTCAAAGTTTTCAAAAATTTCTCAAATTTTATCAAAAGGCAAGAGAAGTTGCTTTTCCACCTAACTGAAAAAGTTGTTTAATGTAAAATGTTTATTCGGTTGAAGTATGTTGAACGTTGACAGAGAACAAAAGATAGCCGCAATGTCTCCTTACATCTTTGAAGTTTCGATAATCACTTCAAAATAAGAAATAAAAGTGGTAGTAGAAACCATTTTGTTTTATTTCTTATTATTAAGTCTTTGTCTAGACTTCAAAGACATCATGACAATTTTTTTTTTTTGTTCTTTGATAGGCGCTCAATATTACTCGTTTTTCGAATCTAAAACATTTTGAAAAAAAAAAAAAAAAAAAAAACTTATCCAGTTAGGTAGAAAAGTAACTTTTCTTGCCTTTGATAACATTCATTTGTTATATACTAGCAGTTCAGCCCAGCTTTGTTTGGGCCCTATGTACTGTTCATAACTTTACGTATATATTTATTAAAAAAGTTGACTCATGTCCAAGTAACCTCCATCTAAAATTTCAAGTGTTTAGACTCAAAATTGGCAGAGGAGTTTGGTAGAGTTTTCAAAGGTCAAATAGTTGAACTTTGACCCCTTGACAGACAAATTTCTGTCCGAAAACTGACTAAGATTTTCCCAAATCTCAATATCCCTTATGTCAAATCTCAAGTCTGCAGAGTGAATATCGACAGTAATTTGGTCAGGAAAGGTACAGACAATTTCACTTTTATGGATACATAGATTTGTTCTTCGACAACTTTTTCGTACCTCTGGATTATTAATTCATGTGGTTGAATTAGAAATTCGGCTAATTTATGCAATTCCAAAGCAAAAATAATACTTGTCCATAATTTCAGAATAAATTATTGAAAAGAAAATAACTGACAAGAAATAGTTGGAAGGATATACAGATAAATATTCTATCAAACCCTGTAATTGAACCGGTTGAGATATTATCAGCTAATAATAGTTCAGCTTTTTAATATTAAAAAAGGTAAAATGTGACCTGGTAGACCAACACAATCTACCTTTAAAAACTTTTAAAGGTTTTCAAGTGTGCTGAAAATGAATATCGCATTTAAAATTGGGGCCGGCGACTAGTTTTCACGATATTGTAAACATACTTTTCCGCACATTTCATATAGTAACGTAACAGCCATTTTATAACGTACGCACGCAGAAACGAGGGAGAAGGGGGGGGGGCAACAATGAAATTATATAAGCTGTCCTTAACATGGGGAAGTTGGGGCTGTTTATTCAGAAAGCAGTTCTTTGTTGTCAGTTTACTCGAAAACCTATAACAAAATAAAATGAGCATCAAGTGCGCTTGAAAGCCAAATCACAACGTAATAGTAGGAAAATAAATATTTTGTTTGAAATTTATAACATATTTCGGAGTTATACTCCATCCTCAGCGTGTTTTTTCTTTTCAGAAAGAAAAGATACTGAGGGTGGAATTTAGCTCCGCAATATATTTGTTATAAATTTCAAACAAGTAAAATATATATTTTCCTAATATTACGTTGTGGTTTGGCTTTCAAGCGCACTTGATGAATATTTTATTTTATTCAAATTGAATCAACATTTCTATATGGAATTCACACCCTCGACCTATAATTATTCGACATTTTGAATGTGAACAGCAAGTTGGACTTCATGTAAAAAAAAAAAAAAAAAAAAAAAAAAAATTTATGAATTTGCTTTTTTCGTTTAAAAATTAAATTTCATTTGTTAAACTTTTATTTACGTTGTTCCCTCCAGTTTCTGCGCACGTGCGTCATAAACAAATATGGCTGACACGTTGCATTACTTCCACATGTTTCATGTAAGTTTACAATATTGCGAAAACTAGTCGCCGGCCCCAATTTTAAATGATATTCGTTTTCAGCACACCCATAAACTCCTAGACAAAACAAGTTTTAAAAAGGTATGTGTTGATCTACCATGCCATAAAAAAAAAAAAAAAATAAAAAAATAAAAAAGTTTGTATTACTATACAGATTCGAAAAAGTTATCAAAAATCAAATATATAACAAATGAATGTTATCAAAGGCAAGATAAGTTACTTTTCTACCTAACTGGATGTTTTAGTGTTTTTATTTAATGTAACATTTATTCAGCTCGAAAAACAGTTTTTACGGATGTATTGGAAAATTAAAAATGGTGCTGGACTGTTGAATCCAGTGTTTTTTTTTTTTTGTTTTTTTTTTTACATTTCATCCCAAACAAGGCACATTGCCACTTTGATGAACGGGACTACTATCAGAGACCTAAGCTACAGGGGTACTATGTAGGGAGTTGAGTAGCAAGATGTCTGTTCACATTACACTTGAACTTCTGCATGTCAGTACAGTTGGGGAAGCAGAGACCCAGAAGGGAATTCCAAAGTCTAGCAGTTCTGAGGAAGAAACTACTGAAGTAGAAAGCTCTCTTACATCTAGGGATCTCTGAAGGGGTGGGATTTAGCTGCTTGTCGAGTTTGTCTGGGGTATTTATGTCGAGGGGGTACAAGTGCTTGCAGTTCGTTGGAGCATATAACAGGCAGAGGGATGCTACATTTCGATGGGACAGAGGCTGAAGTCTAGATGACAGTTCAGGACCTATCAGGTTGGAGACTCTTGAACCTTGTCTAGGGGCGAGAAACTAGTAGCCGATGCACCAGCCCAAATATGACAACAATACTCCATGCATGGGCGAATGGTGACCTTATAGAGGTACAGTATACTTTCGGGCGTTAGTAGCTTTCTAGCACGGTAGAGAGAGCTTACCTATCTTCGTAGCGGTCCTGGCAATGCTATCAATGTAATTGTTCCAACTCATGTTTTCTGTGAAGCCGAGGAGTTTAAGTACTTTCAGATAATGAGTCTTTGGCCATTGCTATTGGTGGTAGAGAAGGTTTCTTGTAATTATTAAAGGAAACAAGTTTCAGCTTGGCAGCATTGAACGTGACCATCCATTTTTGTCCCCATTCTACTACAGATAGGTCATCCTCTAGTGTTTCTGCCATTTCTTCAGATGTGTTGTTTTCCTATCATGCTTGTTATAGAGTGTGGTGTCATCAGCTCTACCCTCCCCTGCTTTGTCCAGTGAATGGTATATATGCTCTGAGATTACAGTTAGAATGTCTGCCGTGGAACAGGCTTGCCTATATCCATATTGTTGGTTGGTCAGAAATTTAGCATCTGTAAGGTGATGGACTACAGCTTGGTTTATTATGGTCTCAAATATATTGGCGAAAAGTGGGAGGAGGCTAATGGGGGCGATAATTTATTGGGTCAGTTCTTTTGCCAGAATTCTTGAAAACTGGTACCACAGAAGCAGTTTTCCAGCAGTCAGGAAAGCAAGATTTTTTAAGGCATTTGTTGTAAAGTTTGGAGAGAACTGAAGCTACATTGTCAGAGGATTTTTTTAATAGCACAGCCGAGATGAGATCAGGTCCACATGCTTTTGAAGTGTCAAGATATTTTATGATAGTATGCACCTGAGAAGGGGTAATTTTCAGATAGTATAGTGTGACGTCTGTCCGCAAAGTAAAGTCAGGGAGGGGGTGGTTAGCAGGGTCCATTGTGGAGTTGAAGGCAAACCGACACGTAAGCATGTTACCCTTCTCGGTTGCTGAGCAAACAACCTCATGATTGTTGGATAGTGGGAGAATTGTTGATTGCCTATTATTTACTACATTGTAGATTTTCCAGAAATCACGGGTTCCTAACTTCTGAGCTTCGATGCGTTTTTTGGTGGTTTCAGTAAATTCTTAGCTGTCACTATTTCTTTCTTACAGTTACTCCTAGATTTTATTACAGTTACTCCTAGATTTTATTACAGTTACTCCTAGATTTTATTACAGTTACTCCTAGATTTTATTACAGTTACTCCTAGATTTTATTACAGTTACTCCTAGATTTTATTACAGTTACTCCTAGATTTTATTACAGTTACTCCTAGATTTTATTACAGTTACTCCTAGATTTTATTACAGTTACTCCTAGATTTTATTACAGTTACTCCTAGATTTTATTACAGTTACTCCTAGATTTTATTACAGTTACTCCTAGATTTTATATACTTCCGTCTCTGAACTGGATTTATGTCTTAAATCTGCCTTTGTGCAATGGCAGCTGCACAGTAGAAGTAAACCATTGGGGAGAGTGGGGCTTGCTATAAAATTTCCACGTGGGAACATGTGCTTCAATTGCCGTTTTTTTAATTTTTTTTATTACATTTTCACCCCAAACAAGGCACATTGCCACTTTAATGTAGGGGGCTACTATCAGGGGAAACATCTACTGGGGTACTATGTAGGGATTAGGGCAGCGAGATGTTGGTTCACGTTGCACTTGAACTTATGCATGTCAGTACAGTTGGGGAAGCAGTGACCTGGAATGGAATTCCAAAGTCTAGCAGTTCTGGGGAAGAAACTACTGGAGTAGAAAGATCTTTTACATCTAGGGATCTCTACAGTGTGGGGGTGGGATTTTGCAGCTTGTCGGGTCTGTCGAGGGTGTTCACGTCGTGGGGGCACAAGTGCTTGCAGTTCTTCAGAGCATTCACCATTATAATACTTGTAGAACAGGCAGAGGGATGCAACGCTTCGACGATGGGACAGAGGCTGAAGTTTTGATGCCAGTTTAGGGCCTATCAGATTTGCGACTCTCTTTTGAACCCTGTCAAGGAGCGAGAGACTAGTAACCGATGCACCGGCCCAAATATGACAGCAATACTCCATACATGGGCGAATGGTGGCCTTATAGAGGTACAGGATACTTTCGGGTGTTAGAAGTTTTATAGCACGGTAGAGAGAGCCCACCTTCCTCGCAGCGGCCCTGGCAATGACCTCGATGTAATTGTTCCAGCTCATGTTTCCTGTGAACGTTAGGCCAAGGAGCTTGAAAGACGTACTCTCAGCTAAAGAGTTGTTGGCCATTGCTATAGGTGGTCGAGAAGGTTTCTTGTAATTATTGAATGAAACCAGTTTTGTCTTGGTGGCATTGAACGTTACCATCCATTTTTGTCCCCATTCCACTACTGATTGGAGGTCATCCTCTAGTGTTTCTGCCATTACTTTAGATATATGTTCATTTGTTTTCCTGTCATGCCTGCTATAGAGTGTGGTGTCATCAGCATATATACCCATCTCAGAGGCAATTTTGTCGGGGAGGTCATTTATGAATATCAGGAACAGCAGAGGACCAAGGATAGATCCCTGGGGCACTCCCGCATTTATATTATATTGTTTAGATATTATTATTATATTGTTTTGAACCATTCAGTGGTCTCTTGTGCACTGTTCAGCAGGAAGAGAAAAGATATTTCCCCATGGGGCATCTAACGAGATCCCTAATGGCTTCCCAGTCAGCCTTTTTATAATATCTCATTGTTTTGAGCAGTGGCTCTTCAGTTCTGGCTCTAGAGTTTAGGGAGATTTCAACCATTATCACTGCATGATCAGCATTCCCAAGTGGGTTGTGGGTATTCATTATACAATCATCGGGAACTGTGGTCAGAAACAGATCTAGAAGTGATGCGTGTTCTTGCTGATCTGGGAAACGGGTTAGAAACATAACCATAAAAGGAGTTAAAAATAAAACTATACAAAATACTGTTAGAAACTCACTCAATATATGTTACTGTGACATAGGCAGACATATTCGGTGGGTTTTTAACAGTATTTTGTATAGTTTTTATTTTTAACTCATTTTCCAAACTTACCGTGTTAGGAGCCCAACATTTTTAATTTTCCAATACATTGGTAAACACTGCTTTTTAATCTGAATAAACATGTTACATTAAATAAAAAAAAAAAAAAAAAATTATCCAGTTAGGTAGGAAAGTAACTTCTCTTGCCTTTGATAATATTTGTTATGTTTTTTTTTTTTTTGACAACTTTTTCAAATCTATGTGTATAGTAATACAAACCTGCAAAAATGTTAATTGTCATGTTAAAAATAGTAATATATTTAAACAAAATACGAAAATTCGATTGGAACAACTGCTATGTTTTTTTTACTAAGAATTTTTTAGCAAAATAAAGTCTTTCGATATCGCCTAAACATGCTAACCACCATTACTTTTGAGTTGTCCACCGTTTCTGCAATTTTTACCCAAAATTACTTTGGTAAACTTACTTTGTTTTCACCTTAACACTCGCATCTAAAATGACTAGCTCAAATCCAAAAATTCAGTTCCCAAAGTTTACGTTTTAGCTAAAATATGGAACGGGATGAAAGTCACCAAGCATGAAACGAAATATGAAAACATGTAGAAATGATTTAGTTCAAAAAATTATTTTTGTTTTAACATTTCTTGCACTATAAAGAATTTTTTTTTACATTTCTATATTTAAATGGTACTTCTACAGTTTATCGCCGAAAATGGAGACGCCATTTTTTTCGGGCATCTGCCATTAGAATCAGAGGGAGAAATCAGTATTTTAAACTATGACTGAAATAGAAAATAAAAAATAAAAAAATTGGTACTAGTGCAGTGGCAGTGCTAGGTGTGTCAGAAATTTGAAAAATAGTGAATAATTCCACCCCATCTTTCCAAGCTTATAACTCCTCGAAAAATGTAATTCAAACCCTAATTTTTTTTTTCAATTAAAAGAAGCAAGGATCAAGGTTTCATTAAAAAAAAAAAAAAAAAAAAAAAAAAAAAAAAAAAAAAGTGTCTTTTTTTAAATTCCATTCCAGGTCACTGCTTCCCCAACTGTACTGACATGCATAAGTTCAAGTGCAACGTGAACCAACATCTCGCTGCCCTAATCCCTACATAGTACCCCAGTAGATGTTTCCCCTGATAGTAGCCCCCTACACCAAAGTGGCAATGTGCCTTGTTTGGGGTGAAAATGTAATAAAAAAAATAAAAAAAACGGCAACTTCGGACTTTACAGGTAAATTTCTAAAAAAAAAAAAAAAAAAAACAACACACACACACGCACAAACTACTTTTTTTCTCTTCAATTTGTGATATATAACACTTTGGTGAGTAAATTAATTTACTTTTTAATAGACACTTGAAAATGGGGGGGGGGCGTGAATTAAAAAAAAAAAAAAAAAAAAAAAAAGCCCCTAATTCGATATAACTTGAAGAAAAATGAATTTCTCGAACTACCGACATTACCATTGAATTAAGCATTGTTTAATTTCAAATTATAATAGCAAAAATATTACTTTAAAATTACAGATTTCGCATAATTTTTATATGCAAGATTTTAATTTCCTTGCTCGCAAGAAAATGAAACTTTCGGCGGCGTAACATAATTTTTATATAATCTAGAACATTAAAAATTAATTTAAAAACAGGGACATAAAAAATAATTAAATTAAAAAAAATGATAAAAATTGATACAAACGTTCTGAATAGGAATGTATGGATGCACGTCTGGGGGGGGGGTCTACCACCCCTACCTCCTTTTACTATCATAACTTCATTTTGAAAGTTATGATTGGCTGAAATTTTGGGCCTCCTTATAATCGTCTTTACATTTAGTTTGTTGCGTTTTCGGCGAACGGTAAATGAATCACTTGCTTTTTGAGGGATTTTTTTTTTTTTTTTTTTTTTTTTGCACAAACAAGGTTTTATTTAATTCAATATCTTAGGACTTTAATTATATTTGAAATAGAAAAACTATCTTTTAAAGGATTTTTACAATGAATTTATTTAACTTCAAAATTTAGCTGAATTGGTTTAGCTCGCAGTGAAACATTTTTCATAACCCCCCCCCCCCCCGTGTACAAATATTTTTATTTTTATTTTTTATTTTTAGGAAATTAACTTTACTCTTTCAAATACAATAAAAAAGTAGTCGGAAACAAATGCTAAATCGGCTTTCAAAACTATGTCCCGCCCCATTTGTACGTATCTAATAGAGAAAGTGAAAGAACATTTCCGTAATCGTTTAATTGGAAATGTTTCGATTTTAATGAGAACTGGAAAGTTTTTCATGAAAACGTATTTTTTTTTTTTTATCAAAAACAAAATGAAAATGACATTCATAATTATTTAAACAAGGCGAGCGCGATTCTTGTTTTATTAAAAAATTAAGGTTAAAGACTATTTAAAAAAATTTTTTTTAATGTTTTCATTTAATGAAAATGCCGTGGGTTCGTTTTTCTCTTAATAGTCGCGTAAAAACTACAGTTTATCTTAATGTTATCAACTTTATAAAATTTGCAGGGGTTTGTATTACTGTACACAGATTCGATAAAGTTGTCAAAAAACTTATAACAAATAAATATTATCAAAGGCAAGATAAGTTACTTTTCTACCCAACTGGATATGTTTTTAGTGTTTTTATTCAATGTAACATGTTTATTCAGCTCGAAAAACATGCATTGTTTACCGATGTATTGGAAAATTCAAAATGGCGACCGACTCTTCCTCGGAGACGGTAAGTTTGGGAAAAGGAGTTAAAAAGTCAAAATACTGTTAAAAACCCGCCGAATATGTCAGGTAACATATTGAGCGAGTTTCTAACAGTATTGTCTGTTTTTTTATTTATAACTCATTTTCTTAAACTTACCGTCTCAAAGAGAGAGTAGTCGGCTGCCATTTTGAATTTTCCGATACATCGGTAAACACTGTTTTTCGAGCTGAATAAACATGTTACATTAAATATAAACACTAAAAACATCAAGTTATGTAGAAAAGTAACTTATCTTGCCTTTGATAACATTTGTTATATATTTGTTTTTTGACAACTTTTTCGAATCTATGTGTACAGTAAAACAAACCCAATTTGCAGTTTTAGTCTTGATTTAATAATATTGCGGCATCGAGCTTTCTCAAGTATGAGATAATAAAAAAATGAACGAATCTTAGTAAGTTAGAATTGTCTCCCTCTGCACAGTGAACGATTGTAAAACTGCGTCTGAAAAACTCTTTTCGGTATTGAAGACTAGTTGCCAGACCCAATTTTAAGTGTGATGGTAAATATCCGGATACGCTACTACAGAACACCGACCACTAATTTGTTTTTTTTATAGGTAATTGAGGTCGCTGACAACGAATCTGATCTTGGGGTAAATTTACCGTTTGCATGGTATTAACCCCCGAATAACTTTCCACCATTCTTCAGCTTCCGTTTACGCTACGCGCGTGCGCTGCAGCATGAACGACGACTTGCTTAATGCTTTGCCTAGCAAACTGCCTTCTCACATGGCGTACCAATCAAATTACGGACTGACATTTTTTTAATGACTTACAGTTAAAAAGTACAAATTGGGGGACTTTTTGGTAAATGTTCACTTTAACTACAACAGAACACCGTCCAATAAAATTTATTTTCGGTTTTCGGAGTCTCTGACAACGAATCTGATATTCAAACCCGTCGCAAATTTACCGTTTGCATGGTATTAACCCCTGAACCCTCGCACTATTTTGTGCCAATTCACCGCCATCGTTTATGCCATTCTTTCATGATGCGTTCCCGCATGGACGCGCGTAGTAAGGTGACTTGTCACATCGCGGAAGAATTTTTTAGACATTTAAAAAAAGTTTTCAAAAACAAAATGTGGTTTATTTTTCTGTGTTAGGTAGTTTTTGGTGCTTTTTAATTGATCTAAAAAACTAAGTTTTCACGAGCGGTCACAAAAGCATTTATTTTTGTTTTAAAAAAATTGAGTTTTCTTAATTATAAAACTTGAACATTTAACAGGTGCTTCTGCAGTTTAATTTACCGTTTTTCCGTAAGTAACGCGCCGACATACACGACACCACCCCTGGCCCTCCTACTCCCCAATGTAAACAGGATTTTTATGAAAAATTAAACAGTTCTGCTCGGTGTGTGTCGGCGCGTTACCTACGGAAAAACGCGAAATTAAACTGCAGAAGCACCTGTTAAAAGTTTTAGAAAAACAACAAAAAAATGCTTTTGTAGACCGCTCGTGAACTTATTTTTTTAGATCAATTTAAAAAAAAAAAAAGCATCAAAAACTACGTAAAACAGTAACACACACTTTTTAAAACTTTGTTATTTTAAATGTCTGCTAAAAAATTATTTCGCGATGTGATAAGTCACCTTACTATGCGTGTCCCTGCGCGAACGCATCATGTAAAAATAGCATAAACGATGGCGGTGAGTTGGCACAAAATAGTGCGAGGGTTCAGGGGGGGGGGTTAATACCATGTAAATGGTAAATTTGCGACGGGTTTCGACCCCGAAAACAAATTTATTGGTCGGTGTTCTGTTGTAGTTAAAGTAAACATTTACTCATTAAATTTTTCTGCTGGTCGTCATGGAACTCAACGCCCAAGGAGTACCGGTCAATTTTTACGACGTGCCCCAGTCCCCACTGCCCCAGCGTGTTAAGAACGGATTTCGAGGTTGGGGAAGGGGTAATTCCGAAAGCCGTTCTTAATATGGGGAGGTTGTGGTGCTTCTGGGGCACGTCGCAAAAATTTACTAAGATTTTCCAGTTAATTGAATTTTCACGGTATCCTTTTGTATATGAAATTGTTAGGTGAAAGTACAGAATAGTTTAAAGAGCTCTTCTCAATATTAATGGGTTTAAGAATTAAGGTATTATTTCAGCACGATCCGTATTCTGCATAAGTACCTACCGTCCGTCACGTTTTAGCAACTCAATATTGGTAGTCACGGGGGGGGGTATCTTTATAAGCACAAAAAAAAAAAAAAAAGTTTGTAATTCGCTGTCAGTCACAATAAAAGAAAATGAAACTAAGCACGTGGAGTTAGAAATTAAAAAAAAAAAAAAAAAAAAAAAAACAAATCTATACCTTAAGGTGATAGAAGTTCCATCAATCATTTCCTGGCAAAAAACCAGAGAGGAAAAAAGTCCGGGTAAGTTAATTAATTCTGATTATTCAGAAGAACTCGGATATTCTTTAACTTTATCGCCGAATAAAAGTAATTAATTTATAATAAACACAGAGTTAGTGTTCTTCCTGGGGTCACGGTAAACGTTGTCGTTTAACGTTTTAGAAACATATTTGTACTCGTTTTTCTCTGCAGAAGAAACCGTAGCAAGATTGAAAATAAACAACGTGGAAGATAAAAAATAAAATAATAATAAAAAAAATTACCGGGTGTTTGACGTCACGAATCACCTTTAACCTCACAAGCTGGTTTCCTTTTTATTGATTAGTTCGTATACGAAATAATGCAGTCTCTCCGTCTCCCAAAATTATCAATTACCTTTTAGAAATGTAGAAATAATTTTTTTTTTTAAATTCAATTAAAAACTATCGTTATTTATTTTAGGTTTTATTTAAAACGCATATTTTAATACGTAGATATAGATTTCCCGCGATCGTACGAAACTAATTATCCTACTCTCATGAGTAGCCTCCCTTGATTGTTTCTATTTATTTGCCTCCCCACGAGGGCAAAGTTATATCACGGCCACATTATTCATCTTGGCTTCGGCTGCAGGGAGACAGAGTAGAAGTACTCGGCAAGGATCCGTCACTTGACACTCAGCCCGACAGGTGAGGGGCCGGGAACCGGCCCAGCAGCACCTGTCGGACTGAGGTACGGCGCCTGGGTAATACCTAGGAGGTCCACCCTCCCAGGCCTTGCCACCGGACTTTCCGGTGGGGCAAGTTTATCGCTTACTGCCTGAGGCGCCCCCTAACGGGGAATGCCGACGGGGTTACTCAGGCAATGTTTACAATTGCAGGAGTGACCCTCCTTTAGGGGAGCCTGACGGATCCCCACTTTCCGGCCTTGTGTCACATTTTGCTGAGGTGTGGGCAGCAAATAAATCTCTACCACGGCCACATTATTCATCTTGGATGATGGGATGTGTCTCCTAGCGGCTTCGGCTGCAGGGACATAGGATAGTCGTACTCGGCAAGGATACGTTCTTGACCGACAGGTGAGGGGCCGGGACACCTGTCGCACTGAGGTACACCGCTTGGGTACTACCTAGGAGGTCGACCCTCCCAGGCCTTGCCACCAGGCTTGTCGCCTGAGGCGCCCTTACCGGGGAATGCCGACGGGGGTACCCAGGAAATTTTTGTTGAGGCGAGAGTGCCCCTTCTTTAGGGAAGCTCGCCTGTTCTCCACCTTCCAGCCTTGTGCCACATTTTGCTGTGGTGGTCAGCATTCAGCAAATAAATAACTACCACGGCCACGGAGATATAGATATCGGGAGCCGTGGTTATACACAAGGTCGGTTTTTAATGTAGGAAAAATCCAACTCCCCCAAAAGGGGCACCCTGGATAGGAATAAAAATAAAAATTGTCTCAGTCATAAAGGATTTCTCCTTCACTGATCGAGGAATTGATGAAGTGTAGCATCAGAACAGATACTACACTGTGATCTTGGCCCGAAGGCTGCCTTCTCCTCCCCACGAAGATAGAAACAGACACAAGGTTAGTTTTTAATGTGGAGAAAATCCAGCTCCCCCAAAAAGGGCACTCTGGATTAGAATAAAAATGCGTAAGGGGCTATTAATTGAGACTATGCCTAAGAAAGATTAAGATGCTGGTTTACGTTGCATTGACAGAATTTTTGGGGTCGTCACCAAAATTCGTTTTTTAGGGTAACAAATTAAGGGGGGGGGAGAAAAAATAAATAAGTAAAGCAAATTTTCAGGGAATGGGAAACTAATGAAACGAGTAAAAGGAATATATACCTGAAATGAGATTAAAATGATCCGAATTTATTTAAAGAAAATAAAATGTTATGATCGTTTTTATTTCCCAAAGCTCGAGTTAAAAAAAAACAAAAAAATTTAAGGTAACGTGAAAAAAAAAAAAAAAAAACAAATACAAGAAAATTCTTACTCGAAAGAAAGGCTGAAATGAAAAGCACATACAAAAATTAGAAAATAGTTCTTTCAAGTCTTGAAATTCAGTCCCTCAACAAAAAGGTTCTTTTTTTTTTTTTTTTTTTTTTTTTTTTTTTTTTTCAAGAAAGAAAAAATGCAAGGCTTGAGTTACAAAGTTCTTTTAAAGTTTTTTCTTCTTCTTCTTCCCTGTGTCTTCTTTTTTTTTAGTAAATAAAACCTTCAAAAGGCTGTTTTTTAAAGTTTGTCTCTCTCTCTCTCTCTCTCTCTCTCTCTCTCTCTCTCTCTCTCTCTCTCTCTCTCTCTCTCTCTCTTCGTAGCGTGGAGTGTCCGAATGGAAATCCTTTTCTCTGAAAAGGGTTGACTTTTTCTTCTGCTTCTTCAGAAATAATAATTCTTTTCTCTGAAAAGGGTTAACTTTTTCTTCTGCTTCTTCAGAAATAATAATCCTTTTCTCTGAAAAGGGTTAACTTTTTCTTCTGCTTCTTCAGAAATAATAATCCTTTTCTCTGAAAAGGGTTGACTTTTTCTTCTGCTTCTTCAGAAATAATAATCCTTTTCTCTGGGGTTTTCTTTTTCTTCTGCTTCTTCAGAAATAATAATCCTTTTCTCTGAAAAGGGTTGTTTTCTTTTTCTTCTGCTTCTTCAGAAATAATAATCCTTTTCTCTGAAAAGGGTTGACTTTTTCAATAAATGGTGTATTTTAAACCACCAATTTCAACTACTCAATAAAGGCTCTCTACCCGTATTGAAGTGGTTGAATGTTTTTACGTCAGTCTCCACAATGGAGCCCGGAAATTGAGAGTCTTTCTCTCTATAAATCTTTTCTAGAACTAATTTGAAAAAGGGCTCAAGAAAGTGATTTCTGGGATTGTTTTCAGAACAGCCAATCATCAGCAAGCAATACTGATGGAATATGACTAAGAAACCCTGGACCCTTCCAACCACCCCCTACCTGACTTTCCTATGCGGACAGACACCACGCTAGACGATCTGAAAACCACCACTGCTCAGGTGCATGCTATCATAAAAAACCTTGACACTTCAAAAGCATGTGGACCCGATCTTATCCCAGCTGTGCTATTAAAAAAGTGCTCAGCCGAAGTAGCTCCAGTTCTCTCCAAACTCTACAACAAATGCCTTAATGAAGCTTGCTTTCCTGGCTGTTGGAAAACTGCTTCTGTTGTATCAGTATTCAAGAATTCTGGCGAAAGGACTGACCCATCAAATTATCGCCCCATTAGCCTCCTCCCACTTTTTACCAAAATATTTGAGACCTTAATTAACCATGCTCTAGTCCGGCACCTTACAGATGCTAAACTTCTGACTGACAAACAATATGGATTTAGACAAGCCCGTTCCACAGCAGACATCCTAACTGTAATCTCTGAACGTATATACCATTCACTGGACAAAGCGGGGGAGGGCAGAGCGGTAGCTCTAGAAATATCTAAGGCTTTTGACAGGGTATGGCATGAGGGTCTCCTCAGGAAAATTAGATCATACGGTATCACTGGTAGAATACTTAACATAATTAAATCCTTCTTAGATAAGAGAAAAATTCAGGTTGTCCTCGACGGTCATACATCTAAACAATATGATATAAATGTGGGGATGTCCCAGGGTTCTATACTTGGACCTCTATTGTTCCTGATATTCATAAATGACCTCCCCGACAAAATTGCCTCTGAGATGGGTATACATGCTGATGACACTACACTCTATGGCAAGCACAACAGGAAGACGAATGAACACATTTCTAAAGAAATGGCAGAAACACTAGAGGAAGATATCCAATCTGTGGTGGAATGGGGACAAAAGTGGTTGGTCGTGTTCAATGCTGCCAAGACTAAACTAGTTTCATTCAATAATTACAAGAAACCCTCTCTACCACCTATAGCAATGGCCAATGACTCTTTATCTGAGAGTCCATCTTTCAAACTCCTTGGCCTAACGTTCACAGGAAACATGAGTTGGAACAATTACATTGAAGGCATTGCCAGGGCCGCTGCAAGAAAAGTAGGCTCTCTCTACCGTGCTAGATTACTACTGACACCTGAAAGTATCCTGTACCTCTATAAGGCCACCATTCGCCCATGTATGGAGTATTGCTGTCACATCTGGGCTGGTGCATCTGCTACTAGTCTCTCGCTCCTTGACAAGGTTCAAAAGAGAGTCGCAAACCTGATAGGCCCTGAACTGGAATCTAAGCTTCAGCCTCTGTCCCATCGACGAAATGTTGCATCCCTCTGCCTTTTCTACAAGTATTTTAGTGGTGAATACTCTGACGATCTGCAATCACTTGTGCCCCCACGACGTGAGCACCCTTGACAAACCCAGCAAGCTGCTAAATCCTACCCCCACACTGTAGAGATCCCTAGATGTAAAAGATCTTTTTACTCCAATAGTTTCTTCCCCAGAACCGCTAGACTCTGGAATTCCATTCCAGGTCACTGCTTCCCCAACAGTACTGACGTGCAGAAGTTCAAGTGTAACGTGAACCGACATCTTGCTGCCCAAATCCCTACATAGTACCCCAGTAGTTGTTGCCCCTGATAGTAGCCCCCTACACCAAAGTGGCAATTTGCCTTGTTTGGGGTGAAAATGTAATAAAAAAAAAAAATGTAAAACAATGTACGGCACTCGTCTGCTTTCATTTTCTCCGTTTCACTTGTTACTTCTTTTTTCATGAGAGCAGTGAATTAGTAGCAACACTAGTCGCTGAAGCGATGTGGTTGCTATGGAAACCAGTCAGAAAAAACATCACTCACCTCCTTACGAATTTTTATGATTTTGAACACCAGAAAATTTATCATAACTTTTGTTTTATGGAACAAAAATTAAAATTCTTTTTAACAATATAGCTTAGAAGGCGCTCTATAAACTGTAATAATTGTTTGAAATTTGGTTGAACAAGGCTAATAGCCATTAGTTGCGTGCTCCTATGTAATGAATGAATGCGTGAATGTAAGATTGACATGAAATTCTTAAAGATAAACTAAAATGACCGAAAAATGGGCTGAAATGACTTAAATAAATAAAAAGTAAATGATTTAGAATGACTTTAATGAACTTAAGAATAACTTGAATGCTTAAAAAATAACTGAAATCCTTCAAAAACAACTTGAATGATCTGGAGAATGACTTGAATGGCTTTGAGACTGACTGGTTGTAAAGTGGGTGATCATTTTACATTAAATTAATACAGAAAAGTGATCCCCCACTTTATATCTCAAAGTTACAAATATAAGTACAACATGTAGTAAGAACAGATACTACACTTTGAAGTATTTATTTGCTCCCCCACCGAGCAAATTAGGCACAAGGCCGATTTTTAATGTGAGGAGTGAAGGGGAAATAGGGACCAACTCTCCGGGGAGTAAGGGAGCTGGATAGTGACAATTGGTATGAAGAAAAAGATAAATGTCACCAGGCATCTCTTCTCTGCAACCTCTTTCTCTCAGAACAGATGTTGCGAGTTTGTCTTTGCTTTATCGTTATTTTCATGGCAAGGGCTCGACTGAGCTTCAATCTATGGTCCTCCCTTGCCAAACTTTCACAAGAAACACTCGTCTAGCTGAAATAATAATTCCCCCACTCTTTATCTGTGCCTAAACCTAAACTTAAATTCCACGAACAAAGCTTCTTTCTTAGAACTGTATGCCTGTGGAACTGTCTTCTGTTTTCCTGATAAAGAGTGGGGGGAATTATTGATAGTGTTTTCAGCTAGACGAGTGTTTCTTGTGAAAGTTTGGTGAGGGGGGGGCCATAGATTAAAGCTCAGTCGAACACTTTCCATGAAAATAACGACACATCAGAGACAAACTAGCAACATCTCTTCTGTGAGATAGAGGTTGCAGGGAAGAGAAAAGGACATCTCCTGCGAGGCTACAAAGTGTATTTTGAACTCTATCAAGGCAGGACAAGTCCTTTCTAGCAGCTCCTGCCCAGATGTGGCAACAGTATTCCATCCTTGGACGTACCTGGCTCTTATATAGATAGAGAATTGCATCAGCAGTGAGATATCTACCGGATCGATAGAAAGATCCCACCATTTTTCAAGCAACAGATTTGATGTACGTGTTCCATTTAAGATAAGGTCAAGCCCAGAAGCTTGTCAAAACTTGAGGCCTCCTGAAGACGAGAGTCATTCATTTCAATTGATGCCAGATTTGTGTCAGAATGTTGATGATGTAAAGAGAGGAGCTTGGTTTTAAATGCATTAAAAATAACCAGCCACTACTTTCCCCATTGTACTACGTGCTCAAGATCAGAGGAGAGAGAATCGGAGAGAACTTGGTCATTTATTGTTTTAGATGTGCTACCATAAATGGTAGTGTCATCAGCATAAATGTCTACAAATGATGTAAGGATGTGATTTGGAAGATCATTAATGTAGATCAGGAAAAGAGTTGGGCCCAGGATGGACCCCTGAGGGACTCCAGCATTAATACTGTGAGCTTCTGATTTTTGCCCCTCAACTACTACTCTTATGAACCTATCAGAAAGAAATGATTTAATAATTGAGAAGACATTTCCAGCTTTACCATAGCTAGAGATCTTGTGAAGTAAACCTTTATGCCATACTCTATCAAAGGCCTTAGATATGTCAAGAGCAATTGCCCTAGAAAGGTTACCTCCGTCGAGAGATTTGCTAATGCTATGAGATATAAATGTAAGCACATTTGCTGTAGATCTAGCAAAACGGAAACCATATTGAGTGTCACTAAGAAGGTTATTTTTGTTGAGATGGTTGATTACTTCTGTATTCAACACAGATTCCAGCAACTTACTCATGACGCACAGGAGACTTATTGGCCTGTACTGAGAGGGGGGATGAGCAATCACCTGAATTCTTAAATACAGGGCATACTGATGAGATTTTCCAGGGTGATGGGAAACTATTCTCCTTAAGACAACGTTTAAACAGTTTTGTAAGTATGGGCGCTTGTTCTGGTTGAAGTTTTTTGAGTACTATAATTGGAATACCGTCAGGGCCGGTTGCTTTACTGGAATCAGGGTTTTTGATTAACTTGGCAACATCACGTACAGATATATGTATATCACATAGCGTGTTTTCTGATACAGGAGGAAATATTGGGGGTTGGCGGCCGCAAAGTTCTTGGCAAAGAGTTTGGCTTTGTTTGATGCTGACGAGATTACCACAGGTCCATTGATGATAGCTGGGATAGAGCACACGCTTCTGTTCAGGATTCTGTTTGCTATTTGCCAAAACTGGTGGGAACCAAGCCACTGCTCAGCTATTTTGGACTTGATGGACTGAGAATACAACTCTCTTGCATTCTTTATTACTTTCTTACAATGGTTGCTGGCAGTCCTGACTACAATATGGTCATCTTCAAGTCCAATGTATACAAGTTCTTGATGAGCCGTTGCACTTTACAAATTTACCGAATTTCCATTACTAACGATTACTATATTGTCTAATTGACTACTGTACACTCTTTAACCCTTTATTTTCGAGTGACCTCCAGGCCTTGATAAATGGTGATGCCTATGTAAAAAATAATAAATAAATAAATAAATAAAAATCTCTATAATTTATATTAATTTTAACAGTTTCATCAATACAAAAATATGAGACAGGTCAGATGGGTTGGCACGTACAACTAAAAAAATAAGATTGTGTCCAGGTTTTTTTTTTAGTCTCTAATCGTGTTTCTCTATGTGGAGTTTTGACATGTCTGTGCTATTTGACCAAATCAAAAATTCCAAATCCATTTCCTTCACAAAGATTATTAATAAAATTGAAATGTTAGAATGAAATTGTCTTCTATTCTACTGTTTGGTTTTGTTTTTGTTTTTGGTTTTGTTTTTGGTTTTTGGTTTTGTTTTTGGTTTTTGGTTTTGGTTTTTGTTTTTGGCTTTGTTTTGTTTTTGTTTTTTGTTTTTGGTTTTGTTTTTGGTTTTGTTTTTGGTTTTGTTTTTGTTTTGGTTTTTGGTTTTGTTTTTGGTTTTGGTTTTTGTTTTTGGTTTTGTTTTTAGTTTTGGTTTTGTTTTTGTTTTTGTTTTAGGCTTTGTTTTTGTTTTTGGTTTTGTTTTTGTTTTGGTTTTTGGTTTTGTTTTTGGTTTTGGTTTTTGTTTTTGTTTTTGGTTTTGTTTTTGGTTTTATTTTTGGTTTTGGTTTTGTTTTGTTTTTGTTTTTGTTTTTGGTTTTTGGTTTTGTTTTTGGTTTTATTTTTGGTTTTGGTTTTGTTTTGTTTTTGGTTTTGGTTTTTGTTTTTTGTTTTTGGTTTTGTTTTTGGTTTTATTTTTGGTTTTGGTTTTGTTTTGTTTTTGTTTTTGGTTTTTGGTTTTTGGTTTTGGTTTTGTTTTTGGTTTTTGGTTTTGTTTTTGGTTTTGGTTTTGTTTTTGGTTTTGTTTTTGTTTTTGGTTTTGTTTTTGTTTTTGTTTTCGGTTTTGTTTTTGGTTTTGTTTTTGATTTTGGTTTTGGTTTTGTTTTTGGTTTTGGTTTTGTTTTTGTTTTTGTTTTTGGTTTTGTTTTTGGTTTTGTTTGGGGGTGAAAATGCAATAAAAAAAAATGTGTTTAGAAATTATATCATGAGTTTAGGACGGGACAGAATTTTGAGACAGTTTGAGGGGGAGGAAGTGCCCAGACCAGACGTGCCGACAGTGTAGAAATCTAAGATAGCATTTCCTCGGACCTGTCCATTCATCAACCATTTTTGAGGTGAAGTAAGAAGGAATTTCCTCTCATTAATAAACTTTTCTCTCTTGTAAAAACCTTTAAAACAGTCAACAAGTTTTCATTGCATTTCCATGCATGAGTTTTATTCGTCCTGAGTTAAAAGGAGATCATAACAACTAGGGAATCAGTGAGTATACACATGGAAAGCGACGCTAAAAAAGAATGAAGACCGTGCATGTATGTAAAAGACTTGTTAATTGATAGGTTTTCTTGATTGTCCATCAGCAATACCGCACATGTGTAGTGTGTATGCGTGAAAAGACGGTGTGCTTCCTTTCATTTAATATTTTGTTTATGAAAATGTCACTCAAGTATCAGAATAATCTATCGGCCGTTATTGCACTTGTCCTATCAGTCACTCCCAGCCGACTATTCAGAAACTGAACACTGACCGCGAGGCGTCTTCCTGTTTCAAGAATTCATAAAGATCTGAGGAATCGTTCAATCGTCTTTTTTAATTTTCTATACTTTTATTCTGTTAATGAAGCATTTTCTTTTGTTGCTGGGGGTCTTCGCTCTAGGTGGAGGGTCAAATTTGACCTGCGGATCAGAAGTTGCCAACTCCTACTTTATGCCATCTATCTCATTTACAACATTAAGAGATTTTTTGTGTTTCTTATCTAATACTAGCCTGGATACCCAGCATTGCCCGGGTGTTTGGAGGTGTGTGTTGAGCAAAAAAAAAAAAAAGTTGTAGTAGGTAGGCAGGCAGGCAGGCAGGCTTGAACCCGTAACATGAAGTCCGAAAAGAAAGTGAAGATGCGTGTAAGGTGTAATCAGTTTTTTAAAATAGTCAACTATATAGGAGCCTATTTGTGACCAGACACACACACACAGACGTTCAGCTTTATATTATAGATTAAATAGTAGGGAGACACAACGTTGCTCGGGATTGAACGATATATTTTTTCATTATGCTCATAACACCATGTTATAAAGAGTTTCTTTCTCACACATTACAACAATGTTATTATAATGATATTCGAAAACGAGGTTGCATCAAATGGAGGTTACTCACATATTCTTGTCCAGGATTGTGAGATTGGCTTTTTCAAGTTTGGCTCAAAAATTGAATTTGGCTTTTTTCAAAGCATAACATATGGACTAACTAAGGCAGGAACAAGTAGAATATTAAATCAATTAGTAGCAAGATCCGGGATTGAATAAGGATTGTTAGTATGTACTTTTTACTGTGTTTATGACACCATGTATTTTTTTTTGTTATTTTTTTTACTGCTTCGCCCTCCTTCCATGTTTTAGTCTAATATAGCAATAATATATTGCAAAGAAAAAAAGGAAAATTGTGAGTGCAAGAAAAAAAAAATGTAAAAAAATGAGTAGTAAGCAGGCTCAAACTCGTGACGCACAAGAGGAAAAAAGAGGTGAAAAAAAAAACAACAGTTTTACCGATGTGCCTACCATGGTTGTGACGTCACGGCCGGTCGAAATAACGCCTTCTAAGGAACATCATGAACGCGAGGGTTGAATGACTTGCAAAAAATGTCAGCGAAAAAAAAAAAACGACCTCTTCTTGTAGAAAACTGTCCAGTTGAGGGTGAAGAAATTAATGTTTTGGGCCAATTTTTCGATATTTGTCGTCCGAAGGGTTGAGCTTCAAAATGATGCCAATCTAGTGAAAATCCATTGCCTCTGTTGAAAGTTTTAGGCAGACATGCAAACATACATACATACATACATTTAAACAGACAGGTGAGATTGTTTTTTAATTCAATTTATAACATTATATAATCAATTCTTAATCAATTTATTAATTAATAATAATAATAATATACGAGGGGCGTGCAATGAGTAATGGCTCTGACCCACTTCCCATAGCAGTAGAGCAACAAAACTTGGCACAGTTATTAGTCTTTCTCTACATAGAAACCACCCAGAGTTATGCATTTCTCCCACCGCTTGATGCAGCTCTAGAGACCATTTTTGTAGAACACCCCAGGTTGGTCTTCCAACCACGACGTGACTTAAGAAATCAAGGCTGCATCATCTGGGAAACGCTTTCCTTTCAAAAACAACTTTATGGCTGGGAAGAGGTGAAAGTCAGAGGGTGCAAGGTCAGGAGAGTAGGGAGGATGGGGAATCTTCTGATCTGGCGACATGCGAGTTGTGGACCGAAGCGTTGTCCTGCAGAAGGGTACCTTTGCTGATCTTGCCCCGCCTCTTGATTTTGATAGCTTCCCTTAATTTCCTCAAAAGCGAAGCATAATAGGCTCCTGTAATTGTGGTACCCTTTGCCAGGAAATCTGTCATCACTACTCCGCCCTGCTCCCAGAAGACTGTGAGCATGACCTTGCCAGCTGAGGGCTGAACCCTTGCCTACTTTGGAGGTGGTGAGTCCAAGTGCTTCCACTGCATTGATTGGGCTTTGGTCTCTGGATTATGGTGATGGATCCAGGTTTCATCCTGTGTAATTAGTCTTTTGAAAAACTTTGACTTATCTTTTTGGCACATCTCCAAATTCATCCTCGAGCACTCGACGCGTTCTCGCTTCTGGAATGGTGTGAACAACCTGGGAATCCATCTGGCAGACACCTTATGCATATGCAAATGGTCATGAATAATAGTTTCCACAGACCCTGTACTAATCTTGACATCTTGGGCTATTTGGTGAATAGTAATGTACCAATGTTCTAAAATGGCAGCCTCAACTTGACGGACAGATGCCTCATCAATGGCAGAAGGGGGGGGGCGACCAGGTCTGGGAGCTGTTTCCACAGACTTCCGGTCATGTTTGAATTCACGATGCCAGTGTTTTACAAGGTCATATGATGGGGCATTATCACCATAAGTTTCTTTCATTTCATCAAAAGTCTCCTGTGGTGTGCGTCTTTTCAAATACAAAAACCGGATCACTGCTCAACATTCAACAGGCTCCATTTCACACCTGACTCAGTTCAAACACCTGTAAAACAGAAACCACAATTAGTTCAGAGCTGTAATTTGCCACATAACCCGTAGAGATATAAATCATTGCACATGCAAAATCTCAGCTAGATCAGACAACTGGAAGTGGGTCAGGGGCATTACTTATTGCACACCCCTTGTTTTCCGTATATAAAATGAACTCATTTTTCCCCTCTGATTTTGACCTTACTAGGATTAAAAATCAAGACATTCCATGCAAATATAATGTGCACAAACTGCAGCACAATGTCTGAGGTGTGTTATAGGCCTATTACCTCTCCACTTTCTCAATAATCGTAGATTCCTATATTTTTTCTAGTGAGAGTTCACTACCAAAATCGGTTAACATCAATGGAAGTAGTAAAATCTTTTCTCTCTAATAAATTCTTTCTTCCCCCGCCACCACTTACACCGTTGCGGGATTGTTCACAAGGGACAATTACGATGGAACACCGGTTTGGGTTTTCTCTACTTCGTAGTTGCTTAAAAAAACTGGAATGAAATTTTAACGTTCCTTTTCGTTCTATGCTTTACACTGGGTGAAATGCACCATGGACGTAACCAATTCGAAGGGTTATTTATGCCATTTCTTTTTTTTTTTTTTCCAAACCGATTCAAAAGGGTTATTTACGCTATTTTTTTTTTTCGCTTTATTTCGTTTTGTAGTCGATTAAAAAACTGGAATGGAATTTTAATTAACTGAATTGAAGTGTTATTTATGCCATTTTTTTTTTTCGCTGTGTTTTTTTGTTTTGTTTTTTCCGAACATGTTCATCATTTTTTTCCTCTGATCTTTGCTTTTCCGATTTCTTTTTAAAAGAAGTCCTTTTGTGTTTCGGTTTTGCCGATTTTTTTTATGAAGTTTAACATCGTTTTTTTTTTTAAATATTCAAACAGGTTTATTACTACGCTTAATCTTTACTTCCCCCCCCCCTACACACACCTATAAACAACCTGGCAATGTCGGGTACCCCCACTAGTTTATTATATTTTTTACTAGAATATCCTGTCCTTTTCTTTTCCAGTTTTAACAACTAGTCCCTTACTTTTCCATGTTTAAGTTTCACCATATTACTTTTCATGCTCGCATTTTTCTATTGTTTATAGTACATCTTTCTTTTGGTCTCTTGGTCTTACTGGATTCCGGGCAAGAATTCATCTAGTCTGGTGGCGTATCCAACTAAGTATTCTTACTTCAAGTAACATCACTTGGAGAAGGTGCACAGTTTCCCATATGAACCATGTGTAGTCATGCCGTGGGGGATTTTATTTGTGCTTTAGATGCTTTGTTATTTTGAATAATTCGTCAGGGTTTTTTGACCAAGATCAAAGTGTAGTATCTGTTCCGACAGATACTGCAAGCTATGACTAGCAAAGACCAGATGTGGGGGCAACCCCACATGCCTGACCATTAACCAGCTCCCATTTCCCACCTCTCGGGAGCTGGTCCCCTTTTTCCCTTCCCCCTCCCTTCACTCCTCACATTAAAAATCGGCCTTGTGCCTAATTTGCTCGGTGGGGGAGCAAATAAATACCATCTGTTCCGGCAGATACTGCACTTAAGATAATTTGTACCAGTCAATGGAGGGTAAACCCTCTATACTGGGACAATTATTATTTTTGGTAACCAGAGTGCCCCCTTTTTGCCTACTTTTAGGGGAGCTGGTTTTTACCTCACATTAAAAACGGCCTTGTGCCTAATTTGCTCTGTGGGGGAGCAAATAAATACCATCTGTTCCGGCAGATACTGCAAGCTATGACTAGCAAAGACCAGATGTGGGGGCAACCCCACATGCCTGACCTTTAACCAGCTCCCATTTCCCACCTCTCGGGAGCTGGTCCCCTTTTTCCCTTCACTCCTCACATTAAAAATCGGCCTTTTGCCTAATTTGCTCGGTGGGGGAGCAAATAAATACCATTTGTTCCGGCAGATACTGCAAGCAAAGACCGTATGTGGGGGCAACCCCACATATAAGACCTTGGTCAATGAAGGGGCAACCCTTCATACCAATTGTCACTATCCAGCTCCCTTACTCCCCGAGGAGTTGGTCCCCATTTCCCCTTCACTCCTCACTTTAAAAATCGGCCTTGTGCCTAATTTGCTCAGTGGGGGAGCAAATAAATACCTCAAAGTGTAGTATCTGTTCTTCAGATGCAGCAATTCCATTTCTCGTTCTCTTTCAGTGGAGGAGAAATGCTTCACGACTGAGACAATTTTTATTTTTGTACCTTTTCTCCACTTTAAAATACGACCCCGGTGTCTAACTCTGTCCTGTGGGGAGGCATTGTAAATAGGTACTTGTACGATGTAGTATCCTCATGCTAGGTTGTCCCGACAAACCTCTGTACAGAGACACCTTAGACATTCGAGGATGGTATCTTGTAGGTACTTCAAACTGTGCGTGTGTCCCCAACTAGAGAGAAATGGATGAGATAGAAGAGAAAGAAGGGGTTGCAGAGAGAAAGAGAGAGAGAGAGATAGGTGCTTCTGCATTTATGAACGCACGATTTTCACGAAGTTACTCGGATGTGTCCAGTAGTTGATAGGAATAACCGGAAACGGCTGGGCGAATCTTATTAAAAAAACAAAACACAAAATTGTTACAGCCTCTACCCTCCCCATGTTAAGAATGGCGATGACCACTGAAATTCATGAAGTAATACAGTGGAAAAAAAATGCCTGGATTCGAATTTTAACGATTAGCTATTGTATTGATTTTCGGAAAACTTTTCATTTCCAGAGTGTTAACGTGTAATCGCACAAATCAAATAAGTTTCTTATTTAGAATTCAGTTTAATTAAAAAAAAAAGAAAAAGAAAAAGAAGAAAAAAAAAATCTTGGTGCTTCTGCATTTATCGACCCGCCATGTTACTCGGGTGTGCACAGCAGATGATGGAAATTACCGGAAACAGCCAGACGAGCCTTATAACAAAAAAACATAAATTATTACAATCCATCCCTCTCTATGTTAAGAACGGTGACAACCACTGAAATTCATGAAGTAATATATTAGAAAAAAATATGTCTTAATATTCAGAAAACTACTTGTCGACCACTTCCGATTCTTCCTGTCATCTGCCGAGCAACTTTGTGGAAATGCAGACGTAACGAGAGATAATAGTTAACACTTTCGCTCTGAGTAACGCTGCGTAACCCTGCTAGTCAAATATAAAAAAGGATAATTAAGAAAATAAAACAAAACTGCCTTGTTTTGGACGGGCAATCAAAAATAAAGAATGAAAGGAAAGAGGTTGATAAAAACAGCTTTAATGAGATTGTATGCTTGCTAAATTAACAAGTAATATCATATTCCAAAAAACAGGTTTGTATTACTGTACACATAGATTAAAAAAAGTTGTCAAAAAAACAAATATATAACAAATAAATGTTAGCAAAAACAAGATAAGTTATTTTTCTACCTAACTGGATAAGTTTTTAGTGTTTTTATTCAATGTAACCTGTTTATTCAGCTCAAAAAACATACAGCGTTTACCGATGTATTGGAAAATTTAAAATGGCGCTCGACTCTCTCTTTGACACGGTAAGTTTGGGAAAAGGAGTTAAAAAAAAACTAGACAAACTACTGTTAAAAACCCACCGAATATATGTCAGCCTATGTCACGGTAACATATATTGCGCAAGTTTCTGATGTAGTTTGCTTGAAGCATTGCATGTAATTTACGAGGGACGTTCAGAAAGTAATGCCTCCTATTTTCTTTTTACTCCATCTATTATACAAGATGGAATTGCAAATTGCATATTGCATTATCCCTATTTACGTGTCTCCCCATGAGGGCAGTGTTAGACACAAGGTCGGTTTTTAATGGAGAAAATTCAGTTCCCCAAAAAAAGGGCACTCTGGATAAGAACAAAAATAAAAATTGTCTCAGTCATGAAAAATTTCTTCTCCCCTGACCGAGGACAGAAAAAGTTAAAGTGTAGCATCAAAACAGATACTACACTGTGATCTTGGCCCAAAAGTCAAGCAAACTCCATCGTTATAATGACTAAACTTATGCATTTATGACCTGAAATTTCATCTCAATATTGCAGATATTGACTGTGTGAGACAAAGAAAACAACCTTTGTCATGAACATGTGTTAGAAGCAGAGATGCATGATTGAATTCCTGACAAAAGTGCCTTGAGAATGGTGGTGACTATGTAGAAAAATAAATTCTGGAGCAGAAAAGTTTGCTTGCTTTAATAGTACTACTGCAATGTGGCAGTTACACTCAAACCATGTCGCTACATATCAAACCTTTCAGACTCATTATCTGGTATGATCACTGAAACAAACAAGGGAGAACATAAAAAATACGACTCAGCACTTTTTTTTTTTAATGAAAACAAAAAAAAAACATTTATTCCAGTAATTTCCAACAACACACTTCACTGTTTAAAATATCACTTACACGTTCAACGTGTCTGTCAAGATGCTCTTTCACGCATGTCTTGCTGTCGCTTGCCTTTCCGCTTTTTTGACGACACAGCACATTTTTTATTGCCGCACACGAGTCAAAACACATTCAGTCGTTTCCTTTGCTCGACCATGTGCTATCCTTTATTCTGCCTTTTTTCCCTCCTTCCCATGATGTCAGCACATGCACATTTGCTTAATTTGCATATGTGCTAAGACGGCTGCTGCTGCTAATATTTGTGCTAGTCAGCTATCCTACAGCTGCTGCTGATTTTCTCACACATGCCCATATGCACTTTATTACAATACTAGCGGGGGTACCCGGCGTTGCCCGAGTGTTTGTTTCCGGGACGGGGGGGGGGAGTTTTAAAAAATGTTATGGTAGGTAAGTAGGAAGGATCAAACCCGGAGTCATGAGTAAAAGTAGGAAAATAAAGTGTGAAAAAAAAACAAAAAAAAAAACATCTGCAACGTTAACAGTTCGGTCACCAAGAAAAGTCCATTCCAGTTGTTTAGGAAAAAAAAAAAAAAAAAAAAAAAACGACTACGGTAGGTCGGCGCGAACGTGAAAATATAATGTGAATTATCCTGCACGCTAACCACTACGCCACAGAGCACTGCAGCTTAGTTTAGTGATTTTAAATAACTTGACATGAAAGAACTACGAAGCCAAACCGGTGTTCTCTTCTCAACTGTTCCTTGTGAACGATCCCCAAACGGTGTTAAGTGGTGGCAGGGGGAGGAGGAATTTATTAGAGAGAAAATATTTTACCACTTCCATTGATCTTAACCGATTTTGGCCGTGACTTCTCAGCAGAAAAAGTATAGAAATCTAAGATTATCGAGGAATTTGAGAAATAATAAGCCTATAACACACCTCAGATATTGTTCTGCCGTTTGTGCATACTATATTTGCATGAAATATCTTGATTTTTAATCCTATTAAGGTCAAAATCAGACGGGAAAAAATGAGTTCATTTTATTTATATAGAGATGAGGGCATTGCTTCCTTATATACTATTCCTGTTAGCTCTTCACCTTCTGGAGTTAAAAAAAATAGGAGGCCTTACTTTACTTTTATCTTTATTTGGTGTTCGACTCTCCTACTAGGCACTTGGCATATTTAAGCATCATTAAGAGCTTTCGATAAATTGTGTGCAATAATTATTATTTAGTGTTTGTAGGGTTTTATTATTTTATTCATGGGGGAGTGATTCTAAAAGAAAACCGAAAATCAAAACAAGTAAAAAATAAAACTCAAACAAAAAACAAATAATCAAATATATATATATTTTACAAAGGAGTCACCACTTAATTCCTGGAGGCCACTCGAGGATAAAAGTCAATGAGTATACGGTAGTCAATGGGACAATATCGTAGTAAGAAATAGTATAATGAAGCGATGACATAAAGGTTTACTTCACAGCAGATGTGCTTACAGTAATATCTCATAGGATTAGCGAATCTCTCGACAGAGGCAACCTTTCTAGGGCAATTGCTCTTGACATACCAAAGGCCTTTGATAGGGCATGGCATAAAGGTTTACTTCACAAGATCTCCAGCTATGGTAGAACTGGAAATGTTTTCTCAATTATTAAATCATTTCTCTCTGATAGGCTCATAAGAGTAGTGGTTGATGGGCAGAAATCAGAGGCCTGCAGTATTACTGCTGGAGTCCTTCAGGAGCTCATCCTGGGCCCTACTCTCTCCCTGATCTATATTAATGATCTCCCAAAACACATACTTAAATCATTCGTTGACATCTATACTGATGACACGACCATCTATGGCAACACATCAAAGGCTGTAAATGACAAAGTTCTCTTTCCTCTGATCTTGAGTGTGTGGTACAGTGGGGGAAGAGGTGGCTAGTTACTTTTAATGAATCTAAAACCAAGCTCCTATCTTTACATCATCAATATTCTAATCTCCATCTGGCATCAATTAAAATGGACGGCTCTCATCTTGAGGAGTCTCCAGGTTTTGACAAGCTTCTGGGTTTGACCTTTACTCCTAATCTGAAATGGAACACATACATCAAGTCAGTTGCCAAGGTCACTGGGAAAATGGTGGGATCCTTCTACCGCTCCAGAAGATATCTCACTACTGATGCAATTCTCGATCTATATAAAAGCCAAGTATGTCCAAAGGTGGAGTACTGCTGCCACATCTGGACAGGAGCTGCTAAAAACAGCCTATCCTGTCTTGACAGAGTACAAAATAGACTTCGTGGCTTAGTGGGGGATGCCTTTTCTCTTCCCTGCAACCTCTCTTCCACAGAAGAGACGTTGTGAGCCTATCCTTGTTTTATCGTTATTTCCATCCCAAGTGCTTGTCTGAGCTTCAATCTCTGCCCCCCCCTCGCCAATCTTTCACGATAAACACCTGTCTAGCTGAAACCACTGTCAATAATTTTCCCCACTCTTTATCTGTGCCTAAATCAAAACGTAGATCCCATGAACAAAGCTTTTTTCTTAGAAGTGCACACCTGTGGAACTCTCTTCTGTTTGCCTGTTTCTTATCTAACTACAACTTGGATGTCTTCAAGTCCAACATAAACAAATTCCTGATGAACCGCCTCCTTAAGACACTATCAAATCTCCGATCATCAAATAACGATTACTACGATACTATCCCATTGATTACTGTACACGCAATAGCCCTTATCCCCGAGTGGCTTATGGGCCTTGATAAGTGGTGACCACCATGTAAAAAAAAAAAATCGTTAGTAGTGGAAATTTGGTAAATTGGATTACTTAAGGAAACAGCTCATCAAGAATTTGTTTATGTTAGACTTGAAGACGATCATATTTATCAGCTGTAAAACAAGGAAACAGAAAAGAGTTCCACAGGCTCATCAATAACTTGTTTACATTGGACTTGAAGACAACTGTATTGTAGTCAGTTGGAAAGTAGGGAAATAGTTCTACAAACGTGCAGTTCTAAGAAAGAAACTTTGTTTATGGAATACACATTTAGATTTAGGCACAAAGAGTAAGGGAAATTACTAATAATTGTTTCAGCTAGATGAGTGTGTTTTGGGAAAATTTAGCAAGTGGGGACCATAGATTGGAGATCAGACTTGCCATGAAAATAACAATAGAGCAGAGATGGGCTCGTAACGTCTCTTCTGTGGGAAGTCACAGCACTTTCTTTGATCTTTTATAACTAAGTATAAAGACAACACAATATCAAATAATTTCATTTTCTGATTTTGTTGCATATAAAATTTACAATTCAGCAGATAACAGCAGGAGCAGTTGATTTGAATATTAAATAATAAAAAATAAATATTTGACTGTCGTCGTTTGAGTTAAAGTGACAATAATCGATCATGAGATAGAGTTTGTTAATAGGGATCAGTCCGATGAAACTACAGTGTTAATAGAATAGTGCTCAATAACAAACAGAGCTATATTTCAGTATACTTTTTTTTTTTTTATTTACACAAAAAATTTTTTGGCTACTTATGTGCATACATATTTCAGCTCTAACTTTGTTCAAAGTCTGGCATCATCAGGTTCCTGATAAAGATTCCATGCCGTCATGCGGTAGGTGTGTCAAAAACTGACCTTACGAATGCGTGAAAAAATATTGAATAATTCGACCTCCTGTCTTTCCAAGCTTATAACTACTCGAAAAATGTAATTCAAGCCCTAATTTTTTTTTCAATTAAAGAAGCAAAGACCAAGGTTTCATTTAAAAAAAAAACAAAAAAAACAAAAAAAACAAACGTGGTTTTGAAAAAAAAAAAAAAGTTTTAAACTTCGGACTTTACAGGTAAATTTCTAAAAAAATGCTTTTTTGTTTTAAATTTGAATATATATTATTTATTGATCTTTTATCTTCAATTTGTGATATATAAAACTTTGGTGAGTAAATTAATTATTTACTTTTTAATAGACATTTCAAAATAGGGGGCATGAATTTAAAAAAAACAAAAAAACGGAAAGAGCATAAAATTTCACATTGAACCTGAAAATATCGTAAAAATAGAATCAATAGAAAAATTCTGATAGATTTTTAAAGTGTAAAAATTGAAAAATATTTAACTCGTAAAATGCAATTGATTTCATTACGTAAAAAAAAATGTTTTTTTTAAAAAAAGAAAAAATAATATTTCTATTATTTTTTATACAACTTTTATAGTTTATTTTAGAAGTATTTAGAAGTATAATCCATAAAGAAAATAAACAACCCATTTTTAAAAGAGAAATTACGAGTTTTTTATATTTTATTCGCAGTTTCGTGTCAGGGGTGTCAAAAATTCCCCAAAAATTCTGATACACCTAGTCATGCGGAGACAAGTAAATATGATTTTTTTTTTTTATTATTACGATTGATTATTTCATTTTATCCCGATCGGCCCAGTTTTCCAAGAAAAAGTGGAAAAACCAAGAGGAATATGATATAGATTACTATTTGCCATCTTCAATAAGTTAGGCTAGGTGTTTTTTTTTTTTTTAGATTATCACCAGCATCATGTTCAACTGTGATGGGTTCAAACAAAATGTCAACATGACCATCAAATATAAATAAAAAATTTACACTAAAATATTTATATTCTGTTGGTTTTGTTTGTGACAAACGATAACAAATGGTTCAATCAATTTACATATGGCTGCAGGGCAGCCTTAATTCCTTCTTTGAATGGCGTTCGTTTTGGTTTGATTCCCATTGCCTCAAGACGGTCTGAACTGAGGTAGCTGTTAAAAGGTCGATGGGCTCCAGAACTAGCCGTTTTATCGGCAATAACGTGATCGGTTGAGACACCAAACACACTTCCCATTGTCTGGACCATGTCATACTTTGTCATATTTTCATTTCCGCTCCAATGAAATATCCCAGACATATTTTCTCCTTGGACTTTCTTTTCGGCCATGGAAAGGATAACAGCTGCGACATCATCCGTGGTGGTTGGATGGCGACGTTCATAGTCTGATGTTTTTCGAGTGTCTGTAGTTTGGAGGTTTTTCCACAAGATTGTCACAGCACTTTCTTCGATCTTCTCAATTTGTCCATATAACAGGGGGACACGAAGAATGGCAAAGTCTGATAAAAAAACAAACAAAAAATTAGAGAAAAACAAATAAAAAATTAGCAAAAAACAAAAACAAATAAAAAATTAGCAAAAAACAAAAATAAATAAAAAATTAGAGAAAAACAAAAACAAATAAAAAATTAGAGAAAAACAAAAACAACAACTCTTTGAAAGAAATTTAAAATGTTTTATGAATTAAAAGTAATTACTAACATGTTTTTATTAATTGTCTGTCAATGACAAGTTTGTTGTGCTGGGCGACTTTAACGCCCAAATAGGCAGGAACCACCGCCTGTGGGAGGGAATTATCGGCCGCCATGGCATTTGAAGCTTCAACGCCAATGGCCAATTCCTACTGGGTCTATGTGCAGAACATCAACTCGTGGTAACCAACACCATCTTCCAGCTACCCAAATGACAAAAGACCACGTGGAGACACCCCAGATCCAAATACTGGCACACCCTGAACTACGTTCTGACCAGAGCCAGAGACCAAGGAGACGTCCACATCACGCGATCCCTGCCCAGGACGGATGACTGCTGGATGGATCACAGACTCCTGATGATCATTCGACCACCCAAAAGGACACCTAATAGCGTACGAAACCAACGTTTTGACTGTAGCATGCTCCACAACCCACAGCTGGCACAGAATTTCAGGGAGGCTTGCGAACAACACCTCGCAGGGCCTGTGAGTCAGGCGACAGTAGAGCACCAATGGACCACCCTCAGAGACGCCCTGATCCGTGCCGCGGAGGAGGTACCGGGTCACACCACCAAGAACTGGTTTGATGAGAATGACGTCACCATCTCGTCTAATTTCAGAGAACCAACCTACAGCTGCCAACAAACGTACTCACTGACTGCCAAAGACGGATTCGTGAAGCCCAGAACATCTGGTGCCAGAGAAAAGCTGCTGAGATCCAGCACTTCGCTGACCAACATGACCTGCGCAGTTTCTATGCAGCAACGAAGGAAATTTTCGGTCCCACATGATCATCAGTGGGCAGCCTGAAGGACGCAAATGGGACCACGACCATCTGTGACCGTGAGAGTATCCTGGAAAGATGGAGGTGTCACCTTTAGAACCTCCTTAATGATAACGCTGACACCCCAGATGATCTCTTGAGAATGACCCCACAGCAAAAGTAAACCCAAGATCCACTTTCTACTTTGTGTAGATTTGAATGTTTGTTTAATGCGACACATAAAAATAGGGCGAAACTGTTTGGGGGAATTAATTTTGCCGCTCCTGGGACAGGTATTCTTTGACAAAATAGAAAAAGAAAACTTACTTCCTGCTTTTTTAACCACCTCTTCACCTTGCAACTTGGAAGTACCATATGCATTCAAAGGATTAGGTTCGTCGTCGACCTGGTAAGGCGGTTTCGTGCCATCGAAAACATAATCCGTGCTGATGTAGAGCAACCAGCAATTATTTTCAGCTAAAATGAAAAATAAAAGAACCAAAATGTAAGTCTTAGTAATGATGTGGACCCAAGGTTGAGACCACAGAAGGAAAACATGGAACACGGATTAGGTGTAAGAAAGATATATTAACCAAAAGGTTACAAGGATAGGATAAAGGGTAAGCGGAGCTTACTAGCTGATGGTATCCATACGTACTCAGTACTACTAGTACTCCTGCTGTTTTTACGGTATTATGATACTGCTCCCTAAGAAGGTTATCTCACATCATAGTATAGTACTCGGAAGAGTCTATGACGCAGGTAAGTTTCGGTCTCACAACAGATAAATATCTATAAAACTACTTCATTTACTCACATAAAATTAATATACGAAATGCGTGAACTTTAAGTATTTACTTCAAAAGTGCTCAATACGTAGGTAGAGCTAGTTAGTAATTTATAAATTCGTGCATAAGCCTGAAGAGTCCTAGAGTGGATGAAACGCGGAATATTCAGTGTAGCTTAATCGCCATATATATTTTTAAAATTATATATATATATATATATATATATAAGAGCAAATAGTTAATAAAACATGTTAAAAAACACTTTGAAAAAGAGTTAAAAAACATATTTAATTTTAAAAGGAAACACTAAATAAGTGGATAGTCCTTAATCCGCGGAATTTCAAAGAAATACTTTCCTTCTTATCAGAGGGTAGGAATTAGCAAAATGCGGGATCGGATTTTGCATACAAAAGTATTTGATGAAACAAATAAGTCAAAGATCTTACTTGAAAACAAAAAAGTGAAGTAGAAGGAATATGGTGAAGAAAAAGGTGATTTCACGTGAATGGATAGTCTGGTGAAAGGTAAAGTATCCAATGACGGTAAAATTCAAAATGTATTTTACATATATACATATATATATATATATATATATTATATATTAATACCATAGTACCTTTAACGTACGTATGTACGTGTGTCATGGTTTCCAGATTATAAATTATTTGATCCAGAGATCCTATTTATTAAATAAAAAGGCAAAATGCAATAACATATCACGAACATTAAATTAGCATAAAATACGCTAATTTAATGTTCGTAGTATGTTACCACTCTCCACCCTCCCCTCTAATAAATAAGATCTCCTGATTACCGAAAACGCAATGTAAAAAAAAAAAAAAAAAAATTAAATCCCCCCCCCCTTTATTGCTATAACAGTCCACATCTGTCTACCGTCGGGCCGTGTTTGTCAGTTGAAGTCAGCTCATCTCAAAGTTTTTCCAACTTGCGTTACGAGCCTGTCTCTGTTTTATCGTTATTTCCATGGCAAGTGCTCGTCTGAGCTCCATTCTCTGCCCCCCCCCCCCGCCAATCTTTCACGAAAAACACCCAACTAGCTGAAACCACTGTCAATTTTCCCCACTCTTTATCCGTGCCTAAATCAAAACGTAGATTCCATGAAAAAAGCTTCTTTCTTAGAACCGCACGCCTGTGGAACTCTCTGCCGCTTGCCTGTTTACCCCCTCCCCCCGAATTCAACTTGGATGTCTTCAAGTCCAACACAAACAAATTCCTGATGAACTGCCCCCTTAAGTACTGACACCTCATCAAATCCCCAATACTAACTATTACTACGATACTATCCCACTGATTAGTGTACATACAATAACCCTTATTCCCGAGTGGCTCTTGGGCCTCGATAAATGGTGACCCCCATGTAAAAAAAAAAGAAAAAAACTTCAACTAAGTCACAATCTGCATTCTACCGTGTTCAATCGTAAAACGGTCATCAACTATTGCAAACCCAAAACCGTCCAAAAACTGTTCCTAACTGTCATAAACCGCTGCAACCCCAAGACAGTCCATAAACTGTTGTAAACCCAAGACCGTCTATAAACTGTTCCTGTCATAAACTGTCACAAACCCAAAACTGTTCCTCACTGTTGTAAACTGTCACACACCCAAGACTATCCATAAACTTTGGAGCCCATGGCACAAATGATAGAGACGTTTGATCTCTATGGTTCCAGGTGAGCATTGTCTGAAGATAGCGGTTTCAATCCTACCCAAAGCTGGCCAGAGACGACAACTATGGAAGGCAGTAATTGCCGAGGATGCAGTTAGGAGATTCAGTGTTCCTATCCCGTCATGGTTAACCACATGATGAAGGCCAGAGGAATAGTTGGCCGAAACGTAGTGAAACAACAACACATGAGGATAATAGTCCGCAATAAATAAATGGATAAATAATACAAATTACTCATCTCAATAAGAATTCCAATTAATTAAATAACGTCCATAAACTGTTGTAAACTGTCACAAACCCAAGACCGTCCATAAAATGTTTCTAACTATTGTAAACTATTGCAAAACCCATTGTCTCTCGTCAAAGTGCCCGTAAACTAACTTTGAATACATCTACATTTATATTTGGTCTTTTGTTTCCCAGACGTTGATTAACAATCCTATTCAGCTGCGTTTTGCATACCTTGGTGAACAACTTCCTATGTTCTGATGATAAACTTATTTCTTTTTTACTTCCTAACACATGAGGCGGATGGACGTTGATAGTTTCACATGTTTGGAATATATGTTTACTAAACGAGTTGTGAAAATGCATATTCTAAGAACCTTACCTGCCGCCTTGCAGAGTGTTGACGTTGCACCAACATTGAGTTGGTGAGTGGCTTCTACTTGCTTTTCAACAACATCGGGGCGTCTCTCAGCAGCACAATGAATAATAACGTGCGGCTACAAGTAAAGAGATTATGTCGATCATTTTTACGTAAACGATTATGAAAAAAAAATGGTAAAATTGTAATCATTGGCATGATGTTGTCAACAGAAAAAGAACAAGATTTTTTTTTTTCTACTTTGAATTTTTGCTTTTAATAAATGTGTGGTTCGTAAGCTGTAGAAGATAGCAACCATATTAACTATATATTATGTTCATAAACAAGAAATTAAATTAAATTACCCACTCAAACAAACAAGACATTAAATGCACCACTCAAACAGTGTGCGTGGCTTCCTTCAGTCTTGACAGACTATGGATACCCACTGTAAGGGTGTCTGCGTGTGAAATTTGTGTGACAAGAGTTGCACAGTCATCAACCATGCCTCTCCTGAGTCAACGTTGTTGCATTCCAGTGGCAAGTTGAGGTACAGGACGACTGAAAACAATGCCAAGTTGAGCGGAGAGCACATACAGCGTCTAGAATTCCCAAATGGTCACCCATCTGGTACTGGCCAGGCTCAACGTTACTTAACTTCAGTGATCTAGTAAGAACTGGTGTGTCAAGTGATTATGCAATATAACAAGACATTAAATGAACCACTCAAGCAAACAAGACATTAAATGAACCACTCAAACAAACATGACATTAAATGAACCATTCAAACAAACATGACATTAAATGAATCATTCAAACAAACATGACAAATGAACCATTCAAACAAACAAGACATTAAATGAACCACTCAAGCAAACAAGACATTAAATGAACCATTCAAACAAACATGACATTAAATGAACTATTCAAACAAACATGACATTAAATGAACCATTCAAACAAACAAGACATTAAATGAACCATTCAAACAAACATGACATTAAATGAACCATTCAAACAAACATGACATTAAATGAACCATTCAAACAAACAAGACATTAAATGAACCACTCAAGCAAACAAGACATTAAATGAACCACTCAAGCAAACATGACATTAAATGAACCACTCAAGCAAACAAGACATTAAATGAACCACTCAAGCAAACAAGACATTAAATGAACCACTCAAGCAAACAAGACATTAAATGAACCACTCAAGCAAACAAGACATTAAATGAACCACTCAAGCAAACAAGACATTAAATGAACCACTCAAGCAAACATGACATTAAATGAACCACTCAAGCAAACAAGACATTAAATGAACCACTCAAGCAAACATGACATTAAATGAACCACTCAAGCAAACATGACATTAAATGAACCACTCAAGCAAACATGACATTAAATGAACCACTCAAGCAAACAAGACATTAAATGAACCACTCAAGCAAACAAGACATTAAATGAACCACTCAAGCAAACAAGACATTAAATGAACCACTCAAGCAAACATGACATTAAATGAACCACTCAAGCAAACATGACATTAAATGAACCATTCAAGCAAACAAGACATTAAATGAACCACTCAAGCAAACAAGACATTAAATGAACCACTCAAGCAAACAAGACATTAAATGAACCACTCAAGCAAACAAGACATTAAATGAACCACTCAAGCAAACATGACATTAAATGAACCACTCAAGCAAACAAGACATTAAATGAACCACTCAAGCAAACATGACATTAAATGAACCACTCAAGCAAACAAGACATTAAATGAACCACTCAAGCAAACATGACATTAAATGAACCACTCAAGCAAATATGACATTAAATGAACCACTCAAGCAAACAAGACATTAAATGAACCACTCAAGCAAACATTACATTAAATGAACCACTCAAGCAAACAAGACATTAAATGAACCACTCAAGCAAACAAGACATTAAATGAACCACTCAAGCAAACATGACATTAAATGAACCACTCAAGCAAACAAGACATTAAATGAACCACTCAAGCAAACAAGACATTAAATGAACCACTCAAGCAAACAAGACATTAAATGAACCACTCAAGCAAACAAGACATTAAATGAACCACTCAAGCAAACAAGACATTAAATGAACCACTCAAGCAAACATGATATTAAATGAACCACTCAAGCAAACAAGACATTAAATGAACCACTCAAGCAAACAAGACATTAAATGAACCACTCAAGCAAACAAGACATTAAATGAACATGAACCACTCAAGCAAACAAGACATTAAATGAACCACTCAAGCAAACAAGACATTAAATGAACCACTCAAGCAAACAAGACATTAAATGAACCACTCAAGCAAACAAGACATTAAATGAACCACTCAAGCAAACAAGACATTAAATGAACCACTCAAGCAAACAAGACATTAAATGAACCATTCAAACAAACAAGACATTAAATGAACCACTCAAGCAAACAAGACATTAAATGAACCACTCAAGCAAACATGACATTAAATGAACCACTCAAGCAAACATGACATTAAATGAACCACTCAAGCAAACATGACATTAAATGAACCACTCAAGCAAACAAGACATTAAATGAACCACTCAAGCAAACAAGACATTAAATGAACCACTCAAGCAAACAAGACATTAAATGAACCACTCAAGCAAACATGACATTAAATGAACCACTCAAGCAAACAAGACATTAAATGAACCACTCAAGCAAACAAGACATTAAATGAACCACTCAAGCAAACAAGACATTAAATGAACCATTCAAAATAACAAGACATTAAATGAACCACTCAAGCAAACAAGACATTAAATGAACCACTCAAGCAAACATGACATTAAATGAACCACTCAAGCAAACATGACATTAAATGAACCACTCAAGCAAACAAGACATTAAATGAACCACTCAAGCAAACAAGACATTAAATGAACCACTCAAGCAAACATGACATTAAATGAACCACTCAAGCAAACAAGACATTAAATGAACCACTCAAGCAAACAAGACATTAAATGAACCACTCAAACAAACATGACATTAAATGAACCACTCAAGCAAACAAGACATTAAATGAACCACTCAAGCAAACAAGACATTAAATGAACCACTCAAACAAACAAGACATTAAATGAACCACTCAAGCAAACAAGACATTAAATGAACCACTCAAGCAAACAAGACATTAAATGAACCACTCAAGCAAACAAGACATTAAATGAACCACTCAAGCAAACAAGACATTAAATGAACCACTCAAGCAAACAAGACATTAAATGAACCACTCAAGCAAACAAGACATTAAATGAACCACTCAAGCAAACATGACATTAAATGAACCACTCAAGCAAACAAGACATTAAATGAACCACTCAAGCAAACAAGACATTAAATGAACCACTCAAGCAAACAAGACATTAAATGAACCACTCAAGCAAACAAGACATTAAATGAACCACTCAAGCAAACAAGACATTAAATGAACCACTCAAGCAAACATGACATTAAATGAACCACTCAAGCAAACAAGACATTAAATGAACCACTCAAGCAAACAAGACATTAAATGAACCACTCAAGCAAACAAGACATTAAATGAACCACTCAAACAAACATGACATTAAATGAACCACTCAAGCAAACAAGACATTAAATGAACCACTCAAGCAAACAAGACATTAAATGAACCACTCAAGCAAACAAGACATTAAATGAACCACTCAAGCAAACAAGACATTAAATGAACCACTCAAGCAAACAAGACATTAAATGAACCACTCAAACAAACATGACATTAAATGAACCACTCAAGCAAACAAGACATTAAATGAACCACTCAAGCAAACAAGACATTAAATGAACCACTCAAACAAACAAGACATTAAATGAACCACTCAAGCAAACAAGACATTAAATGAACCACTCAAGCAAACAAGACATTAAATGAACCACTCAAGCAAACAAGACATTAAATGAACCACTCAAACAAACATGACATTAAATGAACCACTCAAGCAAACAAGACATTAAATGAACCACTCAAACAAACATGACATTAAATGAACCACTCAAGCAAACAAGACATTAAATGAACCACTCAAGCAAACAAGACATTAAATGAACCACTCAAACAAACATGACATTAAATGAACCACTCAAGCAAACAAGACATTAAATGAACCACTCAAGCAAACAAGACATTAAATGAACCACTCAAGCAAACAAGACATTAAATGAACCACTCAAGCAAACAAGACATTAAATGAACCACTCAAGCAAACAAGACATTAAATGAACCACTCAAGCAAACAAGACATTAAATGAACCACTCAAGCAAACAAGACATTAAATGAACCACTCAAGCAAACAAGACATTAAATGAACCACTCTAGCAAACATGACATTAAATGAACCACTCAAGCAAACAAGACATTAAATGAACCACTCAAGCAAACAAGACATTAAATGAACCACTCAAGCAAACAAGACATTAAATGAACCACTCAAGCAAACAAGACATTAAATGAACCACTCAAGCAAACATGACATTAAATGAACCACTCAAGCAAACAAGACATTAAATGAACCACTCAAGCAAACAAGACATTAAATGAACCACTCAAGCAAACAAGACATTAAATGAACCACTCAAGCAAACAAGACATTAAATGAACCACTCAAGCAAACAAGACATTAAATGAACCACTCAAACAAACATGACATTAAATGAACCACTCAAGCAAACAAGACATTAAATGAACCACTCAAGCAAACAAGACATTAAATGAACCACTCAAACAAACAAGACATTAAATGAACCACTCAAGCAAACAAGACATTAAATGAACCACTCAAGCAAACAAGACATTAAATGAACAACTCAAACAAACATGACATTAAATGAACCACTCAAGCAAACAAGACATTAAATGAACCACTCAAGCAAACATGACATTAAATGAACCACTCAAGCAAACAAGACATTAAATGAACCACTCAAGCAAACAAGACATTAAATGAACCACTCAAGCAAACAAGACATTAAATGAACCACTCAAGCAAACAAGACATTAAATGAACCACTCAAGCAAACATGACATTAAATGAACCACTCAAGCAAACAAGACATTAAATGAACCACTCAAGCAAACAAGACATTAAATGAACCACTCAAGCAAACAAGACATTAAATGAACCACTCAAGCAAACAAGACATTAAATGAACCACTCAAGCAAACAAGACATTAAATGAACCACTCAAACAAACATGACATTAAATGAACCACTCAAGCAAACAAGACATTAAATGAACCACTCAAGCAAACAAGACATTAAATGAACCACTCAAACAAACAAGACATTAAATGAACCACTCAAGCAAACAAGACATTAAATGAACCACTCAAGCAAACAAGACATTAAATGAACCACTCAAACAAACATGACATTAAATGAACCACTCAAGCAAACAAGACATTAAATGAACCACTCAAGCAAACAAGACATTAAATGAACCACTCAAGCAAACAAGACATTAAATGAACCACTCAAGCAAACAAGACATTAAATGAACCACTCAAGCAAACAAGACATTAAATGAACCACTCAAACAAACATGACATTAAATGAACCACTCAAGCAAACAAGACATTAAATGAACCACTCAAGCAAACAAGACATTAAATGAACCACTCAAGCAAACAAGACATTAAATGAACCACTCAAGCAAACATGACATTAAATGAACCACTCAAGCAAACAAGACATTAAATGAACCACTCAAATAAACATGACATTAAATGAACCACTCAAGCAAACAAGACATTAAATGAACCACTCAAGCAAACAAGACATTAAATGAACCACTCAAGCAAACAAGACATTAAATGAACCACTCAAGCAAACAAGACATTAAATGAACCACTCAAGCAAACAAGACATTAAATGAACCATTCAAACAAACATGACATTAAATGAACCATTCAAACAAACATTACATTAAATGAACCACTCAAACAAACATGACATTAAATGAACCATTCAAACAAACATGACATTAAATGAACCATTCAAACAAACAAGACATTAAATGAACCATTCAAACAAACAAGACATTAAATGAATCATTCAAACAAACAAGACATTAAATAAACCATTCAAACAAACATGACAAATGAACCATTCAAACAAACAAGACATTAAATGAACCATTCAAACAAACATTACATTAAATGAACCACTCAAGCAAACAAGACATTAAATGAACCATTCAAACAAACATGACATTAAATGAACCACTCAAGCAAACAAGACATTAAATGAACCACTCAAGCAAACAAGACATTAAATGAACCACTCAAGCAAACAAGATATTAAATGAACCACTCAAGCAAACATGACATTAAATGAACCACTCAAGCAAACAAGACATTAAATGAACCACTCAAACAAACATGACATTAAATGAACCACTCAAGCAAACAAGACATTAAATGAACCACTCAAGCAAACAAGACATTAAATGAACCACTCAAGCAAACAAGACATTAAATGAACCACTCAAGCAAACAAGACATTAAATGAACCATTCAAACAAACATGACATTAAATGAACCATTCAAACAAACATTACATTAAATGAACCACTCAAACAAACATGACATTAAATGAACCACTCAAGCAAACAAGACATTAAATGAACCATTCAAACAAACATGACATTAAATGAACCATTCAAACAAACATTACATTAAATGAACCACTCAAACAAACATTACATTAAATGAACCACTCAAACAAACATGACATTAAATGAACCATTCAAACAAACATGACATTAAATAAACCATTCAAACAAACAAGACATTAAATAAACCATTCAAACAAACATGACAAATGAACCATTCAAACAAACAAGACATTAAATAAACCACTCAAACACATGCACATTATTAGGTACCTGCAAAATGAATAGAATACAAGAACATGTTTACCCCTCCCTTTACTTAAAAATTCACCAAAAATCAGGAAATTAACAATTTTAATGAAATTTTCAGTATTTATCAACTAATGAGCACGGAATATAATGAACCCAGTATTTTTATTTGAATTTTAGTGGAAATGTATTTTGTTTAAACAAAAATATCTTTACTAAAGTTATGCTTTTCAGGGGTATAAAAAAAATTTATTTTTATTTTTTCATGAAAATAAAGCATCGTAAATTGTAACAATAAAAAAATTATTTTTTCAGGAACATTACAAAAAAAGCCGCTAAAATCTGTATTACTGAAATCAATATAACTCAAAGAAAAATTAATTTCTCGAACTACCGATATTATCAATGAATCAAGCATTTTTTATTTAATATTTTCACATAAAAAAATTTATAATTGCAAAAATATTTCTATTTTTTTTTTTAGATTATATGTTTCGCATAATTTTTGATATGTAAGATTTTAATATTTTCCTTGCTCACATGAATGTAAAACTTTCGGTGTAACATAATTTTTTTTATATAATCTTGAAATAAAAAAAAAAAAAATTTTAATTTAAAAGCAGGAGCATAGAAAAATAATTAAATTAAAAAATAGTAAAAAGTATACAAACGTTCACAATAGGAATGTACGAATGCACAGCTGGAGGGGAAAAAAAAGAAAGCCAGCACTCCCTACTTCCCCTTAACTCCCTGACGTCATTTTCAGATAGCCTTTGAAGTTTCTGTCATTTTGAGCCTCCATAGAATTCACATTTGGATCATTTTTCCTTTGTTGTGATTGTGTGAAGCCAGAATCTTTTGCTTTTGGGGGCTGATTAAGCTATTTTTTGTACAAACAAGGTGTTTTTTTTTTTATTTAATTCAATATCTTAGAACTTTACTAATTCTTTGAAACAGACCCAGAAAATTAATATTTATCTTTCAAAGGATTTTTACAATTGAATTTATTTAACTTCAAATTTAGCTGAATTTGTCAACTTCTGATTATCGCCGTGAAAACATTTTTCATTATAACTCTTTTTATCACGTGTACAAATATTTTTTTCTTTTTGGAAATTAACTTGAGGTTTTAATCTTTCAAATACAATTAAAAAGTACTTAAAAACCTGCAAAAATATTATGAAAAACCCGCTTTCAAAACTATGTCCCTGAATTTTTTTTCCGTCATTTTTGCCCATACCAACGTCAACCCTTGTTGAAGGCATTTGATTAAAAAAAAAAAAAAAAAAAAGCGCATGTATTATCATGATTTAAATTTGAAGTAACAAAAAAAAAAAAAAAAACAATCAATAAATATTGGTCAAATTTTTTTAATGAAAATTACACGAGACATTAAGCCACTTGCTGTAAGAAATTAAGCCTAATAATAATAAAGTGACAGGAAGGTAAAATCACTTCCAAGCCTAAAAAAGACCCTACTCGCAGCGTTCAATCCTCTTGACTCCAAAAAGCCTAGTCAAAAAGTAAGCTTTTCAACAGATCAACAAGAAAGATAAGGGTTACAAGACTGGCTGACAAAACAAGTTTACACCAAAACAATGATTTAAAAGAAAGTTGAAAAAAAAAAAAAAAAAAAAAATCTTACCTTAAAATTCTGAACTGCTTTGAAAACTTCATTTTCCTTAGTCAAGTCCAACGCAATGAGGTCCTCCTTCACTCGGGTGAACGCTGTGCCAAGAACTTCCCAATTTTGGGATTGAGAAGTGAAAGCCCTTTTTACAACACGACCCAACAGACCAGATGCACCAGTTATCAGAGCGCGGTACTTTCCAGACGAAGACATTTTGCAGATATTCTTGATTAAAAAAAAAAAAAAAAAAAAAAAAAAAAATTCAGAACTTTTCAGACAAGGGTTGTATTATTCGGACTGCTATTTTCATCTTTGTTGTTATTTAAAATGGTTTCGACAACGTAACCTCGAACTTTAACATCCTGGTAAATTTATCTATTCATTATCACTGTACCATCATCTTTGCCCACTAGTAGCATCATAATATTATCAGCATCATCAGTTGTTTATGATGATGACGACGATGAGGATCATTCATTCAATCGGATGATTATTGTTGGCATTCGTTTCTCCCAATATCTTTCTAGTTAGAATTCTTTCCAGAAAGACATTGGGTTACTTACAAAAAGAACTACATGAAGGTTGCCAACATCAGTCTTTCTGTGGAACTCACAGAATTATATAGTCTTCCTTAATACACATATTTTTAATTTTTTTTTTTTTAAATAAATACCACTTTTATATTTGTTGTAAACGAGAATTCCCCCCCCCCTTTACTGAAGGTAAATGAAAATGCATCCAAAAAATTTCAAATCAAAAGTTACAAATGTTATAATGGTAACCAAAAAAAATCGGAGGCCTGCAATATAAATGCTGGAGTCCCTCAGGGGTCAATCCTGGGCCCAACTCTCTTCCTGATCTACATCAATGACCTCCCTAAACACATACTTAAATCATTCGTTGACATCTATGCTGATGACACGACCATCTACGGCAACACATCAAAGGCTGTAAATGACAAAGTTCTCTCGGATTCTCTCTCCTCTGATCTCGAGCGCGTGGTTCAGTGGGGGAAGATGTGGCTAGTTACCTTTAATGCATCTAAAACCAAACTCCTATCCTTACATCATCAACGCTCTGATCCCCAGCTGGCATCAATTGTGATGGATGGCTCTCGTCTGGGTGAGGCCCCGTGTTTTGACAAGCTTCTGGGTTTGACCTTTACTCCTGATCTGAAATGGAACACGTACATCAAGTCTGTTGCCAAGGTCACAGGAAAGATGGTGGGATCCTTCTACCGCTCCAGAAGATATCTCACTACTGATGCAATTCTCTATCTATATAAAAGCCAAGTACGGCCAAGGATGGAATACTGTTGCCATATCTGGGCAGGAGCTGCCAAAAACAGCCTATCATGCCTTGACAGAGTACAAAATAGACTTTGTGGTTTAGTGGGGGATGCCCTTTTCTCTACCCTGCAACCCCTCTCCCACAGAAGAGACGTTGCGAGCCTATCCTTGTTTTATCGTTATTTTCATGGCAGGTGCTCGTCTGAACTCCAATCCCTGGTCCCCCCTCGCCAAACTTTCACGAAAAACACCCGTCTAGCTGAATCCACTGTGAAAAATTTCCCCCACTCTATATCTGTGCCTAAATCAAAACGCGGATTTCATGAGCAAAGCTTCTTTCTTAGAACTGCACGCCTGTGGAACTCTGTTCCGTCTGCCTGCTTCCCTCCGGACTACAACTTGGATGTCTTCAAGTCTAATGTTAACAAATTCCTAATGAACCGCCCCCCTAATTAAACACTTCATAAAATCTCCTCACTAACGTGATGTACTTTCAATAACCCTTATCCCTGAGTGGCTTCCGGGCCTTGATAAGTGGTGATCACTGTGTAAAAAAAAAAAAAAAAAAAAAAAAAAATGGAATAAGGTCTAATAATGAAAAAAAGAAAAACAATTTTCATTTATCCAGTAATGGACAAGTTCAGGGGCAAATTTGGTGAAATTTGATTTTTTTTTATGGTATATTAGCAAGAGTACTTGGCATTGCCTGGGATTTAATGAGAAACATTCCTTCTTTACACTCCGCTCACTACACTAACACTGGACAACTAGTCTATTACTCATTCATGCATTCCAGCACTAAAGCCAACAGAGCCTTGACCATTGTTTCGATGACATTTCTCCGTTTACTTGGATATGGTTTTAATCTTGTGCTTTGTTTTCTCCCTTTGAGAATGGCTAAGTTTATTTCTAATCGCCTAAGGCGCTCATACTATGAATTGCCTATGGGGCTGCCCAGGCAGTTTTTGCTAAAGTGTTCTTTCTCTAGTTTGCTGGTTTTTCAAATCCCCTTTCCTGATCCTTGTGTCACATCATTCCGTTATGAGAGGAAGATAAATGACCGCTTGTTGCTTTAGTTATGGGCAAGTTCAGGATAAATTCTGTGAAATTCGATTTATGGTATATTAGCAAGAACACTTAGCATTGCCCAGGATTTAATGAGAAACACTATGCCTGTTTTACAGAAAGATTGATCACCAGTATATGTATGGCAAAGTGCAGGACAGAACGAGTAACCATTCTTTTTTTTTTTTTTTTGTATTTTTCAGGTTAAATAGATAAGCAATGAAAAACTATTTTATCATTCATTTTATTTTTTTTTTTGGTGGAAATATTTTCTAAAAAATAAACAAGAAAAAGATACCGTTTTTAACTAGAAATTTATAAACAGAGCTTTTTCGGAATAGGTATCCAGAAATTTGATGTTGTGACTTAAGCAGTCCCAACTGCGAAGGTCACGTATTGAAACTGTGCACACACGCGCGGTCGGCAGGCTAGAGTACAGAGTGATAAGTGCAGTCAAAACTGATGTCGCCGTAGTAGTTGACCTCACAGTTGCCAGGGTTAAACACCTGTGAGAGAACAGGTCGATATGAAGAAGCAAGACGAGAGAGAAACGAGTCAAAAAATGATGGTAACCATTGCGCTGTGTTTGAAATCTGCCCACCTCTTGTCTGCCGACCGAAGCACACAACACAAAGCGAGAAATAAAAGATTTTATATTTGTCTAGCAAACAATTTTTTTTTGCAAATTCTTTTTTTTGGGTTTGTATTACTGTATACATAGATTCGAAAAAGTTGTAAAAAACAAAAAAAAACAAATATATAACAAATAAATGTTATCAAAGGCAAGATAAGTTACTTTTCTACCTAACTGGATATGTTTTTCGTGTTTTTATTCAATGTAACATGTTTATTCAGCTCGAAAAGCATACAGTGTTTACCGATGTATTGGAAAATTCAAAATGGCGCCCGACACTCTCTAACACGGTAAGTTCAGGAAAAGATGTTATAAATAATAAACTAGACAAAATAATGTTCGAACTGCGCTCATTATATGTTACTGTGACATAAGTTGACATATATTCAGCGTTTTTTAAATAGTATTTTGTCTAGTTTATTATTTATAACACCTTTTCCGAACTTACCATGTTAAAGAGAGTGTCGGGCGCCATTTTGAATTTTCCAATACATCGGTAAACACTATGTTTTTCGAGCTGAATAAACATGTTACATTGAATAAAAACACGAAAAATATATCCAGTTTGGTAGAAAAGTAACTTATCTTGCCTTTGATAATATTTATTTGTTATATATTTGTTTTTTGACAACTTTTTCGAATCTATGTGTACAGTAATACAAACCCCTTTTTTCTTTAGCTGACGAGAAACTGCTGTTTGTTCAACGCGGTTACATCACACGAACATAGAAAGCCGAATCGAGTTGTGGAACAAGATGAGAGGATAAATGAGATTTAGAAGCAACGAGCGAGCACTCACTACTGTTTTGATTATGGTTATTTTTTATTTATATAGATATTTTTATTTATATAGATATTTTTATTTATATAGATAGTGAAAACAATGCAAATATGGCAACAATACATTTTTATATAAGGAAATAATTTTATAGAATGAAACATCTCATCTCCGTCGCATTTCAGGACACTTCACCACCAAATCCACACGACTTCTCCAGTTCTCTCGATCTCGTATGACAGTTTGCAGGTCACAAACACTGTCCAATCCTGTGTCCTGGAGCAGGTTGTCAATGTAGGTCATTCTTCTTCTACCATGGTTTGGGTGTCCATCTTTGTATCTTGTCGAACTCGGAAATGTTTCAACAGAACTTAGGAATCTGGACGGAATTTCGAGCAGAACTTCTTATTTACTTCACGGGGGTGGCATGCTCTTGTTCCGTCAGCCATAACTGGATAGAGTTCCTAAGTAATTCGCAATTGTATTGAGGACTGAACCTTCAACAGTCAGGAGAAGGTCACTTTTTACAATTGATTTTTCCAAGTACTCCAACCACTGTGCCACGGGTCCTTGCAGACAAAAAAAAAAAAAAAAAAAAAAAAATACAATTGCGAATTACTTAAGACCTCTATCCAGTTATGGCTGACAGAACAAGAGCAAGCTACCCCCTTGAAGTAAATGAAGGGTTCCGCTAGAAATTTTGTCCAAATTCCCGAGTTCGACAGAAACATTCCCAAGTTTGACATGATACACATCAAGAAGGTCGAAGGTTACATCGATCGAAACATTGTGAAAATAAAATCACATTCGATAAATCCAAATAATCTTTAAATGTTGAAATTTGGACTTTTTTTTTTTTTTTTGGTAATCTGATAGATTAGTATCCAATTGATAATAATTCACTGAAAAGATGAAAAAAAAAAATCCTTATTGAGATTAGCAATTACAGCGGCATAAAGAAATTAAAGAAATTACAGAAATGTCTGCATAATGTAGGTACGGGCAAAAATAAACGAATAAAGATATGGGGGACCTAGTTTTGAAAGCAGATTTATCAATTTTTTTTTTTTTTTTTTGATTGTATTTGAAAGATTAAGGACTAAACTTAATTTCATAAAGGAAAAAAAACTATTTATACACGTGGAAAAAAAAAGTTGTGAAAAATGTTTTCACGGCGAGCTAACCAATTCAGCTAAATTTTAAATTTACATAAATTCGGTGCTAGTGCACTTACTGATCCGCGCTATTTTTTTTAAATCGTATTTCCAAGTTTTTATTTTATTCAATTGTAAGGTTAAAGTACAGAATAGGTACAAACAAACACCCTCCCCCTCCCCATGTTAAGATTTTTAAATAATAACGTTATTTCAGCACGGATACACTGCACTAGTACCATAAATTCGTTGTAAAAATCCTGGTACTCATTGGGCGTTGAGGTCTATGGAGACCAGCAGAAAAAAAAAAAACAAGCGTCGCTCCCTTCCTGGTGCATGCGTTTGGAGATAAATATTAGTTTTCTGGGTCTATTTCAAAGATAATTAGTAAAGTAAAGCCCTTAGATATTGAATTAAAAAAAAAACACCTTGTTTGCACAAAAAATAGCTGAATTAGCCCCAAAACCGAATGACTTTGCCGTTCGCAAAAGCGCAACAACATTAAAAAACAGTAGTTTTATAAATACGGAATATACGGATGCCTCCAAACTGAGACAGTCGAAAAGCTGTCTGAGAATGCACGTACCTAGTATAATGTACGTACCACCAGTCACGGGACGGAGATGAAAAACTCCAAAAATCACGTAATTTGATCAAGTAGTTTTATTCGAGAAAAATCAATTTTTGCTGTTTCGACGAGGATGAAAAAAGGCGTCACAATGAATCGGTGGACAAAGGCAGACAACCCGAGTGTACGTGGCGTGGAGATGTCAAACCAATCACTGATTACCTCCCCTTTATTATGATCAGTAAAATATGTCACTTATCGAGGGGGAAAAATGGCAAATTTGTTTTCCGTAAATAAAAAAGAAAAAAAAAAAAAAACTACTCGATCAATTTTTGTAATTTTTGGAATATAAAATCTTCTACTACTACTACTCGTCACGGAATGAAGATTGAAGTACCATAGAAAAGTTTTGGTAAATTTTTACAATGTTGCCTCCCCATCCCCACTGCCCCAGCGTATTATAACCCCCCCCCCCCATGTTAAGAACGGCTTTCAGAATAAACACCCCAACCTCAAAAGCCGTTCTAAAATGGGAAGGTTGGAGGGGGGGGGGAGTACTCCGAAAGCCGTCCTTAACATGGAGTGGTTTGGTTGGGGGTGTTTATACTACGGCGTAAGTATTACTACGCTGAGGCAGGTCGTAAACAAATGCCAAAATTTTTCTTTCATTTCTGTTTATCGCTATAATTTAAAAAAAAAAAAAAAAATAATAATAATGGGGGTTCGGCGTGTACACCTTGTTCACGTCGACTTTAAAACAATAAGTTTGGTTCAGTAAAAGCGGAACATTTTTATATCAAGACAAAGTTTTTATCTGACACCGTTTTCGGCGGTTAGACGATTATTTACGAAGGTTCTTTTAAAAGTAGAAGCATTTTACATTTTGAAAATATAAAACCTTGCGACTGTATTTTCTCGGCAAAAAAAAAAAAAAAAAAAAAAAACTCCTGTCCAGATGTAAAATAATCTTTATCTTTTGGAAAAGAAAATGCAGTCAGTTTTGGTCCGGTTTTATAAATCCTGCAGCAATTTCTTTAAAAATTAAAAAAATAATGACTAGTCGTCTATCACTACGGCTATATCTCGGTGGCCGCGTTATCACTCAGCCGTGACTGACCATTGCACTTTATTGTGCGACGTCAACAGATAATGTGATTAATGGAACGGTCTTCTATTTACGTAGGCTACACTCGACCCGACTAGGTTATTCTGCGCATTTACCTATTTATTTATTTTTTTTAAATAAGGCACTTTTACTTTTGTTACCGTGCTGAAATAAGAACGTTATTTAGAAAGCCATTCTTAACATGGGGAGGGGGTTTTCTAACTATTCTCTTTCACTTAACAATTTCATAGAAAAGATATAAAACTTGAATCACTATTAAAAAAAAAAAAAAATAGCGTGGTAACAGAAGTGCATAAACACCAGAAAGAATGTAGATACTTACGCAGTAATCGAGCTATTTTTTTTGGGGGGGGGTGTATTACTGTACACAGATTCGAAAAAGTTGTCAAAAAACAAATATATAACAAATAAATGTTATCAAAGGCAATATAAGTTACTTTTCTACCAAACTGGATATATTTTTCGTGTTTTTATTCAATGTAACATGTTTATTCAGCTCGAAAAACATGCAGTGTTTACCGATGTATTGAAAAATTCAAAATGGCGGCCGACTCTCTCTTAAACACGGTAAGTTCGGGAAAAGGTGTTATAAATAATAAACTAGACAAAATACTATTAAAAAAACCACCGAATATATGTCAACTTATGTCACGGTAATATATATTGAGCGAATTTAATTTCTAACAGTATTTTGACTAGTTTATTATTTATAACACCTTTTCCCGAACTGACCGTGTTTAAGAGAGAGTCGGCCGCCATTTTGAATTTTTCAATACATCGGTAAACACTGTATGCTTTTCGAGCTGAATAAACATGTTACATTGAATAAAAACACGAAAATTATATCCAGTTTGGTAGAAAAGTAACTTATCTTGCCTTTGATAACATTTATTTGTTATATATTTGTTTTTTGACAACTTTTTCGAATCTCTGTGTACAGTAATACAAACCCCAAACCCCAGTACTTACTTGTCATGTCGAAAATAGTAATATATACGAAAATTACGAAAATCCATCGAATATTACTTAGAAGTAATTTTTACGGAAAATTAAGGGAAATTTTATTTTCCTTATACGTGAATACCGATACACTTTTTTTTTTTTTTTTTTTAACTAAAAAACAATAGCAGTTGTTCTATCCGATAAATTTTCGTAATTCTTGGATATATCAATATTTCCGACATTAAGTACGTAATATTGTTTTGGCTTAAAATCACATTAAAAAGAAAATCGAGATGTAAACTATCTTAACAAGCAGTAAAAACTCCCACGTTAAAAAAAAAGAAATTTTTTTTAAATAACATTATTGTCTATAATTGTGCACAAAGTAATCATTATTGTTATTTATAATTCACGACTTAAATTGATTTTGTTGGAAATAATTTACGTTGTCGGAAACTTTTTTTTTTTTTTTTGTTTTTTTACAAAACACTTTTTTTCTTCTTTGTGCACACAATAGAACTTACCGGTTAGTTTAAATTAAATATTTAATTAATAAATTAGTAAAAAATGAATGTTGCGAATCCGAAGTAACAAAGTGAACAATTCGTTCAACTCACCTTTCACGGCGAAAATCGGTAAAAGAAAAAAAAAAAAACCTGTTTTAAAGTCGATTATCACGTGACATGAAGGTGACGATCGGCTAAACTTTTTTTTTTTTACAATAGTTTATGAACTGAAGATCTCCTGAATTTTGAATACATATAAAAAAAATAAACAGAACTAATATAATCAGTGGTCTTGCAAGGCCACAGGGGAGACAACCGAAGCAGCAAAACTGAAGCTGGCTTGCCAGGACACTATATACAAATGTAGGCAAATTTGGGTATATTTTATTGGTTTGAAATACAGGTTCTTTTATACCAATTGTCATAAAATTTTAACCATAGAATAGTATTATAATTTTCCAAAAGTCTGCAAATTTTCATGTAGTTTCGTCCAATAGAACCAAAGATTTGAACCTTTCAATATTCAATTTAGCTACGAGTACCATATATATATATATATATATATATATATATATATATATATATATATGAACAAATGATTAATAAAACATGTTAAAAGACATCTTGAAAAAGAGTTAAAGACATATTTAATTTTAAAAAAGGAAACACAAGTGGATAGTCCTTAATCCGCGGAGTTTCGAAGAAATACTCTCCTTCTCATCAGAGGGCAGGAATTGGCAAAATGCAGGATCGGATTTTGCATATAAAAGTATTTAATGAAACTACAAGTAAGTCACAGATCTTACTTGGTTAAAAAAAGGGTGAGGTAAGGGGAACAGGAGGCAAAAGAAAAATAATAAAAAGATTTCACATGAATGGACAGTCCGGTGAAGGGTAAAAATCCAAAAATGGTAAAATCCAAAACGGTCGAATTTAAAATTTCAATCCAATGGGTAAATTCCAAATGGTTCAAAATAATCCAAAAGGCAGAGTTCCTTGGAAAAAAGCGCAAATAGAATGAATTCCAACTCATTAAAAGAAAAGTACTGGAGAGAATATTTAAAAGCACGTCTGTCAAGGCTGGATGAATCAAAAAAAAAAAAAAAAAAAAAAAAATATATATATATATATATATATATATATATATTAAAAGGAGAGTAAGGAGCTGGAAATTATCGTTATATAAGAGGGGAGATTGATTGAGGCAAGAGGGGAGCTGAATTGGTGACTTATATGGGGAGCATTCTAAAAGAGTACTAGACAGGGGAAGAATATATTAAAAAAAAAAAATGTGATCCAAAGAATACTGAGCAATTCCTGATTGCCTTGCTGCCCCCCCCCTTTGTGAGTTGGGGACTCAACTCAAAAACAAAGGAAAAATAACTGCAACTGAATGGCTGTGAGTTGATAATAACAATTGAATACTAATATTGTTTAACCGATGAATCAATAATATACTGAGGAACATTATTGACAATAGTTTGGGTTTGGACTTTGGATGACGATGACCCCTAGGTCACCCTTCGTAGAACCTGCTGGTGTGAGAAATTCCTCAATTAAAAATTACCCATGGCAGATGCTTATCTAAGATTGGCAACTGACCAATAGTAACGAGCATAAACATGATGGGGGTGATTTCATATTGGCTGGAGTGGATACCCCAAAACGTCCAACCCTACCTGTTACCTAACTATAAATTGACGTGCATGAGCAAATTTTGACTGTGCAAGTGTTAGAGAGTCGAGTAAAAGTAACAGAAGTAACTGCAGGTCGATAAAAGGATTCCCCAGGTTGGAGTATGTTAACTGCAGTTGCACAGTCGATTTTTTTGTCAGCCAGGGAAAACTCCTAACATTTTGTTATTGTATAAAAACATTTATTTTCTATTTCTCTCTTTATTGCCTCATGTGCGTGCGTCTAGCTAGAGATGGAGAGTGTGGACCTGGGTGGATGGAGCCACACTTGTACGATGCTGATTGCTGTCTGACTGTAGACTTCTCTTCCCTTTTGCATTTTTCTCTAGGCTATATATGTGACCTGCTCCTCTGCAGGTGCGCTTCACCTCAACAGTTGCATGCATCAAACAGCTGACCTTTCACCACTGATGATATCGCTTCTGACATCCTGACCCCATCATTCAGTGTGTTTGCTACCAGCTGTCATGCATGCGTTTGTGTGTGTGTGTGTGTGTGTGTGTGTGTGTGTGTGTGCACCTTCAACACATGGCACTGCGATCCTATACAAGAAGAATTCTAGTCTCGCTAAATCCCCATAAGCCACCGTCAGCCCGTAACTATAGCTGACTGAAGACTTCTCCAAAAGAAAAGAGAAAGAAAGTGTATCTCCTAAAGAGAGAGAGAGAGAGAGAGAGAGGAACTAATGAGCTGATAATTCAACGGAACGGCTGCTGCTATTCAAAAACAAAGGTTTTTTTTTTTCTAGCTGACTAGTGACACATTTGAACATGATATACAAATGGGGTATTTCTCTGCACTATACGTATATTTATTCAGTTGTATTAGGTAAAATGTCTTACTTGTTATGTCTGTGACAAATTCCATTATTCATTTCGGAAAAATTCCCTTTTCAAATGGTAGGCGTAACAGATCGATTCAAAGCATGCTAGATGATCTGTTACGCCTACCATTTGAAAAGGGAATTGTTACCTGTGGATTATTAGTGACCAAAGGATTTGAGGGTCCTGGATATGACCATAAACTATATCCAGTGGTGAGGCCCCAGCTTGCGGGCTTTGGGGAGTGTGGAGCCACCCTTTAATTACCATTGCTCCCAGGTCCACTCTGACCCGGAGTGGTAGTACTTGTTAGGGTTCCAACTATGGGTTAAATAGAAACCGACTTGAAAACAACAAATATATTCTATTAAAAATTTTTTCCTCAAAATCTTTGGATTCGGCATTAAATAACCCGAAAAGGGTTGATATGCCGTAAAACAAAAAACAACCAACCAAAGGATTTGATCATTGTTGTTTTTTCTGTTGTTGCTGTTTGAAGTTAACAGCACCACGTGCGAGGGTGTGGCTATGAATCTAATCTAAATTACAACATGGGTGTGTGCCGCTTCCTTTGACTTGAGAACATCGATTGCTTCATCTCATGGACTCTTCGTGCAGACGGTGAAGGACCCAGATGCGACCAACCCGATCCTGTCTTCGTGCGGATCAATCATGGCTAAACTACGGTAATGTGTGAGCTATTTGGGTAACCCGTACGTGCAACTCTGGATGTTTGATGATTCCTGTTGCACCTGGATTTTGAACTCTTAGACCGATGAACACCCGCTAGGGGCTTCGTTAGGTTATAAAAATGAGACAAGCGTTTTGGCAGAAATAGAGAGAGAGATGTCAATGGAGATAATGCAGGGTGGTAAGGAGAGAACAAGAAAGGAAACAATATATGCGTATAAATATATACATAAATAAATAATACAGAAAACACACACACATATATATATATATATAGGATTGATATGTAGTTTGCTTGAAGCATTGTGTGGGATAGGTATGTAGTAGAGATTTAGAAGGCTGTCACAATGCGAGGAATGAAATATAGTCATTGTTGGTAAGAGAAGACGAGAACAAGTGGCGATTTACAAATCAATACGTACATACATATATTTTATATATACATATATTTGTTCAGTTGTATTGGTAAAATGTCTTACTTGTTATGTCTGCGATAAATTCCATTATTCATTTCGGAAAAATTCCCTTTTCAAATGGTAGGCGTAACAGATCGATTCAAAGCATGCTAGATGATCTGTTACGCCTACCATTTGAAAAGGGAATTGTTACCTGTGGATTATTAGTGACAGTACATCTGAGCAATAGATCGAGACAGCGGTGAATTATTAGCAACAGTTTGTTTTTATATCCTGTTACGTTCCCAGCCGATTTGAGGTAGCATAATAGATTTGGTTGCTATGGTAACCAACAGCCAATAAAAAAAACAAAAAAAAACGTCTCTCTGTTTCTTACAGATTCTGAGAATTTTTGGGCACCATAATTTTATTATAACTTTTGTTTTACTGAACAAAAATTGAAATTTTTTTTCAAAATATAGTTTAGAAGGTGATCTATAAACTGTAAAAATTATTTGAAATTTGATCGCAAAATGAGTGAGCTGTGAAACTTTAAAGCAGTTCTAAGTGACTATAACTGCCACTTAACCATGCAAACACTACAGTGTTTAAATGATACATTGAAAAATATAACTAGACAAACCATTACAACAAAATAGAAGTCAACTTAAATTTATGAATATTTTTTATAATCTTCAAAAGTACAGAAATTAAGGTATAATGTTTCAATTTCTTTTGGTTGGTTGTTTTTGTTTTACGGCATATCAACCCTTTTCAGGTTATTTAATGCTAAATCCAAAGATTCAGAAGAAAAAATTTTTAATAGAATATATTTGTTGTTTTCAAGTCGGTTTCTATTTAACCCATAGTTGGAACCCTAACAGGTACTACCACTCCGGGTCAGAGTGGACCTGGGAGCAATGGCAATTAAAGGGTGACTCCACACTCCTCAAAGCACGCAAGCTGGGGCCTCACCACTGGATATAGTTTAAGGTCATATCCAGGACCAGTAAATTTCTCTTTAAACTTTTAAAAAAAATTTTTTTATTACATTTTCACCCCAAACAAGGCACATTGCCACTCAGGTGTAGGGGGCTACTATCAGAGGCAGCAACTACTGGGGCACTATGTAGGGATTTGGGCAGCAAGATGTCGATTCACGTTGCACTTGAACTTCTGCATGTTAGTACAGTTAGGGAAGCAGTATCCTGGAATGGAATTCCAGAGTCTAGCGGTTCTGGGGAAGAAACTACTGGAGTAGAAAGATCTTTTACATCTAGGGATCTCTACTGTGTGGGGGTGGGATTCAGCTGCCTGTCAAGGGTGTTTGCGTCGTGGATGCGCAAGTGTCTGCAGTTCGTCAGAGCATTCACCATTAAAATACTTGTAGAACAAGCAGAGGGATGCAACGTTTCGTCGATGGGACAGAGGCTGAAGCTTAGATGCCAGTTCAGCGCCTATCAGATTGGCGACTCTTTTTTGAACCTTGTCTAGGAGCGAGAGACTAGTAGTAGACGCACCAGCCCAGATGTGACAACAATACTCCATACATGGGCGAATGGTGGCCTTATAGAGATACAGGATACTTTCAGGTGTCAGTAGTTTTCTAGCACGGTAGAGAGAGCCTACCTTTTTTGTAGCGGCCCTGGCAATGTTTTCAATATAATTGTTCCAGCTCATGTTTCCTGTAATATAATTAATTTTTGACATTTTGGGCTTTCATAGAAATTCTGTGCGTAGTTGTGTTGTTTGTTTTGATTGCACGAAGGACAGTTTCTTACTAAATTTTTGTTTTTTTAGGGATAATTAAGCAAGTTTTGGTCCCTCGACAAAAGGAGGGTGGACCTGTAAATTCACCCTTGTCCGTTCGTCCGTCCACACTTTTCTCAATAACTACACCTTGAAATTTTTTGAAATTTTGCACAAACATTAAACATGACATTAGTAAAAAAGTATCAGAATTGATTTTCTGGGAAAACTTTGGTTGCCCCCCCCCCCCCCCTAGTGGTGCCTATCAAGTTAAAATAGCTAAAATTGACACTTTTGTGCTTATTAAAAAAAATTGATGATTTTATTTATAAAAATAAACAAGTGTGTTTTATCTCGGGAGGTAATCAAAAGGTTACCAACCTCTGGTCTCGATAAACAAAGCACAATTTTTGGGGGGTAATTTTTAACAGAGATTACTAGAAATGCTATTGTACACTTTGTTGGAAAGGACGAAAGAGAAATTAGTCTTCACCGGTGTTCATACCTGTGTTTTATACAGAACTAACGGGGGAGGGGGCGTGGGCGAGAAAAAAAAAAGTTGTAGCAGACAGGCGAAGGTGGAAAAGAAAGTTAAGAAAAACCTGACACCTTATCGCTCGGCTACGATGGGACAGGAAGTGAAAAGCGTTCTAATTTAGCGACCAAAAAGCTGACACGCAGAAAGTGAAAGTGAATGAGTTCACGCAGATGAAGAAATAAAATCACGCACTTAAGTTTGGCTGTAACCCAGTTCAGCTTTCCGCCGTCGTGAGGGAAATCAGCTCCCGCCAAGAGGGGGCGGGGCTCTAGCAGTATCTTAATGGATAGCAATTGTCTGATATGAAGGGTGATCAAAGCTGATTGCCTTTCAAGACGTGCTGGCCACGAAGGCCAGCGAATCGCTTTTATTTCGATTCGGTTTCGCTTTTACACAGAAAAAGCCAAACAAACACGTGAGAGGGTGGAATGAGGGGAATTTTATAAAAGCCGATCAAAATAAATCTAGATCTGTATTCCGTTTGCAAATCATAGATATTATGATCTTAGGAGTATATAAAAAGTTCTAAAAAAAAATAGTATACGCCCCCCCCCCCCGGAAAAAGGCCTTTGCTGGACACACAAAAACGCGCATGCCCGTTTTGCTTTATATATAGATATATATAAATAAAAAAATGGTTTTGAATTTTTGAAATGAGGATTAGTTATTTGGATTTATCGGACTACCGTTCTTACCTTGAGTGTGATTTTCACAACGTTTACGTTGATATAACATCCGACCTTCTTCAGATATATCTTGTTGAACTTGGGAATTTGGATGGAATTTCAAACGGAACCCTTCATTTACTTCACAAGGGTAGTATGCTCTTGTTCTGCAAGCCATTACTGGATGTCCTAAGTAATTCACATTTGTATTTTTCGGTCGGCCAAACTGAGAATTGAACTATCAGGTGAATATCACTTTTTTTACGATTGAGTTTTCCAACAACTGCATCATGGGTCCTTGCGTCTGAAAAATACAACTGCAAATTACTTAGGACCTCTATCCAGTTATGGCTGATGGAACAAGAGCATGCTACCCCCATGAAGTAAATAAATGGTTCCGTTTGAAATTCCGTCCAAATCCCCAGGTTTGACAGAAACATTCCCCGAGTTTAACAAGATACACCTGAAGAAGGTAGGAGGTTACATCAACCGAAATGTTGTAAAAAAAATAATACTCAAGATGAGAACAATAGTCCAAAGAATCCAATATAGTTTAATTAAAAAAAGTACTTGTCCAGTTTCACCACAACGTTAAAAACTGCTCGTAGAAAGAAAATAAACAGAAAAGTTTATTAAATATTTATGTTTCTGAATGTTTGAGATGAGAATTGCTTATTTGTAAAGCACAATTTGGTAAAATGCAAGTTACACTCTTCTGGAGGTTGGAGGTTCAATCCTCAGTTCAGGTGACACTCAAAATATAATTGCAGATTATTTAGGACTTTTATCTAGTCAAGGCTGATGGAATGAGAACATACTACCCCGTGGATTAAATAAAATGTTCCGTTCCAAATTCTGTACAGATTATTTGAATTCAACAAAATACACCTAAAGAAAAGTGGAGGTTACATCGACCGAAACGTTGTGTTTTCTTAGAACTGCATGCCTGTGGAACTCTGTTCCGTCTGCCTGCTTCCCACCGGACTACAACTTGAATGTCTTCAAGTCCAACGTTAACAAATTCCTAATGAACCGCCCCCTTAAGTAAACACTTCATCAAATCTCCACACTATGTACTTGCAATAACCCTTATCCCTGAGTGGCTTCCGGGCCTTAAGAAGTGGTGATCACTGTGTAAAAAAAACAAAAAAACATTCAAGATGAGAAGAATCCAAATTATACAGATGGATTTACGTGTTAGGTTTAAAAAAAAACAAAAAAAAAAACAACAAAAGCAGTATAAGGAAAAATTACAAATTCATCAAGTATTTTTTTTTATCAAAATTCATCAAGTATTTTTTTTTTATTTACAAGAAAAAACACATTTTAACAGCATTCACCATTTTCTGCTTACATTAAGGGATACAATTCGACACATTATTTATCCATTTATTTTATTTGCGGACTTTTATCCCCATCTTCTCGTTTCACAATGTTTTGTCCAATTATTCCTCTGGCCTTCGTCAGGTGGTTAACTGCGATGGGATAGAAATGCCGAATCTCCTAACTCCATCTTCCTCCATCCTCATCAACTGTCTTCCATAGTGGTTTGTTGTTTCACCACATTTTGGCTAACTAAGCTTCTGGCCGACTTTAGGTAGGATTGAAACCGCTATCTTCAGACAAAGAATTCCAATTAATTAATATACAATTCAGCACACAGTCATCATCATAATACCAGCTAAAAATCATTTACCAATCGAATTTTATAAAAAACAAAAATAGATAAATTTGCATAAATTTTAATGTACAGTTTTTTTTTTTTGCCTAACAGGTAAGTACAAAAATTTTGTGCAATTATAAATGTTTTTTGTATTGACGTAAAACTGAATAAAAACCGAGGTTTTTTTTTTTTTTTTTTAGGGTTTATTTATCGGGGGTATTAATCTACAATTGTTGTCGCATCTGAGCTTGCGCATGTGCCACTAGTCTCTTGCTCCTAGATAGAGTTAAAAAAAAAAAAAAAAAAAAAAAAAACAGTCGCCAACCTATTAGGTCTCACACTGTCGGTCAAACTCCAACCTCAGTCCCATCACCAAAATGAGGCATCCGTGTGCCCGTTTTTCAAGTACTTTAATGGTAAGTGCTTGGACAAGCTTGACATAAATACCCCCGACAGACCTGACAAGCAGCAAAATCTCACCCCTACACTGTAGAGATCCTTCGATGTTGTAAAGCCTCCTATTCAAATAGCTTCTTCCTGCAAACTGCTAGACTTTGGAATTGCCTCTCAGGCCTCTATTTCCCTGACTATACTAACATGCAGAAGTTCCTGCAAATCTGGTCCCAAATAATAGCTATACAACTTAGTGGCACTGTGCCTTGTTTAGGGTTAAAAACAGTATTTAAAAAAAACAAAACAAGAAAAAACAAAAAAAAAAAAACACCTTCAACATATAATTACATTAAAAGAATAAAAATTATGATAAGAAAAAAAGAAAAAGAAAAAAAAAAAGACCATTTCAATAACAGCATCTTTTTTATTTGTCTAATATTTTTCAAAACTGTACAAAATGATTACGTTTCTATGTCATCTATGAATGTTGAAAAGTATTGCCTGTCCACGCCACATCTAGGCAGACAGAGAGCGAGTTATATATCGATACAGGAAAACAAAAGGAGAAAAGAATCAATGGTTGTTTTCAATATTTGGATGAAATAAGCACAGTGGTGGCTTGGGAATTTAAGGTTTCAGGACGCAGTTCAAGAAAACCAAAGTTTTTTTTGTTTTCAAATATTCTTGTTTATTTATTGATTAAAATCTTAAAAAAAAAAATTTAAATGCAGTATAAAAATCCAAAAACAACACAAATCTTAAGTTATTATAATTAGGACTGGGACAACAGAATATTCTCCTTATTGTTTTCAGTATATATCCGACACAGTTTTTTTTTTTTTTTTTCATAGGCATAACCACTTATCAAGGCCAGAGACAACTCGAGAATAAGGGTTAAGAGTGTTTGACACAATAAAATACGCATCAAATGTGCTTGAAAGCCAAATCACAACGTAATATTAGGAAAATAAACAAATATTTTACTTGTTTGAAATTTATCACAAATATATTTCGGAGATATACTCCATCTTCAGTGTGTTGTTTTGTTTTTTTTTTTTTTTTTTTTTTCTTTCTCTTTCTTGCCATGTTGTAAAGTTAGAGAAAGAAAAGTCTGTAATGAGCCGCGCGTTGTATCTCAGTGGTTGTATTTTGAAATGTTTGAACTGTGTGTAGGCAACGCGAGAATGACGTCAAATTAAATTCAAATTAAAACAACGTTTCTATATGAACTCACACAGTTGACGCAGTTAATCTACCGAGAACCACATCACTCTATATAAAAAAAAAACAAAAAAAACATACAAGATATCAGCAGATATATATATACTCGAATATCAAAACAATGAAAAGAATATGCTGTTGCCCCAGGCCTAATTATAATACATTGTATGATTTTCTAACAGTTTTATATCAGGTCGGTGCAAAAATTTTTGCTGGTTTGTAAAAGGGTCATTTTAAACAAGCGAAATTTATTTCATTGTTATGATATTACTTAAACATATCACCGTGATTAATTTATAACTTTTTTTTTCTTTCAGATTATTAAAATATTCATATTTTAGAGTTTCGGGTTTTAGAGTTTCAAGACATGGTTCAAGAAAATCAGAGCGTTTCTCTGCAATATTCTCACCCATGTTAACCTGAAAACTACTTTCTTTATTCAACAGAAAGGGAGTCATCTTCCATCATGATAATGCTTGTCATCACACAGCACTACTGAGCAAAGATCTCGCAGGAGAATTTGGTTGGGAAATCTTACCCAGACTTACATATTCTCCTGCCTTAGCTCCCTTGCGATTATCACTTATTCTGGGGATTACAAAACCATTTAGACGGCCTTAGGTTAATAACATCATGAGGAGATGTAACACAAGTTAGATTCATATTTTATAAGAAAACCTAAAGAATTTTACACTACAGTCCGACAACCTTTATGAACGAGCCACCACTGAATATGAATTATAAAATGGCTGGAAAAAAAAAAAAAAAATTAAAAACAGACATGAATTTTCGGTGGGAATTTTTTTTTTTTTTTTTTGAGAAACTTTGTTTTCAATGAGAATTAATTAAGATATTAAAAAAAAAAAAAAAAAAGAAAAAAAATTTGAGCGCCAGGCATAAAAACAAAACTTAACCTAGATTTGATTTAGGTATAAAAACCATAAAAAAAAAATACTTCAAATAAAAACATTAACCAACAAAATTCAAATAGAAGAAACCGTTTTTTTTTTGTTGTTGTTGTTTATAAAATCCAATAGATACACAAAATGATTGAAACACCGATAGCACAATTTCGGAATTATATTTAAAGCATCCATTTTTCTGCCAGAGATCAGGCTGGCTGAAGATAATGGTTTCTTGACTTAAAATGCACCAAACATTGATGTTATTGCTTTTTTTTTCCCCTTTCTCTTTGCAAAACTCAATCATGTTCTGCAAAGTAAAAAACATAAACAAATCAGGAATGTGAGTAGACATCGTTTGATGAAACAAAAATATCATCTGACTCTTCTATCCCTTTCATGAATCGTCTGAACTCGTAGGAGTTGAATCAAAATTAATATTTTCAGTTTTCAGAGAGAACTATCAAAGTAGAGAAAAGGAAGGCAAGACAAGACGGAGTGAGCGAGAAAGAAAGGAAAAACAGGAAAAGAGAATGATAAAATGAAAGAAAGAGAAATAAATCTCGTCAATGATGAAAAAAAATAAGGAGGTAAAGCTCTATCAATTCGACAGAAATCAGTTTTTTTTTGTTAAAACAAACAAAAAAGGATTTTCAACAAAAATCAGAACTCACAAGGCTTTGCCAAAGTCAGTGAAAATCTGAATTAAAAAAAAAAAAAAAAAAAAAAAAAAATGAAAATGGTATTCTGCTAAAAGACAGAAACCTTACTTCCCAGATAAATCAACCTGAACCCGGAAGATATGCCATCGATTTTCCAAACACTGTATATTAAAAAATTTAAAAAAAAAAAAAGAAAACAAAAGATTTTCTTTTCCTATCACTTTTGAAGAATTTATGAAAAATTTTCAACATTTATTTTATTGAATTCTAATTCACCTCAACATTTGATTTCATTAAAAAAGAACATTTTATTTTTTTTGTGTCCGATTCAACAACGTACCGACACAAAAAAACACTCCACGATTTTATAAAATATCAAAACTTACGATTCAGCAAAAAAGTTAATCACATGTGCAGCAGCTGCAAAAGAGCAACTGGACACACGACTTGCACATTCGTGCGTTTATTGTTCCGTTACTTTTTTTTCCTTCTTCATGAGTACTTTTGACTTATCGAATCAAACGGGGTTAGTCTTGGTGCGTTTACATCTATGTCTCGTTTTTAAAACGGGTCTCACACTGTCAGCTAAGCTTCAACCTCTGTTCCATCGACGAAATGGTGCATCCCTCTGCCTGTTTTACAAGTATTTTAATGGTAGATGCTTTGAAGAACTTCTAGCCTTTGTACCTCCTCGATGTAAATACCCCTGACAAACAGCAAAACCACCTCTACACAGAGATCTGGATGCCAGAAAGCCTTCTAGTTTAATAGTTTCTTTCTTTGGACTGCGAGACTTTGGAATTCCGTTTCAGCTTCCTGACTGTACTGACATGCAGAAGTTCAAGTGTAATGTAAACAAACATCTTGCTCTTCAACTCCCTACTTAATTATTAACTAATTATACTCTGCACATTATGTCCCAGATAGTAGCCTCCTACACCAAAATGGTACTGTGCTTTGTTTGGGGCGAAAATGTAATGAGGGAAAAAAAAAAAGAAAAAGTTATAAACACTAATCCCGGTTGATGATTATTGGATGAATCAAAAGTACTCGCTATATATATATATATATATATATATATATATATATATATATATATATATATACATACATGCGTGTATATATACATATATATTATATATTTTTAATTTCTAATCTAAATGTTCTTCAGCCAGTTTTTATATCTTTATATCCATATAATACCAGCTTTTCTCCTCTTTTGATGAGAAGCATTTAGCTTCGAAATGCCATAGTGTAAAGAAGTTTCTCCTTTCCTTTTATTCTGTTCCGTCCTTATCGATCTGATGATATAATAAGGTTCTACTTAACTCTTGTCCTCCATCTTTTATTTAATAAAAAGTATGTGTGAGGCGAAAACATTGCTGTCACACGCATACGGTTAGAATGCTTCGGGTAAACACAAATTAAAACATAACATTACCCCCCCCATTTCATAAATGGCACTAAATTGATTCTAGCGTCAATACATTCAGCATGTCATAATCTTTAAAAAAAAAAAAATTTACAATAATTGAGCTACTACATATTGTTCTGATAAAAATTAAATGCAGAAATGACATGCATGCGTTTAGTTCGGCTAGATTTTGTAAGATGAATTTGGAGTGGAACGAACACCTTCTCTAATCGTGTCTGATGCAGTTTATTGTTCTACTTGGAACAAACACTTTTTTTGTACGTATTTTTCATTTAGTTAGCAATAAATGTTGAGGTGATTTTAATATATATATATATATATATATATATATATATATAAGCTATCTTTTTTTTTTCTGGGTGTTAAGACACAAAATAATATAAAATATTTCAGAGGGCGGAGATATTGTTTGGGTTGTAATAAATATCCTACGCAATAACAAGTAGATAAAAAAAAAAAAAAATAAAAAATAAAAAATATCAACAAAGAAAAAAAATAACGATGCTTGTCCAGAATTCAATCTAAAAAAACATTTATAGAAAAATCTTTATGATATAATGTACCTGTCACAGAACAAAAATGCCATATTCCAAAAATCATGTAAATTGATAAAACAGTTTGTTGAACTAAAATAAAAAAATTAAATTTTATAACAAAGCGAGATGTGTTTTGATCCGCCATATTTAATGAACCAAGACAGCTCAATTCGAACTACCAATATTTTAAAATCAGTTTTTGAATGGCTACATGGTACTATTGCTAAAAATCGTAAAACAATTTTCTATTAAGAAAACAAAAAACTACTAGACCAAGTTGTGTGATTTTTGGAATATGAAATTTTTGTTCTATGACGAGTCGTATATCAAAGACCTTTCTGTATTTTGTTTTTTTTCTATTAGGTTGAGTTCTGGATTAGACCCCCCCCCCCCAACTTAGTTTAATTGGGAGGGTAGCAATTAAAATTTATTCCTATCATCCGCTCAAAGTTTTATCACTGTTAATAAGTGGTGAGATGGGGGGGGGGGTACTTTTTTTAGTGAGGGGGGGATAGTTAGGTACAATTTAAATTCTCTGATCAGCATAACAAGAATAAAAAAAAAAATGAAAAATGATTTACAAAAAAAAAAAGAGAAAGAAAGGGAAAAAAAGAAAAAGGAAAAAAAAAGAGAATAAAAGGGGAAAAAAAAGAAGAAATGTCCAAGTCTACATGCTATGTAAATGAAGAACATGCAATTTCTTCAAAATCTCTTCTTTCGAGGAATCATACAAAGTAGATGACATGATGGGATGTGTTATGGAATTTTTTGTCTCATTGTAAAATGCATAATACAAGCACAGCAGAAATGGGGCGGGGGGGGGGTCGAGGTAACGTATATAAAGGGAGATAATACAAACCAGGGGAGATAATCAATACAAACAAGAGATAATAATCATTTAAGTTTCAATGAAAAATTAGTTTCACACCTTATGGAATAAATTTTGGAATCTTGGTCCCGTTACTATAAATCACTCATGGAAAAAATATTGTCGAGTGGAAAATCAAAGACAAGGTGAATTTTGGGATGTTTAAATACAAGCAATAAAATAAAAATATAGGGTGAACGTTACTAAAGGCGACAAATTATTTTTGATGAAAATATAGTTGGGAAATCAAAAACAATTTACTTTTTCGTTATGTTCACTTACTGCTTTGTAACCTATTTGTGTTAAAGATTCATATTTAAATTAATTGATTGAAAATTTTTAACGCAAATAGGTCACAAATCAGTAGGTGAACAAAGAAAATAAAAAATTTTTTATCATTATTTTCGTAGCAAGTGCTCTACTGAACTCCAATCTATGGTTCCCCCTCGCCAAACTTACACGAGAAATACTCATCTAGCTGAAAACACTATCAATAATTTCTCCCACTCTTTATTTGTGCCTAAACCTAAATTCCATGAACAAAGCTTCTTTCTTAGAACTGCACACCTGTGGAACTTTCTTCAATTTGCCTGCTTTCATATGGTCGTCTTCAAGTCCAACGTAAACAAGTTCTTAAGTAATCAAATTTACCAAAATTCCACTAACAATTACTACAAAATTGTCCCATTGACCTCTGTAAACTTATTAACCCTTATCCTCGAGTGGCCTCTGGGTCTTGATAAGTAGTGACTCCTTTGTAAAAAAAAAAAAAAAAAAAAAAAAAAAAAAAAATTATAATTGATAAATCTCTCTCTCTCTCTCATATATATATATATAATGTAAATCAAAAAAGTAAAAATCAAGTTTCCAAGCAAAGGCTTCTATAAACTTAAAGAGAATATAAAAATTAATATTTATGTAATAATCCCAACAAAATAAAAAAAGCTCAATACAACCAAAATAGAAAATAGAGCTTGTCATAACTTATTAAATATTACAGCTGTTTTATGTAAATGCGTTTGTAAATGAAAATAAACCGTTTTTGACTAATTTCCCAACTGTATTTCCTTAAAACTGAAACCTGGTACCAATAGTCACGTTAACAAAATATTGTTCATACAAAATATAGAATAATGAAAATGTTCAAATCAAATTTTTTTGAAGATGGGGGGGGGGTACACAAATAAACTGCAAACATTTCAAATTTATCTCATCAAAAAATAAAAGATGTATATTGCATGGTTGAAAAAAAAAAAAAATGTATGATTGAAAATTTGGTAATTCGGCAGTATAGTTAACAACTGTTAAATCAGGAGAACCTCCCTCCCAAAACAGAAAAAACAAAAAGCAATATACAGCAAATACCTACAATAACAATTTTCTACCAACCTATATACTTTTAACGTTCTGAAATTGTTTAATTCTTTTTTAATTATTAATATCTCAAAGCTTTTTTTCAGACGAGGTATATAAAAAAAAAAAAAATCACAAATGGCTGCCAGCATTTTTCAATCAAGCTTGAGATCTTATTGAGAAATTTAAAATAAAAATATAGTTACAGCTCTCCCTAATAAATTTTATTACCGCATTAAAATTGAATCTTCTGTCGACCTGTATACTTTTAATGTCATGAAACTGTTTTTAAGCTATTTATATTATTTGGATTCTTCAGACTACTGTTATTTCGAGCGTTATTTTCAGGTTTTGGTTAATGTAACTGCCAATCGTCTTCAGATGAGAACAGTAGTCCGAAGAATCCAGATAATACGAATAAGCAATCTTAATCTAAAAAATTAAAAATGTTTGAAAGTTTTTTTTTGTGTTTTTTGTAATTTCAAAATAGGTTGCAACATCTCGAGCTTCTCCATTCAGCCATTTTGGTTTTGGAGTGACAATAAGCCACATGAACACCAAAACCAAATTCTCTAAAAAAAATAAATTACGAAAAGGATTAAATTCTATTGCGTTTGGTATAAGTTATTTCTTGTACATTTCATTTTGTTTCCCCTCCCCCAATTGTTAACGATACTGCAGGCTTAACAAAAAAATCAACTAGTAGGGGTGAAAGGAAGGGGATCTACTACAAGGCAAAAAATGATGGAAATAAATTGGTTGGTAATTTGGTGATAATCCTCTGACAATAACAATCAGAAAAATGGAAATAATAAACTAATTTTTATTATTATTATTACAGGCTTCGATAACAAATTTCATGACTGTTAGCATAATTTACTAATTTATAGCCATCAAACTGATTTCGGCATTATTCCGAAGCAAACTATTTTGCCTTTCATTAAAAGAAATTCCATACCATACTCTTTTGGTTCAATCTAAATCAAAAGACAAAAATACAGAAAAATTTGTATGATGTTCGTACCTGTCACAGAACGGAAATGTCATATTCCAAAAATCACGTAAATTGATCAAGTACTTAATCTTTTAACCAAGAAAATCATTTGTTAATGATTTCAAAGAAAAAAAAAAGTGAAATCTACAAGGCTGATCTTGCAAGATTGAATTATTGTGGATTTGTCTGTCCTTGGTATGATTCTTTGTGATAGAGATTCAAGACAGTCCCTTTTTGCTTACTCATCAAATTTGATTTTCTTAGCAAAAAATAAAAATAAAGCTTCTTGATCAATTTATGTGATTTTTGGAATATGACATCTTTGTTTAATGATGGGTAAGTTTGTTTTCTGTATTTTTTTTTTTTTATTAAATTAAATTCTAAATAAGAACGTTTTTTAGAAACATTTTTGGTTAAAAATCCGTTAGATGTAACGTTAGGATAAAACATTGATCTAGGTAATCCCCCCCACCCCCAAAAAAATGACTATGTGTAATGAAATAGAAACTTAATGTTGCAATGCTAAATTTTGAATTCTCACTCTTTCTCCACCACCTTACCCAGCCCATTCATCTCTCTGAACACATGCATAGTGTTCCAAATTCCAAATTTGTACAGGAAAACAATAAAATAAAAATTAAAAAATGGCTGAACTTCCTGGTGACAAAACCCGGCCCAATTGAACCCCAGAGATAAATAATTCTTTTTTTTTTTTTTATAGATATTCATCCGGGGCAACACTGATCAAGAAAATACCAACTTTATGGGCGTTTGTTTTGTAGCTTTAGACTTTTAGCTGGACATACATACATACATATGCACATATATACAGACAACTGCCCCTTTAATAGATTGCTTGGTTTTACTAAATCATCATTTTAATGAATTCAAAATTCAGCCATGTCTATTAACAGGAGACATTCAACTATATTTTTTTAAACTTAAAATCATGTTTTTTAGAGTAATTTTTCGTGATTAAATAACATTAGGAGATTTACTGATATTGCTTATGGATGATAGCAGCAAAATATATGGACATGCGAATAAGTGGTGCAGTGGATTGCATCCTTGTGGAAGAAGTATTAGTACTGCTTGTCAGATTGAAGATGAGCTCTATTTTCCTGATATGATCCGTGTTGGTAGGAGATGTGGACTAAGTTTGATCTTGATGTAGTAGTTGTGGTGGTGGTGGTTAACAGTTGGATTTCTACGTAAAGCTCAAAAAGATTGTGCCTCAGGATCGTCTGGTCTGCATGAAGTCCTCATTTGTCGCTGTTAACCTGTCGAGATTGCAGATTCAGCAGTTGCATGTAAAGTTGGGGAAGGTTAGGACCAGAAAGGTAGAAATTTGGGAAGGCTGGAAAAAGCTAGTCACCATGTCATCTTTGGCACCTCAACGATCATCCAGACCATGGGACAGATAAAACTAAAAAACAGTTTAATTAAGGAGATAGGTCGGTTTAATTTCATTGTTTTCAAGTCTCAACTAATGTATGTGAAGTATGACTTTTACTCAAGAAAATTACACAAACTATGATTTTTTTTTTTTTTTTTTTACAAAATAAGTTGTTTGGGGAGAATGCCGAAACCCAATTCACTGTAAATTAACGATTATGTTTCTGTATTGCAGAAAATTAAAATTGTATTTACTGCAGTTTCTGAGGATTTTTATCTGGAGAAGCATTTTTGTTTACAGCAATGGAGGAGGAGGAGAAGGAGGATGAAATACTTTTGTAAATTGTCAGCAGTAACTTAGCTAGTAATCTCAGGAATTAGTTTACACACGCAAAACACATTCAAAATAATCTGGTCATAAATTTGTTGGATTTTGTAAAAATAAAATAAGAAAAACAAAAAAAAGAATGTACAATTTATTGTTTTTTTTTTTTTCTTTTTAGATTGTACTTATTGAAAAAATCGGAAAAGAAAAACGAAAACGAAACAAAAGTGAAAAAGATAAAAATGAAAAAAGAAACAAAAATGAAAAAATGAAAAAGAAACAAAAATGAAAAAGAAACAAAAATGAAAAGTGAAAAAAAAATGAAAAAGAAAAAAATGAAAAAGAAACAAAAATGAAAAAGAAACAAAAATGAAAAGTGAAAAAAAAGAAACAAAAATATTTTTAAATTGTAAAAAAATATTTTAAAATTGTAAAAAAAAAATAATTAATTCTTCAGATCTTCTGGTGCATTATAAGCGAATTTCTAATAACGACAAAAAACATTAAATATTACCTATGATGAGTAAAAATTAAAAAAATAATAAATTTTTCGACTAATGCAGTTAGTTTCTTAAAATAAGTTTCTTCTACTACTGCTTCTAATTAAGAGTAATAAGTCAGTTTGTCATACAGAATTCTGTATGACAAACTGATTTCTCTCCCTTGTTTTAGACGCTTTCAAACTAAAAGATGGTGAATCAATATTTTATTTTTACTTGTAATTATTTTTTGTAATATTTTGTAATTTTTACTAATTGTAACAAGTAAGTATGTATATAGTGTTCTTTATTTATTCAAAATGCATCAAACAATTTTTTTTTAAATACACTTTTAACGCACAAGCATCGATCTTTTAAAACTTTTTTTTAATAAATTGAGAAAAAAAAAAAAAAAAAAAAAAAAGATTGCAGAGAAAACATAAAATGGTCATCTGTTCCAAATTCTAATTAACCATCAGCAAAACATTAGTTTTATTCAAACATTAAAATTAAAAAATTGACAATCTGATTAAAAGGGGATCATTTAAAAAAAAAAAAAATGCTAATTATATATATATATATATAATTATTTTGACAATCAAACAATGTTACAGTTCACACAGACCAGAAGTCCAAGACTCGAGTTTCACTCTCATTTGGCCTCAGCAGTTGAACATATCCAAACTTAGGATTCAAAACCCAGAATCGCTTGCATGTGAGGCGAGCACCCTGACACATAGTCTATTGACTAACACAGATCAAGCAAACAGCTGATAAGTCCAATTGTGGAATATACCTACTTCTTTGCAACATGAAATCATCCAACCACTAAGAACCCAGGTCGATGTCTCACAAGTAGGATTTTACACTTACGAGAATAATGTCATCCAATATAAGAAATATGGGGGAGCCAAAGAGAATTAAATTCTTTACAAGGAGACTTATCTGGATACTGCACAGCTCTATAATTGAGGTGGAGTTTATATATAAGAGAAAAAAAATAAAAAACGACAAATATAAAAATATATACTAATGCATATAAATTTTATCGTTGATTCAATAGGGAGACTACATCAATTAGGGATGCTCTTTGTACCTAGGTATTTCGAAGCCTACTGCTTCTCATCAGAAGTTGTTAGTTAATATATTAGAAACGTGACGTCTAGCGATAACTACATTAGGAACGAAATAATGGGGCGTTGGAGAAAGAGAGCAAAACATTGTAAATGTGGAGGGAGGAAGATAATTAATACGATATAGGGTTAAAAATGAGGATATCACATAGTTGATATAAATTATTTTCAATGTGGTTGAGGGGTTTGCCATGGTACGTTATAGGGTATGTGTTCAGTAAGTGTGTCTATATGTAGAGATGTACATTTAATATCGGGAAACAATAGAAGACTGGAGCGATACGATGCAAAAGTAGGTGCTCTTATAATCATACTAGCCTGGGTACCCAGCGTTGCCCGGGTGTTTGGAGGTGAGTATTGAGCAAAAAAATAAAAATTAAAAAAAGTGGTAGTAGGCAGGCAGGCTCGAACCCATACCGCAAAAAAACGTGAAAAAAAAACCCCTGACATCTTTGCTGTTGCGCCCATCGCCAAACCGGAAGTTACGAATGTTTAAATTAAGGCTAATCAATCGAAAAGAGGGGATGATTTTCGAAAATATCGGCGAAAAAAAGTGACCCCTCTTTGTAGAAAAGTGCCCAGTTGAGGATGAAGGAATATATATATATATATAAGAGAAAAAATAAAAAACGACAAATATAAAAATATATACTAATGCATATAAATTTTATCGTTGATTCAATAGGGAGACTACATCAATTAGAGATGTACGATAAATATGCTCTTTGTACCTAGGTATTTCGAAGCCTAATGCTTCTCATCAGAAGAGGAGGGAAGGTGCTAGTTAGCATATTAGAGGTGTGATGTCTAGCGATGAGGAATGAAATAATAAGACGTGAGAGGAAGAGGGTAAAACATTGTAAATGTGGAGGAAGAAAGAAAGAAAGAAAGAAGTACAGTAATTAATGCAATATAGGAAGAAAATTTTAGTATACATTTTTATATTGTTGTTTTTTTTTTATTCTTTTTCTTCTCTCTCTCTATATATAAGAGCAAACAATTAATAAAACATGTTCAAAAACATCTTGAAAAAGAGTTAAAAACATTTAATCTGAAAAGGAAGCACTTAATAAGTGGATAGTCCTTAATCCGCGGAGTTTCGAAGAAATACTTTCCTTCTCATCAGAAGGTAGGAATTAGCAAAATGTGGGATCGGATTTTGCATACAAAATACATTCACATGAAATATTCCCTCTGCTTCACTTTTTGTTATCGAGTAAGATCTTTGACTTACTTGAAATTTCATCAAATACTTTGTATGCAAAATCCGATCCCGCATTTTGCTAATTCCTACCCTCTGATGAGAAGGAAAGTATTTCTTCAAAACTCCGCAGATTAAGGACTATCCACTTATCAAGTGTTTCCTTTTCAGATTAAATATGTTTTTAACTCTTTTTTAACATGTTTTATTAACTATGTGCTCTTATTATAAGCTCTATCTCCTATTTGGTTTTATCGAGCTTTTACATCTGGTTGAGATTACTTTATAAATATTAATTCTTCGGATCATTTTGGTAAATGTAAAAACAAACACACATATATACACACACCCTAGACTTTTTTAACTCATTAAATGGTCCCCCCCCCTCGCCAAACTTTCACAAGAAACACTTGTCTAGCTGAAAACACTATCAATAATTAATTCCTCCCACTCTTTATCTGTGCCTAAACCTAAATGTAGATTCCATGAACAAAGCTTCTTTCTTAGAACTGCACACCTTTGGAATTGTCTTCCGTTTTCCTGCCTTCAAGCTGACTACAATATGGTTGTCTTCAAGTCCAACGTAAACAAATTCTTGATAAGCCGTTCCCCTTAAGTTAACAAATTTACTGTATTTCCATTACTGACAAATACTATATTGTCAAATTGACTATTGTACACTTTTCAACCCTTATCCTCGAGTGGCCTCTGAGCCTTGATAAGTGTTGATGCCTATGTAAAAAAAAAAAAAAAAAAAAAAAAATGGAAAAAGTTATAGCTGTTGATTTAGAATAGGTGCTTTATACAAAACTAATGATTAAATATGGCTAAATTTGTGCTTATTTTTGCATTCAACACTAAATCCCTATTAATCCCTAACTTTAGATCTGACCTTGGTACATCCCTATTTACTTGCCTCCCCGCAGAAGCAAAATTCCTATCGTGTGGAGTATCCAACTCCCCCAAAGAAACACTCTGGATTGGAACATCAATAAAAAAAATTCCCTCAATCTAGAAAATCTCTCGTTCACTGACTGAGGACAGAACAGATATTATGCCTCGATTCCAGTCTGAAGGCCGAGCAAGTCATTTCCAATACTGGCCGTTTTGTCCCCAATTCAAGAATAAAGCCTGCCACGTGCAAGCATTGGCTGACCAAAACAGATTGGAGACATTTGGAGACATTTTTTTGATATAATTTGTAATAACAAAACCATGATTTCTGTTATTATTTTAAAACATAAAAAAGCATTTTTGAATTTTTATTTTATTCCACAATTACGTCGTATCTTTAAAAGCTTTTTAACGATTATCCCCATTAATATTTTGAATGATGATCCCCATTAATTTTTAATGATGATCCCCATTAATATTTTGTAGATGATCCGCATTAATATTTTTAATGATGATCCCCATTAATTTTTAACGATGATCCCCATTAATTTTTAATGATGATCCCATTAATATTTTGAATGATGATCCCCATTAATTTTTAACGATGATCCCCATTAATCAAAGTGAATAAAAATTATTCAGATATTTTTCATTTCCAAAAACTATAAATTAGCATAAGATATTTAATTTACTTTTAGTGTTGTAAAGAAATTCTTGGTATGTGTTTATATTAGTGGTCTTTAAAACCAACACATTTCAGGTGAAAACATCATTTACATACTTACATGTCCTGTCAAAATTAGCATAAATTCAAAAATTGCCGAAAAAATGATCCAGTAGAAAAAAAATTACAAGTAAAAATAGAATTTATTGAACTTTTTAAGTTTATTGTATGTTTTTAATGTAGAAAAATTGTGTGACCGATTCAGTATGACAAACGAGGGAGATAACCCTTGACTTAAGTTGATAAATTAATGGTCCACTATTTTTAAAAATCAATGAAATTCAGAACGTAGTTGTATGTGATTATTTTGTTAAAGATGCATCTAGCACATCTTTTACTGGGTCATTTTTAGTAATTTTTGGAGTTTATACTAATTTTGCCATGATTCGTAAGTACATAATGTTTTCACCTGAAATGCGTTGGTTAACAAGATCACCAATATAAACAAGCACCAAATATTCTTTCTGTAAGACGTGGTGTTAGAAAAACATATTTTCATTTAAAAACAAAATTTAGAAACGTCTGCTTTTTTCTTTTTTTTTTTTTGAATAACATCTGTATTGGAAATTTAAACAAAATAAATTCTCAAGACAAAAAAAAACAAAAAAAAAACAAAAAAAAACAGAATCTGCTTAAAAAAAACAGATTTCATTTTTCCTTACTGACCATATCACCGTTTTCTCTCCTCAGCCTTTATCTCCGACATAGGGGGGAGGAAGGAAAAAAAAAAAAAAAAGCACAATTTTTTTTTCCTGCATTATACTAGTCCCCATTTCATGTATTTTTTTTTTTTTTTAATAATTATTTAAACTAGCGGGACCTATGGAAATTCCACAGTATCATCTTTCACATGTAATACAATGCTGGTGGGTATACTGTGGACATTCATCGTGAATGAAGACCTGCAATATCATTGTTTTGTTAAAACTGTAAAAGTATTTTTTCTAAGTATTCCAGTTAATGTAGTGTCAGAATATATCTGGTTACTACGGTTTATCTCCTATAAGAGTCTGTGACATATTTCCATTGTATGGACGCCCAGCGCGAACATAAAGCACACAATATCATTAGACCATCTTTAGACAGAACAGATACCCTTGGATCCTAGCCAGAAAACCGAGAAGGTAAACTTTAGTTTCACGTACGGTTCAAAAACTACATTTCTTGGGTTTTAATTTTTTTTTTTTTTTTTTTACATTGTGTCTTCGGTGATCGGGAGATCCTATTTATTAAAAAGTAGGATAGAAGGTGATAACATACTACAAACATTAAATTTATTTATATATATATATATATATATATATATATATATATATATATATATATATTACTAATGATTTAATGTTTGTAGCATGTTATTTACTTTCTATCTGCTTTTTTTTTTAATAAATAAGATCTCCCGATCGAATAATTTATAATCTGTTAACTATGACACACGTACGTACGTTAAAAGGTACTAAGATATTAATATGTAGATTGAGTTTTCTTAAAACCAGTTGGAAATTACTTTTAAAAAAATTGTTTTTTTTTAAATTTTGTATTAAAAAATCCAAAAGCAAAACTAAAAACTTATTTTGGAGTCCACTTAAATTTTTGTATTAAAGAAAAAAAAAAAAAATAATATCCACCAAAATTTAAAAACTAACAAAAAACAAAACTAAGTTTTATATATATATATATATATATATATATATATATATATATATATATATATATATATATTTTTTGGTCAATTTAAATTTATCTCTCCGATCTGGTCAGAATGATATTTCAGTTAAGGTGGAGAGGGGTTAATTAAATTGTGGAGTTGAAAAAGCGTAACATAGCGTGGAGGCGCATATGTAAACGCATGTGAAGTGACGTCACCGCTAAAGGGAAAACGAGAAAGAGAACGATAACGAGGGAGACGAGATAAACGTTCGAGATCTCGTGGCAGACGTGGAGAACGTTCTAGATCACGTGGGTGACGAGATAAACGTTCGAGATCTCGTAGCAGACGTGGAGAACGTCCTAAATCACGTGGGTGACGTCACAGTTGTATCAACGAGGAAGTAGATGTTGCTGCTACAAAGAACAAGCGAGTTGGAGTTATTTCCTATTCTTTGTCTTGGAAACTACACACAATGTGCGTTGGTCCATGGACAGTGTCACATAAGGAGGAGAGATTTAAATTATATTTTATTGCAGTTGACTGACAGAAAATTGATTTATTTTCACGGTTTTCAAACAAAAGAAAATTTAATTTTTTTTTTATACACGAAATGAAACTAGTATGATAGTAAGAAAAAAAAAAAAAAAAGGGCTTTTTTTTTTCTTTCAACAATAAACAAAAACAACCCCCTCCCCCCCAGTCGTTTGAGATGTCTATGAAAAGCAAATGATAGCAGAGATGATCCATGATTTATTTCTTAGCGTATAGTGTGTCGTCTTCCTCGTAAATCTTTTCATTTGACGCATTTATGTCACACTCGAGATTTATATTCACATTTTCCTTTGCTGCCGCGACCACTTCTTCCTCCTGTAACTTCGGATGCACCTCCGTGTTTATCATTTTTACTTTCATTGGTGGCCCCCCCTTAAGATTGACTTTATCCAATTTCTCCCAGGCAGCAGCCCCTTCTTCCACCCCGCACGTCTTGTCGAGATTGTTCGAACATGCAAGGTTGTGATTGCCGACAGCGTTCATCCCGTGATTCACCTGCTTGTTGACCTTTTCATACAACATGTTCACTTTGTTCGTGTTCCAGTAGCTGTTATTCGCAGCTACGGTCGTGCGGGTCGTCGATCCATCAGCGTCGTTATGGATTTGAGCATAGGACGTGTTCTGAAACAGAACTGCCGGCTCTTTTGCAACATATTTCTTCTTCAACCTTAAAAAAAAAAAAAAAAAAAAAAAAAAGAAAAGTTTAGATAAAAGGAAATACAAGAGATACAAGAAAAAAAAAAATAGTACTTATTTAAAAATTAAACATTTTAAAAATTTAATTTGCAGAAAAATCTTTGAGATGTATATAGCCATTACAGACAAAGATGTCATATTCCAAAAAAAATATTTATCAAGTATTTTTCTTTTATACATAGAAAACTATTTTTTTATATGATTTTCAGCTATATCTATTACACAGCTGATTTTGATCACTAGTTCAAATTGAGTTGTCTCCTATTTAATTATAAAGCATGGCAGATCAAAACAATGTATCGTTTCCTCATAAAACGAAATTTTCTTAGTTAACAAAAAACTACTTGATCAATTTATGTGATTTTTGGAATATGACATCTTCGTTCTGTGATGGTATGAACATCAAAGTTTTTTTTTTTTTTTTGTTTTTTTGTAAACATTTTTCATTATTTTTTGTCTGGAAAATAGGTTTAATTCTAAATAAAAGCACAAAATTTGATATTGATTTTTTGAACGCAAAAACAGATAAGAAAATCCAAACATCTCAACTAGAGCAATTGTGCAAAAGTTGGAAGTTTCAAAAAGTACAGTTAATAAGCAATTTTCATTGAAGAAATATTGCTAACAAAGGAGAAAGTTTATTTCTATCCTCTTTGTGTGCCCAAAAAAATCTTGGATCCTTCCAAACAACCTAATTAATTAGTAGGTTCCTTGTTTAGGTAATGATCAGAGGAGGGGGACAAAAAAAAAAAAAAAAAAAAAAAAAAAAAAAAAAAAGGTTAAACACAAACTGAAGCAAATTAAGGGTAGAAATGAGCTTCGCAGATTCACCTGTGTATAAATGCAATTTTTTATATATGCTTTTAACATTTGTGTTCTTACTCGCATTAGTGTGATTTGATCACTGTTTCATATTGTATGATATTTCGGGAAAATTTTCCTTCCTCAGACAATTTTATTTCAAACCTGCATATGGGGGGGGGGGCTGTTGCAAATGAGAGGATGTTTGCAGTAATTGAAATGGACTTGAAATTAATTTATTTTGTTTTAAATTCTATTATTATTTAAAACTAATAATGTAGGGTTAATAATGGTTAGGGTTAGTATTAATATTCTATTCCATGTTATTTTATTTATTTTTTCTGTGTATTTATAACTTTATTTGGATTTTATTTAAGTTTAGTCGAACGCATATGTGAAGGGAAATTTTAGAAATATCATACGATATGATTGGTTTGGTGTGGTTTATTCGTTTTGTTTTATGGCATATCAACCCTTTTTGGGTTATTTAATGCCGAATCCAGTTATTTTGGAAATAGAATTCATGTTGCAACCAATTATTTTTTAGAAGGTTTTTATTCTCTAAGCTTTTTGTATCTTCAATCGATTCTAATACGGTTTTCGATTCTCAACTTTTTAAAAAAAATTGGCGACTCCTAAAATGCAGAATCGAGCTCAACATGTTTTGTTGTTTTGCTATCGACATAATCGCATTACTACACTGTTTCTTGTTAGATCGTCGAAGTTAAGTGACGTGGAGCCTGTCCAGTATAGAATTGGTGACTATTTGGGAATGCTAGGTGCTGTATATCTTTTTATGACTGGAATATGCATGTGAGCAAGGACTGCTTGTGTATTTGATACTCCCTGTTGGAGGAAGTTGGTGTAGTCAATCCAAGACTTATACCTAGCTATTACATGTTTGAAGCCTTAGTTTTTTGTTTTTTTTACATGGGGGTCACCACTTATCAAGGCCCGGAGGCCACTCAGGGATAAGGGTTATTGCGTGTACAGTAATCAATGAGATAGTATTGTAGTAATCATTAGTATTGGAGATTTGATAAAGTGTCGTACTTAAGGGGGCGGTTTGTCAGGAATTTGTTTATGTTGGATTTGAAGACATCCAGGTTGTAGTCAGGTGGGAAACAGGCGAACGGAACAGAGTTCCACAAGTTTTTTTGTTTTACGGCATATCAACCCTTTTTGGGTTATTTAATGCCGAATCCAGTTATTTTGGAAACAGTATTCATGTTGCACCCAATTATTTTGTAGAAGTTTTTTATTCTTCAAACTCTTTGTATCTTCAGTCGTTAGTTTGTAGTGTTTGGTTTCGTTGTTTCATAGTGGATTTTATCGTTTTTGTTTCCTACCCTGCAGAACATGAATGAGTTTTGCTATGGAAGAGGGAAAAGGGTTACAGTATTAATGTTTGGTACATTTGAAATTAGGAAACCAGTCAGGAAGCGGGGGGGGGGGTGAGATAGAAAGAGAAAGGAGAAATGGGAAGAAGGAAAAAGGGGGGGAGAAAGTGGGTTGTTTTTTTTTGTTTTTGCAGAACATAATTAAGTTTTGCAAAAGGAAGTAGAAAAACAAAAAGCATCAATGTTAGGTGCATTTTGGCGCAGGAGGCCAATATCTTCAGACAACCTGATCTGGTAGCACCAGACATGTTTGAAGCACTCAAGGATAGTGGGTAGATATAAAAAGAAATATAGTCCATTTTTTTTTTTCAACCTTCTATGTGTATTCTATAAACGGACAAAGAATTTTGTATTGATATATTTGGTATTAAGATTATGAACACAAAGCAAAGTTGACAAAGATGAAAAAAAAAAAAATGGAAGATTTTAGAAATGTTATAATGGAATTTTTAAACCAACAAGATAAATAAATGATGATGAATACTATGAGAGGAAGTGGGGAAATGGGAAGAAGGAAAAGATGGGCTGTTGTTTTTGGTTTTGCAGAACAAAATCAAGTTTTGTAAAAGGAAGCAGAAAAACAAAAAGCATCAATGTTAGGTGAATTTTGTCTCAGAAAGCCAATATCTTCAGACAGCCTGATCTGGTAGCACCATTCATATGATACGAAACTTCCATTAGACTATGCTGATGCAATAATGAACTTAATAACGAATTGTGAAGAGAGGGGGGGTCGTATTTACTAGGGTAACCAAAAGAATGAACGTTAAATGTATGGATTGGATGGAATAAACATGGGTGACGTGGTTGTGAAAAAATATGTCAAATGTATAAAAGTTCCGTCTTGTTGAGGAGAGTGAGAAGGGAAAATAACGAGCAAGTATCCTGCTACCACCTGCAAACATGACTTGTTTGGGAGAGTGACTCATCGGAAAGAAATTTATAGAAATTTATGACAATGAATAAAATCCAATCTGCAAAACCTACTTCAGCTATTAGCTAGTTGTGTGACCATATTGAATTTATATGTGGTATATTGTTAGGAGAAACATATATACCCCCCTCCTTATATCATAATGGATATATAGATATGAGCCAGACAGACCTCCCCTTCCCCCCTTCCAAGTCAAGCAGCAGACCTCCCCTTCCTAAGTTGAACAGCGAACAATCGAACGACACAACCCCTCCCTCACTCACTCACTGATCAACTATAAGCAGCAGTCAAACACCCACGCAAACATAGGTAACCATGACAACCGACATAAGGCGATCGTGACATTAAGCGCGGAAAGAAAACGCGCGAAAAAGTTTAGTTTCAAGCTGACAACCGTTGTGAAACGACGGCAATATTTTCTGCTCCCCAAAAAGCAGGAACATGCACCCGCGTGGACGACGCTTGGTGATCGACAAATGATCAGCTCAACTCAACTTGGCAGACGGCCATGAGACCAAAAAGGGACATTTACTCCAACATGGAATTACCTTGGTCAACATAATTTAACAAGAGCCATTCTACTGAGAGCTTTGTTAGGACAAACCGCATATCGAAGACGATGAAGAAAGTAAAAAAAGTGATAAAGAAAACTAAGAACATTATCACGTCATCAAAATGCGCGTGTCAGGGGAGAAATTCCAACCAAAAAAGCTGAGTATAGATAGGAAAAATTGTTTTTATTTTATTAATTATATATGTATGTAAAAGAACAAAAACAGAAATGTTGAAACCAAGAAACTCCAGCATCCATCCCTGAATCCTATATCATTCCCATTAATAGAGATTCTTACTTTCTATAAGTATTAATTTTAAAGTTAAAAAAAAAAAAAATTTTTTTAGTAGTTGTTGATATGTACAAGTCCATAGCCTGCCCCCTGGATAATCATCGACCCCAATGGTTGTGTTATGATTTTCTCTCCATCGTCGTATTTCTTTTCTGGCTGTGCCATCTCTCATACTGGCTATTACAAAGAGCGCGTAAACGGGTGTAGTAATTGTATACAAAAATAAAAACATAAGTTTCACACAATAAAAATACTAACAAACATATTTTCCAGATGACTTACTGACACCAGGTATGTTTGTGCTATTGTGTCCCCGCAGCTAGCATCTACATTTTGGTTAAGTTTCAGCCTTTCAAATATAGAACCTCAGCTTTAAGATTGTCGTATGGCCTCTTCAAACTAGTCTGCCTGTCTACTTCATCTCCAGCCGCCTATGTCACTTTGAATCTACCCCAATGTCCTCCATTATTAGATTCTATAATAACGTAATATTTTTAATATATTAGTAATATTTTTAATATATTAGTGCAGCAATATTGTCAGAGACGTGGTTTATTATCATGCAGTCCTAATTTGAGGAAAAATGGTAGAGAAATAAATGCATTTTTCTCATAAAAATATTGAGATATTACAATTTCTTATATAATATATTAAAAATCTCATTAAAATTGTATATTATAATAATTAAAAATGTATAATATCGTATTAAAAATGTAGAATATTATCTTAAAAGTGTATAATTATTACTATTAAAAATATTACATTAATTTTTTTTTTTCCAAATTTTTAAATAAAATATTCTTTTTCGGGAAATACAAACAAATTTTGTCTTTTATTTAATACTAGCGAGGGGTACCCAGCGTTTCCTGGGTGTTTGGAGGTGTGTGTGGTTATAATAATAAAAAAAAAAGTTTTGATAAGTGAGTATGAGGATTGAACCCGAACCTTTGAAGCAAAGTTGGAAATTAAAGTGTGAAAAAAAAAAGTGCGATGTTAACCGTTGAGCCACCGCGACATACAACGGAGACACATTTGAATTTATTTAATTACTTAGAATTTGCAGGTGCACATTTTAATGTCTTAATGAGGTCAACTTTGACTGCAGGGTTTTTATTTTTATTTTCCCAAGATGTTGGGGGGGGGCAGTTCCCCCTTGTCCAATTTGATTAGTAATTGTCTGATATAAGGAAAATATTTCCACATTGATCAAAGCTGATTGCTTTCTGACATTTCTGGCGATGGCGACCGGAAAAATACCGCCAGAATTAGTGTCGCTTTTATTATAGGAAAAAGTCTAATCCACACGCGGCGAGTAAAAACTGTTGAATATTTATCTTCCCAAAGTCGAGCAAATTAAATAGACAGGCGAGCTCCATTGTTAACTCGGAGATATTATGATTTATATGTGATATAAAAAGTTATAAGTTGCAAGCCAACCAAGCGCTTCTCTGAAAAAAGTCTTTCTTGGACATACACAAAAAGCGAACATACATACACACATTTTGGCTTTTATATATATAGATTTCCCGAAGAAGAATATTTTATTATTCAAAAATTTGAAAAAAAAAAAAAAAAAAATTATGCAATATTTTTAATAATTATACACTTTTTAATATCATAAGAAATTGGAATATCTTGACACTTTTTTTGACAAAAATGTCCTTCTATGACACACTGCATTTCTTTCTCTACCATTCTCCCCCAAATTAGGACTATATGTTAATCAACCACGTCTCTGACATTATTTATGCAATACTCTCCTTAAATACTAATGCCCTGGTACAAGTATTTAGCAATTTAAAGGTACACTACCATAGTTGACATGCTTTGTTTCTTTTTTGAGTTACAGACAAGCTGGTAACAGGATACATAGCTTCTCCAACATGAACAGTCACGTTCCTAACCCGTTACCAAAATAATGAAGACCAGCAAGCCTCACTTCTAGATCTATTCCTAACTACAATACCTGAGGATTGTGTGAAACATACCATTCACTTTGCTTTATTGTTTGACATCACCCTAAGCTCTCGATCCCAACCTGAGGAGTGTAGCGTTTGAGGTGCACACATGCAAACACAAGCATGACAGCCAGTGGCAAACGCACCGAACGATGAGGTCAAAGTTGTCATATCAAGATCTACAGGTGAAAGGTCAACTACTTGACACACGCACCTGTCGGAGGTGAGGCGGCTGAAAACAAAGCAGGTCACATATATAGCCCAGAGAAAAAAAGGAAAGAGACAGAAGCCTACTGTACACTCTTTAACCCTTATCCTCGAGTGGCCTCTTGCCCTTGATAATATGGTGATGCCTGATGCTTGTAGTAAAAAAAAAAAAAAAAAAAAAGCCACAGCAACCGAAAAATCAACACTGTACAAGTGTGGCTCTAATCCACCCACCTCCCCTAACCGCTCTAGTCTCTGGCTAGACACACACATTTATTATGCAGTAACAAAGAAACAGCAAATGCAAGTTTTTTTTATATTTTTATACAAAAACCAGCATAAGAGTTTTACTTTCTCGCTGACGAAAAATCGACTGTTGCTCAAAATGGCAAGATACTTCAGAAAGGCTGATTGGGAAGCCATCAGAAAACACATCAGCGATGCCCCATGGACTAATATCTTTTCTCTTTCTGACGAATATTGTGGCGCATAAGACAACTGAATGGTACAAAGCATCGGAACACATGTTCTCACACAGAAGTGCTGCATAGATTTGTTTTTGATATGATAGAAAAATGAAGTTAAAACTAAAAAAGAATCAGGTGCTTGTGCAGTTTACCAACGACATTAAAAAAAACGAAGATATTGAAAAAAAAAAAAAATTATATTGTACATACCCGTAATGGAATAAAAACAAGAAATCACTTAATTTGATCAAGTATTTTTTTTTTTAGAGGGGAAAAATCAAATTTTAATGAGATCAATCGTATTGTCGGGCGAGGAGGTTGGGGGGGAGGGCCTTAAACAAAAAAAAGGGATTAAAAAAAAACAAAAAAAAAACAGAAACTGCAAAATAAGTGAAAAAAAAAAAGTTTATCTCTGTATTTTGGTGCTTCTACACTTTATCGCCGAAACTGGAGACGCCAATTTATTTTGAGCACCTGTTGATTAGAATCAAAGGGAGAAATCAGTATTTTAAACTATGGCCGAAGTTAGAAATTAATAACAAAATAATTAAACTAGATAAACTTCCAGAAAGAACTGTGAAAAAAAAGTAAATAAAAAAAGTGAAAGAGAACATATATCCGTAATTGTTTAATTGGAAATGTTTCGATTTAATTCATGAAAACGTTCTCCAGTTTAATATTTTTGTTATTTATTTCATGCTTCGGCCATAGTTTAAAATAATGATTTCTCCCTTGGATTTTAACAGCAAGTGCGCGAAATAAAATAGCGTCTCCAGTTTTGTCGATAAAGTGTAGAAGTACTGGTATTTTTTCTGCCCATGCTTCAAAATAATCTCATCAAATTTTGACAAATTTTAAGCAGTGATGGGGTTATCTCTCCTGGCACCCTTCCCTCCTCGTCTGAGGAAATAGTCAAAATGGCTGCGATATGATGAACCTCATCAAAATTTGATTTTCCTCCATGAGGACTTTATTCCATAAGGATACGTACAAATATAGTTATTTTTCAATATCTGCATTTTTTAAGGTCTTTGGTAAACTGCACAAGCACCCCCCCAAAATATAATTCCATTGTGATACTGGACTCGAAAAACAATTAAATCAAATGAATTTTTTATGCGCTAGCAAGGCGAACATTTAATACTGTAGCAAAGTTACTATGTTAACGTGAAAATGTATAACCCTTAATAGCTGCATGGCTGTGTATGTGTGTTTTAGCTGCAGTGCATGGCGCCTAGTCACTACACACCTGTGTGCATGAAGATTTTTGCTATTAGTTTTCTATTCGTTTAGTATTTGTAGATAGCCAAGGATATAGTAACAAATTTAAAATTTAACGGTCAAAAAAACCACATAAAGACAAAATTGATTTTAATAAAAATATCTATTTATTAAAATTAAATTGAATTTTTTTTTTCAAATAAATCAAATAAATTATTCTTCAAGAAATACAGCTTTTTATTTTCCAATGTTTGAATAAATTATTCTTCAAGAAAGTTTTTATCAAATAAAATATTCAAGAAATAGTTTTTTTTTTTCAAATATTTTTCTTCAAGAAAGTATTTTTTTCAAATAATAAATTCTTCTTAAAAAAATAGTTTTTTTTTTCTAATTTTCAAATAAAATATTTTTCAAGAAATAGTTTGTTTTTTTTCAAATAAAACATTTTTTAAGGAATACGTTTTTTTTCAAATAATTCTTTTTTCTTCAAAAAAATAGTTTTTTTTAAAATTTCGAATAATAAATTATTCTTCAAGAAATAACCTTTTTTTCATGTCATTGAGGCTCAATTCATAACCTCAGAGGATGCGCCAGGACTTACCACCACCATGAAACGAAAGAAGAAAAAAAAAAACTGTTCATATTTCCTAAAGAAGAATATTTTATCATTTGAAAAAAGTTCAATTATATTTTAATAAATAGATATGTTTATTAAAATCAATTTTGCCCTTGTCTGGTCTTTTCAACCATTAAATTTTTAATACAGAATAAAAAGCGCCTCTTAAAACAGTGGATTTTCTTTATATATATTCATATATACACACACATTTGTGTGTGTCATGCAATTATATTAGAGGGGTAGAGCGAGGAAAGAGGAAATAGGTTTTCTATCTGTTGGTGTAGACACCAAATATAAATTTGTAATTATTAAAAAAAAAAAAAAAAAAAAAAAAAAATTTCTTTGTCCTTGACACATATATATATATATATATATATATATATATATATATATAAAAACCTTTAAATAAAATACACAGCAAGCTTTATACAAATTTTGTACCTCCAAACATACACAAACTTGAAAAAGTTTGTTAACTAGTAAAGCAAGCCTAAACAATGCAAAATATTCTTCGTATTCCATTTTGGTCTTGGTTACAGAACAGAAGAACTGTGAAGAAAGGTCCTGTGAAGCGTTATCGTTAGTGGAAAATCCAGTGAATAAAAAAACTGGAAACGTAAGCAGCAAGCAGTGTGCTATGCGAAGAAAGTGCCTTAAAATATTTGTAAAAAGATTTTAACCAATATTAACTTCCGACTTTTTTGTGTGCATCTTTTCTGAACTTATGTTCAACTCCTGAACTTACACGGAATTTCAAACCTAAAACTTTATTTAATCCATGAGAGTAGATCATTCTTGTTCTCTCACCTACGATTGGGTAGAAGTGTTAACTAGTATAACATTCTTAGTTGTTATTGGCTGTAGTAAAGATTACACTTTCAAGCTCCAGAGGAGTGTCATTTAGAATTGATTATTAATCAACACCTTTATCCATTGCGCCGCATTTTCATCACTGTTTTATATTTATGGCTTTATCATATCGCCACACAAGCATACTTTACCAGATATTAAAACAAATGCCGGAATAGCTTGTGGTTAAAAAATCTTACATGATATAACTTACCTTTGTGTCATTTTTCACACTGAGGTGTAGAAAGTAGATAGAAAAGAGGAGAAAAGGAGGGGAAAAACACGGATTACAAATAAAAAAAAAATAAAAACACTGATTGCAAAAAAAAACAAAAAAAAACACGGATTATAAAAAAATCCTTAAAAACACAGATTACAAAAAAAAAAACACTTAAAAACACGGATTACAAAAAAAAAAACCCTTAAAAACACGGATTACAAATAAAAAAAAAAAATAAAAACACTGATTGCAAAAAAAAACAAAAAAAAACACGGATTATAAAAAAATCCTTAAAAACACAGATTACAAAAAAAAAAAACACTTAAAAACACGGATTACAAAAAAAAAAAACCCTTAAAAACACGGATTACAAATAAAAAAAAAAAATAAAAACACTGATTGCAAAAAAAAACAAAAAAAAACACGGATTATAAAAAAATCCTTAAAAACACAGATTACAAAAAAAAAAAACACTTAAAAACACGGATTACAAAAAAAAAAAACCCTTAAAAACACGGATTACAAAAAAAAACCCTTAGATTTCACAAAAAAAGCAGATTACAAAAAAAAAAAACACAGATTACAAAAAAAAACCCTTAAAAACACGGATTACAAAAAAACTTAACATGGATTACAAAAAAAAAATAACAGATTATAAAAAAAAAAAAAAAGATTTCACAAAAAAACAGATTACAAACAAAAAACACAGATTACAAACAAAAAAAAACAGATTACAAAAAAATAGCTTGTTCTCTCAGTCATGACCAAGCATAAATCTTAAGAATGTAGAAAATAAATTAAAAATTCAAATTAAATTATAAATACACAAAAATAAAATCTAAACAAAAAAAAAAAAAAAAAATGTAATACTGAATATTCACACAAGTTCTTCATTTTTTTAGTTTAATAATATTTTTAAAACAAAATTTTCAACTTCTGTGAAACTGACAAACTCAGTAGGCACGTTTTAACTAAAGTGAAACCTATCTGACGAAGGAAAATTTCCCAAAATATCATACAATACGGAAATTCGATAGTCATGCAATTGAGAACACAAGCATAAAATGTTGTCAGAATTTAATTCTTATACCCTAACCCTTCTTTCTCTCTTCCCTTCCTTCTTTAACCCACCCTTCTATGCAAATAGTTGTAGACTACTACTGATAGCATGTGACTGTTTCTTTGTTGACGATTGGTCGAGCGATTTTTTTGCTCGCTGATTTAAGCAAAAATGGAAGTGAAAAAAGGCAGTTGCTTTGGTGGTTGCTTGAAAATGTCGAACCTGGATGTCGTAACACATCGTGGCGAGACATCAGGAGGCTCTAGATAAAGGTCCTACTTCGTCAGTTAAATTGTTGTCTAGGTGACAAAAATGAAGAGAAAAATGCTGGCAGAGTTCAGACACAAAAGTCTTAAAAAATCAAAAGTCTTGTCTAGAGGGAAAGAAATAAGTGCAAATATTAAACCTCAGACGAGTGAAAAAGTGACGTTGCAAACAACAATAATTTGCTTGTTCCTCAGGAAATATTCGAAGTGAAAGGAAAGTGTATAATATTCAATGGTGCAGCAAGAAAGAGCCTTCTCTAATAAGAAAAAAAGTTTTCATTCGACTAAACTGTTGAAACTACATAGGTCAAGTAATTTTTTTTTTTTTTTCAAGTAAAAGCTGACAAATATGATTAAAAGAAAGTTGAGACAGGCTCGAGGTGCACTAATCTGAGAAAAGAGGGGGGGGAACGACATGCATAGAAAAAAACAGTTGTGAACAGAAGAGAAATAGCAGACGACCGAGAAAAGAGGGGGGGGCGAACGACAGGCATAGAAAGAAGACCAGTTGTGAAAAAAAAGAGAAAAAAATAAATAAAAGGAAAGAAATGTAGATAGGGCAAGAATGCGGGGGATACTTCTTTTGGTCAAGAAAGCTGTAAACACTAATTGACCATGACAGCCCAGAGTGAAAAGAAGTACCAATGAAATTCCAATTTACAAAGCGACTATTGTTGACTGCCCCTGGGATGTGGGTGGCCTCTATGGAAAAGACGCGTGGCCTTTGTGGAGTTGGATTTGCTTCATTTTTATGATCCCTCAAAGTTAATTGAACGAGACCATTCTGGTTTTAATGGCCCGTCAAATTCTATTAGGCACACGCCGGCTGAGATATTCTACTTATTGCCAACAGAAGAAGAAGAAACAACCCCTTTTTTGGGCATAGGCAGCCTGGTGAAGATTTGAGTGACAGCGGTTCTGGCATCCTGATTGGCTAAAGGGCCGAATGAGAGAAAAAGAAGAAGATTTAGCTTCCGCCCCCACAATATAAGCAGCGCGTTTAGAGAGACCGAGACACGGAGTGACGTTCTGCTTCCCTGAGCTCGAACGAGCGAAAAAGCACCTCATCGATTGACCTGCCGACGCGTAGCCATTTAGTTTTTATCGAAACCGAGAGAACTTTGCAGTTAACAAACGGCCAGTCCCTAACTTAACAGCGAATTACGATTGTACCCGTAATTGAAATACAAGGAATTGTGAACAAAAGAAAACAACTATTGACTTGGTCTTTTCAATTGTTTTGCATGACGAGTCTGTTTCAGGTACTGGCCGCTGACATTCTCATCAGAAGACACGAGGACAAACAATCGGGGGACATCCACCACTAGACGACACGCGGGTGACGTAAGTGTCACAAGTTGAAGATGCAGATTTGTTTGATAAAAAAAAGAAAATCTAATGAGACATTTTTTATTTTTATGCTATCAAAAGTAGGAATGACAATCCTTCTCTCTAAAAAGAATTCCGTATAAATTATCCTTACTTCTAAGTTTTGCTTTAATCTATTCTTTCTCTCTCCAGAACTGTTACTAGAACCCTTAAGGTTAGTCAAAAGGGGATATTTTTTGGCAGTCAAAATACAGTCTTTTATATGGTTAAAAGGTGAACTTCAGACTTTATTATCATTTTCTTTCTCCCTCCCCTTTCAATTTATTTTTTCCCTCTTTAAATAAAAGTTTATAATTATTTCAAGTGCTTTTTATTTTCTCTTCTTTCTCCTTGTCTTACTTGTAAATGGTTATATGCAATTGGTTTTTATAGGTTCTAGTATTTAAATACGTCTAATTTGGCTGTTACTAAGTTAAATTCGGACATTATCACACGAGTTGACCAAGCCAAGTTTGAGAAATTTAGTAGTGTCATCTAAAATATTTGACATCTTATTAATATAGTCAGTATAGTCGGTTCGCCTCACACCAAACTTAGTAATATTATATACTAGCGGGGGTACCCGGCGTTGCCCGAGTGTTTGTTTCCGGGACGGGGGGGGGGAGTTTTAAAAAATGTTATGGTAGGTAAGTAGGAAGGATCAAACCCGGAGTCATGAGTAAAAGTAGGAAAATAAAGTGTGAAAAACAAACAAAATAAAAACATCTGCAACGTTAACAGTTCGGCCACCAAGAAAAGTCCATTCCAGTTGTTTAGGAAAAACAAAAAAAAAAAAAAAAAACAACGACTACGGTAGGTCGGCGCGAACGTGAAAATATAATGTGAATTGTCCAGCACGCTAACCAATACGCCACAGAGCACTGCAGCTTAGTTTAGTGATTTTAAATAACTTCACATGAAAGAACTACGAAGCCAAACCGGTCTTCTCTTCTCAACTGTTCCTTGTGAACGATCCCCAAACGGTGTTAAGTGGTGGCAGGGGGAGGAGGAATTTATAAGAGAAAATATTTTACCACTTCCATTGATCTTAACCGATTTTGGCCGTGACTTCTCAGCAGAAAAAGTATAGATCGAGGAATTTGAGAAATAATAAGCCTATAACACACCTCAGATATTGTTCTGCCGTTTGTGCATATTATATTTGCATGAAATATCTTGATTTTTAATCCTATTAAGGTCAAAATCCGACGGGAAAAAATGAGTTCATTTTATTTATATAGAGATTAATAGAAATTTATAACTTAAAATATTGCAACATTAAGAATTTTTTAAAATTCAATTTATAACATATAATCAATTCTTAATGCTGCAATATTTTAAGTTATAAATTTATATTTTTTACTAGAATATCTTCTTTTCTTTTCCAGTTTTAACTAGTCCTTTACTTTTCCATGTTTAAGTTTAACCATATTACTTTTCATGCTCGCATTTTTCTATTGTAATCCAGGATTTTTCAAGGCTTCCAATAAATTCACTTGTTTTTTGTTTTATTTTAGTCTTATTTTTTTGCCCCCATAAAACACATATGTAATAACAATGTACGACACTCGTCTGCTTTCAATAAAATCCCTCCAATTATCTCCCTTTTACAGGGTGACCCCGCCAAAAAAACGGGCCCCAACTCTAATTAGGCCCAGTTTCTTAGTGTTTTGTCCGAATGAAATGAAACTTTGGTCATAACTAGTTTATTATATTCAAAACATCACATCAAAACACAAAGGTCTTTCGCCTTTTCTTCTCTGTTCTACAGAATATGTATAACCCTTTCTTCCTCGCAAGGTTATCCGGTGTCGCTCGGCTTCGTTACATATGTTCTAGATGACCTACCATTTAGCTTTTGATTTTTTGGGGGGTCACCCTATATTCTGTTTCACTTGCTACTTGTTTTTCCGCGACAGCAGTGAATTAGCAGCAACAGTAATTGGCTGTTACTAAATTCGGACAATGTAAGTAAAAATACAAATAACTATAATATCGTTCAGTTTAGTGTGTTAACACTCAATCATGCACTTCCTGACGAAGGCTTTCGTATAAATCGAAAATTAGAAATTTTAAATAAACATTTATTTCAAAAATAAAAAATACTGCATGTTTTGAATTCTTAAATTCACTTAGTTCTGGGATCGAGTTTTGTTTGAAAACAAAACTAATTGTCCTAATTAGTCGTAATTTATAATTAATTGAACAACTCACTCATCTTTCAACGGAGGCCAGTTGATGAATTTTGAAAAACTGTCTTATTAAATTTATTCCTAGTGTTACGGATGACAGTGGGAGGACTTCTGAATCTGAGGGTAAAAGCTCCCGTCTCTTTTATTTACTAATCAAAAACAAAATATTGATCAGGATTAAATATTAAAATATATCAGAAACATTTTTTACAACAGACCAATATTTGTCTTAATTAAAAAAATTTTATTAAAAAAGCTAACAAAATGCTCTTGTGTCATCATGTCATACGGCAGTGGATGCTGATGGTATATTTCTTTTTTTTTTCCTTTTCTTCCTTTCGTTTTAGTTTGCATATTGCTATTGATGTTGTTGGTCATGTGACTAATTTCTGCTTGTTGATTGATCTGCGTATTCCCTCGTTTTGTTATAAATTTCAAGCTGAAGGCGGCAGTTCGGATTAAACTGGACTGGACATTCAAAATGTGTTGACGTACTATCTTTTCTCCGTCTAAACAGGACGTTAAAATGTTGAAGTGAACTCGTCTAAGTTACCTGGCAAGTTCATAACGTTAAAGTGATTGCATCTAAGTTACCTGATGTATTCGTATCTCGCTGAGAGAAATCTGCTGAGTTAAAGATGGAGAGTGAGCTTGTGTAATATTATAAAATGGAAAGAGAACAAAACAAAAAAAAACTGGTAGTGTTAAACCATTTTCTTGTCGATACAATGCACAAAAGTCTTTTTTCCTTTCTTTCCTCAACTTGCAACAAATCCTCGTGTACTCGATATTATCTTCCACCGTTCGTTCTCGTTCTAAGTTGTCCAACATAAAACTCAACTCAACTTTCATGCTTTAGAATTTGTCCTATTTAACAGTTACCACTTGTGTGCATATACAAATTAATGGCATACGTTGTCCACCAATGAGCGACCTACAAAATTATGCTTGTCTTTCCTTTTCTACATTTTTAGCTGTCATTTTATATGCTAAGCAAACACAAGGTCGTTTACAAGAGTGATGATTTCTATTACAAATATCATAAAATGTCTGACTCCCTGACATTTTTCCTTTTTTTTTTTTTTTTACAAGTCACTTATAAAGGCCTGAAGGCCACTAGAGAATAAGAGTTAATGAGTGTAAGGTGGTCACTGAGACAACAGCTTAGTGATCGTTTTTGGTGGAAATGGGGTAAAATTTGATTATTTAAGAGGGCAGCTCAATAAGAATTAGTTTACATTGGACTTGAAGACGACAATGTTGTAGTCAGTTGGGAAGCAGGTCAGTGAAACAGAGTTGCACAGCTCCAGGAAAAAAGTTTTCTCTATTGAATTTGTTTAAATTTAGACACAGGTAGAGAGTGGAGGAAATTGTTGATAGTGGTTGTAGCTTGACGAGCGATTTTTATGAAAGTTTGGCAAGTGAGGGGGGGGGCGCATAGATTGAAGCTCAGACAAGCACTTATGAAAATAATGATAGAGCAAAGACAGGCTTACAACGTCTCTTCTGTGGGGAAAGAGTTTGCAGTGAGGAGAAATGAACATCGCCTACAAGGTTTTGAACTTTGTCAAGGCAAGATAGGGTTCTCCTGATTTAAGTTATTCTAAAGATGAAGTGATTACGCTGATATTGTTACATGATAAGGGCTGTCTCCTTTTCATGTAAGTATAAAAATAGAGAGATTTAGTTAAATGTAAAAATGAAATAGAATAGACGAAATTCGAACCTCGTAATTTAGGTTTAGAAATAGATTGAGAGAGAGAATTAGAAAATGGAATGTAAAAACAAACCATTGTTTAGCTTAGAGATTAAATAGTTTAAAGAAAAGGAATGTGCATTTGTCAATTCTGTTATGAAATTGAATGAGGAATGCAACTATAGGATAATTTAATAAAAATGTTTTTAACATATTGGAAATAGAGGTTACTGGGAATATATGTTAAAATTCCTTTTGTAAACAAAGGAAAAAGTTTTGGACACGCACTTCCAGAACACGTGAAAGAAGACACATGTTTTAACATGTGTATGACGTCATGGAAAATGGGAAGTTCTCAATATAGTTAGAAACTTTAGAGTTAAGCAGGGAGTCTGAGAGTCTGAGGACGAGAGACGACAGTCTGGAAGCGAGACGGTCACCTTTGAAACATAGAATGTAAAACTTTGAATTCTTGACTAAGAAAATCACTGACTGGTCGAAGAAGAAATAAATGCGTCATGTGTTTTTATAAACATCGTCTTTGTGTTGTAATTCTACCAAAAGGTAAAGTGAAATTGTCATTATATGTCTTATATATCCTGTGTTTTAAAATGTCTTCACATACATAATGTCTCTACATCTCATATCTACAATGTGAACACTAAGACTGTCTCAACACTGTCTCCTCACTCTAAGAGCTTCTACTACACTTCTAAGTATGAACATTTTATATATATAAATCTCTTCATAACACAAACACAGAACGCAACTTCTCTCTTAATAAGACTCTCTAAGACTCACTTTTAATAAGACTTCATAACAATAATAACAACGAACAATAACAATAACAAAAATATTAATAACAATAATAATAATAATGAAAACCACTATATATAACAATATTAACACGTCGAACAGTCATCTCCATGCATAAAGTGTGGATGTTTTAAATCGCAGGAAGTTTGGCTAGCCAAGGAAAACTTGGATGTAAGTGAATAGGCAAGACCACACACAATGGAACTTGGTCCCCTCTCGCCAATCTTTCACGAAAAACACCCGTCTAGCTGAAACCACTGTCAATAATTTTCCCCACTCTTTATCTGTGCCTAAATCAAAACGTAGATTCTATGAACAAAGCTTCTTTCTTAGAAGTGCACGCCTGTGGAACTCTCTTCCGTTTGCCTGTTTCCCACCTGACTACAACTTGGATGTCTTCAAGGCCAGCATAAACAAATTCCTGGTGAACCGCCCCTGTAAGTAAGACACTATCAAATTTCCAATACGAACGATTACTACGATACTATCCCATTGATTACTGTACATGCAATAACCCTTATCCTCGAGTGGCTTGATAAGTGATGGCCTCCATGTAAAAAAAGAAAAAAAAAAAAGAGAAAGACAGTTGACATGCTTAAGTATGAAAACTAGAGAATGAGTTTGCATAATATCAAAAAAAAGTTTGAGCCCTGAACAAGGGAAAAGTTTCGTTAAATGAAGAGAAGAAAAAGAAAAAAAATAAGGGGAGGCAATCATCTTTACTTTATGTAAAAAATGAAAAATAAATTTTTAAAATTGCCCGTCTTCACCCAGAACATACTTACCAGCGTTTATAATAAAACATGATGAGAGCCATGATGATTACAACTAGAGCAGAAAGACCAATGACAATTCCAAGGACATTTCCTGAAACAGATAAGACGAAACATAACCATGACGAAATGTATTTCTGCTGATCATTACAACATAATGACAATAGCAAATAGCAACAAGAAAATTAGTGCAGCCAAAGCAATTAATGGAAACAAATTATTGTCCACAAACTTTGGCATTTTATTTATTTTTTTTTTTTAAATGGAAATCGCCCCAGAAAAAGCTTTGAAGTCACTTGATGTGAAGAGCTAACAAGAAAAGAGAGGAGATGTCTGTTGACCTTAGGCTTGAAAAAAAACAACAAAAAAACAACAAACAAAACAAAACAAAAAACAAAACAAAACAAAACAAAAAACAAAACAAAAAACAAAACAAAACAAAAAACAAAAAAAAAAAACAAAAAAAAAAACAAAGCTATAATTAGGAGGAAAACAGTCAGCAAGAAGATAGTTCCACAGCTTCCTATTCGAGTAGCATCTTTCCAAAAACTGTAGCCTTGTGGAACTCCCTTCCTACTCATGGTTTTCTTCCTATCTATCGCTTTGGTCGCTTCAAGACTACAGTCAACAGGCGTTAGGGTGCGTAGTAGACCAAGAAAAACCTGACTTGAGTGCATAAGAAGTAACTGATATAAACCCTTTCCTACTGTACACTCATTAACCCTTATCCTCGAGTGGCATATAGGCCTTGATAACCGATACTCCTATGTAAAATAAAAAAAATAAAAATAAAAATAAAATAAAAAATAAACACTTTCAACCGGATTGCATCGAGAGCAGGTCGGAGACATTACCTGATGTTGCCCACCGTCGAGTTAGGGTTTAACACTCGCAGCATCTTAAATACTCGAATAGATAATGATGATGTTATGAAGATAATCATCTTTCATATTTTTAAAACTCTTTACATCAAGTGGCTTCATGCCTTGTCTGGAGTGACTTTGAAAATAAGACTAAAATTATAATGACTAAAAGGAGGTACAAATTTTGCACGACATTAACAAACAAAACAACTTTGTACTGTCTCGTGTAAATTTAGAGTCAGTAAGTTACACATTACCCAGCAGCAATATGCTTCAAGAGTCAAGTGTAGACATAGATTACAGGATTTTTTTTTTTTTTTTACACAGAGATCACCACTTATCAAGGCCCGGAAGCCACTCAGGGATAAGGGTTATTGCAAGTACATTACGTTAGTGAGGAGATTTGATGAAGTGTTTACTTAAGGGGGCGGTTCATTAGGAATTTGTTAACATTAGACTTGAAGACATCCAAGTTGTAGTCCGGAGGGAAGCAGGCAGACGGAACAGAGTTCCACAGGCGTGCAGTTCTAAGAAAGAAGCTTTGTTCATGAAATCCGCGTTTTGATTTAGGCACAGATATAGAGTGGGGGAAATTTTTCACAGTGGATTCAGCTAGACGGGTGTTTTTTGTGAAAGATTGGCGAGGGGGGACCAGGGATTGGAGTTCAGACGAGCACCTGCCATGAAATTAACGATAAAACAAGGATAGGCTTGCAACGTCTCTTCTGTGGGAGAGGGGTTGTAGGGTAGAGAAAAGGGCATCCCCCACTAAACCACGAATTCTATTTTGTACTCTGTCAAGGCATGATAGGCTGTTTTTGGCAGCTCCTGCCCAGATATGGCAGCAGTATTCCATCCTTGGCCGTACTTGGCTTTTATATAGATAGAGAATTGCATCAGTAGTGAGATATCTTCTGGAGCGGTAGGTTATTCGGTATGACTGACAAGATTTGTTTTTAGTTTTATTATCATTGTCATATGATGGACTGTTTCGCCACATCATCCCTTCACATCCAGGACTGCTAGAAAATATTAGTTAGAAAATTACTTATGCCTGAAAGTATCCTGTATCTCTATAAGGCGACCATTCGCCCATGTATGGAGTATTGTTGTCACATTTGGGCTGGTGCATCTGCTACTTGTCTCTCATTCCTTGACAGGGTTCAAAAAAAAAAAAAAAAAAAAAAAGGAACTCCGACCTGATAGGTCCTGAACTGTCATCTAAGCTTCAGCCCCTGTCCTATCGCTGAAATATTGCATCCCTCTGCCTGTTCTACAAGTATTTTAATGGTAAATGCTTTGATGAACTACAAGCACTTGTATCCCCTCAATGTAGATACCCCCCCCCCGGACACACCCGACAAGCAGCTAAATCTCACCCCTACACAGTAGAGATCCCTAGGTGTAAGAAAGCCTTTTATTCCAACAGTTTCTTCCCCAGAACTGCTAGACTTTGGAACTCCCTTCCGGGATTCTGATTTCCCAACTGTACTGACATGCAGAAGTTCAAGTGTAATGTGAACAGACATTTTGCTACTCATCTCCCTTCATAATAGCCCTGATAGTAGACCCCTGCTTCAAAGTGGCACTGTGCCTTGTTTGAGGTGAAAACTGAAGAAAAAAAACCAAAAAAAAAAAACCAGACAATACTACAAAAGAGACGGATCTATTGCGTTGTACAGACGTTATGACACCATGACAATTAGCTGTTAGCTTCCGGGTGACAAGATAACAATGGAGAGAATGAGCTGGGAAACAGGCAGATGCAGCCAGTTTTGATAGTCAGCTGAGAATAACTGAGAAAAAGGTTGGACATTTAGGATTTCCAGTCAAAGGTAGATATATTTGAGGCATATAGAGCAGTGTGAGGAGATCACAAAGGGAGTCAATAATAATTTATCCTTTCTTTTTTATTAAATCATTTCAAAATACTGTTAACAGCAGCAAGACTATCGCATTCTATATATATATATATATATATATGAATGAAAATAAGACAATAAAATTGCAAATGAATAACACCAAAATGTTTTAAGTGTTAAATGTATGTCAACATACAGGTAATGCACACAACAGACTGGCGGATCTATTAAACTCTCCAAATGTATGGTGCGATTGCCTTTTAGTGAACAGTAACCAAGAAAAAGACCAGGCATTTAGAATTTCCAGTTGAAGGTAGATATATTTAGGAGACAGAGTTAGATTGAGTTTACTGGCAGATGGGATTGAGCAGATAAGTAGATGACTTGAAGCGGATAACAATGATCTTGTCACTAACAAATGAATGCCGGTTAAAAAAATGTTGTTTGTGCACTTTTGCCACCTCACATGTTAAGAATGGCTTTCAAGACAACGTTATTATTTCAGCATGGTGGCATAAGTGCACAAGTACCAAAAAAAAAAAAAAAAAAAAAAAAAAAAAAAAAAAGAAAATTAATGAAATCGTTTACCTTCTGACATGACTGTGTCTTCATTCGGAAGTGATTGTTGGGCAGCCTTTCCATAACTGCTGCCTTCCAAAGCTATGGACACACAAAAAAAATAAGAGAGTAAAAACTTCAATTTTTAAGTTTGCAGAATTGACGTAAGAAAAAGAAAACATACATAACCATCAAACCTCTTTGGGGATCACTTTATATTAATCACCCAACACATTTCAACATATATTAATCACCCAACACATTTCAACATATATTAATCACCCAACACATTTCAACATATATTAATCACCCAACACATTTCAACATATATTAATCACCCAACACATTTCAACATATATTAATCACCCAACACATTTCAACATATATTAATCACCCAACACATTTCAACATATATTAATCACCCAACACATTTCAACATATATTAATCACCCAACACATTTCAACATATATTAATCACCCAACACATTTCAACATATATTAATCACCCAACACATTTCAACTCCTGATAAAATAAAAACATGTACATACACACACAAAATAAATATGTCATTTAATTTAGATTAGCATACAAATTTACAAACAAAATCTATTATATAATTTTGTTTCTAAGAGTTTAGTTCTTCTTAAAAGAAAAGGGGGTACTTGTTCCACGTCTACCCCATCGTTGCAATGCCACATTTTTGTGTCCGTCTTACAAGTACTTTAATGGAATGTGCTCTGATGAACTCATAGCAATTGTGCCCCCTCAGCAACATACTCCTGACTAGCCTTACGAGCAGAAAAATCCCACCCCTTCACTATTGAGGTCCGAAAAGCCTTCTATTCTATATTAGTTTTTTTCTCCTCAGACTCCCTGTTTCCCTGAATGTACTAACCTGCAGAAGTTTAACTGTAATGTGAACAGACATCTTGCTACTCAACTTCCCACAATTACCTGTTAGATATGATCACAAATAGTAGTCCCTTGCGCCCAAGTGGTAATATGCCTTGTTTGGGGGTTAAAAAAATTAAATTTAAAAAAAAAAAAAAAAAGCAGTATTTATTTTTTCATCATTTTGACCTGAAAAAACATTTGGGTCAAATCTTGACAAGTTGATGTCAGCCAAATAACTAACGTTTCCTTTTAAAAAGCTAAATCTTTTGAAACTCCATGTCGTAATGTGCAAAAGTTTTACTTCTTTCTTATATATAAACATGAAACAGTAGTGTCTGTAGGTATAAATAATTAATATTTAATCATATATATCTCCGAATAAGGAGATGAATTTAATCACAGATTAATTAATCTTGTGGTTCACAGTCTTATAAAATATTGTTGGGCAAAAATAGTTTTATTTAAGACAATCCCAGCCAAATAAAATAGCTCAATATAATAGATAGAGCAAAGGGAAAATTGTAGATTTGATATTTAAAATTTTTTTGCAGTAAAATATAGAATTTTTAAAAACAAAAATTTATTATTCGAACAAGGAATAAGAATATTTTAAGTTGTTCAAATAATGAATTAAAAAAAATTCTATATTTTACTGCAAAAAATTTAAGTATCAAATTTACCATATATATATATATATATATATATATCGATGCTTCCGTTCAGTCTCGAAAGACAAAGGATACCCTCTGTAGGGGCAGCTGAAAATCCATTTTTTTTTTCTTTTTTTTTTTTTTTTTTTTTTTACATGGTGGTCACTACTTATCAAGGCCCGGAAGCCACTCAGGAATAAGGGTTATTGTAAGTACAGTACGTTAGTGTGGAGATTTAATGAAGACTTTACTTAAGAGGGCGGTTCATTAGGAATTTGTTAACATTGGATTTGAAGACATCCAAGTTGTAGTCAGGTGGGAAGCAGGCAGACGGAACAGAGTTCCACAGGCGTGCAGTTCTAAGAAAGAACCTTTGTTCATGGAATCTACGTTTTGATTTAGGCACAGATAAAGAGTGGGAGAAATTTTTCACAGTGGATTCAGCTAGACGGGTGTTTTTCATGAAGGATTGGCGAGGGGGGACCAGAGATTAGAGTTCAGACGAGCACCTGCCATGGAAATAATGATAAAACAAGGATAGGCTCGCAACGTCTCTTCTGTGGGAGAGAGGTTGCAGGGTAGAAAAGAGGCCATCCCCCACTAAGCCACGAAGTCTATTTTGTACTCTGTCAAGGCAGGATAGGCTGTTTTTAGTAGCTCCTGCCCAGATATGGCAGCAGTATTCCATCCTTGGACGTACTTGGCTTTTATATAGATAGAGAATTGCATCAGTAGTGAGATATCTTCTGGAGCGGTAGAAGGATCCCATCATCTTTCCAGCGACCTTGGCAACAGACTTGATGTACGTGTTCCATTTGAGATCAGGAGTAAAGGACAAACCCAGAAGCTTGTCAAAACATGGGGCTTCTCCTAGACGAGAGCCATCCATTTCAATTGATGCCAGATGGGGATCAGAGCGTTAACAGAGCGTTAACGGCCACTGTTAACAGCGAGAAATGTTGTTGAAATTTAAGCATTTATTTTTATGTTTTTAATGTCTGTCAGAGTGATCTAATCATTATATTATGATCCGTGCATGAGATGTGTACACACACACACACACATTATATGATTTGCTGTATAATCTTTAGGTATTTTCACTTTAGTGGTGATCATATATTTAAGGTTTCTGCTTTATGCCTAATCCCAGAGCTGCTTATGAGACTTTATTTAAATAATTTTTTTTTAAAATCATTCCTGAAACAATTGTACACTGATCTGTTGTTGATTGGTTAGTTGTTTTACGGCATATCAACCCTTTTCGGGTTATTTAATGCCAAATCCAAAGATTTTGAAGAAAAATTTTTTAATATAATATATTTGTTGTTTTCAAGTCGGTTTCTACTTAACCCATAGTTGGGACCCTAACAGGTACTACCACTCCGGGTCAGAGTGGACCTGGGAGCAATGGTAATTAAAGGGTGGCTCCACACTCCCCAAAGCCCGCAAGCTGGGGCCTCACCACTGGATATAATTTAAGGTCATATCCAGGACACCCATTGAGGGACTTTTACCCTCTGCAGATCTGTTGTTGAAGTTGAATTCTTGGAGCCTAAATTAATAATTTTTCCATAAATAATATTACCATTTGCTATATATATATATATATATATATATGGCACACTAAATTCAATATCATGAAAAAAAAATCATAGCATCACAAGACAAATATGCTGATAATACTTACCTATTCCATTAATTTATTATTGTCGCTTATTTTAAAACATGACATAAATCATAAATGTCACACCAGTCATAATTATTTTTATGGTAATCTTTTAAGCTCTATTTATAACAAAGTTCTACAGGCTGTGTTGATAGAATACCAAACTTGTATAGCATCTGGTTTCTTTGTTGGCCATTTATTATTTACTAGTAACGCAATATTTTGAATTTTAAAAAGCAGTTTAAGATCTTTGATATTTCCACAAATTCCGCAATGAATTTATTACATAAAAACAAAAAAAAAAAAAAATTGTTGACCAATGGAAAAATCGTGACTGATGGATAGACAATGTGAACCTAATAATGGAAAGTGAATATTTTTATGTTTTACAAACACAAGCACATTAATAGAGCACACACGCACACAATAGCAACAAATATATTAAAACAAAATAATATTGTTTTAAAGATGGATTACACACACACAAAAAAAACAAGTAGGAAACAAAGCCAACAAAAGACTAGATATAAAGAAAACACTTTTTGCAAAATATGCACACACACACACACACACACACACACACATATATATATATTTTTTTTTTTTTGTATAATATATACAGGAATTTACATTTATATCGGTAGTCGGTACCGTCGGTTTCAAGCCCGGTAGTTGAGGACTGCTCTTAATGTCCGCCTCAGGCTCTCTTCAGCCGACTCTCATCTGTCTTTAACCGGAACCGGAACTCTATATATGCACACCTGAAGAGAGCCTGAGGCGGACATTAAGAGCAGTCCTCAACTACCGGGCTTGAAACCGTCGGTACCGACTACCGATATAAATGTAAATTCCTGTATATATTATACAAAAAAATATATTGCTCTTATTTCGAGAAAGGTTTTTTCCCTAATAATAGAGCACTGTATGGGATTTCTTTTTCTACAAAAAAGCACAAGTGTGTATATATATATATATATATATATATATATATATATATATATATATATAGATAGATAGATAGATAGATAGATATTAGCAGGCCACCTGGCATTGCCCAGTCGTAAAATATGCTTACATATGATATTTTGATTAATACAGATTTCGTATTTATTATTATATTGGACCCAATATATAGTAATGATTTAAAAAGATTTAAAAAAAACAAAAAGACTGACTCGTGCGTCACCACCGAGAATCAAAACCAAAATGTTTAGCTTACGATTTACTTTTTTCTTTGGTGTTAATGCCTGAGCTATGAAGACATGTTTACTACAAAGCTAAAAATTAAAACATGAACCAATAACCATTACGTTATGCATGCATATCTATACAGCTGTCGTTCGATCTTCACCTAGCAAATTTCATTTTTTAAATTTTCACACTTTTTCACAGATTTTTCTCTGGCTAAAACCCAAATACAAAGTTTTACATGGGTTCAAATACCCTATATATGAAGTTTTATGCCTGCAGACCAAAAACTGACAGAGGAGTTTGGTAGGGAATATTTTTTAAACAAATATATATAAGCATACATAAATATATAGAGAGAAAGAGGTTTATGTTTACTATAAGATTTTTACGCAAATATTACACAAGTATAAATCATGTAATAATTAACTAAAGATGATCATCTCATAAGAAAAGCAAAAAAACTAATAGGGAATTAAAATGAATGTTTAAAAGAATATGCAAATTAGCTAGATATTTTGCAGAGGAATGCATATTTAACAAGGTTGTATTTTCTTTTGAAATAAATAGAAAAAAAGGGGTTTTTAATATAAATATAAAAAAAAAAAAAAAAAAATTATAGGGGTATAGATAGTATCCATTGAATACAAACACATGATATAACCTTTAAGTACAGCTTGGACAAGAGGTTCCCAACCATGGGGGTCGGAAAGCTATTTTTATGGAGATATATTTCTGTTCCTACCTTAGGAGGTATAACTCTTAAAGCAAAAACGGATAAAGAGATCGTTTCAAGGGAAAGTACACAACAGCTATTTTCCTTTTTCACTATCTGTGAAATTGAACTAAAAATAGAATGATAGGAAAGTCTCTATGGTAGATGTGTATGGAAGTTTACTTATTAAAAAAACAAAGCTTTCTTTTCTCCAAAGACAAAGGAGGAAGAGCTGCTGTTTTATGAGTTGCAATCTATTCATCACACGTTTTAGCAGTTTTTTTTTTTGTTTTTTTTTTACTTTGAAGAAATGTCTTTTTTCTTGAATTTCTTACACGAAGTGGCTTTATGCCTTGTCTGGATAGATTTCCATTAAAAAAAAAAAAAAGGTTATCCTAAATAAAACAATTTCTTTTCGACTTCCGCTTTCTTTTGAAGATATAGTCGATGAAAAAAAAAATGTTAAAGAAAAAAATTCAACCTATATTTAGTACTACAACTACTCCCAGTTGTCACCAGAACGAATTCTACACTTTCCATTTTGTGCTTTCACCGCTCGTAACTAGCTATTAAACACATAGACCTAACATAATCTTCAGTTTACGATTCATAAATAATAACGGCTCCCTTTCCAAACTCTGTCCGTTCTGATTGGCTGAGCTCTGATAATTCTCGTATTCCGGAATCCAATTCTATCCTTCATAAATGAACGGCTACTAAAATTACAATATGGCGTCACTAAGGGACATATTCCTTCGCACAGCATCAAGTTCATTTCATGCTTAGGTCATCACTCACCGTCTTGTATGTGTGTGATGCACTACACAATTCGCTGGGCATTTGCTATAAACGTTAACAAGTCTCAAAATATTGTGCACGACAAGTAACGAGAACATGAACAAAAAAAAAAATATGCGTCGCTAATGGTTCTTATTATTATAGTCTGTGAGTGTGTTTGTGTGTGTGTGTTACAACTTTTGTTAAAACAATTGCAAAAAAAAAAAAAAAAAAATACAAAAAATACTAACTGTATATAAGCATTACAGAATACAAGTTTTCGTGAATTAAATTTACACTTTTACTTTTTTATTGTACTAGCATTTCAGCCCGGCGTTTCCCGGGTGTTTGGATGTGTCTGTTGAGAAAAAAAAAAGAAAAAAGAAAAAGTGGTAGTAGGAAGGCAGGCTCGAACTTGTACCGCGAAGGAAGAAAAGAACAGGAAAAAACCCTGACATCTTTGCTGTTACGACCACCATCAAACTAGAAGTGAATGTTTAAATTAAGGCTAGACACTCGAAAGGAGAGAATGACTTTCAAAAATATCGGTGAAAAAGAACGATCCCCCCCCCCTGTAGAAAAGTGCTTAGTTGAAGGTGAAGATATTAATGTTTTTAGCCAATTTTTCGATATTTGTCGTCTGAAAGGTCGAACTTCAAAACGATACTGATCTTGGTAAAATCCATCGCCTTTGTCGAAAGTTTTAGGCAAACATACATACATACATACATTTATATATTGATAACTAAAAGTTTTCAACCCAAATCGATTAAAAAGCTTGCTCTATCTCTGAATACCCTTTATGTAAAATTTCAAATGTTTAGACCAGGAATTGTCTGAGTAATTTGGTAGAAACCGCAGGTCTTTTTTTTTTAAGTTTGACCCCTAAACATTTATTGTTTTGGGCTCAAATCAAGTTATTAAGTTAGATCCATGTCCAAGGAACCTATATCTAAAATTTTAATTGTTTATACCCAAAATTGTCGGAGGAGTTTGGTAGAGTTATCAAAGGTCAAATCATTGAACTTTGACCCCTTAACAGCCAAATTTCTGTCCGAAAACCGATCACAAAAGATTTTCCCAAATCTCAGTACCTTGTATATCAAATTTCGAGTCTGTAGACTAAAAATTGACAGAGTTATTGCATAGGGAAATGTACACAGGCACACAGATACTTTCACTTTTATGTATAGATTTCTATTTAAGCAAATTGAGCCACAGCAACACGCGGCCAGGTACAGTTAGTAGATAATAAATACCACTACTAATAATATATATTATGTAATAATAATAATATATAATAATAGATACTACTAATAATTAATTATTATTTAATATAATGACGAAGGCCAGAGGAATAGTTGGCCGAAACGTTGTGAAACAACAAAGATGGGGATAATAGTCCGCAATAAATAAAAATCAATAAATAATACTCATCTCAATAATGAATTCCAATTAAAATAATATACTACTAATAATAATATTACATGGTGATAATGCGATGCCTCCGTTCAATTTCAAGAGACAATGGATACCCTCTGTAAGGGTAGTTGTGTGTAATTGTGAGACAAGGGTTGTGCAATCCTCAGCCACACCGCTCCTAAATCGGTACTGCTTGAGTCCAGTGGCGAGAAGAAGTGTTAAATGACTCGAAACAATGCTGAGATAAGCGGAGAGCACTTACAGCACCTGGAATTCCCAGTACTGACCAGGCTCAAAATTAGTACTGACAGTGATCTAACATAATAATCTATAACATAAATCCCACCTGTCTGTTTAAATGTATGTATGTATGTATGTATGTATGTATGTATGTATGAATGAATGAACATCTGCCCAAAACTTTCGACAGAGGCAACGGATTTTCACAAAATCGGCATCATTTTGAATCTCAACCCTTCGGATGACAAATATAAAAAAAATTGGCTAAAAACTTCACCCTCAACTGCGCAATTTTCTACAAGGAGGGGGGTCACCTTTTCGCTAATATTTTCGAAAGTCATCCTCTCTTTTCGATTTACTAGCCTTAATTTAAACCTTCGCCACTTCCTGTGCCACGTTTTTTTTTTTTTTTTTTTTTTTTTTCACATTCTTTTCCTCTTTTGCAGTACGGATTCGAGCCTGCCTGCCAACTACCACTTTTTTTTTTTTTTTGCTCAACCCACACCTCCAAACACCCGGGCAACGCCAGGCACCCAGGCTAGTAATACATAAAAATAACATAATAATATATGGTAGGATTTAGAATGTCTTGTTAATTCCATTCAAGCCAATCACGTCCAACCACCAAAAAATAAAACCTGCAAATCTTGTAGATTGAAATAATTGCTCGGAACAAAATGGGTCGCATTTACTGGATTAAATTTGTACTATGGAAGCCTCAACTCATCAAAATCTTTCCATCACCGAGTAACTCGTGAGCCTATTAGTACTTTATTGTACAGACTTTGGTATTAGCCCAAAATGTCTGATTAAATATCCGAACTAAGCTAAAATCAGATAAATCAATATACATGTCAGGTCGAAGCTAATAATGTCGGACGGAAACTTGTACACGTTATACATGCGTTTACATTGTCTTTTAATCTACAAAATACGATAAAATCTATTGTTACATATGTTGGCTCGCGTATCACCATCGTCATATTTATTTGTACACAGTGATTATTGGAATAATTTATTGGCGCCGTCTGAGAAGTTCTTAATAACAAGCAAAATTATTTGTATTCTTTGGACTATCTTTCTCCTCTTGAGTGTTATTCGCATTGTGTTTCGATCGATGTAACATTTTTTTTTTTTTTTACAGGAGTCACCACTTATCAAGGTCCAGAGGCCACTCGAGGCTAAGGGTTAAGAAGTGTCAATGGGACCATATCATAGTAATTGTTAGCCGTGAAACTTTGGTAAATTGGATTACTTAAGAGGAACGGCTCATCAAGAACTTGTTTACGTTGGACTTGAAGACGACCATATTGTAGTCAGCTGGAAAGCAGGCAAATGGAAGAGAGTTCCACAGGCGTGCAGTTCTAAGACGGAAGCTTTGTTCATGGAATCTATGTTTAGGAGTGGGGGAAATTATTGATAGTGGTTTCAGCTAGACGAGTGTTTTTGTTTTAGCAACTGTCAACAATTTCACTCACTATCTGTGCATAAAACTAAAGGAAAATTCCATGAGCAAAGTTTCTTTCCTAGAACTAGCTGTGGAACACAATACCGTGAGGCTTAATCCCAACTGACTATAACATAAGCTGTCCTCTTAATTAAACCATACCAAAGTTCCACCATTGCTGATCACCACGATGTTGCCTCACTGTCACTGTATACCTAACACTCATTAACACTTATCCTCCTAGAGTGGCCTCTTGACAAGCGGTGTAATAATAAAAATAAAAATAAAAAAGAAATAAAAATTTTTTTTCTTTTAAAGTAAGTAATGATATTCAAAATTAATGAAACTGTATGGAGGGGGAGGGGGGTTAATGATGATGATAAAAAATGTGCAAACAACGAAGCAGCACACACACTTTTTTTATATATACATACACACGCACACACAAATAAAAAAAATAAATAAATAAATAAATGAAATAAACAACAATAATATCAAAATAGAGATGACGTCAGGCCTGATACAGCAACACATGCGGGAGAAATAATTGAAAACAAAGATACAAATGGGATGAAGAAGATGAAAACTGCATCTTGCGAAAAGTTGAAATGAGATGTTCGTGTATTTGTCAAAAGGTGATATTAAACACCCAAAACGTTGTGATAACAAAAACTGACAATCATGCAGTGTAGTTAACAACCAGGAAATTTTTAAAATATTTATGTACACACACACACACACACACACACACACACACACACACACACACACACACACACACACAAAATAACTTTTTAGCAAACACATTAAAATTTAATTTTCTACCGACCTGTACCATTTTAAAGTGTGGAAAGCTATTGCCATGCTTATTATCTCTGCATATGTCATTATTATTCTGACCGAGCTGAACACAAATCAAACAAAGATGGCAATCGATTTTCTTTGGAGATGGTTACTTAAATAAAAGGCTTACTCTACCACTAACCCTAAGTTGGGGGGGGGGGGCCAATTGGACTTAACACCAACAAAGATAAGTCGAACATATGTAATTCTGTCTCTATTTGAAAGATAGCAATGAAATCTTATATTGAAATTAAAAATAAACTTAGTTTCAGAACTTTAAAATTATACAGATCGGTAGATATTTAAATTTTATTGCATTTGGTAGAAATTAATTATTGTATATTTTATTATCTTATGATTTATTGGCTGTTAACTAGAACGCATGATTGCTCAATTAAAATGAGGAAACCAGTTAAAAAATAATGTGGATAATATTGAAGTACTCCTGGCAAAAATATTTAGTGAAAAAAAAAAAAAAAAAACGTTTTTCGTGGTGGGTTATTGTAAATAAAAAATTTAAAAAACAGAATAATTAAGATAAAACTAAAAGTGCTTTGAATGATGGTTGGTGAAATATGGCGAATGAAGTCTGACACAAAAAAACAAAACAAAATGGTGATAAAAATGAAATAATCAAAGTGACAATATCAGGAAATTACAAATCAGAAATGAAATGAGAAAAAATATAAAAATGGCAGATTTTATTGGGTGTCAAATATTTTGTTAGACATTCGTAAGCTTACGTTTCTGAATTTTTTTTTTAGATGAAAATTGATCATGCCACATCTGGGCTGGTGCATGTACCAGTAGTCTCTCCCTCTTAGACAGGATTCAAAAAAAGAAAAGCAAAAAGAACAAAAAAAAAAAGAAAAACAGAAAAAAAGTAAGAGAGAAAAACGGAGAAAAGAAAAAAGGAGAAAAGAAAAGGAGAAAAGAAAAGGAAAAACGAAAAAAGAAAAGGAAAAAAGAAAACGGAAAAAGAAAACGAAAACGGAAAAAGAAAACGAAAACGGAAAAAGAAAACGAAAACGGAAAAAGAAAACGAAAACGGAAAAAGAAAACGAAAACGGAAAAAGAAAACGAAAAAAAGAAAACGAAAAAAAGAAAACGAAAAAAAGAAAACGAAAAAAAGAAAACGAAAAAAGAAAAAAGAAAACGAAAAAAGAAAACGAAAAAGAAAAAAGAAAGAAAAAAGGAAAAAAAAAAGCAAGAAAAAGAAAGAAAGCAAGAAGAAAAAAAGAAAATAGAAAGAAAAAAAGAAAGAAAAAGGAAGAAAGAAAGAAAAAGAAAAGAAAAGAAAAAAGAAAAAGAAAAGAAAAAGAAAAGAAAAAAGAAAAAGAAAAAAAAGAAAAAAAGAAAAGAAAAAAGAAAAAGAAAAGAAAGAAAAAAAGAAAAGAAAGAAAAAAAGAAAACAAGAAAAAAAAGTCTCAAATCTAATAGCTCCTCTACTATCAGCCAAGCTCCAACCTCTGTCCCATCACCACATACATTCTTGTATCTGTATTCCCAAGTTCGACAGAAACATCCTAGAGTTCAACAAGATACACCTGAAGAAGGTCGGAGATTACATCAGCCGAAACGTTGTGAAAAATTACACTCGAGATGAAAACAGTAGTCCGATGAATCCAAATGATACTTTTGAGGTGTAAGTCATTTTAGTTTTAGAAGAGAAATGTTGATCCAAAAGACAACATAGTATCAAGCCTTAGAAACTTAAATACTGGAATTCTAAGAGATTCAGTATATGTTATGGGTTGATTCTGGCTTCTGATTGGTTGCTAACAAAGCATGGTTCCGTCTGATTGGTCAATTCATATCATCCTGTTTATAAATATAAGCATGCAGTTTTTTTGTAACCATACCCTCCATAAGTTACACCAAAAATATCACAACAATTACACAGAATCCAATTATTCAGAGTTCGATACAATGCACAAGACTCCTTAATAAGTTTTCAGAATTTTTTGTACAAGCATTTAAAATTGTTGCAGCTTCTTAAAAATTCAGTGTGTTATTGTTACACATCTTATGAGATAACTGACCAATTTTTATGATTTCAGGTTTAAATAGACAGCTACAGCAGAAATTGGAATACACCCTACTAAAGCCCGATTGCCACAGCTGGTGAATTTCAAAAATGCAATCTGGATGTGAGGGCACTTTAGAAGGACGATATGCAATAAAATTCTGTTTTAAACTTGGAAAAAATGTCACAGAGAAACATGTGGAAGGATTTAGACTGCTTTTAGATTATCTTGCAAGAATCGATCATCAGTTTTTGATTCGTTTGGTTCAGTTGTTTTACGGCATATCAACCCTTTTCAGGTTATTTAATGCCGAATCCAGTTATTTTGGAAATAGTGCTCATGTTGCATCCAATTACTTTGTAGAAGATTTATATTCTTCGAGCTCTTTGTATCTTCAATCACTAGTTTGTAGTGTTTGGTTTCGTTGTTTTATAGAGGATTTTTTCGTTTTTGTTCCCTACCCTGCAGAACATGAATGAGTTTTGCAATGGGAGAGGGAAAAGGGTTACAGTATTAATGTTTGGTACATTTTAAGTTAGAAAACCAGTCAGGAAGTGGGGGAGATAGAAAGAGAAAGGGGGAAAAAGGAAAAGAGGGAAAAGGTGGGTTGTTCTTTTTAGTTTTTGCAGAACATAATTAAGTTTTGCAAAAAAGAAGTAGAAAAACAAAAAGCATCAATGTTAGGTGCATTTCGTTGCAGGAGGCCAATATCTTTAGACAGCCTGATCTGGTGCTACCAGATCAGTTTTTGAGTGGCATGAGAAATTCAAGAAAGGCAGGGAGTCTGTGTGGGAGGAGTAAGGAAGTCAGAACACCAGAGTTGATTGGCTAAATGAAGAATTTCATGAATAAGAACCGTCGTATGTCTATAGAGACAATAAGTGCACAGTTTGATGTCAGTGTGGGAACTGTATACACAATTATTCGCGAAGAACTGAAGATGCTAAGTCCAATATAAGTCTGAGACAACAGTGTAGTGATCATTAGCAGTGGAAATTGGGTCAAATTTGATTATATAAGGTGGTGGGCTTTGTTTACATTGAACTTGACGATAATATTGTAGTCAGTTAGAAAGCAGGCCAGCAGAACAGTTCCACAAGCAGGCAATTCTTAGGTCTAGTATTTAGTAAAATTCACTTTGTTACACTCTTCTGGAAGTTGAAGTTCAATCCTCAAAAATATAATTCCGAATTATCTGGTCTTACTTGATAAGACTTACCTGAAGTTGAGAGTTTACATTAACCAAAATATGTTGAGAATAGGATTTTAGGAAAATTAATTTGTTTGAGTTTTTAGATGAGGATCGATAATTTATTATTTGTTTTTGTCTTGCGTGTTGCTATCGCGTTTCGGTTGGTATAATCTCTAACCTTCATGTACAAGGTGCCTTCAATAAGTTTCCAGACTTTTTTTTAGTATTGACATTTTTATTGATAGTACACATGAAACTCTAGTCTCCTTCGATCAAACCTTATTGCTTTCTGGATGTCTTGGCACGAAAGGCTGAGAACACAAATTTGCTTCCACAATTTCGCTTTTTTATATGGAAAAGCCAAAGAAACACGCGTAGACAAAAAACATATTGCAAAAATAGCGTGTAAAAGTCACCCAAATTAAAGATACACGCAACCTCATTTCGTAAATCGTAGATATTATAATCTAAGTAGCATATAAAAAGATCTAAGAAACAGTGACCCCCATCTGAGAGCCCTTATAAAAAAGCCTTTGCTGGACATACACAAAAAATGCGCGCGCGCACACACACACACATTTTGCCTTTTATACATACAGATTAATTTTTCATTGAATTATTTTCGTATTGATGGAATATATTTTTAATAAAAAATTTGTGCAAAAAATTAAATAAATAAATGAATAAAAAATCACAAAATGATGATTCTGACGATAGCACAGTCCTTATTCTGCATAAGTACAAATTTATTTTGTAAATTCGCTTTTATAGATTTATTTAAAAACATCTTCAGTTTTCCAATATGTAAAGTTACCTTGTGAGATTTGAAAGGTTAGTCCTAAATAGCATTTAAGCTGACATATCACATTTTGATTCTTAACCCATTAAGGTCCCACTCTCCTATAAATAGGACACCAAATAATTTTTTTTTCATCTATAAGATAATATATAATAGTACTGCTTACTGAATGAGAACAGTAGTTTGAATTCTCCAAATAATACGAACTAGCGGGACCTGTGGAAATTCCACAGGGGACTCATTCATATGTATTATATTGGTGTTGGCATTCTGTAGATATTCAGCGTAAACGGAGATGCTCTGATATTATTGTAGCTCTTTTGTTAAAACTGCAAAAGTATTTATCTAAGCTTGCAGAAATGCCCAGTAAAGCCCGGTCATAAAGTACGCTTAAATATGATATTTTAATACATGCAGATTTCGTATATATTATTATAGAGTTAATGTTCTATCGATTTTTATATATTATAAAGTTATGATTTCAAAAATAACAAAAATATATCCATATGACTTGGGTGCATTAGCTTAAATCAAAACCGAAATAAAAACTTATGAAAACTTGAGTTCCTTCAGCCATAATCAAAGCCGAAACCAAAACTTATGAATAATTCTTGATAAAATTATTTATAAAAAAAAAATTATTTATAAAAAAAAAAAAAAAAAAAAAAAAAGGAGATTGTTCCTGATATTCATAAATGACCTCCCCGACAAAATTGCCTCTGAGATAGGTATATATGTTGATGACACTACACTCTATGGCAGGCACGACAGGAAGACGAATGAACACATTTCTAAAGAAATGGCAGAAACACTAGAGGAAGACCTCCAATCTGTGGTGGAATGGGGACAAAAGTGGTTGGTTGCATTCGATGCCGCCAAGACTAAACTAGTTTCATTCAATAATTACAAGAAACCCTCTCTACCACCTATAGCAATGGCCAATGACTATCTGAGAGTACATCTTTCAAACTCCTTGGCCTAACGTTCACAGGAAACGTGAGTTGGAACAATTACATTGAAGGCATTGCCAGGGCCGCTGCAAGAAAGGTGAGCTCTCTCTACCGTGCTAGACAACTACTAACACCCAAAAGTATCCTGTACCTCTATAAGGCCACCATTCGCCCATGTATGGAATATTGTTGTCACATCTGGGCTGGTGCATCTGCTACTAGTCTCTCGCTCCTAGACAAGGTTCAAAAGAGTCGCAAACCTGATAGGCCCTGAACTGGCATGTAAGCTTCAGCCTCTATCCCATTGATGAAATGTTGCATCCCTCTGCCTTTTCTACAAGTATTTTAGTAGTGAATGCTCTGACGAACTGCAATCACTTGTGCCCCCACAACGTGAGCACCCTCGACAAACCCGACAGGCTGCTAAATCCCACCCCCACACTGTAGAGATCCCTAGATGTAAAAGATCTTTTTACTCCAATAGTTTCTTCCCCAGAACCGCTAGACTCTGGAATTCCATTCCAGGTCCCTGCTTCCCCAACAGTACTGACGTGCAGAAGTTCAAGTGTAACGTGAACCGACATCTTGCTGCCCAAATTCCTACATAGTACCCCAGTAGTTGTTGCCCCTGATAGTAGCCCCCTACACCAAAGTGGCAATTTGCCTTGTTTGGGGTGAAAATGTAATAAAAAAAAAAAAGGAGATTACTGGAGTGCCATCAGTTATAATCAAAACCAAAACTTATGTGGAATTCTTGGTAAAATTATTTATGACAAGAAATGGAAGTACATAACAAACGACCCGGATGTAAGCGTGACACAAAAATAACACACGCATGCTATTGTACTAATATATAGATAATCAATCCTCATCTCAAAAATTCAGAAACATAAATTTTTTAACTGCCAAGAAATATAATTCAATCAAATTGATTTAGTTATTTCCCTTGATATCTTATTAAATACAATTTTTAAAAACATAAAAATATTAAATGAAGTATCTTTTCAGAATTTGTGTTTGATAATGTACGAATTTGTTGCTGAATTCATAGTTTATTTAATATAATGTCACACAAACAATTGAGGGGGAAAAAAAGAAGCACAGGCAATAATTCATATGCATAAAATTTTGTTTGGTATATTTGCAGCATTTTTTTTTTTTAATTTGTATTTTATATGAATCAGATTTTATTATGTACTTACATATTAGGTTAAAAAAAAAAAAAAAAAAAAAAAACAGTACATCGCAAATGACAAATTCATCAAGTATTGTTTTTTTTAAACAAGAAAAAACACATTTTAACACTGAAATCTCCTGTCCCCCATTTTCTGCTTACATTGTGATCAAGGGACATAATTCAACACAGTCATCATAATTATACTGGCTAGAAATCATTTAAAAATCAAATTTTATTTTATTTTATAAAAACAAATAATGGATGAATTTGTATAAATTTTGGTGTACAGGTTCTTTTTTTTTTTTTTTTTTATCTAACAGTTAAGTATACAAAATTTTTGTGCAATTATAATTTTTTAACAGTCCTGCACATACAACTAGAAAAAATATGAGTATGAGGTATAACTCGTTTATAAAATTATTTGTTTGGCATATTTGCAAGATTTTTTTTTTTTTTTAATTTTTTAATTTGTATAAATCTGATTTCCACAGGAATAGTGTTAAACCAAACGCTTTGTGATTTTGTCCATAAAAAAAAAAAATATTTAAAGAAAAAAAAAAAAAAAAAAAGAATACAATTCAAGAAATTATTGCGTCAGCCTTTTCAGAAGATGCAAGTCTTTCGGTGGTGATAATACATTAGAGTTGGGTTTGGTAATGAGGTTCAGAGTTTCGGCATTTTTCGGTGTTTTACGTAAACTGTCCGGAAAATTCCGACTATAGCACGGTCCTTATTGAAAGAGAAGGAGAAAGATAGAGCGGGGTGCAGCAACCATTTCACAGCTGATATTCAGACACCGAACAAACCTTGTCGATCAACGGCAGAATATTCAAATGATCTCTGAAGCTTCGTATTGCTTAAAATGGCTGGCATATGCTGCAGAATCATCCCATGTCTGTGTCGACCTGATGGAGGTGAAGGCGTGTCGAAATGCATGTAAAGTGCAGGTAAAAGACCACGGATAGGCACAGTCTTTGTGGCCGTCTGTGAAACTGTGCTAGAAACAGCGGTAGTGGTTGCAGTAGTGGTGGTGGTGGTGGTAGTAGTAGTGGTGGTCTTGATCAACGCTACACAATGCAACAATAACAATAATAAAAAAAAGGTTATTTTTTTACTAAAAAAGTTTCTTTACAACTTCCGATTTCTATTTAGCAGAAGTCTTGCCATGTATTGCTATTGTCACGTAGGGTTTGTATTACTGTACACATAGATTCGAAAAAGTTGTCAAAAAACAAATATATAACAAATAAATGTTATCAAAGGCAAGATAAGTTACTTTTCTACCAAATTGGATATATTTTTGTGTTTTTATTCAATGTAACATATTTATTCAGCTCGAAAAACATGCAGTGTTTACCGATGTATTGGACAATTCAAAATGGCGGCCGACTATCTCTTAAACACGGTAAGTTCGAGAAAAGGTGTTATAAATAATAAACTAGACAAAATACTATTAAAAAAACACCGAATATATGTCAACCTATGTCACAGTAATATATATTGAGCGAATTTCTAACAGTATTTTGTCTAGTTTATTATTTATAACACCTTTTCCCGAACTTACCGTGTTTAAGAGAGAGTCGGGCGCCATTTTGAATTTTCCAATACATCGGTAAACACTGCATGTTTTTCGAGCTGAATAAACATGTTACATTGAATAAAAACACGAAAATTATATCTAGTTTAGTAGAAAAGTAACTTATCTTGCCTTTGATAACATTTATTTGTTATATATTTGTTTTTTGACAACTTTTTCGAATCTATGTGTACAGTAATACAAACCCGTCACGTATTTCTGAACAGTGAATTAGCTTTGTAATCTTTCACAAGGGGGTATGTATTTCTTCTGTGTGTAAAAGAATAATGACACACTGACATATATAAATAAAACAACATATCGGTGACAGTTAGGGATGGTTAGTCATTAAGAACGAAATGCCCACATGAAAATTCGACAGGTTGATTTTTCTCAAGCCCAAATCATCAACGAAAACACAATATCCTTTTCTTTTGTTAATGCATAAGCATTTGTGACACCTGAAACACCCCTTTTTTTTTGGATAGTATTATCACTGTAGCCACATCCCAACAGCATCTTATTTAGCCACTGTCGTTTCACTGGATTGACCTGATTTTGATAACACCTGTGTAACCTTTTGCTGTGAATGATCTTTCAAACATTATATTTTTAACTTCTCTTGTTGACAATTGATCAAGTTTGTTATTTCTCCACGTAGGTGCATGTGTCAGGTTCATAATTTTCATTCAAATTACCTTTTGGTATATTTGGTAGCTGCTTTTTTTTTTTTTTTTTTTTTTTTTTTTTTTTTGTTTCTCACATTTGTCGCTAGGTGCATGCTTTGGTCAAAATGATTTCTTGGTAGACGGTCTAGATATTCAAGAGGAAAAAATAATTATAAAAATGTATTTTAATTATGTCGTTTTATAAGCAAAAACACTATTATGTACTTAATTGTCACATCGAAAATAGTAATATATCCAAAAATAGTAATATATAGTTAAAAGTAATTTCTACTAAAAATTGGGTAAAACTGCATTTTTCTTAGATGTTGTAAAGTAAAGGGTGAAGAGTTCATACACAAAAACCTCTTGCTGATTAATACTTAGACAAATTCCAATTTAATTTTTTAAATAAAATTTTACTTTTAAAATGATTCTTTTTTTCATAATGGTTTTATTTTTAACTAGCGGGGGTGCACGGGTGTTTGGAGGTGTGTGTGTTAGGGGAGAGGGGTAGATCAAAACAACCCTGCTAAAAAAAAAAAAAAAAAAAAAAAACGTTGGCCGGATATTTGAAGGTATAAAAAAAAATCGTTTTGGTAGGAAGGTAGGCTCGAATCCGAAGCCTTGACGCAAAGGTGGAAAAAAAAGGGGGAAAAAAAGGGGGAAAAAAGCCTGACATCTAATCCGCTCAGCCACGAGGGGAGAGGAAATAAAAACTGTCTTAATTTAATGTTTATAAAGAGAAATTGACAGGTGTGAGAATTTAATGAGGTCAAAGATCACACGACTTAAGTTTGGCGCTGCAAGCCAGTTTCTGCGTATTTGTTTGTTTTCCCCCCTGCCAAATGAATAGTAATTGTCTGATATGACGGCTTTTCCCCCCCAGCATTGATCAAACCTTATAGCTTTCTGGACGTGTAAGGCCGAGAACACAAATTCGTTTTCACAGTTTCGCTTTTTTATACTGAAAAATGAAACGAAGACGCAGCGATCGAAAAAGTCTCAAAAATAGCGCGTAAAAGTCGGGAAAGTTGAAGATAGACACGACCCCCGTTCGTAACTCGTAGATATTATGATTTAGACAGTATATAAAAAGTTTTAAGAAGGAGTGACCTGACCGAGCCCCCCCCCCACCAAAAGCATTTGGTGAACATACACAAAAAGTGCACACACACACACACATTTTCATATATATATATATATATATATATATATATTATATAAAATATATTATAATCAAAATATATTTCAGTCTTTACTTTGAAAATCTTTTTTAAATTTTAAAAAAAGATTTTTAAATTTTAATTTTTAAAAATAAAGATCATTTTTTATGCAAACTTTAAAAATATATTTTTTTTATTATATAAAACTATTCTGAAAATAAAAAACGGAGACTAAAAAATATATTTTCATTATAAGATATTAAAAAAACATTTCAATATTTTTTAATATAAACTTAAAATATATCTTATCAAAATGCCCCCGACAAACCCAACAATCAGCAAAATCCCACCCCTACACAGTAGAGATCCTTACATGTAAGAAAGCCTTATTCGATCATAGTTTCTTCCCCAGAACTGCTAGACTCTGGAACTCCCTTCCAGGTTCCTGTTTTCCCAACTGTACTGACATGCAGAAGTTCAAGTGTAATGTGAACAGACATCTTGCTGCTCAACTCCCTACATAGTATCCCTGCAACTTAAGTCCCTGCTAGTTGCCCCTACATCAAAGTGGCACTGTGCCTTGTTTGGGGGTGAAAATGTTATAATAAAAAAAAAAAAAAAAAAATTAGATAAAATCACTATGAAAAGTAGAGTTTTAAAAGATATTTTTAAAAAATTCAAAATACAGAATGTTTGATATAAACTTTAAAATATTTTTTATTATATAAAACCATTATGAAAAAGAATAGTTCAAAGTAAAGACTAAAAAATATATTTTTCGATAACATTTTTTATTAAAAATAAAACCATTCTGGAAAAAAGAATCATTTTGAAATTTTTAGCAGCTCTGTCCAAATCAAACTTCATGTCCACCCAGGCAACACCGAGTATCCATTGTTAAACAGGAATTTATATAAATACTAGCACGGATACTCAATGTTTCCCGGGTGGACATGAAGTTTGGTTTGGACAGAACTGCTAAACTAATGATATTGAGACCCCCCCCCCCCAAAAAAAAGGGAGAAGTAGATGACAACCTCACCACCAGATATTTCGGAAACCCGTGCGCTGACTCCCCCCACCTCCAAATATAATAAATGAATCAAGACAACCTTTCTTTCAATTAAAATAGCAGCGAGTGCCTGTGTGACCGCAAAAAATACTAGCCGTGGTGGGCAGGCTCAAACCTGAAATGGACCCGATGACTTATGATATCATGATCCTTTAAAATAACGATTTTAAACATACATTCAGTTTGCTTGGCATGGGTGACTTGTGAAAACCTTGACGCAAAAAAGTCACACCTCTTGCAAGAAATGGTCCAGTTGACCACCATAAAATTAATCTTTTTTTTTCTCTAATTTTCAGATATTATGTACCCAAGGGATCGCTCTTTCAAATGGTACTGCGGCTTATGAGATTTTTAAATGGACATACAAACACACAAACAAACTGACGTTTAAAGAACAACTTAGTCTTACTAGCATTAAATGTTACCATCCATTTGCGGCCCCATTCCATCGCAGCCTGGAGGTCATTTTCTGACGATTCTGCAATTGTCTTAGATTTATGTGCACCCGTTCTTCCCTCGTGCAGGTTATAAAACTTTGGAGATTGTACGCATAAAATTGGATTTCCCTATGTAACTATTAATCAGAAGGGACTTTTCCTCACTATACACCGGCAAGACTTCCGTTCAGTAGAAAGCAGAAGTTGAAAAAGAAACTGTTTTAATAAAAATAACCAAAAAAAAAAAAAAAAAAAAAAAAAAAAAAAGGAAGAAAGAAAATATTTAAACTGTGGACATCTTTCAAAAATGGCTGAATTGTTTTTTTTTGTTTTTTTTTTTTTTACTTAAACAGTTTTTAAATTAACATTTTTCTTTTTTTTCAACAAATGCATCAATAAAAAAAAATATTGTCAAGTTGTAATAGAAATTTTGTTTGTTGTTAAAACAATACAAAGACAACAATGTCAAGAATCCACTTGACAATCAGACGTCTGCAGAAAAGGTCGAAAAGAGACAAAATTTTCTATTCTAAACTACAAAAATGGATATTTTGAATTAAATTTAAAATTTTGGGGGACAATTGAAAAAAGTCCGAAGTTCTCTGAAAAAAAAATTTCACTTAATTTCATCAAGTAGTTCCTTTTTTTTACAGCGAAAACCAATTATTTATGACGGCCAAATAAAGGTAGTTATCTTGGAAATAATTGACGACGAAGCAAGAGGGGGGGGGGGACGCGCCAAAGGGAGATAATTCTGCCGAAATCGTGACCCCCCCCCCATTTTTTAAGCCAAATTTCGTGAATTTAGACTTTTTTTTAGCCCTCTTTTGTTTTCAACAAAATACTAGGATGCACATTAACCAACTATATAAAAAAAAGGCGCACATATAGAAGAAGCTTTGCACTTTTTTTTATTTTCGTGCAATAATGAAAAAAATACAAGAAATCCAATATTTAAATATTTTTAAACCATCGACTTTTTCTTGTGAGAAATTATAGCAAGTAGCAGCGGAGTTATCATTGGTTAATAATTTGTCACCCCACTCGGAAGAGATTGGGTGTGAAATTTGTGTCTGTTTGTTTTTCAGGAGACAGTGTTCTTTTTGGATAGACGGCGAACGGACAAAATGTCAACACTCTCGTCGTTAAGCAGTTTTCAACAAAACAGCGAACGGAGGAGACGTCACCCTTCCCGCCGCACCATATGGCAGCCTTTGCCTCAAGATATTCCCCACGAGGGGATTTTAAAAATCCTAAAAAATGGGTTTAATTAATTTTCGGACTTGTTTGTCCAACAAGGCATGAGTGAACCGTTATGATGAAAAATCTAAGTTAAACGTGTTTCAGCGTGCCGATGTTAACGAATCATTTTTAGATGAAAAGTCTAAGTTAAACATTTCTCAACTTGTCGACAGTGACGACTTACGTTGAAACGAGAAGGAGATGGACTTTAACTCTGGATAAACTGTTAACTCTGTAAATCGAACTCTGATACTCCCAAGGGAACTTTTGGATCATAAGATCCTATTATACCCGAGCCAGTTATGTGCAGCTGAAAAAAGTGTAGCATTTTTTTTTGCAACCTCGAGGATTACATTAATAAAGACGTCTGTTCAATTTTAAGGTAATTTTGTTGTTTGCTTATATTTTTTCATGCACTGCTAGGCGCCCCCAAAAAAGGGCTACATGGAGAGAATGGAAATATTTCTCACATTCTTTCCAACTGCGCATGTTTCCAAAATAATCTCGTCAAACATTAAATCTTCAATTTCTTTGCATTTTTTTTTTATTATTATTATTTTTGATAATCTGGCTGATTAGTGTCTATAGCAATTCTGTTCGAAAAAAAAAAATTTAAAGTGGTGTCTGTCCTTCTGATTAAATTCTATCGGTGCTATTTTTATGTAGACGATTTAGTGTGATTCTTTCGGTCTGTTGTTTCCTTTTACTTTGGTTTTGCCTTTGCCTCACGGTAACAAAGTTTGCTGGGGGATCCTTTAAAGGCTTCGATATGGCGGTGAAAGAATTAGCCGCCAAAACTGAGTCGAAGAAATTAAGAATCGACTGTGCCTTAAAGGAAGCGGAGATCTCCGAAGCTAAAAGAAATAAAGTCTCCGTTTGGCTTCTCGATATCAACAAACTTTACGACGATTTGATAGTTAAATCTTCGTCGGAAGATAGAGAAACGTTGAGTCAGGAGGCCGAAAAGTTTACTGAAGGTATAGAATGTAGATTGGATGCTTTAAGTGTGAGTAAAACAACCCATCCTTCCAAATCTGTTTCTTTTGATATAAACTGTCCTTCTTTCACCGGTCCTAGTAGTAATGTAGATAAGTTCGAGTTTCGAACTTTTATTAATAAATTTGAATTTTGCACTGCCAACATAAATAAGGCAGAGAAATTAATTTTTTTGAAAAGCAAAGTAAATGGTCGTGCATTTGACTTAATATCGCATCTTGATATCAAAGCCGACAACTATAATGTTGCAATTTCTATTTTGAAGGATGAATTTTTGACCCTTCATTAATAAAATCAAAAATTTATAAGGATATATTTTCCTCTCCTGATAGGTTCACGGCTGTAAGTAATTTATTGTTCGCGAAAGCGAAAGTTGCTCCGATTAAAGGGAGATCACTTCCTACATTGGAACTGTTAGCTATTTATCTAGCTATCAAAGTTGTTCCACACATTTTAGATGTTATTAACGCATCTCATATCATTAATTTTTACCTCGTGTCAGATTCACAGGTTGCTCTTTCGTGGGTATTAAATGGTAAAGGTCCAAGAAAAAACGTTTTCGTGGGGAACAGGATTTCGGAAATTTCAAAATTCTCTGAAGAAATCCTGACTAAATTTGGTGTTTCCCCAAAATTTAAATATGTTCCCTCCACCGAGAACCCGGCGGACCTGTTAACCAGAGGTATTAACTCCTCTAAATTTACAGTACTTTACAATTTCTGGATTCATGGATCCGAATGGATGAACTTGCCCGAAATTAAATGGCCAAGTTCTTCCTTATCTTGTCTAACAAAGAGATCGTGTCTTGTTTAGTTTCAAATTGTGAACCCCCCTATGAGGGAAAATTTCCAATTGAAATAGAAAGATTCTCTAAGCTTTCAAAAATCATCAGGGTCTTGGAGAAGGTCCTAAAATTTGGCGATTTAGTACGTCATCGATCATGTGACAATTTTAGCAAAGCTAAATTGTTACTTTTTCTCATATGGAGGAAGAATCATTTCCTGCTGAACTTAAATACCTAAAACAACCTTCGGTTAAGGTTGCGCCACCTAGAGTGGCCGCATTGGGTTTATTTCTTGATAAGGACAACTTGATCAGGACCAGAGGTAGAATTCAGAATGCAGAAGCTCTACTGTTCGAGGCCAAATTTCCCCTTCTGGTAGGAAAAAGGGCATGCCCTGACAAGATTAATTATCATTGAGGCGCATGAGGGTTGCTGTCACTTAGGTACTAACTCCACTCTATGCAAGTTGCGCTTGTCAGGATTTTGGATTCCTCAGGGTAGACAAGCAGTTAAAAACGCACTACGTGCGTGTATTGTTTGCAGAAAAATTAATTCGTTACCTTGCGGGGCTCCTACTGGTTCAGTCCTCCCAGCGCATCGAGTAAATTTGATTCATCCCTTCCAACAAGTGGGAGTGGATTTCACTGGTCATTTCTTAGTGAGATACAATGACTCAGAAAATAAGATGTATATTTTATTGTTTACATGTATGAGCCTCCGTGCCATACACTTAGAACTAGTGCCGGACATGAGCACTCGTTCATTCCTTCTAGCATTTATTAGATTTTCTAATTTGTTCGGTATACCAACCCATGTTTACTCCGATAACGCTAAGTCCTTCTTGGCTTCTGGAGTCCTATTATCTGATGTTCTTGAATCAGATGACTTTAAAGAACATTTCAGATCAGTTTCTGTCAAACATCGCACAACATCTCTGTATGCTGCCTGGCATGGCGGGGTGTGGGAGAGACAGATAGGAACTGTTAAGCAATGTTTAAAAAAGGCATTAGGAAGGAAAAAATTAGAATATTTTGAATTCCTAACCGCCATTTCTGATGTAATTAAGGCGGTGAATGACAGGCCATTAACATATATCAATTCTTCTGATAGAGATCCTAATTGTTTGACTCCTAATCATCTTTTACAAACGGGCTATCATCCCAGTTTACTGTTGAATAACTATAAGTCAGAAGAATTGTGTCCAGACCCCCCCCCAATCGTATGAAGCTTATTCATTCTCTTGAGATAAGAGAAAAGTTTATCAATAAATTTAAGAAAATATGGCATAATGACTACCTCTTGTCACTACGAGAGTCAAATGCTGGGGTTCAGCGCATTAAGAGCCCAAAGATTTCAATTGGGGAAATTGTTCTTGTTAGATTCCCAAATAAGCCAAGACAGTATTGGAATATGGGGAAAGTAATCAGATTAATCTTAGGAAAGGATGATCAAGTTCGATCTGCTGTTGTTCTCAAAGACGTGTGCGAACAGGTGCATTCCTTGAGAAACATCTTTCCTTTAGAAATTAAAGAAAATATAAATCCTTCTACTACGGATTTCCATGAGGAGGGCGGCCCCTTTTTCTGTCCTACCTGTTCCAAAGCCAATGATGGATCCGCTCCCATGATTTGTTGTGACTCATGTGAGGAGTGGTTCCACTTTGATTGTGTCGGGGTTACTCAGGGGGATGCAGTTGGCGAGTGGGTTTGTTTCAATTGTTCTACAACTACACATCATTAGTTGAATTTCTTCATCAGTTAGTGTTTAATATTATTGTAATTACTTATCAATATTGTTTTATTGAGAAAAAAAAAAAATTTATAAATCTAAGGGGTTGGACAGACACACACATATTATTGTAGTGCTCATAATAATTAAAAATTGTAATTGTCAGTTAACCGACAAATTTTCAAAAAAGTAATGCAAACACATTACTTTTTATTCCCTCCCTTGGCAGTGTGTGAGAAATTATAGCAGTAGCAGCGGAGTTATCATTGGTTAATAATTTGTCACGCCACTCGGAAGAGATTGGGCGCGAAATTTGTGTCTGTTTGTTTTTCAGGAGACAGTGTTCTTTTTGGATAGACGGCGAACGGACAAAATGTCAACACTCTCGTCGTTAAGCAGTTTTCAACAAGACAGCGAACGGAGGAGACATCACCCTTCCCGCCGCACCATATGGCAGCCTTTGCCTCAAGATATTCCCCACGAGGGGATTTTAAAAACCCTAAAAAATGGGTTTAATTAATTTTCGGACTTGTTTGTCCAACAAGGCATGAGTGAACCATTATGATGAAAAATCTAAGTTAAACGTGTTTCAGCGTGCCGATGTTAACGAATCATTTTTAGACGAAAAGTCTAAGTTAAACATTTCTCAACTTGTCGACAGTGACGACTTACGTTGAAACGAGAAGGAGATGGACTTTAACTCTGGATAAACTGTTAACTCTGTAAATCGAACTCTGATACTCCCAAGGGAACTTTTGGATCATAAGATCCTATTATACCCGAGCCAGTTATGTGCAGCTGAAAAAAGTGTAGCATTTTTTTTTTGCAACCTCGAGGATTACATTAATAAAGACGTCTGTTCAATTTTAAGGTAATTTTGTTGTTTGCTTATATTTTTTCATGCACTGCTAGGCGCCCCCAAAAAAGGGCTACATGGAGAGAATGGAAATATTTCTCACATTCTTTCCAACTGCGCATGTTTCCAAAATAATCTCGTCAAACATTAAATCTTCAATTTCTTTGCATTTTTTTTTTATTATTATTTTTGATAATCTGGCTGATTAGTGTCTATAGCAATTCTGTTCGAAAAAAAAAAAAAGAAACGAAAAAGAATACAGGGAAGGGAGGTACCGCTTTCATTTGTGCCGTTTTTTTTTTTGGAGGGGGGTAATTAAAATTGTAAAAAAAAGAAAAAAAAGAAAAAAAAAGGCTAATTTAGCGAAATTTGGGGCTGCGATTTCGGCAGAGTTATCTCCCTTTGGCGCATTCACCCCTCTTGCTTCGTCGTCAATTATTTCCAAGATGGCTACCTTTATTTGACCGTCATAAATAATTGTTTTTTGCTGTAAAAAAAAAAAAAAAAAAAAAAACTACTTGATGAAATTAAGTGAAATTTTTTTTTCAGAGAACTTCAGACTATAACAGGTACGTACAATATAACTTTTTTTTCTAGATTATCATTTTTTAATGTCTTCACTAAACTGTACAAGCGCCGAAAAAATATTTTATTTATGCTTTATTTTATAACCGCACTTTCGAATCTCATTTAAAAATTTTTTTTTTATTTATTTACCTATTTATTTATTTTTTTTTTGGGGGGGGGGGGTAAAATGTCCATACCTTTTAAAAGGATCAAATTCTCCTGACATTTCTTTTGAAGGGAGGAGATGAAGTCTGATAACAATTATTTTCCTTTCTTTCGTGTTTTTTTAAGTTTTTTTTTTTTTTTAATTTTTGCGGAGGGGGGGGGGGAGCGCCCCTTAAAATCTGTTATTTTTATTTATTTAATTTTTTTTTGTATGGGTGGTGGGGGTGGGAATCAAATCTCCGGATCAATTTTTATTGAGAACCAAATCTCTAGATCATTTTTTTTTTTTTTTTTTTTTTCTTTGAGAAGGAACCAAATCACTACCATTTCTTTATTTATTTATTTATTTTATTTTTTTTTAGAGTGGAACAAATTTCTGGATTGCTCTCAATAGCAGGTTTTACAATAGAAGTAAATTATCCGATTATAAGATTTAGAATTTCTCCGAAGATGTAAGTACGGAATTTGGTTGAAGGATGATTAATCAATCAGCAATCACTAAACGAAAGCACTGTATCGCCGTTATTAATACAATTAAAGAAATTAGACAAACGAAAAGGCCGAACGATTACAGAGACTTTTTAGAAAATCAAAAATGCAGGTTCAATAAAATGATCTACAAATGAAATACAATGTACATTAAAAAAGAAATTCACTTCCATCAAAAAATTGTTATTTTCCAAAATGTCAATCCTTTCTACGTATCGATTAATATTCTGACATTTTGTGGTGATGTGCATTTTCAAACTTTTGACTCGATAACATTTTGAATAAGTTTTTACTATTACACCTGTCTTTATTTACTTGCCTCCCCACGAGGGCAAAGTTAGATACAATCTATGGTACCCCCCCTTGCCTAACTTTCATATAAAAAACACTCGTCCATCTACAGCCACTATCAACGTTCCTCCACTCTCCATCTGTGTTTAAATCTAAATGCAGATTCCATGAACAACGCTTCTTTCCTAGAACTGCCCCCCCCCCTGCAGAACTGTTCTGCTAGCCTGCTTTCCAGCTGACTACAATATAGTAGTCTTCAAGTTGAATGTAAACAAGTCCTTATTGAGCAGTCTCCTTAAATAATAAATTATCCTCAGTTTTCACCACTAATGATTACTACGCTGTTGTACCAGTGACCACATTACACTCATTAACCCTTATCCTCGAGTGGCCTTCAGGCATTGCTAAATGGTGACTCCCTTATAAAAAAAAAAGAAAAAAAAAAAAAGAAAGAAAAAAGTCCATTATTAATTGGAGGGAAATAAAGTTTCCCAAAACGAGGCACTGTGGATTTAGATAAAAAGTAAAATTACCTCAGTTTAAACAGATTTCTCCATCACTGAACAATGGCAGAACAGATGTTGCACATTGATCCCAGGCCAATAAATGTGTATTAATCCTGTAGTTAAATAGTTAAGAGTTAACTATTGTACACTTTCCCAGTAACAATTTCTGGGGTTAAATTTAACAAACTGCTGTCAAAACTCACTTCTCCAAAACTCAAAACTCTGCTGTCAACACTCACTAATCCAAAACTCTGCTGTCAACACTCACTACTCCAAAAACACTACTGTCAAAACTTGCCACTCCGACATCCAAATCAGAACTGCCCAAGTCTCTGAAAAATCAACCTTTTTATTCAAAATTGGAAGCATTTCATTTGCATATTGGGTGACAAGATAGTAAACATATAAAGAGAAGTAGCAGCCATTTTCTTTTCTTTTTGCCTGCCAATGAACACTAACAGGCTGCATAAAAATAGGTTTGGACTAATTTTATTTTAAAGCATTTAATCACAAATGAACGTTTGTTTCTCTAAGGTATTTTTCCTATATATTTTAATGCCGAAAATACATGGCAAGTTCTAAAACAAAAACATTCTGTTTGCTGGAGATTGAACGTTCAATCCTCTCTCTATTTTTTCATTTTTCTTATCATTTTGTTTAAGCCAGGGATGGGGCATCCTACCAGATGCCAAACATACACCTGCTATTTTAGACACTCCAACCGAGAGATCTTTTTAAGATTCTAACCGTCCCTTTAAGTGCAATTGTTTGAATCTCCTTTGCACTTGGTTTACCTGGTATATTTGTAAGATAGTTTGTAAAATTCTTTTTCATAAGTCCGGTTGCTCCTATAATTACTGGAATGATAGAGATCTTCTTAAGGTTCCAGTTTCTTTTCATGTCATACATAAGACCCTGGTATTTGGTAATCTTTTCCCTCTCAGCTCTGTTTAACCCAGCATCATTCGGGACACTAACTTCCACCAAGGTTGCTTCCTTCTCCTTCTTGTCCCATAATACAATGTCGGGTTTTATAGCTCCGTTTTCTAGGTACGTGGCTGTAGGGATTGCATAGTCATAGTGGATGGTATATGACTTGTTTCCGACTGTTCTTTCGGGTATATGTTCCCATGACTTCTTACTGCATTCGATATGTAACTTATTGCAGATCGTCCAGTGGAGATATTTGCATACTTCATTGTGTCGCATCTCAGTATGGGTGATGCTGTTACATATTAGAGACTCAATGTTGATGGTCATCAAGTTAACTAATGTGAACTTTGACAAGGGTCGCACTAAGTACATGATAATAATCCAGATTTGTAAAATAGAATCATTCCCAGGATTGAATGAAAAATGGCTGACATAAAGTTGAGGTAGAGGTCAATAGGTCTAGCAGTAGACAAAACAAAGTCTAACGATGACAAATGACGTCACATTTTCAAGCTGAGAGAAACACAGTCTTTCTGTGGAAGCCGCGTGAATGAGATACAACCAATAATGTATTAGGTCAAGAAGAAAATTCTTGCGTACTTTTTAATTTTGAATTAAAAAAATGTATTTGCAAATAAGTTTTCATCATAATACCTTTACTTTATATATCATTTTTAAAGAGCGTTTTTTGCTCTGTCCAAATGACAATCGTTTGAAAACTATGTCTTTTCAAAACATTGAATACAAGACAGAAAAAAGCAAATTCGCACTATTTTCTTTCAATTCAAGTTAGGCCAAAAGACAGCTCGTGATATCAACACAGCATTTGTCCTTGGGACAACTACTGAACGCACAGCACAATGATGGTTTCACAAATTTGGTGATAGCAATGAGAGTATTGAAGATGAGGAGTGTAGTGGTCGACAATGATCAATTAAGAGTAGTTGAAGCCAATCCACGCACAATTGTTCGAGAATTTGGGAATTAGACGTAACGTATGTGACGATTTTCAAAAAGAGAGATTGAAAAGACAAAAAAAAACTTGATAAATTGAATGACAGCCAAAATAAATGCCTTTATAAAGTGTCATCTTTCCTTCTCTTATGCAATAAGAACGACTCAGTTCAGTAATTAGATGCCAACAAAGCTCAGTTCAGTGATTAGATGCCAACAAAGCTCAGTTCAGTGATTAGATGCCAACAAAGCTCAGTTCAGTGATTAGATGCCAACAAAGCTCAGCTCAGTGATTAGATGCCAACAAAGCTCAGCTCAGTGATTAGATGCCAACAAAGCTCAGCTCAGTAATTAGATGCCAACAAAGCTCAGTTCAGTAATTAGATACCAACAAAGCTCAGTTCAATAATTAGATGCCAACAAAGTTCAGTAATTAGATGCCAACAAAGCTCAGTTCAGTAATTGGATACCAACAAAGCTCAGTTCAGTGATTAGATGCCAACAAAGCTCAGTTCAGTGGTTAGATGCCAACAAAGCTCAGTTCAGTGGTTAGATGCCAACAAAGCTCCACGACACTTCCCGACGCCAGAATTGCGGCAAAAGAAGGTCATGCTGACTGTTTGGTGGTCTGCGACCAGTCTCATCCATTAGTTTTTTGAATGAAGCCAAAACCATTACGACGGAAAAGTACTGTCAACATGGATGAAATGCATCAGAAACTTTGACGACAACAACACTTATCATTAGTCAACAAAAAGCCCAATTCTCCCCCATGACAATGCCCAACTGCACATTGCTAAACTGACACTGCAGAAGTTGAACGAATTGGGCTATGAAACTGCCTCATCCACCATATTCTCCAGACATCTCACCTATCGACTACCACTTTTTCAACCATTCTGACAACTTTTTTGCGCGAGAAAAGCTTAAAAAAACTTAAGCAATATCAAAAACGCCTTCAGCGACTATCACCACCAGAACGCAAGATTTTTACATTACTAGCATAAATAGACTTGTTTTGCGTTAGCAAAAGTGTGGTGATTCTGATGGTGCTTATTTCTATCAATAAATTTTTGCTTGAACTGAGATAGATTTATCTGAATTTAAAAGTTAAGAACTTTCTTGTGAACTTGATAGAAAAAATCATAATCGTAAATTGAATGTTGCCTCAAATTAGTGTGCAGCACTCATTTCAGCAAGTTAGAAAAAATAAGTTGAGTATATTTACTTGTAAACTTATCGATTAGACAAAGGGAACATTAGTTTTTCCCTTCTGTTTCAATTATTTAAAAGAAAATATTTATGAAAACTCGCAGCAAAGTCTCCTTAACCCTAAATGTTTCTATAGCAACAAGACACTGCCATTAATATGGCTGGGAGAAACAAATACTTTTAAAAATCAGTCTCTCTGTGGAAGCCATGTAAATAAGACACCATCAATAATGTAGAAATAATCTAAATGGATTTTTATCTCAACGTCTTTGTGTTTGTCGCTCATTTCAGAAGTCAAGATGTAATTAGTTAAGATAATATTAGCCGACCTCTCTCCTAAGTCAATCCTCTCCAGATAAAACCATTTATGAAAACTCTCAGCAAACGTCTTTTGTCCTTTTTGTTGATGAAATGAAGCTTATTTCTACAGCAACCACTAGATGAAACAGCGATGACGAGAAGATAGAAGTGGAATAAAAGGGACCACTTTTAAACACGCACACATATGTAAGAAAGATGTTTATTTCATTACTGGATATTTATCTCTTCCACGGCGAGAAGATGTGACACTCAGAAAGTGGGGGTTGAAGAGTCAGAATCCCAGAGAAGGAGCATTCTGACCGGCAAAAAATAATGCCTGGGCAACTCCATCAGCATTCCTCAGTAGAGGCGGTTTAGGCGATTAACAATAAACTGATCTCTTCTCAAAGACAGAAGGTAAAGCCTAGGAACGTGGACCTCCTAGAACTGAACAAGAAATGATATAGACTCTGTTGATTTTGGTGTCAAGGGAAAAAATATAACAATACTAAGAATATATTAAATATAAATAAATGAAGGTTTTTTTTGTGGAACAAACTAGATTCAAACTTGACCAGGTTGTCAGTCTGTATCATAAAAATTTTAGCCAGCACTATCTCCAATAAAATTATTAATTTATTATCATAATTACATTCAAGTGAAATGATAGTAGTGATGATGATGATCGTGACCCAATGGGTCATGGGTATATCTATTATGCATTAAAAACGATTTGATGTTTTTTTTTGTTTTTTTATTCTAAACCTATTCCAAACTCAAATACTGCATAATCACGTTTGACACACCAGTTCCCGTCAGATCACTGAAGTTAAGCAATGATGAGCCTGGCCAATACTAGATGGGTAACCTTTTGGGACTTCTAGGTGCTGTATGTGCCCTCCGCTTATCTCGGCATTGTTTCCAGTCGTCCTGCACTTCTCCTTGCCACTGGATTCAAACAGTGTCGATTCAGAAGAGGTGTGGTTGGAGACTGCGCAACCCTTGCCTCACAATTACACGCACAGCTGCCCCTACAGGGGGTATCCTTTGTCTGTCGAGACTGAACGGAGGCGTCAAATTCGAAACTCAAAAAATATTAAAATTAAATTTAGAATAAAAAATAAAAAAAATATTTTTTAATTTTTAATGCGTATCAGATGTACACATGACCCATCGGGTCACAATCATTATCCACTATTCCACTTTAATTCTATTATGACAATAAATTAATAATTCTATTGGGAATGATTTTGTGAAATTTTTTTTTTTTTGATAAAACTATTCCAAACTCATCTCCAGAGACATTTTATCATAGCAGCATATGGTCGCGTAAGCTTCATTCCTGAAATATAAACATTGCAGACAAACTGAGATTTAATACGTTGTCACGAAATCTCCAAAATTTAGTCTTTGTTTATATACTTACGGAATTGGCAGATGGAATTGTAATGGTAAAGTGCAAGGCTACAACTGTAATCGTGCCAACGCCAACCATCGGATCTTCGCATCTGGGCACAGTCTTCCATGGATATTGCTAACGGCCAGGTTCTTGGTTGCCCTTTTGCCCAGTAACTCCAACTTACTTCTTCACCTGTAACAAAAAAAACAAAAATTACAACAACCGTTAACCACATCACATGTATCCTTTTTCTCTCTCTCCACAAAGAGCTGACCCCTTAGGGTTAATACCACCAAAAATACATTAAAAAAAATTAAAACTTTTACAGTCTTCTTTAAAAAAAAAAAAAAAAAAAAAAAAAATGGCGTACTTTTGCATTTACCAACCTGCAGTTTCTAAAAGGAACTAATCAGAAGCGGCTTACAGCAAGACGTTAAACAACTACGAGAAAATAATAATGATAAACAGGAAAAACATTCACATTTGCGGTGACTTCAATGTCCATAATGTGGAATGGCTGACCCACTCAAATAAAACCGATGACGAGGGGAGGTTCTGTCATGATTTTTCCATTACCTATGACTTCACTCAGATTGTTCACGAACCTACCCGTGTGCCCGATACTACCGGTCAATATGCAAGCCTTCTAGACCTTTTTCTCACAACTTCCCCTGATATATGTTTATGTTCCGTTCTATCCCCTCTGGGATCCTCCAACTACTCCGTTGTACAAGCATATCAGTTAAGATAAAAACGAAATGTAATAAGTCTTCAGACATACCTCTTCACCATACTGTATATCGATACTCTATGGCTGACTGGGACAGCTTCCGCACGTTCATATCTGATCTACCTCTGCATTCCATGTTTAAAAAGGATGTGTTCTCTATAGTATCAGACCTGACCGAATGGTTAATTGTAGGCATAGATCGATTCATATCATCTAAAAAATTCCAACAAAAATCTAACAGCAAGCCATGGTTATCCCCAGAATGTGCTGCTGCCATCGCACACAGAAATCACTTTTTCCATAGCTACCAACGTAATAGATGTAGAGACTAAAGCTGCTTTCAGGAACGCCAGCAACCACTGTAAAAGAGTAATAAAAAAAATGCAAGAGAGCTATATGCTCAGTTCGTTAAATCCAAAGTAGCTGAGCAGCAGCTTGGCTCCGACCAGTTTTGGCAAATAGCAAACAGGATCCTGAACAGAAGTGTGCGCTCTATCCCAACCATCATCAATGGACCTGAGGTCATCTCGTCAGCATCAGACAAGGCCAGACTATTTGCCAAGAACTTTGCAGCTAATTCTACCCTAAGCGACGAAGGCCATCAACTCCCTGTATATCTTCCTATAACAGACAATACGCAATACAACATACAAATATCTGTGCATGAAGTGGCCAAGCTAATCAAGAACTTTGATTCCAGTAAAGCAACTGGCCCTGATAGCATTCCAGTTATAGTGCTGAAAAAGCTTCAACCAGAACTTGCCCCCAAAACTGTTTAAGCGTCGCCTTAAGGAGAAGTGCTTTACAACACTCTGGAAAACCTCATCAGTATGCCCTGTATTTAAGAATTCAGGTGATAAGTCATCTCCCTCTCAGTACAGACCAAGAAGTCTCCTGTGTGTAATGAATAAGTTGTTGGAATCCATATTAAATAAAGAAGTAGTCAACCAACTCAACAGACACAACCTTCTTAGTGACATGCAATATGATTTCCGCTTCACAAGATCTACAGCAGATGTGCTAACGGTTATATCTCATAGGATTAGTGAATCTTTTAAGAAAGCTCCCTTTCTAGGGCAATTGCTCTTGACATATCGAAGGCCTTCGATAAGGTATGGCATAAGGGCCTACTGCACAAGATTTCCAGGTACGATATCACTGGAAATGTTTTCTCAATTATTAAATAATTTCTCTCCGATAGGCTCATAAGAGTAGTAGTTGATGGGCAGAAATCAGAGGCCCACAATATTAATGCTGGAGTCCTTCAGGGGTCCATCCTGGGCCCAATTCTCTTCCTGATCTACATCAATGATCTCCCAAAACATATACTTAAATCATTCATTGACATCTATGCTGATGACACGACCATGAAATGTCTATTAAAATTTTAATAATTAATTTATGTTTTATATATCACAAATTGAAGATAAAAAAATCAATAAAGAAAATATTCTAATTTAAAACAAAAAAAAAAAGAACAGTTTTTTGGAAATTTACCTGTAAAGTCCAAAGTGTAAAACCCTTTTTTTTTTTTTAAAAACCACGTTGATTATTTTTTTTTTTAAATGAAAGCTCATGTTATGCTTACATCGTCAAGTAAATACCAGACGCTGATGGCAAATATTTCTATTTCATTGAATGTTTTCTTTTTGTTAGATATTTAAAAAAAAAAAAATTTAGTCGATAAAGAAGTATTAAAATATATCAATCAAAAACTCGCATATTTTATTAAAAGAATTAAAAAAAAAAAAAAAAAAAAAAAAAAATCGATGAAGCGGATTTTTTGTTCTAGGGGAAAAACTTATGAGTGAATGTGCGTTTCCTTTTTAAATACGGAGGATGAAAAATACTAATTTGGTTAACACACGCAATAAAAATGAGACATTTTTTATATCCCTTGGACGAATCCGTAATTCATAAATTTCATTTTAGCAGGAGGAGCTCTTTACAGCTTCGCGCAAAACACGTTACGAAAATGCGATTTTCTACGACCCTCGCTTTAAAAAATCCTTTTATTTAAAAAAGACATGGAATTTAAAATATAAATATGGATAAATTCTTAATAATTAAGGATGGAACTACCCATTTAATAGTATATTTTTTTTTAAGTGATTTTTTGGCATTTATATATATATATATACATATATTTATAAGCAAGTCAAAATATGTTGATTTTCTTTATATTTTTTTTTTAAGAAAACCGCTTTAAAAAACAAATATTGCATAATTTGCTATTAAACCTGTTATTTTTTTTTTAAATTTGGTCTTTGCTCCTTTAATTGAAAAAAAAATTAGGGTTTGAATTACATTTTTCAAGTAGTTATAAACTTCGAAAAATAGTAAGTTGAATTATTAAAGTTCTGATCATCATTTTTAATGGCCACTTTCTGATACACCTACAAAACCAGTGACTTCCTAACATAATGCCACTCAAATATTTTTAAACTACTTTTTTTTCTTTTATTTTTTAATACAAATTTTTTTTTTTTTTTCTACCGAATTTCATTTTTTTCACATATTTCATCAAATATTTATTTACAGCGCAAAAATGAAACAATTATCTTAATAAACAAGAGATACAAAATTATATGTATAAGATTTGCCAAAGAAGAAAATATCAATTTTCTTTGTTGGCGGATAATTTACATCACGATGGCAATTTCGATGACATTTATTTCAACAATAAAATGATTCAAAAGAAAATAAAATATTTAAAAAAAATATTTGTGAAGTTTGATATGAGAACAAAAAAAATCGATAGTTTAAACAAATATTTGATAGTTTTCTTGATTAAGAGGATATTTTTATAGATGGGATAGTTATGTGGAATAAACAGTGCATTCGTGTGTGTGTATATATATATATATATATCTCAAATATTGCGGCTACAAAATCTCGTCAAAGTGCTCTCTTAAAAAATCCATAATTTTGAAGACAGACGTCTTGTGTTTTATTGAAAGTAGAAAAACTATTTTTGGCGGGATTTTAAAAGCTCGAAAAACAAATGGCGGTTTTTATGCGGCAATTTATGCATTGTGTCTCATTGGGAGGAGGAGGGCGCAATTTTTAAACAATCAAAAGAAGAAAACGGTGAAAAAAGAGTGTAAGTGGAGGGGGGGGTCAAATGATAAAAGAGACAGCAAGATAAAAGAGAGCAGAAAGATAGAAGGGGTGTAGAAGAGAGAGACGTGGTGTAGAAGAGAGAGACGTGGTGTAGAAGAGAGAAAAAGAGACAGATGTAATAGAGATAATGCTATCAGATAGAAAGAGATCGAGCAAAAAGATAGAGGGGTGTAAAAAGAGAGAGTAGAAGTGAAAAAGAAAGGGAGTGGGAGAGTGTAACGGATAAGGAGGATGTAAAACAGTGTAAAAAGAGATAATGGGATGTAAAAGAGAGCACAGCGACTGGGTGGTGTAAAAGAGAGAGTAGGTGGTGTAAAAGAGAGAGAGAGAGTAGGTGGTGTAAAAGAGAGAGAGAGAGTAGGGAGTGTAAAAGAGAGAGAGAGTAGGGAGTGTAAAAGAGATAGAGAGAGAGTAGGGAGTGTAAAAGAGAGAGAGAGAGAGAGAGAGTAGGGAGTGTAAAAGAGAGAGAGAGAGAGAGTAGGGAGTGTAAAAGAGAGAGAGAGAGAGTAGGGAGTGTAAAAGAGAGAGAGAGAGAGAGAGAGAGTAGGGAGTGTAAAAGAGAGTAAGAGAGAGTAGGGAGTGTAAGAGAGAGAGTAGGGAGTGTAAAAAAGAGAGAGAGTAGGGAGTGTAAAAAAGAGAGAGAGTAGGGAGTGTAAAAAAGAGAGAGAGTAGGGAGTGTAAAAAAGAGAGAGAGTAGGGAGTGTAAAAAAGAGAGAGAGTAGGGAGTGTAAAAAAGAGAGAGAGTAGGGAGTGTAAAAAAGAGAGAGTAGGGAGTGTAAAAAAGAGAGAGAGTAGGGAGTGTAAAAGAGAGAGAGAGCGAGTGGGAGTGTAAAAGAGAGAGAGAGTAGGGAGTGTAAAAAAGAGAGAGAGAGCGAGTGTAAAAAAGAGAGAGAGAGCGAGTGGGAGTGTAAAAAAGAGAAAGAGCGAGTGGGAGTGTAAAAAAGAGAGAGAGCGAGTGGGAGTGTAAAAGAGAGAGAGAGCGAGTGGGAGTGTAAAAAAGAGAGAGAGAGCGAGTGGGAGTGTAAAAAAGAGAGAGAGAGCGAGTGGGAGTGTAAAAAAGAGAGAGAGAGCGAGTGGGAGTGTAAAAAAGAGAGAGAGAGCGAGTGGGAGTGTAAAAAAGAGAGAGAGCGAGTGGGAGTGTAAAAAAGAGAGAGAGCGAGTGGGAGTGTAAAAAAGAGAGAGAGCGAGTGGGAGTGTAAAAAAGAGAGAGAGCGAGTGGGAGTGTAAAAAAGAGAGAGAGCGAGTGGGAGTGTAAAAAAGAGAGAGAGCGAGTGGGAGTGTAAAAAAGAGAGAGAGCGAGTGGGAGTGTAAAAAAGAGAGAGAGCGAGTGGGAGTGTAAAAAAGAGAGAGAGCGAGTGGGAGTGTAAAAAAGAGAGAGAGCGAGTGGGAGTGTAAAAAAGAGAGAGAGCGAGTGGGAGTGTAAAAAAGAGAGAGAGCGAGTGGGAGTGTAAAAAAGAGAGAGAGCGAGTGGGAGTGTAAAAAAGAGAGAGAGCGAGTGGGAGTGTAAAAAAGAGAGAGAGCGAGTGGGAGTGTAAAAAAGAGAGAGAGCGAGTGGGAGTGTAAAAAAGAGAGAGAGCGAGTGGGAGTCTAGAGAAGAGAGAGCGAGTGGGAGTCTAGAGAAGAGAGAGCGAGTGGGAGTCTAGAGAAGAGAGAGCGAGTGGGAGTCTAGAGAAGAGAGAGCGAGTGGGAGTCTAGAGAAGAGAGAGCGAGTGGGAGTCTAGAGAAGAGAGAGCGAGTGGGAGTCTAGAGAAGAGAGAGCGAGTGGGAGTCTAGAGAAGAGAGAGCGAGTGGGAGTCTAGAGAAGAGAGAGCGAGTGGGAGTCTAGAGAAGAGAGAGCGAGTGGGAGTCTAGAGAAGAGAGAGCGAGTGGGAGTCTAGAGAAGAGAGAGCGAGTGGGAGTCTAGAGAAGAGAGAGCGAGTGGGAGTCTAGAGAAGAGAGAGCGAGTGGGAGTCTAGAGAAGAGAGAGCGAGTGGGAGTCTAGAGAAGAGAGAGCGAGTGGGAGTCTAGAGAAGAGAGAGCGAGTGGGAGTCTAGAGAAGAGAGAGCGAGTGGGAGTCTAGAGAAGAGAGAGCGAGTGGGAGTCTAGAGAAGAGAGAGCGAGTGGGAGTCTAGAGAAGAGAGAGCGAGTGGGAGTCTAGAGAAGAGAGAGCGAGTGGGAGTCTAGAGAAGAGAGAGCGAGTGGGAGTCTAGAGAAGAGAGAGCGAGTGGGAGTCTAGAGAAGAGAGAGCGAGTGGGAGTCTAGAGAAGAGAGAGCGAGTGGGAGTCTAGAGAAGAGAGAGCGAGTGGGAGTCTAGAGAAGAGAGAGCGAGTGGGAGTGTAGAAGAGACAGTGGGTGGGAGTGTAGAAGAGAGCACAGAGAGAGTGGAGGGTTTAGGAGACAGAGCATAAAGAGTGCAGGAGAGTGAACACATACCGGGGTGGTATAAGAGAGAAAGAGGGAAGAGAGATTAGCAAATTACAAAAGGTCTTTAAAAATATTAATATGACAAATACTTATCTAACAGATCATTGTTTTTAGGGAGATATACTTTTAAATATGAAAAGATTTCGAAACCGTTTTTTTTTTTTTTGCTCATAAAAATACAATATTCATTTGTACAAATAAAATAAAAACTCAAGTAAAATTAATTAAAAAAAATTTCAATCAGTATAAAAAAAAAAACTACCGAATAAAACATTTAATGATGGGTTTCTTTTTCGTTTTAATTTACAATCAATATTTCCCTGTCGTCCTTTTCTCTCAATTTTTTTTCCAACACCGACTCATGTCAATAATTACTTTGAATCAAGATAGATCTTTTCCAGCAAGAACGACTTAATTTATGGCATTTTCAAGCATTAAATTGATTGATTTATCGATTGATACTTATGTCTTTGCGAAGATAACCTTAAATCAAAACCAATAAATAAAAACATTTCATACAAGATCCGTTTTTAATCAAACAGGATGAATGTTTTAAGTGTAGAAATTTATGTAAAACTAGAAGAATACCCGTCCCAGGACGGGTAAAACTAGTTCTTTGAACAGTTTGGCACCACTTTTACGACTCCATTCCAAAGATTAGAATCATTATTCTTATTTTGATTAAAATCCATTACATGATTTTAATTCTAGAAAATATCGCACAATTAAATTTTCTCTTTGAAGAACGCAGTATTAAAATTTCCGTAAAAGACTAGCTATTCAGAATGGAATTATGAATTTTGTAGGATATAAGCAATTGCTACTTAACTTCAAGTATCTGAATGAATTAATTTTGTTAATTAGGTACATAAATATATATAAATTATTTTCGATATTCTTTATAAAATTAGAAAAATATTTGTACAAATACAAAGAAAATTAATTACTCATACATAACTATTCTGCACCACTTTTACGTCGTTTTATGAAAATTAAAATCGACATTAAAATCATACTAAACCTTATTTGTAGAATCCATGCTAAAATATTGATTCTATTAAAATGTCTAAAATTTAACGCTTAAGCTTAAGAGGTTTTCAAAAGAAATTGAAATTCAAGGAATTTTAATTACTGTCACATGATTATAAATCAATATCGCATAAAAAAATTGATAAATTTGAATTGCCAAATTCGTGCTCTAAAACCGAATTCAAATGGTCCAAAGAAAACTGAAATGTTGGGATAGGTAAAAATTCCTTGGACAGTTTTGCACCATTTTTATGGCCGCATTCCAACGATTAGAGTCTTCAAGTTTAGCATCCTTATTCCTACTTTGATCGAAATCCATTACATTAATTGTTGTCCAGCTGTTTTAGAGTCCTTAGGGAACGAACTCACACACATACACAAAGTTCCTTTTATATAATAGTAGATAAACAATTGTCTCCCTTACAACTAAAATTTCTATTTGCTTTTCTGCAGCAGTTTAAAAAATGTTGAAACAAATAAAAATTAAAAAGGTTATCCTGACGCTCCGCACTTCTTTATTTACATTGGAAGTGACGTCACACAAATCTTATAATACGGATGGCTACAATTGTAAAAATAATTTGTTTTATTTTTCTTTCATTTTGAGCTCCTTTTTTCTCCCGTTTGTTTTTGTTTTCTACAATTAATAAATCAGTTTACAAGTAAATTCAATCTTAGAAACTATTCGTTTGCCGTAATTTTAAACGTTATTTTCATTTTCAGCGACCTCGAAAACCTTAAAGAGTGGTAATTTTAAAGGAATTTGAGGGTGGAGTAATTCTTCATATTTACCTTTTTTTTTAATTGAATTGTTAGGTGAAAGTACAGAATAGTTACAATACACCCTCTCTTCCCCATGTTAATAATAGGTTTCTAAATAATAGCGTTAAAAAATAGCTCGGGTCGTAAAGTGCAGGAGTGCAGGAGTACTGCAGGAGGACTGCAGGAGTACCTATAAAAAGTAACGCCGGATCGGAAAAAGAGCTCAAAATGAAAATAAAATAAATTCTCCGCTCAAAATAAGAAATGGGAGAAAAAAAAAAAAGTTAAATTCTCCGCTGTGTTAGTAATTAAAAACTAAAACAAATTCTCAAAATGAAAAGAAATGTTAGATTCTCCGCTCAAATACCAATATAACAAATGGGAGAGAAAAAAAAAATTTAATTTGCTAAAACAAATTATTTTTTTACTTGTAAACTGGTTTATTAATTGTAGAAAACAAAAACAAACGGGAGAAAAAAGGAGCTCAAAATGAAAGAAAAATAAAACAAATTATTTTTACAATTGTAGCCATCCGTATTATAAGATTTGTGTGACGTCACTTCCAATGTAAATAAAGAAGTGTGCGGAGTGTCAGGATAACCAATTAAAAACTAAAATGACTTCAACATATCCCAGGCAATACCGGGTTAGTACAGCTAAACATAGAAACATGTACATAAAGATTGGTTCCAAATTTTCTTTCGACTGTACAGAAAATATTAGATTTACAAAAAAAAAAAAAAAAAAAAAAAAGATTTAATAAACTTTCATCTCTGCGCAATTAGATGTGTCATTCCGGAAGTCCTACAGGCGGAAGTTTTCCTTCAACTGATTTAAGTCTCATTCCTTGCGACGGTTGAACGAGTCTCTCATTATTACTACACATCAAATTAAGTGCTGGAATGGGTTTTAATTTCCTCCTGCCTAGGGATGCTACAAAAAAAAAAAAATTTTTTTTTTTACTTCATATTATTTGGATTCGTTAGACCTCTGTTCTAATCTTAAGTGTTAATTTCACGTTTCGGTTGATGAAACCTCCAGTCATTTTCAGGTGTATTAAGCACAGTGTCACTTTGATGTAGGGGGCTACTATCGGGAACATAGGTTGCAGGGATACTATATAGGAAATCGAGCAGTAAGATGTCTGTTCACATTATACTTGGATTTCTGCATGTAAAGTACAGTTGGGAAAGCAGGTACCCGGAAGGGAGTTCCAAAGTCTAGCAGTTCTGAGGAAGAAACTATTGGAGTAGAAGGCTTTCTTATATCTAGGGCTCTCTGTGTAGGGGTGGGATTTTGCTGCTTGTTGGTTTGTCAGAGGTATATACGTCGAGGGGGTACAAGGGCTGATAGTTCGTCGGAGCATCTACCATTAAAATACTTGACATCTATGCTGATGACACGACCATCTATGGCAGCACGTCAAAGGCCGTAAATGACAAAGTTCTCCGATTCTCTCTCCTTTGATCTTGAGCACGTGGTACAGTGAGGGAAGAGGTGGCTGGTTACTTTTAATGCATCTAAAACGTAGCTCCTATCTTTACATCATCAACGCTCTGATCCCCATCGGGCATCAATTGAAATGGATAGCTCTCGTCTAGGGGAGGCTCCATGGGCTCCATGTCTTGATAAACTTCTGGGATTAACCTTTACTCCTGACCTAAAACGGAACTCTTACATCAGGTCTGTTGCCAAATGGTAGGATCCTTCTACTACTTTAGAAGATATCTCACTACTGATGCAATTCTCTATCTGTATAAAAGCCAAGTACGTCCAAGGATGGAGTACTGCTGCTACATCTAGGAAGGAGCTGCTAAAAACAGCCTATCCTGCCTTGACAGAGTACAAAATAGACTTCGTGGTTTGGTGGGGGATGCCCTTTTCTCTTCCCTGCAACTTCTCTCCCACAGAAGAGACGTTGCGAGCCTGTCTTTGTTTTGTTATTTCCATGGCAAATGCTCGTCTGAGCTCCATCCTCTGGTTCCCCCTTGCCAATCTTTCACAAAAAACACCTGTCTAACTGAAACCACTGTCAATAATTTTCCCCATTCTTTATCTGCGCCTAAATCAAAACGTAGATTTCATGAGCAGAGCTTTCTCAGGAGTGTACGATTGTGGAACTCTCTTCCATTCGCCTGTTTCCCCACTCGACTACAACTTGGATGTCTTCAAATCCAACATAAACAAATTCCTGATAAACCGCCCCCTTAAGTACGACACTTTATCAAATCTCTAATACTAACGATTACTACGATACTATCCCATTGATTACTGTACACGCAATAACCCTTATCCCCGAGTGGCTTCCAGGCAAAAAAAAAAAAAGTGGTGACTTCCATGCAAAAAAAAAAAAAAAAAAAACTTGTAGAACAGGCAGAGGGATGCAACATTTCGTCGATGGGACAAAGGTTGAAGCTTAGAAGACACTTCAGGACCTATCACATTGGCGACTCTTTTGAGCCCTGTCTTGTCGAACTTAGGAATCATTCTAACTTGGGAATTTGCACGGAATTTCAAATGGAACTTTTTACTGAACCTTCAACCTCCAGAGAATTTTTCCAAGTACTTTATTCACTATACTACAGGTACTTGTGGACAAGGACTTATGGCATAGTGAACAAATCTGTGAGTGATAAGAAGTGTGGGAGGAATAAGGTAGTCAGAACACCAGAGTTGATTGGCCAAATAAAGAATTTCATGAATAAGGACAGTCGTGTATATAGAGAGACAATACGTGCACAGTTTGATGTCAGTGCACGCAATAATTCACGAGGAACTGAAGATGCAGAAAGATTTGCACAAATGCACCAGTCCATAACTCCATCTTTATCACAGATTATTTGACAAAGATTGGCATCAAGACAGTTCCTCACCCTCCCTATAGCTCAGACCTTGCTCCCTGTGACTTTCGTTATTCCCTAAGCTCAAGGAAAACCTTAGACGCTGTCGTTATGAGGCAGGCAGCTAAATCCCACCCCCACACAGTAGAGATCCCTAGATGTAAAAGATTCTTTCTACTCAAGTAGTTTCTTCTCCAGAATCGCTAGACTCTGGAATTCCATTCCAAGTCCCTGCTTCCCCAACTGCACTGACATGCAGAAGTTCAAGTGTAATGTGAACGGACATCTTGCTGCCCAAATCCCAACATAGTACCCCAGTAGTTGTGGCCCCTGATAGTAGCCCCCTACACCAAAGTGGCAATGTGCCTTGTTTGGGGTGTGGGGTAAAAAAAAAAAAAAAAAAAAAAAAAAAAAAAAGATGAAAGAGGCTGTGACATGGGTTATTGAAATGCTCACACAAGAGAACTTCTATGGGCGTTCCAGAAGCAGTTGGAACGGTACAAGTGCATTGTATTTATTTATTGCGGACTATTATCCTCATCTTTCTTAGTTGCTGTTTCACAACATTTCGGCTAACTATTCCTCGGGCCTTCATCAGGTGGAAACTGCGACAGGATAGCAATTACTGCCTTCCATAGTTGCTGTAGTCTCACCACGTTTTTGGCCAAGTAAACCTCTGGCCGGCTTTGGGTAGGATTGAAACCGCGATCTTCAGACAAAAACGTGGTGAGACAACAACAACTATGGAAGACAGTAATTGCTGAGAATGCAGTTAGGAGATTCAAAGTTCCTATTCTGTCGTGGATGTATCTGAATTTTCACAATGAGGTTCTTTCCCATTTTTTTTTTATCTCCTTTGCAAAAAAAAAAAAAACAAATTATATTGAACTAAATACAGTCCACATTATGACACCCCATGCCTAACAGTGATGTTAAAAATTCATCATGATTCGTTAATTAGTTGAGTAATGGATCCTATACATGCAAATATGTAAACACATACACATTGCTTTTAAATCTATAAATATGCAGATAACAAGATGTACATCAAAAGTATAACTGCCTTTTTTTTTTTTGTTTTTGTTGTTTTGGTAATTATCTACTTTGTTTTTACGTAACCCACATACACAACAAAGGTCGGTAGACTTGAAGTTAATGATGATACATTCCTGCTTTCCTTTTAAGTGATGCTGGACGCCATCCTTGTCTATCTAATAAGAAAGTCTCCATTAATATATCTGTACGTCTTGATTAGACAGCAGGTGGTGAGTTTACCATCGTCCCTCAACAATCGGCCATAAGTAATTAACACAAAATCCAATCGAGAAAAATCGGAGGAGAGAGAGAGAGAGGGAGAGAGAGAGGGAGAGAGAGAGGGAGAGAGAGGGAGAGAGAGAGAGGGAGAGAGAGAGAGAGAAACCAATTTTCCACGATTGCAACAGAATCACAAATCTGAAATGGAATCTGGTTTTTACATAGAAAAAATCCTAACAAGACTAGCGAGATCAGCTGGAAACGGCACGCTTGTTTGCGTTTATCTGCATAATTGATTGTTAATGATGATATTCCGTTTGAAATAATTCATTTATACTTTAAGCCAAGGATTAGCAACCTAAAGCTTGAGGGCTGAATCCGGCCCGCGAGCCTGATTACCAATGATTATTTTTAACATGAAAGACGAGACTTTTGAATTCAGCAAAAGGCCTGTTGCTATATCTTCCTCTGATCCACCCAACCAAATTTGTATACTATAACAAAAACGCAATCAAAACTCAGTCACCTCCATTTCTGCATAAAATAAAACAATAAGCATAAAATAAAATTTGAGAACCGATTTGACCGTCTGACCAGCAAACAGGACAGCTTCAAAGGGACAATGTTGTCTCAATCGGCTTTCTATTTCATTCTTCTAACAGTGACACCTTCATCGTTTACTGCTGCCATCTACCCTATGTAAATTGCTGGAATCTTGCAATGGTGAGGACAGCCAATTCTGAAGATCTGAGGCAGCTTATGGAAGACAGGAAAATCTAGAGAGATTGAGTTACACTGGTCCGGGCAAGGATCCCGACCATTATATATATATATATATATATATATATATATATTATTTTTAAAATATAATTATTCACTACACATATTTCGTCGTCTATGACTCGTCTGAGTGGCTGAATCTAGCGAGATTCGAAATCGGTGCCCCAGGGTAATGAGCCTGACCTCTTTACCCGCTGGTCCATCTCGCCGACTGTTAAGATATATCGTGATTTATTTAGATGTTATTTGTTTTTGCGATACGTTTTGAATGAATTCAATTATTAACAAAAGTGCATTTTTACCTAAATGCGAGTTGGGAATAATTTTCCCTTTAACCAATTTGGAACCCCCACTTGGGGAGCGGTATATATGTATATTATTTTTAAAATATAATTATCCACTGACACTTTGTAGAGAAGTGACATTAGTTAAGAAACAATAAATTAAATTCAGAGTTAGAGTTTTTCAGTTAAAAACAATTACTGATTCATTTCCTGTGCTGTACTAATACATGATAACATTAAAAATCATGCTTAATTCTTGATAACATTAAATAATATAAATGACCATTTCACCCCCCCCCCCTCCAAAAAAAAATAAATAAATAAATAAAATAAAGTTTTTCTTTTTCTTTTTCTTAATATCATTTTCTAGTGTTATATTGATTTAAAAAAAAAAAAATACCAACTTTGTAGGGGTTTGTTGTGTATTTTTGGAGTTTTAGCTGCACATACAAACACACAGACAACTGCCCTTTAGATTATCAGATTTACCCGACGTTGTCCAGGACAAAAGTAACCTATTATTAAAAGGTTCTATCTTTACATCTCTGTATTTGTCTCTCTTTCTCTTCCCAACCACCTCTTTCTCCTCCACTCCTTTCTAGCTGAACTCACAGACAACTTTTCTTTATGAAATAAGTCGGAATTTTCTTTCAAAATTAATACATAACACTGAAAAACTAACCCACTTCCCACATAAAACCTGGCCCAGTTGGCTCCCAGAGAATAAATAATTTTTTTCTAAATTATAGATATCATTTATATAATGCTACGCCGATCAAGAAAATACCAACTTTGTGGGTGCTTGTTCTATAGTTTGACTTTTAGTTGGACATATAAACACACATACAGACAGACAACTGTCCTTTATATAATAAAAAGAGACTAGCGTCCAACATTGTCGTAAAATATGCTTAAATATATTTATTATTATAGAGTTAATTCTCTATTGATTATTATATTGTACCCAATATATAGTAAAACAAATATATGACTTGTGTGCCATCAGCTAGCTAAAACCGTGCCAGCCTGAATTGATACTGCTTGAGCTACAAGATGGATAAGAAATAGTTAAAAAATGAACCGACTATAGCGCATAAATGTGTATTTGTGCATGTATACAAAAGCATTTTAAGTCAACTTACGCTTTCCAAGTCCTAATTTTTTTTCCATTTCAACCCTCTTAGCAGATATTTTTACCAGCTAAAAAACCTATAAAAGAACAATCCACAAAAAACAAAATGCAATCATCTAACTCGCATTGCGCCGCTCTGTGATTTTGCATCTTGGAGATGTAGTTTGAAAAAAAAAATGGAGGTAGACGGACACACAAATATAGTGAGGTTTATAAATTAGATTATATAGGCAACGTTGGATATATCTGCAAGCTTTTTCTAAAACTAATAAAAAAAAAATGCAATTGGTTTAAATTTGAAATAAATTAATAAATGGTGCTGCTTACCAGTAGTCCACACCCAATGGCCTTCTTTGGCATTGTCGCTGGCACCAATCCAGACCCCATTGTTGGACCAACCAAGTTCTTTCGAATCCAAGACACTTTTTAAAAAATCCATCGTCTCCATGTCATGAATGTGGACAAGTTCTCCTCCTAACCACAAACAATAATCGCGGGCTTCGTCCCAAAATTTCTCCACGTTTATGAACACATAACACATGTTACGGAATGTGGCCAAGTACTGTCGCGTATTTAACGCCACACGTGGACAGCCAACGTTGCTAACAGCTGAAAATAAATAAAAGATACACTGTTGATAGTCATATATGTATACACACACACAGAAAGGCTGTCGAAAAAAATTTACTCACCCTTTGAATGACAATAAAACCTTTATCAATCTATCTATAAAAGTGAACGTGTCTGTGTGTCTGTATACATTTCCCTACGCAATAACTCTGTCAATTTTAAGTCTACAGACTCGAAATTTGATATACAGGGTACTGAGATTCGGAAAAATCGATGTGATCGGTTTTTGGCCAGAAATTTGGCGATTAAGGGGTCAAAGTTCAACGATTTGACCTTTGAGAATTCTACCAAACTCTTCCTACAATTTTGGGTCTAAACACGTGAAATTTTAGATATAGATTCCTTGGACATGGATCTGACTTAATAACTTTATTTGAGCTCTAAACAATAAATTTTAAGGGGTCATAATACGGGTCAAAGTTAAAAAAAATTGACTTTTTTTTGGGGGGGGGTTGCTCAGCATACACCTCAAAACACCCGGGCAACGCCGGGCACCCATGCTAGTATATCTATAAATGTGAACGTGTGTGTGTGTGTGTGTGTGTGTGTGTGTACATTTTCCTACGTAATAACTGTCAATATTCAGTCTACAGACTCGAAATTTGATATACAGGGTACTGAGATTTGGGAAAATCTTTGTAATACGTTTTCAGCCAGAAATTTGGCTGTTAAAGGGTCAAAGTTCAACGATTTGACCTTTGAGAACTCTACCAAACTCCTCTACCAATTTTGGGTCTAAACACTTGAAATTTTAGATATAGGTTCCTTGGACATGGATCTAACTTAATAAATTGAGTTGAGCCCAAAACAATAAATGTTAAGGGGTCATAATAGGGGTCAAAGTTAAAAAACATTGACCACTTTTTTTTTTTTTGCTCAACATACACATCCAAACACCCGGGCAACGCCAGGCTGAAATGCTAGTTTAAGATAAAAATGGAATAGCTATAAGTGCAGAAGACAAATGTAATTGAAAAATCACGAATGTTCAAATTGATGAGAATTTCTTGTTAATTACATGTATCATAAACATGCTGACGCACCAGTTCCTGTTAGATTGCCGAAGTTAAGCGACGTTGAGCTTGGCTATATTAAAATGGGTGACCATTTCGTAATGCCAGGTGTTTTTTTGTTTTCTAATGCATACATGTTTTGAATTTACTAAGTACACACACACACAAATGTATTCACACTTCGAATGACGATAAAACCTTTATTTATGAACATAGAATGAAATGGAATAGCTGTGAGATCAGAAGACAAATATAATTGAAGAACCATGTTTGCAAATGTTCAAATTAATGACCATTATTGTCCAGATAATGTTGATTATAGTTAAAGTGTGAGTACATTTTTAGACTACTTTTTATATAGATGTGTGCACGTGTGTAGCTTAATTTCCGTATGTTTTAATAACATATATATATATATATATGTGTGTGTGTGTGTGTTAAACTTCATTAGTTACTTAACCCATGGAAAGCAATCACCTCTGATTATTTATATTATAAAATATACATAAGATGTTTCAAAAATGTACTCACACTTCGAATGATAAAACCTTTATTCACGAACATAGAATGAAATGGAATAGCTGTGAGATCATAAGGCAACTATAATTGAAGAACCATGTTTGCAAATGTCCAAATTAACGACCAGACAATGCTGATAACAGTTTAAGTGTGAGTACATTTTTTCGCTATTTTTATTTAGACAACCTGTATATATAATAGAAATGTGAAAAATTGATGATGAAAATGAAAAATTGAATAAATATTTATCGACCCATCAAATTCAAATAAGGAATTATAATAATGAAAAATTAAATTAATCCATGGATTTTCCAGGATAAGCTCTTTTCATCAAAGGTATTTTCAGCAGATCCAAAAATTCAATCAATTAACAAATTAGCTAATTAATCAATTAATGAAATAATAATCCGTGAATCCAAAGGAAAATAAGATGGCTTAAGGACAGGCTCTTCTCATCAGAGAATACAAATTGGTTTAAAAAAAAAAATTTTTTTAAATTAAAAAAAAAAAAAAGACTTGGCATAAATTTGAAAATTGTTTTTAAATCCCCGAAACATTGTTTCATGGTAAACAACTGATGATCCCTTGAAAAATAAATTATTGGTATTATAGTAAATTCGAGAGCGAGTTGATGCAGTGATTGCAGGTGATTAAATGACTTACTGACTAGATGGTTTTCTAACGAATGATAAAAAAAAATTTTTTGTATAGTTTTAAAGGTTAAAAACTTCAAAGACTATATATATATGAAACTTTTTTTTTTTGTGAAGCAAAAGTAATTTTCAATACAATGACGGTTTTAAAAAAATCCATCAAAAATTTAAAATCAACTAATCAATCGATTAATTTATGAAATATTAATCCGTGAAGTCGAATGGCAGAATCTGAAATTCAAGTATAAATAGATTATAGTATAGTGCAAAAAAACTTTGTTAAAATTTGGAAAAGAAAAAAAAAAAAAAATGAAGTTTTATTCAATAATATATCAGATGTGAAGAGGTTATCGTAACATCCAAAAAGTCAATAAGTTTGAAGAAATTGTACAGTAGAACCCTAGGATACGTTTTTTTTCAGGTTACGATGTGGAATCACAATGTTTTTTCCCGGTCCTTGGTTACAGTATTTGCCCCGCCTTACAGTGTTATTTATATATGTGTATTATATACTGTACTGTATTTTGTTACTAATTTTTAATATGTACTGTATAAAATTTTGCTTAGGCCCCACTATACGACAATTTCACCTTACAATCCCAACCTCGAAACAGATTAATGCCGTACCCCGGGGTTCTACTTTACTCCGTAAGGTCCAACAGTAATCTGATGAGTAATGTGATATGAAATTCCAAAAATATAATTTAATGAGGGATTGCAATATAATGAGACCCAAAGACTACTATCCTCTTGAGTGGTGTGCTTTTTGGTTGACAACAATATGGCAACCTTCAAGTCCAATGTAAACAAGTTCTTGTTGAGCCATCCCCATTTTCTACATACAATGTGCGAATGCACATGCTTTAACCCGTCTTAATCCAAATTCTACCCAATCTACACCATTAATGATTATTATACTACCACCTTACATCCATTAACCCTTATCCTCGAGTGGCCTTCAGGCCTGGATAAGTGTTGACTCCCTTGTAAAAAAAAAACAAAAAAAAAACAAGCATGCGGGGTCCCCATTCCACGAGTGAATAAATCTGTTCTAGCAAAAATTTACTTTTACCATGACAAATGTTTGTACAAAAAAAAATCCAAGGTGTGGTTATTAAGAAAAGTGAAAATAGATGAGCGGACAAATGAAAGTGAATTACTAGGTCCAATCCCTCCTTTGTCAGGTGATCAATAAAATGAAAGCAAATAAAATATCATGAAAATATCTTTAATATATTACGTTTGAAGGGAATCAATTTATAAACGAAGATTACTATTTATGCATATATTATTATGGTATTAATTCACTTACACAAATATTTAACTATATATGTGCAGACTTTGTCTATTTGGACTGATGAGGTATTCAGCTTAAAAGTGATAAGCATGAAAAAAAGCAAAATTCAGTGAAAAATAGAAAGAAATTCATTTCTCTCCGGGAAGCCACGTGAACAAGCCACTGCCAATGATGCAGAAAACTGATAATCTCAACAAATGTTACTTTGATGTTTGTTTGTCTGCGTCAGACTTTTAAGTTAGAAATTAAGTTCAAGTAAATAATTGCCATTTAATCTCTCTCTCTCTCTCTCTCTCTCTCTCTCTCTCTCTCTCTCTCTCTCTCCTTAGCAGATTATCTCCATTTAAAACCTTAAAGAAAGCCCAGCAAATGTCTGTTAGAGAATGGATCAAGAGAGAAGGAGGTGAGTAAATTATATTGTAGACATGTTGACCGGAAGTGAGGGTCAGCTGATCGGATGTGTGTGAGTCACGTGATCAAGTTAGCTGAATTGGAGAGATTGAGTTTTGACATAGAAGACGACGGACGCCTTAACAGTCGTCTCCTCCCCTCCAATGGGGGGGGAGCGCTGACATGTGTGGAAATGAGACCAAGAAGAAACCACGCAAGCCAGAGATTCACTTCCATCCTTCTGCAGTCAACATCTGGAAGGTGAATAAAACTATAAAACCAATTCATCGTTTTGGAGTGATTGAATCTTCGTTCAAACAGGTTCCCGTCTCCCCTCCAAGACACAAGATGAATTCAGGTGGACTAACATCGACGACGCATGAAGGTATGTCCAAATAATACATGTACCACACACACACACAATGGCATATGAATGAATAGACTGAACAACTAGACGATCACACGACACGGTCCCCCTTATTAGATAACAACACAACACGTCTCTTTGTATAATCTTTATGCCTGTAAAGAAGTCATTTAATCTCTCTCTCTCTCTCTCTCTCTCTCTCTCTCTCTCCTTAGCAGATTATCTCCATTTAAAACCTTAAAGAAAGCTCAGCAAACGTCTCTTTGTATAATCTTTATGCCTGTAAAGAAGTCATTTAATAATGGAGAATGAAAAAATAAAAGGTAATTCACATTCTATATCTGTAAGACATTTAAGCTTGTCAATGATTATTAAAAAAAGTCGAAAAAGATTAAATGAATTAAACGCAAAAGTTGTGTAAAAGAGAACACTAAAAGAATTTTGTGCCATTATTTACAATTACTGTACCAATTTTTATTTTGTGCCATTTTTTACGATTACCATACCAATTTTTATTTTGTGCCATTTTTTCACAATCACTGTATCAATTTAAAATTTTGTGCCACCTTTAACAATTGTATCAATTTAGAATTTTGTGCCATTTATTTCACGATTACTGTGTCAATTTAGAATTTTGTGTCATTTTTTTCACAATTACTGCACCAATTTAGAATTGTGTCACTTTTCCCCAATTACTTTGTTAATTTAGAATTATGTGCCAGTTATTTCACGATTACTATATCAATTTAGAATTGTGTGCCATTTTTTCACAATTTCTGTGTCAATTCAGAATTTTCTGCCATTTATTTCAGGTTATTGTATTCCGATTTTGACACAATCAACGATTATGCATTTCGATCGGTTTCAATTGTTCATTTATTTAGTTTAAGAATGAATTATTTTATTATGATTATTATCAATATTGTTGTTGGTGTTAGTCTTGTTTTTATGAATTCTACTCTGTGTAATTACTGGTAATTTCATTTCATCACAATGTTCTAAGAAAATAAAATTACTGACCAATGAAAAAAAAAAAAAAAAAAAAATCCCGGAAATTGAAAATGAAAAAAAAAACAAAATGAAAATGATTTCCCGCCAAAGAAATGCTGAAATAATGATCAGAGAAACGAGTCTCAGTTCAATCGGTTTTGTTAATTGACACACTTGGGCTGAAATCAATACGTCAAGAAATAATAGCATTATTTCATCACCAGGATCGTTGTACCACTGTTGATGGTGATGATGCCCAGGCCGAACATCACCACTACCATCACAATCAAGCCTATCATATCATGCCTATAATCATCAGCATCACCACCACCACCATCAGGCCAATCATCATCATCACCACCAGGTCAATCATCATCATCACCACCAGGCCAATCATCCTCCTCCTCCTCTTACTTCTGCTTCTTTTCCGCATCATCATTATCAGCAGCAATAATGATGATCATCACCATCATCATCAGGTTAATGATCATCACCACCACCATCATCATCAGGCCAATCATGATCATCAACACCACCATCAGGGCAATCATCATCATCATCACCACCACCACCATCAGGGCAATCATCATCACCACCACCACCATCAGGCCGATCATCATCATCACCACCACCATCAGGGCAATCATCATCACCACCACCACCATCAGGCCAATCATCATCACCACCACCATCAGGCCAATCATCATCACCACCACCATCAGGGCAATCATCATCACCACCACCACCACCATCAGGCCAATCATCACCACCACCACCACCATCAGGGCAATCATCATCACCACCACCACCACCATCAGGCCAATCATCATCACCACCACCACCATCAGGCCAATAATCATCACCACCACCACCACCATCAAGCCAATCATCATCACCATCATCAGTCCTATCATAATCATCACAATCAGGCCGGCGTAAATGATGATGATCATCACGATCATTATTGCTGCTGATAATGATGATGCGGAAAAGAAGCAGGAGTAAGAGGAGGTTTTGCTTCAAACAATGGAATACTCATGAATTCAGCAACAGAAAAGCAAAAATTAATAAAGTAATTACTTCGATGACTTTTATAGTATAAACATTTACAAAAGAAAAAAAAATCTATATAAATGCAAGGCCGATCAAAACAACATTTTAAAGTATTATGACATTATGGTATTGATTTTAAAGTATTATAACATTATGGTATTGATTTTAAAGTATTATAACATTATGGTATTGATTTTAAAGTATTATAACATTATGGTATTGATTTTAAAGTATTATAACATTATGGTATTGATTTTAAAGTATTATAACATTATGGTATTGATTTTAAAGTATTATAACATTATGGTATTGATTTTAAAGTATTATAACATTATGGTGTTGATTTTAAAGTATTATAACATTATGGTATTGATTTTAAAGTATTATAACATTATGGTATTGATTTTAAAGTATTATAACATTATGGTATTGATTTTAAAGTATTATAACATTATGGTATTGATTTTAAAGTATTATAACATTATGGTATTGATTTTAAAGTATTATAACATTATGGTATTGATTTTAAAGTATTATAACATTATGGTATTGATTTTAAAGTATTATAACATTATGGTATTGATTTTAAAGTATTATAACATTATGGTATTGATTTTAAAGTATTATAACATTATGGTATTGATTTTAAAGTATTATAACATTATGGTATTGATTTTAAAGTATTATAACATTATGGTATTGATTTCATCTGAGTAGTGACAACTTTTTTGTTTGGCGGGGGTGGGGGGGATTTCTTCTGGCCGGGGATCATATACAGTGATGACTAAAAATATATGTGTTACCAACTCTAAATAAAATTTACCAACCATAAACAAAATTTACCAACCCTAAACAAAATTTACCAACCTAAACAAAATTTACCAACCTAAACAAAAGTTACCAACCCTAAATAAAATTTACCAACCTAAACAAAATTTACCAACCTAAACAAAATTTACCAACCCTAAACAAAATTTACCAACCCTAAACAAAATTTACCAACCTAAACAAAATTTACCAACCTAAACAAAATTTACCAACCATAAACAAAATTTACCAACCCTAAACAAAATTTACCAACCTAAACAAAAGTTACCAACCCTAAATAAAATTTACCAACCATAAACAAAATTTACCAACCATAAACAAAATTTACCAACCCTAAACAAAATTTACCAACCCTAAACAAAATTTACCAACCCTAAATAAAATTTACCAACCATAAACAAAATTTACCAACCATAAACAAAATTTACCAACCCTAAATAAAATTTACCAACCATAAACAAAATTTACGAACCCTAAACAAAATTTACCAACCCTAAACAAAAGTTACCAACCCTAAACAAAAGTTACCAACCCTAAACAAAAGTTACCAACCCTAAACAAAAGTTACCAACCCTAAACAAAATTTACCAACTCTAAATAAAATGTAGCCAAAGTTTAATATTTTTTTTCTCACAAGATCTAAATTTTTCACACTAAATCGAACACAAGTTGTGATAAATAATTGTAACAAAATTCAAATGGGTCCCCATCCTGTGAAAATGTTGATATATGACTAGGAATTAAAGTTTTTTTGGGTTTTTTTTAAACAACAGAGTGTTTACATTAAATTTCAAACATGTGTAAAATTAAACGTGTTTAGTCCATGTTCAAAAACATGACTAGAAGGTTCCTTGTCATCAGGTTTACTTTAACGTTCATTTTTACAAGCTGGCATAGATTTGCTTTTAGAAACAGACTTCCAAACTAACTATAGAAGTATATATTAGAATGAGAGTGAAAATGACTGCAACTTTCTCTGTAAAACACTGCAATTTTAGACTTATTTCCCGGTTTTTAAATCTGTTCAGTTCACTGAAATCTGAAACAATTGTGCCGATATGAACTCTTATGTAGAAGACCTTTTTTTTTTTTATTTAAAAACATTTTTGCAACAAATGAAATTATACAATGTGTCCACAAAGTCTTTAGACAATTTTATAAATCCATTAAAATATTTTAATTCTTTTTACATCAATTAGTTGTTATGAAAACGATCAGTTCTTGAAAGAATAAGACAGTAAGCATACAGAACTGACCGGACACGTCTTCTGCAGCAAAATATTATGAGGGACGTTCCAAAATTAATTGTCTCGATATAAGTTCTGGTTCTGTAGAAGCACCTTTTTTTAAATTATATTTTTAAGGAATGTAAAAACAAATATCAATAAACGCTTTTTTAAATTTTATTATTTAGCAACTATATTATATATAAGATTATATCGCAATACAGTAAATATTTGCATAGCCAGGCTCAATGTTGCTTAACTTCGGTGATCTGACGAGAACCGGTGTGTCAACGCAATTATGCCGTTTAAGCAGCGTTGAGCCTGGTTAGTACCAGATGGGTGACCATTTGGGGAATTCTAGGTGCTGTATGTGCTCTCCGCTTACCTCGGCATTTGTTTCCAGTCGCCTTATACATACACTTCACTTGCCACTGGTATTTAACAATGTCGACTTAGGAGAGGTGTGGTTGGAGATTGCGGACCTACTGCCACAAAAATTTCACGCGCAGGCACCCCTTCATGGGTATCTATAGTCTATTATAGACTGAAGGAGCCCATAAATATTTATGTGAACTTTCTATCATGTTTAAAATTAAACACGTTCAGTTCATGTCAAATGTTAAGCAGAAGGGTCATCATCATATTTACAGCTTTTGATTCAATGAAACAGGGAGGAAAAAAAAATCAACTTTACTTTATTATATAGAAGAGGATGTCAGGACAAATTATATAAGGCGTTTAACAGTAACAACATATTTCTATAAAGTTTAATGCACGTGTATCAATTGCAGTCACAGAGGAGCCGTTGCTAGACTTTATGTATTCCATCGTTACGTCCATGGAAGTTCATCACGTTTCACCTGAGACTTCCTGTTGTTGACGTCACATCCTTACATGAAATCGTAGTTTGAATAGAATTATTCACTATTCTCCTGAATTCTACTTCATTTTGAACACTATTCTTGCACACCTGTTCACAATCTGGATACATTATATTCTAGTGCAAGTTCAAATCAAAAGGTCACATCGTCGTAGAAACAGTATAGGAAAGATCCCTGAATGTAAACTGGACAATAACTCAACCATAAGACCATTTTCTGGACACTGTGCCAAAATATTTGAAACACAGTGGCACCAGATTACTCTTACAAACATTTTCATTTGGCAACTAGGCGATCTCATATTTATTTCGAGAAACCGTTTCAAACTCAGTCAAGAATCTTTCTCCTTATAACACATTCCCAGCAAGAACTTATCACCACAACTTGAAAGAAATTTGTTTGCTTCCTGCATGTGCTTAGCATCAGGTGGAATTTCCACGAACAGAGTTTGTTTCCAAAAATTCCCATTTGTAGAACACATTATTGCAAGATGGCTTTCCTTCGGACTACAACATGATCGTCTTTAAATACAATATCAGCAAACATTTGGCATAAACTGTCCTCAATCAAAATTTGTTCATTCCGTTCATTTTTTGCTTGAAAGCTATAATAGCCAATCACATAAGGGAAAATTAATTTTTTTGTAGTATAGATTAAAAACTGGTTATCTTGCCTGCTTGTTTGTTTGCAAATTGAATGTATTAGACTGTGGAAAGAAAGGAAAACTGGATGAAAAGTGACACTTTACAGGCTGACATGCATCGAATAGATTTTAGAAATTGGCTTCCTAACTAATCTATCTGTGGCCCGGTGTTTATTTATCCCGCTTTCTCTCCGGTCCATTCTCATTATTTCTTCTCATGTTTTCCTTGCCTTTCACCTGTTAACTGACCTCTGCTATCTCAACTGTTCTACATCTACTAACCTAAGAACCCTCATCTATTCTTTTAAAAGAGCCATACCGTCAAAGTCTCTTGTTCTGCAAGATTCAGTAGCAATAGTCGCTCTCCATGTTTCAGTTGTACTAAGTGCTAAATACGGCACAATAACATTGACACACCAGTTTTCACTAGATCACCGAAGTTAAGCAACATTAAGCCTGGTCAGTACCAGATGGGTGACCAATTTGGAAATTCCAGGCGCTGTATGTAGAGGGATGTTGACACCTCCTTGCAAGATTTGAAAAAAAAAAAACAAAAAAACAAAAACATTGTCATCTCCCCTAATGGGGATATACATGCAACTGGGGACCGCTTATGAATTTCATTCTCCCATGAAACTTCCTCCTTTAGGATAAAGGAGGTCAAACCCACCTTAGGGTTGGTGTCAGACACACTAAGTGTTGAATATTGGGACTCTACGTCAGTAATTTTTATTTTATTTTTTTATTTATTTTTTTTTTTTTACATGGGGGTCACCACTTATCAAGGCCCGGAAGCCACTCGGGGATAAGAGTTATTGCCTGGACAGTAATCAATGAGATATTATCGTAGTAATCATTAGTATTGGAGATTTGATAGAGTGTCTTACTTAAGGGGACGGTTTGTCAGGAATTTGTTTATGTTGGACTTGAAGACATCCAAGTTGTAGTCAGGTGGGAAACAGACAAACGGAAGAGAGTTCCACAGTCGTGCATTTCTGAGAAAGAAGCTCTGTTCATGGAATCTACGTTTTGATTTAGGCATAGATAAAGAGATTATTTTTAAATGTCAAGACGGTGATAGTGAATTAATGATTAGGATATCATGATCTGCGCATGTAAGCTTAAGTGACCGACTAATTATATATATATATATATATATATATATATATATATAAAGCTGAATGTCTGTGTGTGTATGTGTCTGGTCACAAATAGGCTCCTATATGGTTGACTATTTTAAAAAACTGATTACATATAATGATAGAAGATGTATCGAGACACAGGAATGGGTATGCTTGATCTGGCAGAATGGTGGTTCATTAAAATTGTGGGGTCTGCGTTCGCGCCTGGTCCACAACGTATGAAAAAAAAAAAATTTTTTAATTAAAAAAAAAAAACGTTTACAAGTGTTTTTGATATAGATGTACATAAGAATACTTTGATAAGTATGTTTTAACTTAAGTAGGGATGGTATAATAAAATTGTGGGGTCTGCGTTCGCACCTGACCTCCATAGAATGGAAATAGGCACAAACTTTTATAAAGACTTTTCATATCTATCTGTGTAAGTATACTTTGATAATTATGTTTCAGTTTGAAGAAATCATGGGGTGTTCGTTCACGCCTGACCTCCATAGAATGGAAATATGTCACAAAGTTTAACAAGATTTTTTAATATAGATCGACAGAATATTGTGATAAGTGTTTCAGTGTGAACAGGTATGGTATAATAAATTATGGGGTTTATCTATTTTATTTTTACTTTCATCATATTTTGCTTTGGTTTTGATACACCCAAATTCGAAGCTATCTCTTTACAACCCTTCCTTTTCATAACCTATCATACTTTAATAAATCAGAGTCCATTTTCTGTAGGCTGTTTTTGAACCCAGTCAACGACGGGTACTTTTGCTAGTATATATATATATATATATATATATATATATATATATATATATATATATATATAAGATAGGATTAGTCTTTTTTGGAAAAAAGAAAGACAGCAGAATGCTCAATTAAGAGGAAAATCCGAAGATATCTGAAAAATAAGAGCGTATTTATATTTTATGTACAGAATGTTGTTAGATGAGATAAGTCATTGGTACCGTCGGTTTCAAGCCCAATAATTAGGACCGTTTTAGATATCCATATCAAGCTCTCTTTGATGGAAGGAGATGAGTATTGACTGAAGAGAGCTTTATATGAATATCTAAAACGGTCCTAATTATCGGGCTTGAAACCGACGGTACCAATGACTTATCTCATCTCTAGAAGTGTAAGCCATGTTTAGTTTCAGAAACGTTTCTGATGGTTCGTTGTTCTAAACAAGTCTTGAGAGGTGACTGGTTTGCAGTAAACAGTTCCACAGAGCAAAATATTCTTACCGTGTCGAGACGGAAAAAAAACATGTGAAATTGCTCCAGAAAAGGTTTAATATTTATGAAGCAATTCTGGTTTCTGATTGGTTGGTAGCAGAACGTGAATTAATTCGATTCGTCAGTTCCTAGCAGCATCGTTTATAAATAGAGTCGTCCGGCTGTGTGGGATCATACCCCATTACAAGTCCAAAATATTGTAACATTATCTAACAACTTTCTGTACACAAAATATATGCATATTAGATAGATATTTGAGGCGTTTGTTTTGGTTTTGTTTAGAGTTAAGCTAATTTTTATCTCAGCGGTACAAGAGAAAATTGATTTGGAAGCATTTTATTGAACTCTTGCATATATCATCTCATTGTTTAAATGCTAATCGATGATTGCTTTTACCTATTATTCACTATTGATCCACGTTTATTGGGTTTTTAAGTTATTTAAAGTTGCTCAGGAATTTTAAAAGGATTGAAGACAACTATTTATCGCTTTCGGGGTCAGAGAACAAACAAACTTATTTTGAGCCAGAGTCGATAAAAAAAAAAAAATTGTGTATGACATCATATATAGATATATAAATACTATGATTTTTTTGCCTGTTTTCAACGAGCAAAAGTTATAGGCTGTTGACTTAGAATGAGTGTTTTATGGCGAATTGACGGTTGAAGTGGTACTCATTGTTGCATTAAATACTAATCCCTAATTGTGCATCAATTGTTTTATCGTTATTTCCATGGCAGGTGCTCATCTGAACTCCAACCTCTGGTCCCCCCTCTCCAATCTTTCACGAAAAACACCCATCTAACTGAATCCACTGTGAAAAATTTCCCCCACTCTTTATCTGTGCCTAAATCAAAACGTGGATTCCATGAACAAAGCTGCTTTCTTAGAACTGCACGCCTGTGGAATTCTGTTCCGTCTGCCTGCTTCCCACCTGACTACAACTTGGATGTCTTCAAGTCCAATGTTAACAAATTCCTAATGAACCGCCCCCTTAAGTAAACACTTTATCAAACCTCCACACTAACGTACTGTACTTGCAATAACCCTTATCCCTGAGTGGATTCCGGGCCTTGATAAGTGGTGACCACCGTGTAAAAAAAAAAAAAAAAAAAAAAAAAAATCAAATGGATACCATAATAGTTAGTTCGCTGCACTTTCTTGTAATCCATAAAAAAGTTCAGCTGAGTAATTCCCGTGGAAAAAATGTGCTAGATAGTCAGATATAGATAGACAGATAGACATAGACACACATAGATAGACAGACATAGATAGAGAGGGAGAAGGAGGGAGGGAGAGAGAGAGAGAGAGAGAGAGAAAGGGAAGCATTAAAATATGTAATGTTATTAACAGCATCGACGACCATGGCTCTCCAAGGGAAGACAAGTAAAGATGGTAGTTTCCCCCACCCCCCACGTTGCTTTCTGTCTTGATTTAGAGGTGTATCTCCCCCCCCCCCCGCGAGTTAAACGTGCCCCGTGCCTAGGCATACCAACTTGGAAATTTCTACGACTTGGCGCAGTAAATACATTGTGCCTAGCCTTCCCAAATGATCACCCACTTGGTACTGGCCAGGCTCACCGTTGCTTATCGTTGATCATTTGGTGAGAACTGGTGTGTCAACGTGATTGTGCCGTATATGTGCAATACACATCAGTAAATAATACAGAAAATATTTTCATATAAATAAATATCATTCTATACGATTATTCGATTTGCAATTTTAAATTCGTAAACTTAATATGGTTTAACAAAAAATATTCAATGTTTTGTTTCTACTTTAATTTTACGTTTATTTTCTTAGTGAAACTTGATTATCCTGTATTAATTGGCCTCCTTGATGTGAATTCTCATAGAAAATTTGTTCTTAAAAACAGTAATGCAAAAGTGGCAAGTGCTCGTCTGAGCTCCAATCTATGGTCCCCCTCCCCTCGCCAAACTTTCACGAAAAACACTCGCCTAGCCAAAACCACTATCAATAATTTTCCACACTCTTTATCTGTGCCTAAACCAAAACGTAGATTCCGTGAACAAAGCTTCTTTCTTAGAACTGTGCGCCTGTGGAACTCTCTTCTGTTTGCCTGCTTTCCAGCTGACTACAATCCGATTGTCTTCAAGTCCAACGTAAACAAGTTCTTGATGAACCGTCCTCCCTAAGTAATCCAATTTTACAAAATTTCCACTACTTATGTTTACTACGCTATAATCATATCAACTAATGTATACCCATTAAACCTTATCCTCGAGTGGCCTCTGGGCTTTGATAAGTGGAGATTCCTGTGCAAAAAAGAAGAAAAAAAAAAAATCTATATACAGTAGAACCCCGAGATACAGCATATAATATATATGTATATAATCAAATAAAATTATAAATAACACTGTGAGGCGGGGCAAATACCAAGTAACCGTGGGCCAGGAAAAACATCGTATTCCACACCGTAACCTGAAAAAACATAACGTGATTGGGCCGTATATGTACAGTACACATCAGAAAATACTTCATTTATGGCATCATGAAGTTAAAAAAAAAAAAAAAAAAAAAAAAAGACAAGATCCATTAAAACAAAAAATCCATCAATGATATTACTTTATTTTAACTGACATTCAGCACAATTCTTTTTCGCATCTAATAAGTAAAAGATTATAAAAAAATAAAAATAAAAACATATATAGCAAACCTTACATGTAATTAGTATGTGCCGAAACAATTGTTTGTTCCTATAATTAAAGAAGGAGTTTTCTGACGAACATAATGAGTTTTTTTAACTATGAAAAAAAGCAGTTAAATAATTAAGAGCACACACACTTTTTTTTTTTTTTTTTTTTTTTTTTACACAGTGGTCACCACTTATCAAGGCCCGGAAGCCACTCAGGGATAAGGGTTATTGCAAGTACATTACGCTAGTGTGGAGATTTGATGAAGTGTTTACTTAAGGGGGCGGTTCATTAGGAATTTGTTAACGTTGGACTTGAAGGCATCCAAGTTGTAGTCAGGTGGGAAGCAGGCAGACGGAACAGAGAAAGAGGCTTTTTTTATGGAATCCACGTTTTGATTTAGGCACAGATATATACACATACACAAAAACACACACACACAAAAGGAACTTTGCGTGTGGAAGTTCGTTCACTATGGACTCTTAAACGGCTGGACTGAGTTTTTTTTTTTTTTAAATTTAACACAAATGCCTGGCAGTGTTGTTAGATAGGCTTTGTATTGGAATGTCTTTGATAAGTATCGATAAGCGAAAAAAAATTCAATGAATGAAGGAACAGACGATTTTGATTAAAGTTGATGCCTTATAGAGCCTGATATCACAAGTGCATTTGAGAAGTTTTATTACCGCACAAGTAGAAAGGCCCGGCATATAAAATCAACGGTAAGTTCTTTGATATGACATGAGCGTGTTCGAAACGGAGGTTTCTGGTTCTAGCACAACTGAACCATGATACTTGACTTTTGCATTTTAATTAAAAATTTTAGAAAATCGATAGTAGGTTCTCTACAGTGCAATGTAAACTACAAATTATTGTAGATAAAGTCGCTGCGGGGAGGTATGTGAAACTTTCTCCTGGTGCACCGTTATAGGTCCCCAACTAGAGCAGGTAATCAATCGATTTAATTGGAAAATGGGCCATTTCATCGATTTTGATGACGATAAAATATGGGATTGTGAAACATTCGTTAATCCTCATTCAATCCTGGGCAACATCGGTTTCAGAAAAAACATCAGAAAACAATGCTTCATCATTTATGACATCATGAAATAAGAAAAAGACGATATTACTTTATTTAAACTGGCATTTAATATTTTTTCTCATTTAATAATAAAAAAAAAAACATATATAGCGAACCTTACATTTAATTAGTACGTGCTGAAACTGTTTGTACCTAGAATTAAAAAAGGTGTCATTTTTGGGGTTTTTTTTTTTACAAACATAATGAGTTTTTTTATTAACTATGATAAAAAAAAAAAACAGCTAAATATTTAAGAGTACATACACAGATATATATAAAAGAGTTTTGTGTGCGAGTTCGTTCCCTATGGACTCTTAAACGGCTGAGCTGATTTTTTTTTTAATTTCAAAAATCTACTTTGTGTGTCTGGCAGTGTTCTTATATAAGTTTTGCATTATAGTACACACACACACACACACACACACACACACACACACACACACACACACACACACACACACACAATAAGCATTAAATAATGTGGAATAAAGGAGAAAATAATCATAAATGATAAAGTAAAAAAAAAAAAAAAAAAAAAAAAAAAAAAAAAAATGACAGAATCCATTAAAACAAAATCCATCAATCATTGATATTTTATTCTAACTGACATTTCGTACAATTCTTTTTCTCGTCTAATAAGTAAAAGATTATAAAAAAAGAAAAAGAAAAAGAAAACCCTGGCATTTATTCTTGCAATGATTGTTCTGTCCAATTTTAACATTTTATATTCCTGAGTAAAGAAAAAAAAAAAATCAAGACTTCATATACTTAAGAAATATTAATTAGTCCTTTGTAAATAACTATCTATACATACTCGGCGTTGCCCGGCAATCTTTATTTTCATTTTTAAAGAGCATAAATTTTTCGAGTCGGGGTTGGTTAGTTGGTTGTTTTTGTTTTATGGCATATCAACCCCTTTCAGGTCATTTAATGCCAAATCCAGTTATTTTGGAGAAAAATCTTTTAATAGAATATATTTGTTTTCAAGTCGGTTTCTATTTAACCCATAGTTAGGACCCTAATAGGTCAGAGTGGACCTGGGAGCAATGGCAATTAAAGGGTGGCTCCACACTCCCCAAAGCCCGCAAATTGGGTCCTCACCATCAGATATAGTTTAGCGTCATATCCAGGACCGACGAGTCGGAGGGGGGGGGGACACTGAAAGAAGGGTTCAAAGTCACAGCACTCTTTCTGAAGCCAAGCATGGGTTTCTTTGGACTTGTGGGCCAGTGCAGAGTCTGCTCATTGAACATTGTGTCACTTTCAGACATGATAGAAGGCTCCTATTGCTCTTTGGATTTGTACACAACTTGCCAACTAGTAGATGGTCTGCAACAAAAAAGAAAACAAACAAACAAAAACAAAACAAAAAAAAACGATTTTCATCAAGTGGAAATGGAATCATGTCTTTTATAGGGCGACAACTTTATCGTTCCATCCTGTAAAGTCAATTCTCTATCGATTATTACATATTTCATTGTACCTAATATATAGTAGTTATTTCAAAAGTACAAAGTAAATACGACCTGGGTGCCATCAGCTAGAATAGAAAATATTTAGCAATATTCACTACCATATGATCTAAGGATAACTGGATATCAAAATTTAAAAATTAACGTATTAAACATAGGAATGTGTGTGTGGAGGATACAAATTAAGTCGACTTATGCCTGCCAAATTTAAATTATTTAATTTTGACCCTTTAGCAGCATCAAATTTGGACCCCATATACCAAGTTTAAAGTCTGTAGACCAAAAACTGACAGAGTAGTAATATATATATATATATATATATATATATATATATATGGTGATTGTCACTTCTTGACAGAAGAAGACCCCCTTTCTTTTGCTTTATTGTTGATTACTCATTCATTTTCATGTATTTTTGAAATATCTTTTTTCTTTAAATTATATACACATATATACACTTATACACACATACATATACATGTAGAGATGTGATCAAGATGCATCAATTCCTATTTTCTGTGGCAATGAAGGTGGCTCTTCAGACCAGCTCTGCTCTTACAGTCTGTTGCAAAGGTCACACTTGAGCTGAGATTGATGGATGCCAACTGGTGCTGCTCTACTGTGGACGCTCATTATATATATATATATATATATATATATATATATATATATGAATAAACAAAAGGTACAAAGGGCGTTCAATAAGTAATGCCCCTGACCCATCTCCAGTTATCTGATCTAGCTGAAATTTAGCATTTGCAATAATTTATATCTCTATGGATTATGTAGCAAATTACAGTTCTGAGCTAATGTTTTTTTTTTTTTTTTTTCATATTTTTTTACATGGAGGTCACCACTTATTAAGGCCCGGAGGCCATTCAGGGATAAGGGTTATTGCGTGTACAATAATCAGTGAGATAGTATTGTAGTAATCATTAGTATTGGAGATTTGATAGTGTCTTACTTAAGGGGGCGGTTTGTCAGGAATTTGTTTATGTTGGACTTGAAGACATCCAAGGTGTAGTCAGGTGGGAAACAGGCAAACAGAAGAGAGTTCCATAGTCGTGCATTTCTGAGAAAGAAGCTCTGCTCATAGAATCTACGTTTGGTTTTAGATAAAGAGTGGGGAAAATTATTCACAGTAGTTTCGGCCAGACAGGTGTTTCGTGAAAGATTGGTGAGGGGGGAGGGACGAGATTGGAGCTCAGACGAACACTTGCCATGGAAATAACGATAAAACAAAGACAGGATCGCAACGTCTCTTCTGTGGGAGAGACGCTGCAGGGAAGAGAAAAGGGCATCCCCCACTAAGCTACGAAGTCTTCAAAGCAGGATAGGCTGTTTTTAGCAGCTCCTCTCCAGATGTGGCACCAGTACTCCATCCTTGGACGTACTTGGCTTTTATACAGATAGAGAATTGCATCAGTAGTGAGATATCTTCTGGAGCGGTAGAAGGATCCCACCATTTTCCCAGTGTCCTTGGCAACAGACTTGATGTACGTGCTCCATTTCAGATCAGGTGTAAAGGTCAAACCCAGAAGCTTGTCAAAACATGGAGCCTCCCCAAGACAAGAGTCATCCATTTCAATTGATGTGAGATGGAGATCAGAACGTTGATGATGTAAAGATAGAAGCTTGGTTTTGGATGAATTAAAAGTGACCAGCCACCTCTTCCCTTACTGTACCACGCGCTCAAGATCAGAGGAGAGAGAATTAGAGAGAACTTTGTCATTTACAGCCTTTGATGTGTTGCCGTAGATGGTTGTGTAATCAGCATAGATGTCAACGAATGATTAAAGTATGTGTTTTGGGAGATCATTGGTGTAAATCCGGAAGAGAGTTGGGCCCAGGATGGACCCCCTGAGAGACTCCAGCATTAATACTCTGGGCCTCTGATTTCTGCCCATCAACCATTACTCTTATGAACCTATCGGAGAGAAATGATTTAATGATTGAGAAAACACTTCCAATGATACCGTAGCTGGAAATCTTGTGAAGTAGGCCTTTATGCCATACCTTATCGAAGGCCTTCGATATGTCAAGAGCAATTGCCCTGGAAAGGAACCCTTTGTCAAGAGATTCACTAATCCTACGAGATATAACCGTTAGCACATCTGTTGTAGATCTTGCAGAAACCATATTGCATGTCACTAAGTAGGTTGTTTCTGCTGAGGTGGTTGACTACTTCTTTATTTAATATGGATTCCAGCAACTTACTCATGACACACAGGAGATTTATTGGTCTGTACTGAGGGGAAGATGACTTATCACCTGAATTCTTAAATACAGGGCATACTGATGAGGTTTTCCAGGGTGTTGGGAAGCACTTCTCCTTAAGGCAACGCTTAAACAGTTTTCTAAGTATGGGGGCAAGTTCTGGTTGGAGCTTTTTTAACACTATAACTGGAATGCCGTTAGGGCCAGTTGCTTTACTGGAATCAAGGTTCTTGATTAGCTTGACAACCTCACGCACAGATATTTCTATGTTGCATAGCGCGTTGTCTGTTATAGGAGGAAATACGGGGAGTTGATGGCCTTCGTCAGATAGGGTAGAATTAGCTGCAAAGTTCTTTGCAAATAGTCTGGCCTTGATTTAAACGTGTTTGAACCAAGTTTACAAAATTGAGTGTGTTCAGTGTTGCGCAGTGATCTGGATTTTGTATTTTAAATACGCACTAACATGGTTGAATGTCCTCCAACTCGGGAATCTTTTTATCAAACTTGGGAATCTGCGCATAATTTGGAACGGAACACTTTTATTTAATTCATGAGAGTAGCATGCTTTCGTTTCGTTAGCCATGACTGGGTAAAAGTCGCAAGTAATTCGCAATTATATTCTCAGCAGTATTCTTCTGTACCGAGGATTGAACCTTCAACCTTCAGAAGAGAATCACTCAGAAATGAAATTTTTCCTAGTACTTTATCCATTACGCTACTGGTCTGTGTGGAAATTCCGTAAAGATTCCTGAGTTCGATAAGATACACCTGAAGATGATCAGAGGTTACATTGGCCGAAACATTGTGAAATTAACTCAAGATAAAACAGTTGTTCAAATAATCATTGGTTTTCTTTGTTTTTTTGTTTTTTTGCTTTATAAAAACCGATATTCTGAACTTTAATATTTGTTTGCAATTTTCAACTGCTAATTCGCTGTCAGTCTTATCTCTGTGAAAACAGCGACTATATTTACATTCTTTTCTTGTTCCAGAATAATCGATCGCAGACAATTTTGAACTTGAATATTTGTGCAACAGACACCAAGTTCCTTTTGAAATATGTGCTGGAATGACAAATATGAGTATTTCATACCCCCCTCCCCACTTTAGTGTTGCTTTATAGCATATCAACTTTTTTTTTTCGGGTTGTTTTATTTAATGCGGAATCTAGTTAAAAGTTTTTATGGTTCAAGTTCTTTATATTTTCAGATATTTATTCATGGTGTTTGGTTTGGTTGTTTTGTTTTACGGCATATCAACCCTTTTCAGGTTATTTAATGCCAAATTCGGTGACTTTGGTCCAAAAAATTTTATGCTTCAAATTTTTTATATCTAATATTATTCATGATGCATGTTTGTAATTTTCAACTGATGATCTATTTTTATATATATAAGAGAAAAAAAAAAATTAAAACTAAATTGAATTTAGGACTTTGTAAATTGTTTTTTGGAGTATTCAGTCGAACAATAAATTTTGATTGTAAATTTCAACTTAGTTTTAAATTTTTTTTCTCTTATAATACGCTCTACTCTCTATTGCGTATTGAGCTTTTTTATTGGTTGGGATTAAAATATCTATATATAAATACTGGTATTTATATTAGACTAGCGGAGGGTACCCAGCGTTGCCCGGGTGTTTAGAGGTGTGTGCTCGGGCGGTGGGGTAATCAAAACATAATAAGCGAAGTAAATATTTTTAAATATTAAATAAAAATTAATTACATAAAAAAAAAAAGTTAAAACTTAAAAAAATTGAAAACAAAAACAAAAAGAACTAATGTAAGGCAAACGAAAAAGAAAAACACCTGAAAAATGGCTTAAATAAGCCGGTTTCAATATTAAAATTTAAAAAAAAAATCGGTGGGTACCCGACGTTGCCGCCCGGGTGTTTTTGGGTGTGTGTGGTCGGTCGGGGGTGGGGGGTGTTAATGAAAACCTAAGAATAAGGGAAGTAAAAAAAAAAAAAAAGTTACGTGAAAAATGGCTTAAATAACCCTGCTTCAATATCAAAATTTAAAAAATCGAAAAAAAAAAACAGAAAAAAAAAAATACAAAAAAGATATCTCACACCACAATTCGAAACCAAAACCTTCAGATAATGACCCAGCACTCTAACCAACTGACCTAAGACGACGTACACGAAATCAGTCATTTTTTTAAAATCTTTAAACTAAATCAGGTTACGACGTCGTATGACATGCGTAGAAGCGAATTCGTCATGAGAGTTCGGTTTTAGAAAAGTGCTGATTTCAGGATGGAGAAATTAACGTTTTTGGCCAATTTTTTTATATTTGTCGGGCGAAGGATGGGGCTTTCATAGGAGACCAAATTTGTTAATTTTTGTTCTGTCTATCAAAAGTTTTTAGCAGACATACAAACACACACACACATTTTGCCTTTTATATATATACTAGTGAGGGGTACCCGGCGTTTCCCAGGTGTGTTACATGATAAGGGCTGTCCCCTGTTCATGTAAGTATAAAAATAGAGAGATTAGTTAAAATGAAAATAAGAGAAAGTATAAATCGAACCCTGGACATAAGTTTTAAAGAACAATAGGTTTAAATGGAATGTCCAGTAAATTGTTAATTCGGATGAAATAAATAATAAATAAACTATTCAATTGTTAAAAGAATGTGGATAATAAAATATGAGTTAAATAAATTAGATATGTAGGTTAAATTCCTTTGTGGAAACAACACAAGAAAAATAGGTTATTGGGAAATCAATGTCGAAAACGTGCAAAGTCGCGCATGTTGAAACACGTGAATTTTGCTCACGTGGCTGGGATGCATGGATTCTCAATATAGAAAGTGGGAGTTAGTTGGTCGTAGAGACAGTCAGAGAGACAGTCAGGGGAGACAGAGACAGGCGGACGTCTGAAGCGAGACGTCACTTCAGAAACTAAGATGTGAAACTTTGAGTTCTTAATGAGGAAATCCCGACCGGTCGTAAAAAAATAAATTATCATGTGTTTTGGATAAAGCTCATCTTTGTGTTTGTGATTTCTACAAAAAAGTAAATTGTATTGTTATTATATGTCTGCGTTATAAAATGTCATTACAACAACATCTCTCTCTCTAAGATACAACATCATATGTAATAAGACAAGAACTCTCACTAAGACACATATCATTACTAATAAGAACTCACGTAACATACGCGCACAAGTGGTATCGTCTAATAATACTAATAATAATCACTATATAACAGGTGTTTTGAGGTGTGGGGGGGGGTAAAAAAAAAGTAAGTATGAGGATCGAACCCAAACCGTTGAGGCAAAGTTGTAAATTAAAGTGTGAAAAAAAAAACATGCGACGTTAACCATTGCCCCACTGCGAGATGCTAACGGAAACACGTTTGAATTCATTTAATTACTTGGATTTGGCAGGTTCCCGTTTTAATGAGTTAATAAGGTCAAGTTTGACTGCGGGATAGTATTCATTTACTGCTGAACGCTCCCCCCCCCAAGATGTTATAGGAAAAAGACTAACCCACATGCGGCGAGCGACAAATGTTGAATATTTATCTTTCCGAAATCGAGCAAATTAAATAGACAGGCGAGCTTCATTGTTAACTGTGAGATATTACGATTTATATGTGATATAAAAAGTTTTAAAAAGTTGTTAGACGAGCGACTGCTTCTCTGAAAGAAGCCTTTTGTAGACATACAGAAAAAGCGAACACACATACATACATTTTCGCTTTTATATTTATAGATAGATTATAGTTTACCATTGCATATATCAGGTAAATACTGCATCCTTTAGATTTCATTACTATATGTAACTCCTGCTGATATTTTCTTAAGTAACAACTTGTACATTTCAGTTGACCCCTTTTTTGCTCGATATTTTTGGCGCCTTTTAACATCATCTTGTCTGGGTCATTTTGACATTGAATTAAATTTAAAATAGAAAAGCCAATCACCATTCAATTTTTTTTTCTCTCTTCACTCATTTTTCTTAATTATGCCTTGCCTCGGCAGCCGAGTTTAACGCATATCTTATTTTTCTTTTAATAATATTATTGGAATTCTTTCTCCTTTTCCCTGTACCTATTTGTGAATTATTCCACAGATTTCTGCCTTTTGGATTATTTTGGACCATCTTCCAATTATGTGATTCCCTTGGATTTTACTTGTGCGAATGGAAATTTAACTAACTTTCTTGGATTTTACCGTCATTGGATACTTTACCTTTCACCAGACTATCCATTCACATCAAATCACTTTTTTTCTTTTTTTGTTATCAAGCTCTTTGACTTGTAGTTTCATCAAATACTTTGGCAAGCAAAATCCGATCCCGCATTTTGCTAAATCCTACCCTCTGATGAGAAGGAAAGTATTTCTTCGGAACTTCACGGATTAAGGACAATCCACTTATTTAGTGTTTCCTTTTCAAATTAAATATGTTTTTAACTCTTTTTCAAAGTGTTTTTAACATGTTTTATTAACTACCTGTTCTTGTATATATATATATATATATATATATATATATATATATATATATAACAAAACATCTATATTCCAAATTCCTAGATGTTATTTGTCTCATCATTTATTTATTTCAACATTTCAAAATGCCCACTTTTTACAGCACCTGTTCTGTAGCACAGAAACAATCATTATTATTATTATGCCAATTTTGAATATTTTCTTCACTGACCAATCAGAAAAATAGGAATTTTTTTATCTTTGAAATGAAAACAAAAAGAATTGGGCTTGATCATATAAATCTGGAAAAATCTGAAGAATATTGCATTGTGTGTTATGAAGTTCATAACACACGACGAAACTATTCTTTGATTGTTTCTGCGCTACGAAACAGATGCTGTAAAAAAAAAAAAAAAAAGACATTTTTGACATGTTGAAATAAATAAATGGTAAGATGAATAACATCTTGGAATATAGCTGGGTTTTTTTTTACCTATTCATATATGCTCTGCAGTTAAATTTAACATACATCAAGCTTCATACATACAAAGACATAAATAAAAGGTGAAATATAATTGAAAAAAGATATATGTTCACGAAACAGTGACTATATTTATAGGATTATCGATCACAATTTTCAACTTCAATATTTGCAGAAGAGACACTAAGTTTAAATATTTCAGACTACAAAAAAATTTTTTTTTTTTTTTACTAGAAGGTACTAAATCCCACCCCCACACAGTAGAGATCCCTAGATGCAAAAGATCCTTCTACTCCAGTAGTTTCTTCCCCAGAACCGCTAGACTCTGGAATTCCATTCCAGGATCATGCTTCCCTAACTGTACTGACATGCAGAAGTTCAAGTGCAACGTGAACCGACATCTTGCTACCCAAATCCCTACATAGTGCCCCCGTAGTTGCTGACCCTGATAGTAGCCCCCTACACCTGAGTGGCAATGTGCCTTGTTTGGGGTGAAAATGTAATAAAAAAAAAAAAAAAAATTTTTTTTTTTTTTTTACTAGAAGGTACTATCAAGGCCCAGAGACCACTCGAGAATAAGTGATGATCGGTGATAGAAATTGGGTAGGTTTTGATTATTTTGATAGGATAGCTCAACAAGAACGATTTCTTAGAGGCATGAAACTTGGTTTGATCTTAGATCTGTGAGGCAAGTTGTCACTTTCAAAATCCTCCACTCTATAATGAAGGATACTGTGTATTTATTCGTATATAAATAAATGCACTTTCATCCCATTATGCAAAAGTGAGTAAAACAAGTGCCTTATTGAAATGATAATAATCTACATTAAAACAAAAAAAAATTACTGAGGGTGTACCACCATGCGTTTCCTCTCTTGACAACTCTCCAACCCCAACATTGTGTGCCGTAGATTTTTTTTTTTTTTCTTTCATCTTCTCTCGTTCTGGTTCTAGCTATGTTGTCCTCTTTCATGCCTTGGCAACCATCAGCAGGGTACGCACGGGTTAACAAGTATAAAAAGACAGGCTCCAATGCTTAAGTCGTTTACAGTGTGAAAAATAATTTGTGAAACAGCGTACCTTTTGTGCATATTAATTAAATTGTGAACAAACAAACAAACAGACAGGAATACAACTTTATCATAATACACACACACACATATACATATATATATACATATATATATATACATTCTATATATAGAAAAGGCAAAATGTCTGTTAGCGTGTGTGTGTGTGTGCACACATTTTGTGTATGTCTGACAAAGGCTTTTGGGGAGGGGTTGCTCGGAGGAGGTGACTGTTTCTCAGAACAGTTTACATGTTACCTAGATTATAATATCTCCGATTTACAAAACGACGTTGTGTGTATCTTTTATTTGAATGACTTTTACACGCTATTTTCACGGTATTTCTTAGTCTCTTTGGCTTTTCTGTATAAAAAAAATTAATTTGCGGTATTTCTTAGTCTCTTTGGCTTTTCTGTATAAAAAAAATTAATTCGCGGTATTTCTTAGTCTCTTTGGCTTTTCTGTATAAAAAAAATTAATTTGCGGTATTTCTTAGTCTCTTTGCCTTTTCTGTATAAAAAAAATTAATTCGCGGTATTTCTTAGTCTCTTTGGCTTTTCTGTATAAAAAAAATTAATTTGCGGTATTTCTTAGTCTCTTTGCCTTTTCTGTATAAAAAAAATTAATTCGCGGTATTTCTTAGTCTCTTTGGCTTTTCTGTATAAAAAAAATGAATTCGCGGTATTTCTTAGTCTCTTTGGCTTTTCTGTATAAAAAAAATTAATTTGCGGTATTTCTTAGTTTCTTTGCCTTTTCTGTATAAAAAAAAGAGAAACTGAAAGCAAAATCGTGTTCTCTGCCTTTCGTGCCGAGACGTCCAGAAGGCAATCAGCTTTGATCAATGCGGGGTGGGGTGAGGCGGACTCGTCATATCAGACAATTGCTATTCATTTGGACACTCCCCCTTTTTATGGGGATTTAAATGTCAACTGAATTAAAGGAATAAATTATAAGATGGTTGAAATCATGAATTTTGGAATATAGAGTTGTCATTCATTCACTATATTGCTCTGTAATTACATTGAGCTTCTTAAATAAGAATTGGTATATATTGTATTTATTTGTTTCCCCACCAAAGCAAATTAAGCACAAGGCCGTTTTTAATATGGGGTAAAAACCAGCTCCCCTAAAAGTAGGCGAAAAGGGGGCACTCTGGTTACCAAAAATAATAATTGTCCCAGTATAGAGGGGTTCCCCTCCGTTGACTGGTACAAATCTTAAGTGCAGCATCTGCAGAACAGATATTACACTTTGATCCTGGCCCGAAGGCCAAGAACAACAGGGTGTTTATTTGCTCCACCACCGAGCAAATTAGGCACAAGGCCGTTTTTTAATGTGGAGAGAAAGGGAGGGGGAAGGGAAAAAGGGGACCAGCATCCGATGGGTGGGAAATGGGAGCTGGATAGTGACAATTGGTATGAAGGATTGCCCCTACATTGACCAAGGTCTTATATGTGGGGTTTCCCCCACATATGGTCTTTGCTTGCAATATCTGCCGGAACAGATGGTGTTTATTTGCTCCCCCACTGAGCAAATTAGGCACAAGGCCGTTTTTAATGTGAGGTAAAAACCAGCTCCCCTAAAAGTAGGCAAAAAGGGGGCACTCTGGTTACCAAAAATAATAATTGTCCCAGTATAGAGGGTTTCCCCTCCATTGACTGGTACAAATTATCTTAAGTGCAGCATCTGCCGGAACAGATACTACACTTTGATCCTGGCCCGAAGGCCAAGAACAACAGAAAAAAGGCAAGCCTCTTTTCTGGTATATATTATAAGAAATATATTTCTACAGAAATATATATATATACACACACACGTTATCAATAGAAAATGAAGACTAATAAAGATGATGGCAATTTCTTTTTGTAAAGAAAAGAAAAAAAAAGCACAATGAAGTCTACCGAAAAGAATGAACAAGACATGTAATCGATGAAAAGGCTGGATTTTGTCAAACAAAAGAGTGAAGTTTAAAAACAAAACGTAAAAAGAAAAAAATAAATTTTTTTTCTTCTTTTTTTTTGTAAAGAAAAGCATCAATAATTTCATGAATAAGACTGAGAATAATCCAACATAGGCTGTAAGAGCACGCACATTCATATATATATTCATATATATATATATATATATATATATATATATATATATATATATATATATTCACACACAGACACACACGTATATATATACGTACGTACACACACAAATATACATGCGCATATACACACGCACACACATTTAAAACATTGTTTAAAATATTGGTTTCATCTGAATTGAATGGCCGACTCACTAAAGAAATTAGAGGCACACATTCAGTGCATAAAACATCAACTCCATCACTCTCCTCCTCCTCCTCCTCCTCATCATCATCATCATCACCCTCTTCCTCATCTTTTACTTACAGCAATTACTTATTAATCTCTTTCACTCAAATTCTGTTCAATATTGTTTTGTTTCCTTTCAATAACTTTATTTCTTTTCAAAGTGAACAGCAAGTCTACGTTTTATTTTCAGTAATAGTGTATGCCCTTTCGAACCCACAAAAGAGACGCATACAAATGCACGTCTCTTGTTATACTAAAGCTGAATAAATCAACGTCTGTTTCTCTAGGGCTTTTTTTTTTTTTTTTTTCTTATATGCAGGATGGCCCACTTAAAAGTAGCCCGACCTCTCTAATCTTTCTCTTACCGACCAACTGACACCACGAGACAAAATGCAATTCTTTTTCCAACAAGATGGCGCTACATGCCACACGTCTCACAGATCACTGAGACGAGTTCATGACATTTTTACGGAAGAGGGAACAAAAAAAAAAAGGGGGGGGAGCTTATGGCCACCACATTCTACATTCCGAAGCTAAAAGTCACAGAGCAGCGCTAGGTGGCTTCAAATGATTGGATTTTTTTTTTTTACGGGCCGTTCTGTTATGGGTCTTCAGCCGGTTAAAAAAAATTTTTAAGGGTCAAAATTGAAAAACATCATTAAACATTTGGTACTTTAATCTTAGTTTATTTTTAATCAATTCATATGCGTGTCACGTTGGTACAGTGGTAACGTCACCAGCTTTGAATGCTACAGTTTCGGTTTCGATTCTAGTGATGGCATTTTAATACTTTAAAAAAAAAAAAACTTTTGAAATCACGACTATAATAATATATACGAAATCTGGACAAATTAAAATATCATATTTAAGCGTATTTTACGCTCAGGCAAAGCCGGTCGACCCCCCACCCCATCCATATATATAATAGACGAAAAGTATTTTAAAAAAACATTCAAAGCTATTTTACCAATATATTTACAGACTGATACAATTAGATTCGATATTATTTTTCAGTTTTTAAATAAAATGCTATTTACAATTTCTGTTCTTCTAGATAATGATTTAAAACATTTCAAATGGTGAAAAACATAAAAATGAACAGATTTCATATTTCAGAAAAGTTGTCAAGCTTTTTTTTTTTTTTTATCATGGATTTTCTTTTGTAAACGAGAAAATACTTGAATATTTTTTTTTCCTTCTCAAATATCCTAATGAGCTTTCAATGTTTCTTTTGTACAAAAAAAAAAAATAAAATAAAATAAAAACAAAAAATATTTTCTGAAAATAAGTAGGCGACAAATACGGATGGCCTACATATATATATATATATATATATATATATATATATATATATATTTTTTTTTCTGTCAAGTCTCAAAGAATATTGGCGAACAGCAAAGATACGAAAATTAGAAAATATTTATAGATATCGTGTCTGACTGAAAAATATTTCTTTTTCATATTAAAAGTTAAGAGGACTTTTATTTATTATTTTTTTTTCTCTCTCTTTCCGTTTTTAATCAGGTTTGTTTAGTTGGTTAGCGCAAACACCAAACTTCAATTCAAAAGCAAATTCTAGAAATAATTACAAAATTTCTAGCTCCGACATAGTGTGCGTGTAATTAAATGTATACTAGCAGGGAGACCCGACGTTGTTCGGGATTGAACGATGATCAACGAATGTTTTACTCCAATATTTTGTATTGTCATTGAAATCGGTGAAATCTCCCATTTTTCAATCAAATCGATTGATTGCCTGCTCTAGTTGGTGACACATCGCAGTGCATTGAGAGGAAGCTACACATGCCTCCTCACAGTGACAGTCCACCATACACTGTATTCTACATTGCACTGTAGAGAACCTACTGTTGATTTTATAAAATTATTTACGATATATAATGATTTGAATTTAAGTTTAAAATGAAAAAGTCGAGTATCATGTCTCAATTGTGCTCTAAACAGAAATACCTATTATGAACGCGCCCCTGTCATATCAAACACCTGTTGATTTTATATGTCGGGCCTTTCGGCTGGTGTGATAATAAAACTTCTCAAATGCAGTTTGATGTTAGGCTGTGTAAGGTGTTCCTTTATTCATCACATTATTTTGATAATCGATACTTATGGAAGACATTCCGATACAAAACCTATCTTAGAACACTGCCAATCAGATAAGGTACCTTTGTGCGAAATTTCATACAAATCAGCCCAGTCGTTTTCGAGTCCATATGGAACAAACTCAGACATTTACACAAAGTTCCATTTACATAATAGTAGATCTATACATATTATGTTATGTATCTACTAGCAGTTCCACCCGGCTTTGTTCGGGCCCTATGTACTGTCTATAATATAATAAAAAAAAGTGTGACTATGTACAGTAGGAAGTGTATACAGACAGATATTTTCACTTTTATAGATATTGGACTTAATATATAATAATGATTTAAAAAAAAAAAAAAAAAAAAAAAACGATTTTCACCAAACAGAAATGGAATCATGCCGTCTTTTCTATGGCGACAATTTTATTGTTCCACCCTGCATATATACATTCAACAACAAAGTAACAGATTTACGACTGAATGCAACCTCCTTTCTGGTGCATTAAATTAATTACATAACATATTAAAAAAGAAAGATGAAAACATCATCATCATCATCATCATTATATTCCGTTTCATGTGTATTTTATATACAAGCACGTGTTGGAAGACTAATCCCTAGACCAAATGTGCATGACTCAGACTCCCAAAATGCTACTGCCACAGCACTCCTAAAAGGAAATGACCTTCATCATCCCCCACACACTGTTAGAACAATCAATTTGCTCCCGTTCCACATCCTTTGCTTTTAATACAACTTTGAGGGTTTCGTTTACGGCACATCGACCATCTATAGCTTTCTTCATGCTGAATGAAGTCGTCAGATATAATTCTATGAATACGGTAATTATTTTCTATTTTCAGAATATGCTGCTCTTTGAAAATACTATCCCTCGAAAATATTACTATGGATATCCACATCTAAGCTGGAAATCAACTCCAGAGTTGTCAAATATAAATACACTAGCATGGGTGCCCGGCGTTGCCCGGGTATTAGAGATGTATGTTGAGAAAAAAAAAAAAAAGGGGGGGGGGTCAATTTTTAAAAAATTTGACCCCTATTATGACCCCTTAAAATTTATTGTTTTGGGCTCAAATTAAGTTATTAAGTTAGATCCATGTCCAAGAAACCTATATCTAAAATTTCAAGTATTTAGACCGAAAATTGGCGGAGGAGTTCGGTAGAGCTCTCAAAGGTCAAATCGTTGAACTTTGACACCTTAACAGCCAAATTTCTAGCTGAAAATGGATTACAAAGATTTTCCCATGTCTCAGTACCCTGTATATCAAATTTCGAGTCTGTAGACTTAAAATTGACAGAGTTATTGCGTAGGGAAATGTACACACACAGACAGACACTTTCACTTTTATAGATACTTGCTGGCTGCCCAGCGTACAATACACATTATATTTTCATTTATGCAGATTGCGTATGTATTATTATAGAATCAGTCCTTTATTAAATATTATAAAGAATAATTTACCCAGTGGACTAATTCGCAAAAAAAAAAAAAAATAAATAAATAAAATAAAATAAAATAAAATATAAATAAAATAATAAAATAAAATAAAATAATAAAATAAAATAATAAAATAAAATAAAATAATAAAATAAAATAAAATAATAAAATAAAATAAAAAATAAAATAAAATAAAATATAAAAAATATAAAATAAAATAAAATAAAAAATAAAAAACAATAAAATAAAATAAAATAAAAAAATAAAAAACAATAAAATAAAATAATAAAATAAAAAATAAAAAACAATAAAATAAAATAATAAAATAAAAATAATGATAATGTCGTTAATCAAATTTCGTCTGTGTTTGTTTACAATATCACGTCAGCTGATATTTGGGTTTGACGATCTTAAACAGTCTTCCTTCTCTTCTAGATAAAAAAAGAATTTTTACAGCGGGAATATTTTACGTTACATTGGCCTGTAAAAATTCTTTTTCTTTTTTTATCTATAAAGAGAAAGACTTTTTAAGATCAGATTGTTTTTTTTTTTTTTTTTTTTTCGGTACTTGTCGGACGAATTTCTGTACAAATCATATCTATAACCACTTGCAGACATAAATTACCCTTGTGTGAAATTTGCAAAGGATAAGCTCAGCTGTTTCGGAACCTATGAGGAAGGAACTCACACACACACACACACACACACAGTGACTTTTATATAATAGTAGAAATAGAAATAAAAGTGAGAATGTGTGCGAGGACACTTCTCAACCTATACACTCAAGAAATTTTTGATCTATAGACTTGAAAATTTGGTATATACAGACATGTGGAAAATTTTGTAATCAGTTTTCATCCCGAAAAAAAAAGGGGGGGGGCTGCTAAGGGGTCAAAATTGAAAAATTGGTACGTATGAGAGGGGGGGGTCATTGGATTTTTATCTGTTTGCTAACTGTTTCATTAATATGCATGCATGAATTAATCTCATGACAGATTCCTTGCTTAAAATAAATAGGTTTGAAAACATTTTAAAAGAACGTGTCAAGCTGGCTTAATGGTTATTGTACTTGACTCACTGTCTTTAGATTTTGGTTTCGATCTCAGCTAGAGTATTTTTTTTTTTTTTTTACTTACAAGAAGTGGACTGTTTAAAAAAGAAAATGGAAACAAGCTGAGACGTGCATGCAAGTATTGTTTGTCTTTTCTCGAGGAATTTAACGTTTCATTTAATACCTACGGTATTTCTGTTTATAATAAGAATTCTGCGTGTATTAAAATATAATATTTATGCGTATTTTGCGGCCTGCTAGGAGAATTTCTAAAATAGATTGCTCTTAGAAAACCAAAATACATTGTTCGTAGAAGGAATTTTACAGTAAAAATGGGGACATTACTTTTCGAAGGAAATTCTACCGAGAGCGAGAGAAAAGCATTACTCTCAGAAAATACCACTCGAAGAAAAACATTCCCAGAGAAAATAAAGTGAAAGAGGTTAATTTGGTTTGGTTTACTCTCTTCCTGATCTACATTAATGATCTTTCAAATTACATCCTTAAATCATTCGTAGACATTTATGCTGATGACACTACTATCTATGGTAGCACATCTAAGACCATAAAGTTCTCTCCGATTCCCTCTCCTCTGATCTTGAGCACGTGGTACAATGGGGAAAGGAGTGGCTGGTTACTTTTAATGCATCTAAAACCAAGCTTTTATTTTTACATCAACGCTCTGATCCCCATCTGGCATCGATTGAAATGAATGGCTCTCGTCTTGGGGAGGCCTCATGTTTTGACAAGCTTCTGAGCTTGATCTTTACTTCTGATCTGAAATGGAACACATGCATCAAATCTGTTGTCAAGGCCACTGCAGTTCCAGAAGACCAGAAAAGATGGCAAGAAGTGTAGGGTACAAACTCGTCAGAGATAGAATCCGCAATCCAATAGAATTCGCATTAGCCAGTGAAAGAAACATTAATTACAGGCCGAAATCTCTTTTCTATTTCGTTGAAGCTGAAGTCATTTGAAAGTGTGACAGATGTTAGTTATTATTTTGGGCTATGTCGAAAAAATGGGTGGGGGGGAATATAAAAAGGAAAAAAAAATGAAGAGAAAAGAAATGGAAAGAAGGAGAAAAAGGACAAGGAGAAAAAGGACAAGGAGAAAAAGGACAAGGAGAAAAAGGACAAGGAGAAAAAGGAAAAAAGAAAGGGGAAAAAAGAAAGGGGAAAAAAGAAAAGGAAAAAAGAAAAGGAGAAAAAGAAAAGGAGAAAAAGAAAAGGAGAAAAAGAAAAGGAGAAAAAAGACGAGAAAAAGAAAAGGAGAAAAAAGACGAGAAAAAGAAAAGGAGAAAAAAGACGAGAAAAAGAAAAGGAGAAAAAAGACGAGAAAAAGAAAAGGAGAAAAAAGACGAGAAAAAGAAAAGGAGAAAAAAGACGAGAAAAAGAAAAGGAGAAAAAAGACGAGAAAAAGAAAAGGAGAAAAAAGACGAGAAAAAGAAAAGGAGAAAAACGAGAAAAAGAAAAGGAGAGAAAAACGAGAAAAAGAAAAGGAGAAAAAAGACGAGAAAAAAGAACAAAGAAAAGGAGAAAAAAAAACGCTATCAAACAAGAACTTGAAATTTTTTAAATCTAATTATAAAATACTCCTAATGAATAGCAAATCGAATTAGCATAAAAAAATAATGACAGTCATATATGAAGATTGCTTGAACGTTCAAATCAGCATCGTTAAGAAACGCTGAAGATAAAAAAAAAAGTGTGTGAATGCTTCTGGCTACTAATCAATTTCTGGTAGTCAATACGCACGGAGGAATCGTTTGTCAACAGAATTAATAAAAATAATCGGATAATTGCTTTTTGGAAATATAAGATTGCCCCCCCCCCTCCTCCGCCATCCTCATCATCTAAGGAAAAACAGAAAAGATGGTTTACTAGCAGATGTCAAAGAGTCAGAGATAATGCTTTAGCTCTCTGAATCGGACCTTTTTAAAATTTCAGGAGTCAGAATTGGATTTCAAGAATGGGAATTGGAGTCAGAGCTGAGTATGTAGGCCACCGGCTGTACAGCACTTAAAAAAATATATAAAAAATGAAATTCACTAAATTTACTTTTTAAACTAGCGAACTAAAAAAAAAAAAAAAAAAAAAAAACGAAATTTATAGGAATTTAGATTTTAAAATTTTGGTTTTATTGGCAAAACTTGCGTATAATTTTTCAGCTTATAGTTGTTATGTGGATTTTTAATTATACCAACTGGGCAGCTCGTCAGCTTGAAAAAGACAATTTTCAAATTCTCAACAGTCCTTAGACCAGAGGTTCTCAATCAGGGGTAAATTTACCCCTAGGGGATAAATAATTAAAGTACCTGATAATTTAAAAATAATTGATTCTTTTCACATTGTGCCATGTCGTAAGAAACGTACATACAAATTAACTTCATATTTTTTTTTTTATTTTAGAAAAAAGATTGGATTTTCTCTATTTTTGTTATACGAATGTATAATACTGTTTTTATACAAAAAGTTAAAATCTTAAACCGTGAACAGATTCTTTTTGACCTTATTTTTCTGTCACTTTTTTTGTTTGGAAATTAAAAGGCAAAAGGAAAAATAAAGCCGATGGGTCAATGATGGAGGAAATGTTGGGAATGGCTGCTATAGATAGTGTAATTGTAATTAAGAATTTTTATGTACTTATACAAAGAAAAAAGAAAAAGGAAAGGAAAAAAGAAAAAGAAAAAAGGGGGGAAAAGGAGAAGGAAAAGGGGGAAAGGAAAAAGGGGGAAGGGGGAAAGGAAAAAGGGGGGAAGGAAAAAGGGGGGAAGGAAAAAGGGGGGAAGGAAAAAAGGAAAAAAAAACAAAAAAGGGGGAAAGAAACAAAGAAAAAAAACAGAAAAAAGAAACAAAGAAAAACGTAACAAAGAAAAAAGGAAAAAGAAACAAAGAAAAACGTAACAAAGAAAAACGTAACAAAGAAAAAAGAAAAAAAGGAAAAAGAAACAAAGAAAAAAGGAAAAAGAAACAAAGAAAAAAGGAAAAAGAAACAAAGAAAAAAGGAAAAAGAAACAAAGAAAAAAGGAAAAAGAAACAAAGAAAAAAGGAAAAAGAAACAAAGAAAAAAGGAAAAAGAAACAAAGAAAAAAGGAAAAAGAAAAAAGGAAAAAAGGAAAAAGAAAAAAGGAAAAAGAAACAAAGAAAAAAGGAAAAAGAAACAAAGAAAAAAAGGAAAAGAAACAAAGAAAAAAAGGAAAAGAAACAAAGAAAAAAAGGAAAAGAAACAAAGAAAAAAAGGAAAAGAAACAAAGAAAAAAAGGAAAAGAAACAAAGAAAAAAAGAAGAAACAAAGAAAAAAAAGAAAAAGAAACAAAGAAAAAAAGGAAAAGAAACAAAGAAAAAAAGGAAAAGAAACAAAGAAAAAAAGGAAAAGAAACAAAGAAAAAAAGGAAAAGAAACAAAGAAAAAAAGGAAAAGAAACAAAGAAAAAAGTGAAAAAGAAACAAAGAAAAAAGGAAAAAGAAACAAAGAAAAACGTAACAAAGAAAAAAGGAAAAAGAAACAAAGAAAAAAGGAAAAAGAAACAAAGGAAAAAGGAAAAGAAACAAAGAAAAAAGGAAAAGAAACAAAGAAAAAAGGAAAAAGAAACAAAGGAAAAAGAAACAAAGGAAAAAAGGAAAAGAAACAAAGAAAAAAAAGGAAAAGAAACAAAGAAAAAAAAGGAAAAGAAACAAAGAAAAAAAGGAAAAGAAACAAAGAAAAAAAGGAAAAGAAACAAAGAAAAAAAGGAAAAGAAACAAAGAAAAAAGGAAAAGAAACAAAGAAAAAAGGAAAAGAAACAAAGAAAAAAGGAAAAGAAACAAAGAAAAAAAAAGAAAAGAACAAAGAAAAAAAGGAAAAGAAACAAAGAAAAAAAGGAAAAGAAACAAAGAAAAAAGAAAAAGAAACAAAGAAAAAAAGGAAAAGAAACAAAGAAAAAAAGGAAAAGAAACAAAGAAAAAAGGAAAAGAAACAAAGAAAAAAGGAAAAGAAACAAAGAAAAAAAAAGAAAACAAAGAAAAAGGAAATAGAAAAAAATATTTTAATTGTTCTAATTCGTCATAATTTGCCATTAATTCACCAAGAAAATTATTTCCTACTAAATTGTGTTCTGTTGCACCTGATGTTTAGAATATTTTCAAAATCACAAAAAAGACAAAAAACAATTTTCAACATAAAACAACGTTATTAATACTATTTAAAAAAAACATTTGAAAATCTTATAAAAACATTTGATACAGTCATCATTTATTTTGATGAAATTTAATTCTCCGAGAAAGCGTAAGTCTTTCAACGTTGTCATTTGTAAGCCAAAGTCGTATAAATATAGAAATTTAATCTGAATGGAATCACGCCATCTTGAAATACAGCAGAACCAAAATTACAAGATGCTTATTTGCGACTATTTGTGGGAGAAAAGTCTGAACAAAAACGGCAACACTTTGTATCAAAAAGGTTGCTATTTCAAGACATTTTATTTAGGAGTCAGATTCCTTTTAAAATTTTAACTAAAATGGATTTCTTATCCTCACTCTCTACAAGAAATATATTTACATTCAGACAAATGTAGAATAGTTTATTCTATCTTCTAATCCATGGAAATATGTCAGCCGGATTTGGGAATTTAGACTTAAATAGCATTGTATCTGACAACTCTATATTTGATTTTGTCTAGCCATTTATTTATAAGGGAGTCATTACTTATTAAGGCCTGAAGGCCACTCGAGAATAAGGGTTAATGAGTTTAAACCAGTGATTGGTTGTGGTGGAAATTTGGGTAAAATTTTATTTAAGGGGACAGCTCAACAAGAACTTGTTTACATTGAACTTGAAGACGACCATGTTGTAGTTAGTTGGAAAGTAGGCCAGCGGAACAGTTTCAGAAGCCATCAACTCTAGAAAAGCAGTTTTGTTTATAGAATTTGTGTTTAGATTTAGGCACAGATACAGAGTAAGGGACATTGTTGATAGTGGTTGTAGTTAGACGAGTGTTTGTTATGAATGTTTTGCAGGTAGGAGAGACTATGAACTGAAGCTCAGTCAGGCACTTGCCATGAAAATGATGAGAGCAGAAATAAACTTGCAACGTCTCTTCTATGAGAAAAGATTCAAGAGAGGATAAAAGGGCATCACCTATTTGGTTTTGAACCGTCAAAGCAGGAAATGGTGCTCGTAGCAGTCTCTCCCCAGAGGTGCCAACAGTATTCCATTTTAAGACGTATCTGGTTCTTATACAAGTAGAGGATCGCACTAGGAGTGACTTCCATTTCTGAATTTTTGAGATGAGGATTTATTATTCGTATGGATCCTTTGGACTACTGTTCTCATCTTGTCATTTTTCACAACGTTTTGGTCGATGTAACCTCCGACCTTCTTCAGGTGTATCTTGTCAAACTCTGGAATTTAACAGAATGTCTTAGGACCTCTATCCAGTCATGGCTGACAGAACGAGAACATGCTACTCCCATCAAGTAAATAGAGTGTTCCATTCGAAATTCCGTCCAAATTTACAAATTCGACATGAACATTCCAGAGTTCGATAGAAACATTTGTGTGATTACATTGCAACCACTTGGACCCACACCTTGTCTGGTACCATCGCAGGAACAAACAAGGAAGGACATAAAAAAATATGACTCAGCATTTATTTTTTTTTTTTTTAGGTGAATGCAAAAAGCATTTATTCCAGTAATTTCCAACAACGCACTTCACTGTGTTTGAAAATATCACTCACGTGTCGAATATGCCTGTCAAGATGCTCTTTCACACAGGTGTCTTTGTCGTCGCTTGCCTTTTCGACCATGCAGCGCATTTTCTCTCGCCACACACACGTCAAAACACATTCAATCGCTTCCTTTGCTCGACCACGTGTTGGCCTTTTTTCTACCCTTTTTTCTCCTTGTGACATCAGCGTGTACACACTTACTTAATTTGCATATGTGCTAAGACTGCTACTAATATTTTCACTAGTTAGCTATCCTGCGGCTGCTGCTGATTTTCTCACACGTGCACCATAAATGTTGTGTTACCCAACTGTAGTACTTTATTCGTTGCACAAGATATTGTATAAATTAATAAAACTTGTATGACTTGGCTTCATTCAGGTATTAACACCGATTTATCAGATTTTACTTTGAAATGAGATGCTTACAAGAGGGACCTTGTGAAGGTTACGAACATTTCATGTTTTTTTTTTTACTTGGGAATCACCACCTATATCAAGGCCCGAAGGCCACTCGAGGATAAGGGTTAAAGAGTGTACAGTAGTCAATGGGACAACATCATAGTAATCGTTAGTAGTGTAAATTTGGTAAATTGGATTACTTAAGGGGAACGGCTCATCAAGAACTTGTTTACATTGGACTTGAAGACGACCATATTTTAGTCAGTTGGAAGCGAAACAGACTTCTAAGAAAGAAGCTTTGTTCATGGAATCCAGGTTTAGGTTTAAGCACAGAAAATTATTGATAGTGGTTTCAACTAGACGAGTGCTTTTTATGAAAGTTTGGCAAGAGGGGACCATAGATTGGAAGTCGGACGGGCACTTGCCATGGAAATAACAAAGCAGAAACAAGCTCGCAACGTCTCTTCTGTGGGAAAGAGGTTGGAGGGAAGAGATAAGGGCATCCCCCACCTCCACTAGGCTTTGAAGTCTATTTTGAACTATCAAGGCAGGATATATTGCTTCGAGCAACTCCTGCCCAGATGTGGCAACAGTACTCCATCCTTGGACGTGCTCTTATGCAGGTAGAGAATTGCATCGGCAGTCGAAGTGGAGCAACAATACACCCGACTGACCTATAAAACAGCAGCCAAATTTTCGTCAGTAACAAATGTACTACTTTAAATGTTTGACTTTTTTCTTTTTTTTTTTAATTAATTTAATTGCTTGCGACGTCATTGTCTGCGTTTAAGTTATTTCGGGATTCGTGTTATTGTCGGATTGGATAGTACAAACCGTTAGTCATTCTTGCAAAACTATTTTATGCCGATGCTTCAAGACATGAGGATATATATATATATTTTTTTTTCAAAGACTAGTTGAAATAGTTGTGGGATTATGAGTATGATTTGTAAAATAATTTGCTTTTATTTATTCAGTTGTATTTAAATAATTTGTTAACTGGTGTTGCTGTTAGCTGATATATAAAAAAAGTAAACTATATATTTGAAAAGAGAGAAGATAAGAGGGAGGGGAATTGGAGAGAGAGAGAGAGAGAGAGAACGAAAATGGAGAGAGTGAGAGAAAGAAAGAAAATCGAGAGAGAGAGAAAGAAAGAAAATCGAGAGAGAGAGAAAGAAAAAGAAATCGAGAGAGAGAGAAAGAAAAAGAAATCGAGAGAGTGAGAAAGAAAAAGAAATCGAGAGAGTGAGAGAAAGAAAAAGAAATCGAGAGAGAGAGAGAGAAAGAAAAAGAAATCGAGAGAGAGAGAGAAAGAAAAAGAAATCGAGAGAGAGAGAGAGAAAGAAAAAGAAATCGAGAGAGAGAGAGAGAAAGAAAAAGAAATCGAGAGAGAGAGAGAGAGAAAGAAAAAGAAATCGAGAGAGAGAGAGAGAGAAAGAAAAAGAAATCGAGAGAGAGAGAGAGAGAAAGAAAAAGAAATCGAGAGAGAGAGAGAGAGAAAGAAAAAGAAATCGAGAGAGAGAGAGAGAGAAAGAAAAAGAAATCGAGAGAGAGAGAGAGAGAAAGAAAAAGAAATCGAGAGAGAGAGAGAGAAAGAAAAAGAAATCGAGAGAGAGAGAGAGAAAGAAAAAGAAATCGAGAGAGAGAGAGAGAGAGAAAGAAAAAGAAATCGAGAGAGAGAGAGAGAGAGAAAGAAAAAGAAATCGAGAGAGAGAGAGAGAGAGAAAGAAAAAGAAATCGAGAGAGAGAGAGAGAGAAAGAAAAAGAAATCGAGAGAGAGAGAGAGAGAAAGAAAAAGAAATCGAGAGAGAGAGAGAGAAAGAAAAAGAAATCGAGAGAGAGAGAGAGAGAAAGAAAAAGAAATCGAGAGAGAAAGAAAAAGAAATCGAGAGAGAAAGAAAAAGAAATCGAGAGAGAGAGAGAGAGAGAAAGAAAAAGAAATCGAGAGAGAGAGAGAGAGAGAGAAAGAAAAAGAAATCGAGAGAGAGAAAGAGAGAGAGAAAGAAAAAGAAATCGAGAGAGAGAGAGAGAGAGAGAAAGAAAAAGAAATCGAGAGAGAGAGAGAGAAAGAAAAAGAAATCGAGAGAGAGAGAGAGAGAAAGAAAAAGAAATCGAGAGAGAGAGAGAGAGAAAGAAAAAGAAATCGAGAGAGAGAGAGAGAAAGAAAAAGAAATCGAGAGAGAGAGAGAGAAAGAAAAAGAAATCGAGAGAGAGAGAGAGAGAAAGAAAAAGAAATCGAGAGAGAGAGAGAGAGAGAAAGAAAAAGAAATCGAGAGAGAGAGAGAGAGAGAAAGAAAAAGAAATCGAGAGAGAGAGAGAGAGAGAAAGAAAAAGAAATCGAGAGAGAGAGAGAGAGAAAGAAAAAGAAATCGAGAGAGAGAGAGAGAAAGAAAAAGAAATCGAGAGAGAGAGAGAGAAAGAAAAAGAAATCGAGAGAGAAAGAAAAAGAAATCGAGAGAGAAAGAAAAAGAAATCGAGAGAGAGAGAGAGAGAGAAAGAAAAAGAAATCGAGAGAGAGAGAGAGAGAGAGAAAGAAAAAGAAATCGAGAGAGAGAGAGAGAGAGAAAGAAAAAGAAATCGAGAGAGAGAGAGAGAGAGAGAAAGAAAAAGAAATCGAGAGAGAGAGAGAGAAAGAAAAAGAAATCGAGAGAGAGAGAGAGAAAGAAAAAGAAATCGAGAGAGAGAGAGAGAAAGAAAAAGAAATCGAGAGAGAGAGAGAGAAAGAAAAAGAAATCGAGAGAGAGAGAGAAAGAAAAAGAAATCGAGAGAGAGAGAGAAAGAAAAAGAAATCGAGAGAGAGAGAGAAAGAAAAAGAAATCGAGAGAGAGAGAGAAAAAGAAAAAGAAATCGAGAGAGAGAGAAAGAAAAAGAAATCGAGAGAGAGAGAGAGAGAAAGAAAAAGAAATCGAGAGAGAGAGAGAGAAAGAAAAAGAAATCGAGAGAGAGAGAGAGAAAGAAAAAGAAATCGAGAGAGAGAGAGAGAAAGAAAAAGAAATCGAGAGAGAGAGAGAGAGAAATCGAGAGAGAAAGAAAAAGAAATCGAGAGAGAAAGAAAAAGAAATCGAGAGAGAGAGAGAGAGAGAAAGAAAAAGAAATCGAGAGAGAGAGAGAGAGAAAGAAAGAAAAAGAAATCGAGAGAGAGAGAGAGAGAGAAAGAAAAAGAAATCGACAGAGAGAGAGAGAAAGAAAAAGAAATCGAGAGAGAGAGAGAGAAAGAAAAAGAAATCGAGAGAGAGAGAGAGAAAGAAAAAGAAATCGAGAGAGAGAGAGAGAAAGAAAAAGAAATCGAGAGAGAGAGAGAGAAAGAAAAAGAAATCGAGAGAGAGAGAGAGAAAGAAAAAGAAATCGAGAGAGAGAGAGAGAAAGAAAAAGAAATCGAGAGAGAGAGAGAGAAAGAAAAAGAAATCGAGAGAGAGAGAGAAAGAAAAAGAAATCGAGAGAGAGAGAGAAAGAAAAAGAAATCGAGAGAGAGAGAGAAAGAAAAAGAAATCGAGAGAGAGAGAGAGAAAGAAAAAGAAATCGAGAGAGAGAGAGAGAAAGAAAAAGAAATCGAGAGAGAGAGAGAGAAAGAAAAAGAAATCGAGAGAGAGAGAGAGAAAGAAAAAGAAATCGAGAGAGAGAGAGAGAAAGAAAAAGAAATCGAGAGAGAGAGAGAGAAAGAAAAAGAAATCGAGAGAGAGAGAAAGAAAAAGAAATCGAGAGAGAGAGAAAGAAAAAGAAATCGAGAGAGAGAGAAAGAAAAAGAAATCGAGAGAGAGAGAGAAAGAAAAAGAAATCGAGAGAGAGAGAAAGAAAAAGAAATCGAGAGAGAGAAAAAGAAAAAGAAATCGAGAGAGAGAGAGAAAGATAAAGAAATCGAGAGAGAGAGAGAAAGATAAAGAAATCGAGAGAGAGAGAAAGAAAAAGAAATCGAGAGAGAGAGAGAGAAAGAAAAAGAAATCGAGAGAGAGAGAGAGAGAAAGAAAAAGAAATCGAGAGAGAGAGAGAAAGAAAAAGAAATCGAGAGAGAGAGAGAGAGAAAGAAAAAGAAATCGAGAGAGAGAGAGAAAGAAAAAGAAATCGAGAGAGAGAGAGAGAAAGAAAAAGAAATCGAGAGAGAGAGAGAGAAAGAAAAAGAAATCGAGAGAGAGAGAGAGAAAGAAAAAGAAATCGAGAGAGAGAGAGAGAAAGAAAAAGAAATCGAGAGAGAGAGAGAGAAAGAAAAAGAAATCGAGAGAGAGAGAGAGAAAGAAAAAGAAATCGAGAGAGAGAGAGAGAAAGAAAAAGAAATCGAGAGAGAGAGAGAGAAAGAAAAAGAAATCGAGAGAGAGAGAGAGAAAGAAAAAGAAATCGAGAGAGAGAGAGAGAAAGAAAAAGAAATCGAGAGAGAGAGAGAGAAAGAAAAAGAAATCGAGAGAGAGAGAGAGAAAGAAAAAGAAATCGAGAGAGAGAGAGAGAAAGAAAAAGAAATCGAGAGAGAGAGAGAGAAAGAAAAAGAAATCGAGAGAGAGAGAGAGAAAGAAAAAGAAATCGAGAGAGAGAGAGAGAAAGAAAAAGAAATCGAGAGAGAGAGAGAGAAAGAAAAAGAAATCGAGAGAGAGAGAGAGAAAGAAAAAGAAATCGAGAGAGAGAGAGAGAAAGAAAAAGAAATCGAGAGAGAGAGAGAGAAAGAAAAAGAAATCGAGAGAGAGAGAGAGAAAGAAAAAGAAATCGAGAGAGAGAGAGAGAAAGAAAAAGAAATCGAGAGAGAGAGAGAGAAAGAAAAAGAAATCGAGAGAGAGAGAGAGAAAAAGAAATCGAGAGAGAGAGAAAGAAAAAGAAATCGAGAGAGAGAGAACGAAAAAGAAATCGAGAGAGAGAGAACGAAAAAGAAATCGAGAGAGAGAGAACGAAAAAGAAATCGAGAGAGAGAGAAAGAAAAAGAAATCGAGAGAGAGAGAAAGAACAAGAAATCGAGAGAGAGAGAAAGAACAAGAAATCGAGAGAGAGAGAAAGAACAAGAAATCGAGAGAGAGAGAGAGAAAGAACAAGAAATCGAGAGAGAGAGAGAGAGAAAGAAGAAGAAATCGAGAGAGAGAGAGAGAAAGAAAAAGAAATCGAGAGAGAGAGAGAGAAAGAAAAAGAAATCGAGAGAGAAAGAAAAAGAAATCGAGAGAGAGAGAGAGAGAAAGAAAAAGAAATCGAGAGAGAGAGAAAGAAAAAGAAATCGAGAGAGAGAGAAAGAAAAAGAAATCGAGAGAGAGAGAAAGAAAAAGAAATCGAGAGAGAGAGAGAGAGAGAGAAAGAAAAAGAAATCGAGAGAGAGAGAGAGAAAGAAAAAGAAATCGAGAGAGAGAGAGAGAAAGAAAAAGAAATCGAGAGAGAGAGAGAGAGAAAGAAAAAGAAATCGAGAGAGAGAGAGAGAGAAAGAAAAAGAAATCGAGAGAGAGAGAGAGAGAGAGAGAGAAAGAAAAAGAAATCGAGAGAGAGAGAGAGAAAGAAAAAGAAATCGAGAGAGAGAGAGAGAAAGAAAAAGAAATCGAGAGAGAGAGAGAGAAAGAAAAAGAAATCGAGAGAGAGAGAGAGAAAGAAAAAGAAATCGAGAGAGAGAGAGAGAAAGAGAAAGAAAAAGAAATCGAGAGAGAGAGAAAGAAAAAGAAATCGAGAGAGAGAGAAAGAAAAAGAAATCGAGAGAGAGAGAAAGAAAAAGAAATCGAGAGAGAGAGAAAGAAAAAGAAATCGAGAGAGAGAGAGAGAAAGAAAAAGAAATCGAGAGAGAGAGAGAGAAAGAAAAAGAAATCGAGAGAGAGAGAGAGAAAGAAAAAGAAATCGAGAGAGAGAGAGAGAAAAAGAAATCGAGAGAGAGAGAAAGAAAAAGAAATCGAGAGAGAGAGAAAGAAAAAGAAATCGAGAGAGAGAGAACGAAAAAGAAATCGAGAGAGAGAGAACGAAAAAGAAATCGAGAGAGAGAGAAAGAACAAGAAATCGAGAGAGAGAGAAAGAACAAGAAATCGAGAGAGAGAGAAAGAACAAGAAATCGAGAGAGAGAGAGAGAAAGAACAAGAAATCGAGAGAGAGAGAGAGAAAGAAAAAGAAATCGAGAGAGAGAGAGAGAAAGAAAAAGAAATCGAGAGAGAGAGAGAGAAAGAAAAAGAAATCGAGAGAGAGAGAGAGAAAGAAAAAGAAATCGAGAGAGAGAGAGAGAAAGAAACAGAAATCGAGAGAGAGAGAGAGAAAGAAACAGAAATCGAGAGAGAGAGAGAGAAAGAAACAGAAATCGAGAGAGAGAGAAAGAAAAAGAAATCGAGAGAGAGAGAGAGAAAGAAAAAGAAATCGAGAGAGAGAGAGAAAGAAAAAGAAATCGAGAGAGAGAGAAAGAAAAAGAAATCGAGAGAGAGAGAAAGAAAAAGAAATCGAGAGAGAGAGAAAGAAAAAGAAATCGAGAGAGAGAGAAAGAAAAAGAAATCGAGAGAGAGAGAAAGAAAAAGAAATCGAGAGAGAGAGAGAAAGAAAAAGAAATCGAGAGAGAGAGAGAGAAAGAAAAAGAAATCGAGAGAGAGAGAGAGAAAGAAAAAGAAATCGAGAGAGAGAGAGAAAGAAAAAGAAATCGAGAGAGAGAGAGAAAGAAAAAGAAATCGAGAGAGAGAGAGAAAGAAAAAGAAATCGAGAGAGAGAGAGAAAGAAAAAGAAATCGAGAGAGAGAGAAAGAAAAAGAAATCGAGAGAGAGAGAAAGAAAAAGAAATCGAGAGAGAGAGAAAGAAAAAGAAATCGAGAGAGAGAGAAAGAAAAAGAAATCGAGAGAGAGAGAAAGAAAAAGAAATCGAGAGAGAGAGAAAGAAAAAGAAATCGAGAGAGAGAGAAAGAAAAAGAAATCGAGAGAGAGAGAAAGAAAAAGAAATCGAGAGAGAGAGAAAAAAAAGAAATCGAGAGAGAGAGAAAGAAAAAGAAATCGAGAGAGAGAGAGACAGAAAAAGAAATCGAGAGAGAGAGAAAGAAAAAGAAATCGAGAGAGAGAGAAAGAAAAAGAAATCGAGAGAGAGAGAAAGAAAAAGAAATCGAGAGAGAGAGAAAGAAAAAGAAATCGAGAGAGAGAGAAAGAAAAAGAAATCGAGAGAGAGAGAGAAAGAAAAAGAAATCGAGAGAGAGAGAGAAAGAAAAAGAAATCGAGAGAGAGAGAGAAAGAAAAAGAAATCGAGAGAGAGAGAGAGAAAGAAAAAGAAATCGAGAGAGAGAGAGAGAAAGAAAAAGAAATCGAGAGAGAGAGAGAAAAAGAAAAAGAAATCGAGAGAGAGAGAAAGAAAAAGAAATCGAGAGAGAGAGAAAGAAAAAGAAATCGAGAGAGAGAGAGAAAGAAAAAGAAATCGAGAGAGAGAGAGAGAGAAAGAAAAAGAAATCGAGAGAGAGAGAGAGAGAAAGAAAAAGAAATCGAGAGAGAGAGAGAGAGAAAGAAAAAGAAATCGAGAGAGAGAGAGAGAGAGAAAGAAAAAGAAATCGAGAGAGAGAGAGAGAGAGAAAGAAAAAGAAATCGAGAGAGAGAGAGAAAGAAAAAGAAATCGAGAGAGAGAGAGAGAAAGAAAAAGAAATCGAGAGAGAGAGAGAGAAAGAAAAAGAAATCGAGAGAGAGAGAGAGAAAGAAAAAGAAATCGAGAGAGAGAGAGAGAAAGAAAAAGAAATCGAGAGAGAGAGAAAGAAAAAGAAATCGAGAGAGAGAGAAAGAAAAAGAAATCGAGAGAGAGAGAAAGAAAAAGAAATCGAGAGAGAGAGAGAGAAAGAAAAAGAAATCGAGAGAGAGAGAAAGAAAAAGAGATCGAGAGAGAGAGAAAGAAAAAGAGATCGAGAGAGAGAGAAAGAAAAAGAGATCGAGAGAGAGAGAAAGAAAAAGAGATCGAGAGAGAGAGAAGGAAAAAGAGATCGAGAGAGAGAGAGAAAGAAAAAGAGATGGAGAGAGAGAAAGAAAAAGAGATGGAGAGAGAGAAAGAAAAAGAGATGGAGAGAGAGAAAGAAAAAGAGATGGAGAGAGAGAAAGAAAAAGAGATGGAGAGAGAGAGAGAAAGAAAAAGAGATGGAGAGAGAGAGAGAAAGAAAAAGAGATGGAGAGAGAGAGAGAAAGAAAAAGAGATGGAGAGAGAGAGAGAAAGAAAAAGAGATGGAGAGAGAGAGAGAAAGAAAAAGAGATGGAGAGAGAGAGAGAAAGAAAAAGAGATGGAGAGAGAGAGAGAAAGAAAAAGAGATGGAGAGAGAGAGAGAAAGAAAAAGAGATGGAGAGAGAGAAAGAAAAAGAGATGGAGAGAGAGAGAGAAAGAAAAAGAGATGGAGAGAGAGAGAGAAAGAAAAAGAGATGGAGAGAGAGAGAGAAAGAAAAAGAGATGGAGAGAGAGAGAGAAAGAAAAAGAGATGGAGAGAGAGAGAGAAAGAAAAAGAGATGGAGAGAGAGAGAGAAAGAAAAAGAGATGGAGAGAGAGAGAGAAAGAAAAAGAGATGGAGAGAGAGAGAGAAAGAAAAAGAGATGGAGAGAGAGAGAGAGAAAGAAAAAGAGATGGAGAGAGAGAGAGAAAAGAAAAAGAGATGGAGAGAGAGAGAGAAAGAAAAAGAGATGGAGAGAGAGAGAGAAAGAAAAAGAGATGGAGAGAGAGAGAGAAAGAAAAAGAGATGGAGAGAGAGAGAGAAAGAAAAAGAGATGGAGAGAGAGAGAGAAAGAAAAAGAGATGGAGAGAGAGAGAAAGAAAAAGAGATGGAGAGAGAGAGAAAGAAAAAGAGATGGAGAGAGAGAGAAAGAAAAAGAGATGGAGATAAGAGAGAAAGAAAAAGAGATGGAGATAAGAGAGAAAGAAAAAGAGATGGAGATAAGAGAGAAAGAAAAAGAGATGGAGATAAGAGAGAAAGAAAAAGAGATGGAGATAAGAGAGAAAGAAAAAGAGAGGAGATAAGAGAGAAAGAAAAAGAGATGGAGATAAGAGAGAAAGAAAAAGAGATGGAGATAAGAGAGAAAGAAAAAGAGATGGAGATAAGAGAGAAAGAAAAAGAGATGGAGATAAGAGAGAAAGAAAAAGAGATGGAGATAAGAGAGAAAGAAAAAGAGATGGAGATAAGAGAGAAAGAAAAAGAGATGGAGATAAGAGAGAAAGAAAAAGAGATGGAGATAAGAGAGAAAGAAAAAGAGATGGAGATAAGAGAGAAAGAAAAAGAGATGGAGATAAGAGAGAAAGAAAAAGAGATGGAGATAAGAGAGAAAGAAAAAGAGATGGAGATAAGAGAGAAAGAAAAAGAGATGGAGATAAGAGAGAAAGAAAAAGAGATGGAGATAAGAGAGAAAGAAAAAGAGATGGAGATAAGAGAGAAAGAAAAAGAGATGGAGATAAGAGAGAAAGAAAAAGAGATGGAGATAAGAGAGAAAGAAAAAGAGATGGAGATAAGAGAGAAAGAAAAAGAGATGGAGATAAGAGAGAAAGAAAAAGAGATGGAGATAAGAGAGAAAGAAAAAGAGATGGAGATAAGAGAGAAAGAAAAAGAGATGGAGAACATACGAGAGAAGAAGAGAAAAAGAGAATTACGGAGAGAGGGATGGCACGGACGATTGAGGAAGGGAGAGGGGCAACACATATGTAAATAAACACACACGCATAACTCAATGTGTGTGTGTGTGGTAGCCCTATAGAAAGAAAGGTTAGAGAATCTACATAAAATCTAAAAGTGTATTCTTATGTAAAACTAAATTAAAAAAATTTTTTTTTTTTTTTTTTTTTTTTCAAACTTAGGAATCTTTCTGTCGAATTATGAACTAGAGAATCCGTACGATATTTCAGATTAAACAAAGGCTTGCGTTCAAAATTACGTGCAGAATCCCAAAACTCATCCGAAGAACGTCGGTGGTTACATTGGCTGAAACATTGTGCTGAATAACACTCAAGACGAAATCAAAGCACTACTACCCCTTCGACGTAAATACCCTCGACAAACAGCAAAATCCCACCCCTACACAGTAGAAATCCCCAGATTTCAGAAAGCCTTCTACTCTAATAGTTTCTTCCCTAGGATTGCTATATTTTGGAATTCCCTTTCAGGTTCCCGTCTCCCTGACTGTACTGACACGCAGAAATCCAAGTGTAATGTAAACAGACATCTTGCTGCTCAACTCCCTACATAGTATCCCCGCAAATTATGTCCCAGATAGGAGCCCTCTACATCCAAGTGGCACTACACCTAGTTTGGAAGTGACAACCACGTTATTGATCTCAAAAATATTAGCTGGCAATGGCAATTTTTATACGGAAGTATTTTTTTTTTTAGTTAATATTTGTTTACATGCATATGGTAAGTATATAATATTGGTTTCGGGTGTTCATGAGCTGAAGATGGGTTTGTATTTATTTGCTTCCCCACTGAGCAAATTAGGCACAAGGCCATTTTTTAATGTGGGGAGAGAAACATCAGTGAATAAAGAATATTTCCACAGAAAATATGTATATCTCAATGAAGGCAATCGGAACGAAATGTTTACCCGCTACAAACAAGTGTAAACTTTAATATAAATATTAATATTTATATATTAATATACTAATCTCAACCAAAAAAAAAAGCTCAATACAAACACAATAGAGCTTGTTATAAGAGAAAAGAAAAATTAAAACTGTACATTAAAATTTACAATCAAAATTTATTGTTCGACAAAATACTCCAAAAAACAATTTTCAAAGTCCTTATTCCGCGGAGTTTCAAAGAATACTATTCTTCTCATCACATGACAGAAAGCATTCTTTGAAACTCTGCAGAATAAGGACTTTGAAAATTTTTTTTGGAGCATTCTGTTGAGTAATAAATCTATATAATTATAAAACTCAAATGACCTTGTGACGATGTATGTAACCCACTTTCCGGTTTATGACATCCGGTTGCGCATAAGCGCATAAACATTAACCCATAACAACGTAAGCAAATAAACACAAATCGCTTCTTTTTTCTTCTTTTGCAGATTTTGACCTGCGCACTGAAATATTAACGTTATTATTTCAAAATTATTATTTAACATGGGAAGAGTGGGGGTTTAAAATAACTTAAACGTAATAAAGAAATGAACGATGTAAAAAAAAAATCAGATATATTAAAATTTGAATTTAACTATAATAAATATTATGGTATCTGTTCAGTGCACATTTACCTATAAGTATGGCCAACCACTTATAATTCAGTAACTGTAATTTTTTTTTTTAAATAATCAATTATAATAAACAGAACGACTCATAGAAATCTATCTATATTCTTTTTTTTATTTTAATATACTTTCATAGAAATGTTTCTGTTATGTAAAAAAAAACTATTTTCTTTACGTCACAAGTGTCACGCTCATACATGAATTCCATAAATAATATAACATACTGACCCAACGGGTCACGGGTAGTCTAGTTATAAATTTTAATTTACAGTTTTAATTTCTGTTCTCAGAAAATGTATGTGTGTGTGTGTGTGTGTGTGTGTGTGAGTGAGTGAGTGTGAGAGTGAGTGAGTGAATGAGTGTGAGTGAGTGAATGAGTGTGAGAGTGAGTGAGTGAATGAGTGTGAGAGTGAGTGAGTGAGTGAGAGTGAGTGAGTGAGTGAGAGTGAGTGAGTGAGTGAGTGAGAGTGAGAGAAAACGTTTGCATCCTGTCTCCAGATTGCTTCAATTTTGGTAATCTCATAAAAAACTGATTTTGGTATGATTATAGTTATATTTAACACAATTCATTCTTCCTGGTTTGTCATCTGGAATGAATAAGACCTTTTTCACATAAAAGATTTTATTGTCATCTTTTTTTTTTTTGCCATACTGTTGGATATTGCCTCATATTCCTCTATTTCCACGCACGCACGTGCGTTGCTTTCTTTGTTAACTGTGTAAGTCAAATTCTAGGACAAAAAAACAAAAAAAAAGAAAAAAAAAAAAAGAAAAGAAAATCTCCTTAGAAACATTCTTAAATTAATTCTTTCTTATTCTAATTTATAAAACTCACTATGCCTGTCTGTCTGTCTCCATATTTTCAAACTCCATCTCTTCTGAAACTAAAACTCGCAGAGCGGCACTAGGGGCCTCAAGTGATTTGATTTTTTTATGGACCGTTCTTTTATGGGTCTTTAGCCGGTTAAAGTAGTTCTTAAGAGGCCAGAATTGAACAAATTGTTATACATTTTGTACATTCATCCTAGTTTATATTCAATCGGTTCATATGCGTGTCACGTTGGTATAGTGGTAACGTCACCAGCTTTGAATGTTACAGTTTTGCTTTCAATTCTAGCTGATGGCACCCAAATATTTTTTTTTAAAAACTTTTGAAATCACGACTATAATAATATATACGAAATCTAGACAAATTAAAATATAAAAAATATATTTAAGCGTATTTTATGACCCCGCCCCCGTTAGTAATAAAGAAAGAAAAAAAACAACAAAAAAAACTCACAGCTAAAAATTTATTTCACTTGGATTGTTTTGAGTGATGTATAAAGATCGCGGTCATGGAAAAAATACGAGAGAAACAAAATCTGTATATGTATTTAAAATAGTCATATATATATATATATATATATATATATATATATATATATATATATATATATTATATATATATATATATATAAGTTAATTTAGTATCCAACGAAATGGCTACATATAGGCATACATGTTTCGGCGAAAACCCGGCAAGGGAATCGCTTCGTCAGGCCAAAGACATCTCTTGCTGTTTCAACTCAAAAATTTCCAATTTAAAACTAGTACTACATCGTATTTACGTGTAAAGGGGGAGACAGGATCTAAAAAGAAAGTATATACATTAAAATGTGATCGTCCATTATGTCAATTTTAATTTATTAATTATTTTATTTTTTTATTTATAGTGCGTAATGAGTTTCAAGTAGAGTTTCAATGTTAAAAATACGAGAGAAACAAAATCTGTATATGTATTTAAAATAGTCATATATATATATATATATATATATATATATATATATATATATATACTTGTTTATTGTTATATAAACATGGTCACATCCTGCTGCTACAAATAGCCACTTGTTTCAATCAAACAACAGATATCATCAGGCAGCGACTTGACTATTCAAAAGTTCAATGAATAATTATTATGAGATTATTCATTGAACTTTTGAATAATCAAGTCGCTGCCTGATGATATCTGTTGTTTGATTGAAACAAGTGGCTATTTGTAGCAGCAGGATGTGACCATGTTTATATAACAATAAACAAGTATTATCAGCTCTTTTTATTGAGCACTATCTAACAACCTCGTTGAATTCATTAGTCCATTACTTTTGAATAAAAAAACCCGAGTATATATATATATATATATATATATATATATATATATATATATATATATATATATATAATATGAGCAAACAGTTAATAAAATATGTTAAAAAAAAACACTTTGAAATGAGTTAAAAACATATTTAATCTGAAAAGGAAACACTAGATAAATGAATAGTCCTTAATCCGGAGTTTCGAAGAAATACTTTCCTTCTCATCAGAGGGTAGGAATTAGCAAAATGCGGGATCGGATTTTGCATCCAGAAGTATTTGATGAAACAACAAATAAGTCAAAGATCTTACTTGAAAACAAAATAAGTTAAGCAGAGGGAATATGGTAAATAAAAAGGTGATTATACATTAATGGATAGTCTGGTGGAAGATAAAAAAAATCCAGTGACGGTAAAATCCTATTTGGTATTATCGAGCTTTTATAGCTGGTTGAGATAATTTTATAAATATTAATTTTTTAATATTTATAATTTAGTTTAATTTTACCATCTTGGATCATTTTGGTAAATTCAATTGTAATTTTCATTTATATATATATATATATATATATATATATATATATATATATATATATATATATATATATATATATATATATATATATAAATATAAAAATTACAATAAGTTTACCAAGGTAATCAAAATGGTAAACTTAGAATATATTATAAATATTAAAGAGTTAATATTTCCAAGTAAAGTAATCTACTTATCTTGTGCTTTCTTTTTTAAAATTAAATATGTTTTTAACTCTTTTTCAAGATGTCTTTTAACATGTTTTATTAATCATTTGTTCATATATATATATATATGTATTTTAATTTATTGCAGACTATTATCTTCATCTTTTAGTAGTTGTTTCATGACATTTCCGCCAACTATTCCTCTGGCCTTCCTCAGGTGGTAACTGCGACGGGATAGGAACTCTGAATCTCCTAACTGCATTCTAAGCAATTACTGCCATCCATAGTTGTCGTCTCACCACGTTTTTGACCAACTAAGCCTACACCAAAGTGGCAATTTGCCTTGTTTGGGGTGAAAGTGTAAAAAAAAAAAAAAAAAAAAAAATAGGTTGAGAATTAGATATATACACACACACATTTTCACTTTTATAGATATATATAGATAAATACACATATTCTCAATTTTATAAATATATAGACAGATATACACACACATTCTTATTTTTATATATAGATCAGTATATCTAACAAATACTAGGACAGGAAAAAGAGAAAAAAAATTGTCTCCTTAGAAACATTCTTGAATTAATAGTCCTTTGCTCTTTAAAATTATAAAAATAAACATACAAAACCTCGTGCAGCTAAAAATATATTAGACACGATTTCAGAAAGTTTCTATGGTTTCATTTGAATTGTTCAACGAAGCATGTTTATTTACTTCCGGCTGCACTTACCCAGCGTTACCCGGGAGTATTTATTACTTTCATTTTTGTATCGCTCATTGTCCTCCCCCCTCCTTTCTGCTTTTTTTTTTCCTGCTTATCAAGGCCTGGGCCCACTCAAGGATAACCGTTAATAGTGTCAGGTCGACAGTGAGGCAAAACAATGATCAGTAATGGTGGAATTTGGACATGGTTTAATTATATAAGAAGACGGCTCAATAAGATCTTATTTACATTAGACTTGAAAACAGTCGGGTTGTAGTCAGGCGGGAAGCAGTCTCACAGTATTGTGTTCCACATAACGTAACATGCAGCCGCAGCCGAGATTGAACTCACTACACGAGTTTGTAGTGTAATTCAAATCTTGTCCATAGCTGAATACGTGATGCTTCGCCAGGGCTATTGAGGGTATTTTTTTTATTATTGCAACGCCATCAGTAGATGGGTTGCCTACCATGGCTTAAGAAAGGCCCATCTACCCTCATGAGAAGGATAGACCGCACCAGTCTCCCAATCTGGTATTTTAACTTGCAGTACATACAGCGTCTTCGCCTTCCCAAATGGTCACCTATCTGATACTGGCCAGGCTCAACATTGCTTAACTTCGGTGATCTGGCAAGAACCAGTGTATATCTTTTAGTTTTAGGCACACATAGAGAGGGGAAATTGTTGACAGCTGTTTTAGCTAGATGAGTGCTGTAAATGTTTTACAGGGAGAGGAGGAGGAGAGGCATATGAAAATAACAGAAGAGCAGAGAGAGACTCGCAATGTCTGTTCTGTAAGAAAGAGGAAGAAAGGAGGTGAAAAGGTCTTCCCCACTAGATTTTGAAGAACGTTTTGTATGCTGTCAAAGCAGGAAAAGGAGTACTCTTAGGAGTACTTCCTAGCTGTGCAAACAGTACTCGATCTTGAAACATATTCGGCTCATGTACAGGTAGAAGATTGCTTCAGGAGCGAGATACCTTCTGGAGCGGTAGAATGATCCAACCATTATTTCCAGTGATTCTAGCAATGGATCTGATGTGAGTTCTATTTCAGATCAGGAGTGAAGTTCGGTCCTAAAAGCTTTTCAAAGCAGGGTGCTTCCTCAAGATGAAAGCCGCTCATTTCAATTAGGGTTAAGTGGGGATTAGAACATTCGATGTCAAAAGATAGAAGTTTGGGTTCCTCTTAATTTATTGTAAAATGAAAAAATAAAAACGTAGGAAAGAGCCATATACATATTTAAATTATTTGCATTACTGTTCTGGTAATGTTGTTACGGTGTTATATGAGCAGACGTTCCTTCTGAAATTTGGACCGTGTCCTCATCCTCATTACAGCTATATGTTCTACTTTCATCCCGGGCAACGTT
>NC_136522.1:69720537-69765537 GCF_053919585.1 Euprymna scolopes
GTAAAGTTTCATGTAATTATTAAAAGAAACGACCTTTGTCTTGGCAGCGTTGAACGTTACCATCCAGTTTTGACCCCATTCTAGTACAGACTGGAGGCCAGATGATTAATTGGCCAAAACATGGCGAGATAACAACTATGGAAGGCAGTAATTACTGGGGATACAGTTACAAAACTCAGCAATCCTATCCCATCGCGGTTAATTACGTGAAGACCAGAGAAATAGTTGGCCGAAACAACAATAACTATGAAGATGAGAATAACAGTATGCAAATACATAACTATATTAGAGTTTTAAATAAAATAAAATATATTTGTAAGGTGATCGTTAAATTTTCACTCAGGCCCAACACGTTGTATGCAGAGACAGTCGCAAAGGTGCAAAGAAAAGAAATTTGACCGTTTTTTGTTTTTTTTTTTAGTTGAAACAAAAGACATTTATTAACGGTCATTTAACACCAAACCATATACGCATAATTTTCCAAGCCAGCGACAATATGGGTGATCCCTGCGTTTCTCGAGTCAATTACCAGTTTCCGAGTCTGCAGCTCGCCCCATGGCACACAGTCATCCGAATATTGTCTTTTATATATTTGTTTTTTTTATATTGTCTATTATATAGATAAGACTAGCTGTGGTACCTAGCGTTGCTCGGGTGTTTGTATGTGTAAAAGAAAAAAATAGTGTTAATAGGGAAGGAGGCTTGAACCTGTGATGAACCCGAAGGCGGAAAAGAAATTGAAAGAAAACGTGAACTTTTACAGCTACGCTACGAAGCCATAGGAAGTGAAAAGCATTCAAATTTAGTGATGTCAATCAAAAAGTTGACTTGCAGAAACAAACGTTGGCTGGAGGCCAGTTCAGCTTTTCGCCGTTTCATTTATTTGCTTCCCCACGATGTTGGGGAAAACCAGCTCCACACAAAAAGGGAGTGTCCAAATGAATAGCAATTGTGTGATATAAGGGGTTTCTCCCACATTGATCAAAGCTGATTGCTTTCTGGACGTCCCGGCATGGAAGGCCGGGAAGCTGCTTTCGCTTTTGATCTAGTTTCGCTTTTATACGAAAAAGCCCAAAAAACACGCGAGGGGAAGGAATAGCATGAATTTAATAAAAGTCGATGTAAATAAATGTAGATAAGACATGCATTCGCAAATCATAGATATTATAATCTAGGGAGTATATAAAAAGTTGTAAAACATAGTAACTCCCCCCCATGAGAAAAGTCTTTGCTGGACATACAAAAACACGCGCGGACGTTTTGCTTTTTATATATAGACTAGTGGGGTTGGGGGGTACCCAGCGTTGCCCGGGTGTTTGGAGGTGTGCGTGTTAAAAAAAAAAAAAAAAAAACATGCCCGGGTGTTTGTAGGTGTAAAAGAAAAAAAAAAGTTTTAGTAGGAAGGTAGGATTGAACCCCGAAGCCTTGGTGCAAAGGTGGAAACGAAAGGGGAAAAAAGTCAGTCACCTGGCCACAAGGGGAGAGGAATTGATAAGTGTGTTAAGTTAAGGTTTATAAAGTAAAATATACAGCTGCAAGGAAGTGGCGTGATGTTTGAAAATGAAAAAAAAAAAAGAAAATGAAAAAAAAAGAAAATTGAAAAAAAAAAGAAAATTGAAAAAAAAAAGAAAATTGAAAAAAAAAAGAAAATTGAAAAAAAAAAGAAAATTGAAAAAAAAAAGAAAATTGAAAAAAAAAAGAAAATTGAAAAAAAAAAGAAAATTGAAAAAAAAAAGAAAATTGAAAAAAAAAGAAAATTGAAAAATAAAAAGAAAATTGAAAATAAAAAGAAAATTGAAAAAAAAAAAGAAAATTGAAAAAAAAAAAAGAAAATTGAAAAAAAAAGAAAATTGAAAAAAAAAAAGAAAATTGAAAAAAAAAAAGAAAATTGAAAAAAAAAAGAAAATTGAAAAAAAAAAGAAAATTGAAAAAAAAAGAAAATTGAAAAAAAAAAGAAAATTGAAAAAAAAAAGAAAATTGAAAAAAAAAAGAAAATTGAAAAAAAAAAGAAAATTGAAAAAAAAAGAAAATTGAAAAAAAAAAGAAAATTGAAAAAAAAAAGAAAATTGAAAAAAAAAAAGAAAATTGAAAAAAAAAAAGAAAATTGAAAAAAAAAAGAAAATTGAAAAAAAAAAGAAAATTGAAAAAAAAAAGAAAATTGAAAAAAAAAAGAAAATTGAAAAAAAAAGAAAATTGAAAAAAAAAAGAAAATTGAAAAAAAAAAAGAAAATTGAAAAAAAAAAAGAAAATTGAAAAAAAAAAGAAAATTGAAAAAAAAAAGAAAATTGAAAAAAAAAGAACATTGAAAAAAAAAAGAAAATTGAAAAAAAAAAAGAAAATTGAAAAAAAAAAGAAAATTGAAAAAAAAAAGAAAATTGAAAAAAAAAAGAAAATTGAGAAAAAAAAAGAAAATTGAAAAAAAAAAGAAAATTGAAAAAAAAAAGAAAATTGAAAAAAAAAAGAAAATTGAAAAAAAAAAGAAAATTGAAAAAAAAAAGAAAATTGAAAAAAAAAAGAAAATTAAAAAAAAAAGAAAATTAAAAAAAAAAGAAAATTAAAAAAAAAAAAGAAAATTAAAAAAAAAAAAGAAAATTAAAAAAAAAAAGAAAATTAAAAAAAAAAAGAAAACAGAAGGTAAAAAAAAATGGAAAAGAGAGAAAGGTGAAAAAAGAAAAAGAAAAAAAACGAAAAAATAAATTTTCATAAATTTCTAAAAATGCACCATTTTTTCCCCCCATTCTTCTTAAATCAACCAAAAATGTGATCCTTGTGTCATTTACATTATTCAAGTGATAGTGTTGCCAGGAGGAGGTAACCCATGATTTACTTATTTTGTTTGTTTTATTAAGTGCAATTTCCTATTTTACATACTAGATCAGTGTTCGAGACATTTGCTTCAAACGGTAATTGAAAAACTATTTTTAGGAATCACCAATAATTGCAATGTAAAGTGATGTTTTCCTGTTAAATACCATTTTTTCCCTTTTTTTTTTCATTGTCAATGTCTTCATGGACAGAATTAATAGTAACGTGCGTATCGTTATCACCAATTTATTCCTTCGAGTCAGTTCAACTTGAAAAAAAAAAAAAAAAAAGCCCATGGAAATTCCACGGTTAATTTTATCATTTATCAGCTTTACCTACGTGGCATTACCCCGAAGTCTGAACTTTCATTTGCACCCTACCTACTCCCTCCTAGTTAATAAGGATTAGTATTTTAATGCAAAAATGGACAAAAATTTAGCCATATTTAATCATCAATTTGGCATAAAGCACTCATTCCAAGTCAACAGTTTTTAACGGGCTAAAACTCTGCCTTCTATGAGAAGAGATTAGTTTTTTGTTTAAAACGACATCTTCTATATATATAAAAGCGAAAATGTGTGTATGTTTGTGTGTCTGCTAAAAACTTTCGACAGACACGACGAAAATTCACAAACTCAGTATCATATCGAAGCCCCATCCTTTGCTCGAAAAATTGGCCAAAAACGTTTATTTTTTTCATCCTGAAATCGACAATTTCCAACCGGGGGGAAGGGGGACTCAACAAAAACGGTATTCTCGTGACGATGAGCGGTTCTACGCATGCGCCAGATGATGTCATGAACTGATTTACTTTAAATAGTTGAAAAACTGAACAAATTTCATGTACGTCGTGTTAGGTCAGTTGATTAGCGCGTTGGTTCATTATCTAAACGTTTTTGGTTCGAATCGTGGTGTGAGATGTCTTTTTCTTTTTTTTTTCCAATTTTTTAAATTTAAATATTGAACCAGTGTTATTTAAGCCATTTTTCACGTAACGTTCGTTTTTCTGGTTTTTTTTTTTTGGTTTTTTTACTTCGCTTATCCACCTCTGACCACACACCCAAAAACACCCGGGTACCCACCGATTTTTTTAATTTTGATATCGAACCAGGCTTAGTTAAGCCATTTTTCACGTGTTCGTTTTTCTGTTTTCATCGTTCGTTTGCCTTACGTTAGTTTTTTTTTGTGTTTTTTTCCCGCTTAAGTTTTAACGTTGTTTTCTTTTTTTTTACTTCGCTTATAACAAAACAAACCTGGTCATTGATGTCGTCGTCACGCTCGATGACTTCCGTGCGCGCACTTGTCAATTTGGTTTTTACTTTGATAAATTCAAACATCTTTCAGTAACTCATTCTGGCTGGTTGATTTTATTTTCAAACTTCGCCTCAGGGCTTCGGGTTCGATCCTACCAACTTTACCCCCCCCCCGTTTCTTTTTTATTTAACACCACACACACCTACAAACACCCGGGCAACGCCGGGTACCCCTGCTAGTCTATATATATAAAAGCGAAAATGTGTGTATGCATGTATGTTCGCTTTTTGTGTATGTCCGCAAAAGGATTTTTTTCGGCGGCTTCTTGAGGCCATTGCTCATTTTTAAAACTTTTTATATCACGTTGAAATCATAATATCTATGAGTTACGAACGGGGGTCGCCCGTCTATTTTATTTGTCCGACTTTTAAACGTTAAATATTCAACATTTTGGGATCGCCACATGTTGCTTTTGTTTTTCAGTATAAAAAAAGCAAAACTCGATTCGAATCCCTAGCCCACGCCCAGTGGTCTCTAGAAAGCGATGTAACGTTTGGTCAATGTCGGCTTACCGTCGTCATATCAGACGGTTGCTTTCATTTCGAGATGAGACACTCCCCTAAGAAACGGGAGAGCTGGTTTTCCCCGAAGTTAGGTAAAAACAAACAAACCGGGTTATTGACCTCATTAAAAACTGTCCCGCAGAAAATGTTAACTGCTGAATATTAAATGCTTACATCGTCGTCATAACGCTCGCACAAAATGTTAACTCTACGACTAACTTGATGTCATTAAGTGCGGGCACCTGTCAATTCTCTTCTTAAATAAATTCAAACATCTTTCAGTAACTCATTCTGGCTGGCCGAGCGGTTAACGCGTCATGTTTTTTTTTCACGTTTTATTTTCCAACTTTGCCTCAGGGCTTCGGGTTCGATCCTACTAACTTACCAAAACTTTTTTTACCCCCCCCCCCCGGTTTCTTTTTGATTTAACAGCACACATACCTCGTAACACCCAGGCAACGCCGGTTTACCCCACTAGTCTATAATATAAATCTCACCTGTCTGTTTAAATGTATGTATGTATGTATGTTTATATGTCTGCCTAAAACTTTCGACAGAGGCAACGGATTTTCAGGAGATGGGTATCGTTTTGAAGCTCAACCCTTCGGATGACAAATATCGAGAAATTGGCTGAAAACATTAATTCCTTCACTCAACTGGGTACTTTTCTACAGGGAGGGGGTCGCTTTTTTTGACGATATTTTCTAAAGTCATCGCCTCCTTTCACTTATCTAGCCTTAATTTAAACCTACGTCACTTCCGGTTTGGTGATGGACGCAACAGCTAATGTGTCACTTTGTTTTTCACTTTCTTTTCCTCCTTCACAGTACGGGTTCTATAACTTTTTTTTTTTTTGCTCAATACACACCTCCAAACACCTGGGCAACACCGGGCACCCAGACTAGTATCACAATAATTATTTTTTAATTATCAGGTACATCAATTATTTACCCCCAACTCCCACCAGACTATATCATTTTTTTGGGGTGCTTGTTAAGATAGAGTCAATGATTTTTTGTTTTTTGTTTTATATGTCGTTTTAAACAAAAAACTAATCTCTTCTCAGAGAAGGCAAAGTTTAGGAGGTTGGACCTCTTAGGACAGGACAGACATGACACAATCTGAAAAGAAATAATTACTTTTTAAATAATTTAAGGTATTTCAATTATTTACACCATTAACTATATAAATTTTTACCCCCTAGGAGTAAATTTACCCCCAGTTGAGAATCTCTGACTTTTTTTTTTTTTTTTTTTTTTTTTTTTTACACAGTGATCACCACTTATCAAGGCCCGGAAGCCACTCAGGGATAAGGGTTATTGCAAGTACATTACGTTAGTGTGGAGATTTGATGAAGTGTTTACTTAAGGGGGCGGTTCATTAGGAATTTGTTAACATTTGACTTGAATACATCCAAGTTGTAGTCCGGTGGGAAGCAGGCAGACGGAACAGAGTTGATGTGCAACTTCTGAGACACCCTGTTTTTATTTTTATTTATTTTTTTTTTTTACAGAAATTTATATTTGGAATAAAGTCACCTCATTTAAAAAAAAAATATATATTACTTATTTTTGTGTACCGATGAGGGGTTCAATTTCTTCTTACATCTTCAGTGAAAAAAAAAAAAAAGAAAGGCACCAACTTCATAGGCAGTGCAATTGGAATCCCTAAAAGGCACTAGGGATGATATTCAGCATTCTGAAAGGATGTATTTGAATTACAGCTGATCAAGTAAATGTCCATTTTGAAGGAAAATAATTGTTTCCATTTTTGTCATTGGGTTTTAATGTACTTACAATAACCGACAGTTTTATTTCAAACAAAAAAAAAATAAGGGAGGGGGGGGTCAACATTAAAAGATACTAATTTATAGCAGTTGTACTTTTGGAAAGGTCAGGAATCAGAACTGGACCTTTTAAAAATGTCATTTTTTTTTTGAGTGACCGACACCATCGTCCCGATTATTAAATACCATTTTAATTTAAACGGCATCCACAAAATAAACAATATTTACTTTCAATTGTACTGAACCGGAATGCCTTGTCCATTGTGTTTGGGATTTGCACAAAATGTTAAAAAAAAAAAAAATCAATTCTTAGTCATAATAATAATAGAAAGTGGATCTTTGGATTACTTTTGTCAGCCTTGTAATTCTCACTTCCCTTATTTTAGTCCTTTAGTCCTCACATTTCATGAACAATGATTTTGACAAAGTGGTAAGAATTGCTGTTTTCTGGGTCGGAATGCTTATTGTTAACTAGTTTTTTACTTTTTTTTTTAACTGCTTACATAAAATGGCTTTATGCCTTGTTCGGAATGATTTCTATTAAAAAAATTTTTCTTAATAAAAATAAACAAGATTAAATTCTAATTTAGTTTTTAGTGTATATAAGTCGAAATTTTATTATGAATTTGTTACACAGCCATTTGTTATACTTGTTTCTGTAAAAAAAAAAAAAAAAAAAAAAAAAATCAAAACTGGATCTCTATGCTCAATATTCTCGATAGAGCAGGTAGTAACTCAAACGCGAGTTAACATGGTTTTAATAGTGTTCTGGATTCTAGATAGAGCAGATATGTTTAAACACCGTGTCACCCGGGATAAATAATTTGTCTGTTTTGTTTTTTTTCTTTTTTTTCTGTTGCCTGGATGCTATAATACAGTGGTAAATATCATACGCAGAGCAGGTTCTGCCCCCAAAATGGTTTTAACAGTTTAATTTAATAAGCACTTCATGAGAGCAATAATTCATAGTGCTCAATATCTTGAAGGGAGGTGGGTACTTATTTTTCATAATGCTCTGAAAACCTCTTTAATTTTAAAGGTGCTCAATATCCTAGAGAAAAAGCAGATACATTTAAATGCAGCATCCTATCTTTCTTTAAAATTTTGTTGCACGGAAACCATAACTTAAAGTGCTTAATATCCTGGATAGAGCAGGTATATTTAAAGCCACTATAACAGCCACTGACCCTGGGTTAGCAGTAGTATGCTGCTGACCAAGCCGGCGGCGCGACATGTTCAGAGAGGCAGATATTTGAGTTGTGTTAAAGAGACACAAGAGAGCAGAAAAGGACATGTCACTCACAGGGTTAGGGTTAGGGTTAGGCTGATTACCGATTACATACCGATTAATCTGTATGTAATCAGTAATCAGCCACTTTGCCGATTAATCGATAAATTTGCTTTATTATTATTATTATGATTATTTACTTTTCTCTTTCCTATTAAATTTAAATCAATCCATCACTGCCACGTGACCCATAATAATTCAACAGAATCGCAAAGAAATACCAATTGTATAAAGAACTCTATTGTTAATAACATGCAGTTCTTACTTTTATTCAAATTAAATCGATGTTGACCATGTACGTTTACCTAATTACATCGCCATGATAAATAAAATTAAAAATACTACATAAAATTATTACATTTTCTTGATGTAAGCAGTATATGGTATAAAGAGCTGAGTTTTTGTGATATATTATTTTAAAATTAATATATGTTTTATGACATTTGGTACTTTGTTTCCACCACCAAAATTGAACATATCAGCATTTTTATCGACTTATAATGAAGTAAGTTGCAGCTGGAATTGTTAAAAAAAAAAAAAAAAAAATCGGCATAATAATCATTATGTATAGAATTATATTGAATGTTTATATTTACTGTCTTTTTTTTTCAGTTTTATTTGATGATACTTTAAAAATTGTCCATCAGTGCGTCTTTTCTATTATAAATGATGCAATGTTCACTTTTCACACCTCAAAAATGAAAGCCGAAATCGAATTAAAAATAATTCTACTTTTACTTCCTACTGTCTTCTTATATTAGGAGTGATGAAAGCATGTTTTGTGACATTTTTACTGGTTACTTTTCCATCAGTTCCTTTCAAAGTTGCCATGTAATTTACATATGTTCGGGCTTCTTCCTTCTCTGCAGGGTAGTGTACACTGTTGATCATCAGTGAAAAGTCGATGTAGAATCCAATTCTAAATGTTTTTTTATGCCAATCTTTTAAAATAATTATTTGAATCATGGGTCTAGAAAAGTAGACATACACAAGTTTTTATCATTTAGATGAAAATCTTGTTTCCATTGATAACCTGAATTGTTCAACAATGGTAAGAAGGATTCCACTAAAATCAGAAATGCTAGAATTAGATTGGACAGCTTTTGACAAAAATAACTTCAGAGCTAAATTTGTACGTATTATCATTGATATAGTTGATGTTCTGTAACTTGTTTCTTTGGTGATTTCTTTAAATGAACTCAGTAACTGGATATTGTTTTTAAACAAGTCTCCATTGGTAAGTTGTTATGGTATGAATCTTATCAACAGTTCACATTACAAGAGCTTTTCGTTTTTCTTAATTTATTTTCAGCATATAATGTTGAATTCAACCATGTGGTCATATCTTGAATGAGTTTGTTTTTCCAAATTAAACTGATCCTGTATTTCAGTTAATTTGCTAATAGAAAGCGATTGAAGTGAGAAACTGTATTTCTGTTAAATGATGTAATGGTTGTCTTCACAGCCTGAGTTACAATGTATGATAGTTATTTTAAATCACATTCTGACACCAGCAACCATATTTGTTTCTGAATCCCATAAGACTTTATGGAACATTTTATTGAAGCTTTTATACTCATGCAGAACATTGAGCAATTCTTCATTTATTACTGCACCAGAGAATGGAACCAACTCTTGCACAGCTCTGCACTGTTCAAAGTCATTTGAAAACCAATAACCTGTCAAACTCGGAAAAGGAGCATTATCTGTTTTAGCTGTCCAAATGTCTGTAGTTCATGAACTGTTGCTAAGTTCATGAACTGTTGCTAAGTTCAGCAAAAAAACAGCTAAATTTTTGTTTTACTTTTGTAAATGTATCAAAAAATTTTGCAGTGAAGTAATTTTTTGATGGAATGCTGTAATTTGAACAAAGTTCTGTAATAAGCCTATTAAATCCAATGTCAGATGTTGCAGAATATTGTTTAATATCAACAGCAATCATTTCTCTTATCAGATAATGAATCTCTTGTGACCTGTGATCATTAATATCCCAAATTTTCTTTTTGGCCAATATTGATTCTATAACAGTTTGGTGTTTCACTGGAGACTCCTAGTTTCTGCCATTTGTTGCTGAAATGTCTGTCCCTGAATATTCACCGTGCTTCTTTTTCGTATTTACAACTTTTGCTTCTTTTGGACGAACCTTTCTAAGATTCGTTAACATATTAGTCATTGTAAAAGTTTTTGCTGGTTTGGTACCCCTTGATGTGATGATTTAACATAACTTGCAAGCAGCTGTGTTCTTATTCTTGGGATTGACATAAAAATATTTCCAGCAGAAACTGGTTTCCATAATGGTTGAAGGTTGTTGTTTTTAATATTTAATTAATTTTTTACATCTATAAATTACTTATGTCTGATATTTAATTAGCAATTTATCTCAATAAAATATACATTATCTAAACCAGAACATTAAAAATACATATGCAATGGTAGCAAGAATCCAAAAATGAGGAACAAGAGTATGACTGATGAAGAATACTTTATGTTTAGTTCGCATATCGTCACAATTTACTGCAAAATTCCTCAACATGAAAACCGAAAGATGAAGCAATAATTTTCTTTGACAAATGATTTAAAGTAAAAAAAAATGATAATTCGAGAGGAAGAGAAAGGAGAAAAATTTTCATATGCTTACATCTATTTGCCTCGAATTCAGGGCAATTGTAAAAGTCTACATGTTAACGAGTCATTTGATAATATGGTTTAGCGATGCATATCTTTTCAATAAATTTTTACTGGCAAGCAAAACAGGGAGTTAATTTATCTTCCTTTCCAATATAATTAATATTAGTATCATTCATGACAACTAAATTTGCTGATAAATCGGCATTAGAAAATATATTAATCGGCCGATTATCAATGACCGATTAATCGGTAATCAGCCAATTTGATAATCAGTACATCCCTACAGGTTACACATGTAGCCCGAGAGCGGCAGGGAAAAATGTATCCTAAACATGGCCGGACAACGACAGAGTACCAGGTGTCCAACACTGCAGAGTTTTGTTAAGCACATTGGTGTATCAGTAGACTTTTGAACAAGAGACAAGGTGTTATTTTGAAAGTACCTGTAAATAAATGTCTGTTTCAATTAAAAATAAATAAAACAAGTCAAATTCTTTCCTTATCTTTGTTTCCTTGCGACTATCTACATACAACGGGTGGGTCCCAAGTGTTGACATGTAATGACTACCTGACACCATGTTGTCCGGGGAAAAACAACATCCATATATTTTGTTATACTATTTTATATAATATATTATATAATTCGGCACTGCTCAGGATGGAAGCAGAACATAGGAATCGAAAACTGCTTATTCTTATTTGGATTCATCGGACTAGTGTTATCTTGAATGTCATTTGATATTCTGAAAGTTGATGGTTCAATTCTCAGGGTGGGTTGCTAAAAAATACAATGGTTTAGGACTTCTATCCAGTCATGGCTGACGGAAAAAGAGCAAGTTACCACCGTAAAGTAAATAAAGGGTTCCGTTCGAAATTCTGTCCAAATTCCAAAGTTTGATAGAAACATTCCTGAGTTCAACAAGATACACCTGAAGAAGGTCGAAGGTTACATCAATTGAAACGTTGGGGAAATAACACTCAAGATGAGAACAGTAGTTTGAAGAATCCAAACATTATGAATAACCAATCCTAATCTCAAAAATTCAGAAATGAAAAAAGTGCTTAATATCCAAAGTATAACTAGTGTGTCTAAATGCAACTTTATTTCTTCTATTTGTTTTTTGCAGCCCCAAGTAATGCCAGGTATCCCTGCTAGTTAATTATGAATAATTATATAAGCCCGGCGTTGCCCGGGTGTTTGGAGGTGTATGTTGAGAAAAAAAACAAAAAAGCGGTCAATTTTTTTTTTTAACTTTGACCCCTATTATGACCCCTTAACATTTATTGTTTTGGGCTCACATCAAGTTATTAAGTTAGATCCATGTCCAAGGAACCTATATCTAAAGTTTCAAGTGTTTAGACCCCCACATTGGCGGAGGAGTTTGGTAGAGTTGTCAAAGGTCAAATCGTTGAACTTTGACCCCTTAACAGCCAAATTTCTGGCCGAAAACCGATTACAAAGATTTTCCCAAATCTCAGTACCCTTAAATTTCGAGTCTGTAGATTGAAAATTGACAGACACTTTCACTTTTACAGATATATATATTATTGACTAGCGGGGGTACCCGGCGTTGCCCGAGTGCTTGTTTCAGGGACGGGGGGGAGTTTTAAAAAATGTTATGGTAGGTAAGTAGGAAGGATCAAACCCGGAGTCATGAGTAAAAGTAGGAAAATAAAGTGTGGAAAAAAAAACAAAAAAAACATCTGCAACGTTAACAGTTCGGCCACCAAGAAAAGTCCATTCCAGTTGTTTAGGAAAAAAAAAAAAAATGACTACGGTAGGTCGGCGCGAACGTGAAAATATAATGTGAATTGTCCAGCACGCTAACCACTACGCCACAGAGCACTGCAGCTTAGTTTAGTGAGTTTAAATAACTTCACATGAAAGAACTACGAAGCCAAACCGGTGTTCTCTTCTCAACTGTTCCTTGTGAACGATCCCCAAACGGTGTAAAGTGGTGGCAGGGGGAGGAGGAATTTATTAGAGAGAAAATATTTTACCACTTCCATTGATCTTAACCGATTTTGGCCGTGACTTCTCAGCAGAAAAAGTATAGAAATCTAAGATTATCGAGGAATTTGAGAAATAATAAGCCTATAACACACCTCAGATATTGTTCTGCCGTTTGTGCATATTATATTTGCATGAAATATCTTGATTTTTAATCCTATTAATGTCAAAATCAGACGGGAAAAAATGAGTTCATTTTATTTATATAGAGATAATATATGTAAAAAAAAACAAAAAACACTAGTATGCCGCCCAGAGTTGCCTAGTAGTAAAATATACTTTAATATGATATTAATTTATGCAGATTCCACATTTATTTTTATAGAGTCAATTCTCTATTGATTATTATATTGTACCCAATATATAATAGTGATTTCAAAAGCCAAAAAGAAAAAAAAAAAAAATGTGTTATCAACTAGAATCGAAACCAAAACCCGGCTTTCCAGCTTTGTCCGTTAGTTTATGACCTAAATCGATACGTATACGAAAAAACTGCAAAAAGTAACATTGTTTAAACTGACTTTTAATCAGAGCATGCACAGAAAAAAAAGGGGGTATAATTGATTTATGCTAGGCCAATGTTAATGTTTGTTTTCAATTTTGACCCTTTAGCAGCTATTTAATTGGCTAATAGATCAAATCGAATTTGTTCCACAGGTCCAAATTCCATTATATATATATATATATATATATATATATATATATATATATATATATATAAAGTTTCAAGTCTGTAGATCAAAAATTAACATGAGTTTAGTAGAGACCATCTCTCAGGCAGACAGACAATGTCACTTTTATATATAGATAAAAAAGTTACCGAAATAATTGTCTATCATTAAATTGAACCAAATTGTTTTAAAACAATTTGAAGATTATATTTCAATAGCAATCATACTTCAATAGAACCAGATTATAAATAAACACGGAATTCTTTGTTAGAATTGCTACCATTTGATTTCAAAGCACAAAAATAAACATAAGATCGACTTTTGGTTTTGATTTAAAAAAATTGGGGTTTGTTTTACAATAAACATTAAAAATTGTTTTCAAAAATTTAAATATATAACAAGTTTTATGCAAGATAAGTTACTCTTCTACCTATCTGGAAAAGTTTTTAGTGGTTTTAATCACTTTAAAATTATTCAGTTCGAAAAACAAATAGTGCCTTGCGTTAGGTGAGAACAAGAAAAATGGACGCAAATTGACACGTAAATATTTGAAGTCTTGATAATGACTTAAAAATAAAAATTATTCGAGGCACAACTAAGGATTAATAGGAAATAGTCACCAAAATACCACATTTACTCTAAAAGTTTGGCATAAATCATTGCTTGTAAGTGAACAGGCTATAAGTTTTGCCTGTTTATAAAATTCCAATGCAGTAATTGGTCAAGAGAAGGTGGGATGCGTAAAGTTAACAATACAGTTTTACTCTGATAATTTCATAATTCTAACTTAAAAAAAAAAAAAAATGATTTTCACACATTCGGCTTACTACCTAGTAAAAAATGAAGGGTTTGTTTTACAATGCACATTGGTACGAAAAAGAGGTAAAAAATATAACAAATAAATGTTATCAAAGGCAAGATAAATTACTTTCCTACCCCCATCTGGAAAAGTTTTTAGTGGTTTTTATTTACTTTAAAACATTTATTCAGTTAAAAAAAAAAAAAAAAAAAAAAAAAAAGGACAAGTTTCTAGCGTTACGCGAAAACCAGAAAAAAAAATGACTGCAACTTTACTCTTGCATATTTGAAGTCTCTATAATGACTTAAAAATCCAAAATAAAACAAAATACTGCTAGAAACCCACCCAATAAATGTCACAGTAACATTGGATGTGTTTCTAATGTTATATTTTGTTTAATTTTTTGATGATTGAGACTTCAAAAATGTAGGAGTCACATAGCAGCCATTTTTTTTCTCGTTATCAGCTAACTTCCAGTCTGTAGTGGAATGGGCTGGAACTGGATGGTAATGTTCAATACCGCCATGACTAAGCTTATTTCCTTTAATAATTACAAGAAACCTTCTCCACCACTGATTGCCATGGCTAATGATACACTGCCTGAAAGTACTTCCCTCGTGCTCCTTGGCTTAACATTCAGACAACATTAATTGGAACAAATATATTGTAATGACCAAGGCTGCTGCGAGGGAAGTGGGCTCTCTCTACCGTGTTAGAAGGCTACTCATACCTACAAGTGTCCTGTATGGAGTATTGTTGCCACATCTAGGTTGGTGCATCTGCCACTAGTCTCTTATTCCTAGATAGGGTATAAAAAATAGTCGCCAACCTAATAGGTTCCACACTGTCAACCAAACTCCAACCTCTGTCGCATCGCCGAAATGTTGCATCCCTGTGCTTGTTTTACAAATACTTTAATGGTAAACTCGAAGCACTAATACCTCCTTGACGTAAATACCTCCGACAAATCAAACAAGCAGCAAAATCCCACCCCTACACTGTAGAGATCAATAGATGCCGTAAAGTGTTCTACTCAAATAGCTTATTCCCTCAAACTTCTAGACTTTGGAATTCTCTCCCATGCCCCTGCTTCCCACACTATGCTGAAATGCAGAAGTTCAAGTGTAATGTGAACAGGCATCTTACTGCCCAGCTCCCTACGTAGTATTTTGGCAAATATGGTCCCAAATGGTAGCCCCTTATGACCTAGTGGAACTATGCTTTGTTTGAGGCGGAAAAAATAAGATAACACTTGTTTTGGGAACAGAATAAACGTTTTAAAATAAGTAAAAACACCAACTTATTTTGTTTGATAACATTTATTTGCTTTACATTTGTTTTTTTATCACTTTTTCGTAGCCCTGTCTACTGTAAAACAAATCCATGAGATTCTACTTTTTTAGGGCGATTACATGTGTGAATATTTTGCGTCACAGGTCAGTTTCATATAACTTTAACGAAAAATGATACCATTTCTGGACTATTTTAGTGTTCTGAAAAAGTTAATCTAAACATTTTTTTTTTTGTGGGGGGGGGGCTCCTGTTTTTAGGCGATTACCTTGTCTCTACGATTTTGGGTCAGTAAGTGGTACAAGAATTTGGTTAACTTCCCTAAAAGGCTAGATGCCCCCCCCCTAATTCTAAAATAATCGTATGCTTTTTGTTCCAGAATGTTCAAACGTAATCAAGAAAAAAAAAAAAAAAAAAAAAAAAAAAAAAAAACAAACATAATCTCATTTTTTTTTGTGTGAGTTTTAAGCTACAATTTTCTATCTGGCCACACAAAAAAAAAAAAAAAGAAAAAAAAAGCACGACTTTCGCGTGGCTAATTTTACGTTGTTCACATCGTACAGAACTTTATATAATATATATATATATATATATATATATACAGTGCCGGCAAAAAGAAAGTCCGCACTTATAATTTTTTCAAAAACTGCAAATTTAAGCTAAATTTAATGTAACTGTTTAATCAACTTATACCTCATTTGATTCGCCTTTCATTCCTCCATAATTTTACCTGTTCATATTTGACTTTTAATTGAAATATTCTAGTGTTCACGTCAATTTAAAAAAAAATAACGTCAAATTGAGGAGGCAAAAAAAGGAGGCTGAAAAGATTGAATACCTACAACAATTCTTAGATTAAAAAAAAAAAAAAAAAATCACTCCATAAAGAAATAAACTGTATTAAATCAAAAACTCATGTACATCTTTAAGAGAATAAAAATAAAATGGAGAATTTGTCGAGTATTTTTTTTTAACGGCAAAAACTGATAAGTGAAATGTGGTCATTTTTGAAGTACGATGGCCCAACTTTTGTTAACAGTAAACACACGTGAGAAATAGAAAATGAGATTAATTCTGGCGCTTACAGGCCACCATAGTCCTCAACTCTAAAAAAGGGGAGACGGTTGTCCCCCCTTTTTTTTCCATTTGAGATAAACTGAAGTCACGGTATTTTTTAATCATTGCTTAAAAAATTATTTTATTTAAAAAGTACATTGAATATCTAGAATATAAAGCTGAATGTGTGTGTGTGTGTGTGTGTGTGTGTCTGATCACAAATAGGCTCCTATATGGTTGACTATTATAGAAAACTGATCACATATATCGAGACACAGGAATGGGTAAGTTTGATCTGGCAGAACAGTGGTTCATTAAAATTGTGGGGTCTGCGTTCGCGCCTGGTCCACAAAGTATGGAAATAAGAAAATTTAAAAATTAAATAAAAACGTTTACAAGTGTTTGATATAGATGTACATAAGAATACTTTGATAAGTATGTTTTAACTTAAATAGGGGTGGTATAATAAAATTGTGGGGTCTGCGTTCGCACCTGGCCTCCATAGAATGGAAATAGGCACAAACTTTAATAAAGACTTTTCATATCTATCTGCGTAAGTATACTTTGATAATTATGTTTCAGTTTGAAGAAATATGGTATAATAAAATTATGAGGTGTTCGTTTGCGTCTGACCTCCATAGAATGGAAATATGTCACAAAGTTTAACAAGGTTTTTTTAATACAGATCCACAGAATATTGTGATAAGTGTTTCAGTGTGAACAGGTATGGTATAATAAATTATGGGGTTTATCTATTTTATTTTTACTTTCATCATATTTTGCTTTGGTTTTGATACCCCCAAATTCGAAGCTATCTCTTTACAACCCTTCCTTTTCATAACCTATCAGAGTCCATTTTCTGTAGGCTTTTTTTTTTGAACCCAGTCAACGACGGGTACTTTTGCTAGTAAGATATAAATATGGATAAATTTTAACAATGAAGAAGAATGGAAGTACCCATTGTTTAGTATTTTTTATAGGTAAGTTATTTTGTGGAATTTATATATGTTTATTATATTCGAAGTAAGTTAAAATTCGTTGATTTTCTTGAAATCTTTTTTAAAGAAAACCAATTTCTAAAAACAAATATTGCATATTAAACCTGTTATTATTTTAAAATTCGGTCTTTGCTCCTTTTATTGAAAAAAATAAATAGGGTTTAAATTACATTTTTCAAGTAGTTATAAGCTTTAAAAGACAGTAAGTCTAATTATTCAAGTTTTATCACGTATTTTTAATGGCGATTTTTGACACTGCTACTCATTTATATGCAATATATTGATGTTGGCATTCTGTAGATGTTTAGTGTAAATGGAGACGCTCTGATATTATTGTAGTGCTTTTGTTAAAACTGCAAAAGTATTTATCTAAGCTAGCACGAACATCCATTAAAGCCCAGTCGTAAAGTACGCTAAAATATGATATTTTAATTCTTGCAGATTTCGTATATATTATTATAAAGTTAATGTTCCATCGATTTTTATATGTTATAAAGTTGTGATTTAAAAAAAAAAAAAAATCCATATGACTTGGGTGCATTAGCTTGAATGGAAACTGAAATAAAAACTTATGAAAAGAAAAAAAAAAAACAAAAAAAAACTCGAGTTCCTTCAGCCATAATCAAAACCGAAACCAAAACTTATGAAGCATTCTTGATATATTTATTTAAGAAAAAAAAAAAAAAAATAGATGCCATCAGCTATAGTCGAAACTGAAACCAAAACTTATGAAGAATTCTTGGTAAAATTATTTATGACAAGAAATAGAATTACATAACAATTAAACGACCCGGATGTAAGCGTGACAGAAAATAACACACACGCTATCGTATTGATATAGAGATAATAATACGAAGAAAAGAATGGAAAGACTGAGGACAGAAAGCACTAACCAGACCTCCACTGGACGAGTATAAATAAAACTGGGACCTTGGGGAGGCTTAGTGCATCCCACTCCACCCTAAATCCCAGTGAAGGCCAATGATCATTGCCAACAAGAAATCAATGGCAAACGGCTGTAACAATAACGCAAATTCATTTGCAAAGGTTATCGAAAAAGATGGAGAGTAGTGGAAATCTGGGGAGACTTGTTGTCACCCAGACTCCAGGGAACACCACTAGATTGTTGTCCGTGAGCTATCTCTAATGATGACCTGTGTGAAACTGAGAACTCCTAGTGAGTTTAATAATGATTGTTTATAGATTTAAGTTTTTTTAAATCAATGACATCACTACTCCATCCACTCGTTAAAAGTCATTTTCACCGTTCAAAAATAAGAAAATAGAGGGAAAAAAAACATGAATCAAAATATAATTATAAAAACACACGGATTCTTCCTTAATTTTAAGTTTTTTTTTTTTTGTTTTTTTGTGAGATTGGAGTTATTTTATTAAATTGTCATTGTTTTGTAGTCACAAGAACATGTTGCTTACTTAGAATTACATTTAAATAAAGAAATAAAAACATAAAAATCGGTAATTTTTACGACCTAACCCAGCGTAGTATAAAAAATCCCAACCTCCCCATGTTAAAAACGGCTTTCAAGGTTGGGAGTGTTTATTTCGAAAGCCGTTCTTAACATGAGGAGGCTGGGGGTGTTATACTACGCTGGATTAGGTCGTAAAAAATACCGAAAAATCTTCATCGTGCACGTACTCGTCATGGACCAAAGATGTCATATTCCAAAAATCACTTAAATTGATCGAGTATGTATATATATATATATATATATATATATATTACTGTGTGTGTATGTATGTTTGTATGTATGTGTGTGTGAGAGAGAAAGAGGGAAAGAAGACATTTTTTACGATTTTTAACGATCTTAAAGCTGAGAAGTTCAATATAACCACAATTACGTAACCAATTCTCGCGTGCATGTTCTCCCATTTACTTGCCTCCCCACGGGGGTAAAAGTTAGACAAAAGGTCAGTTTTCAATGTGAGAAAATTACAGTCCCTCCTAAAAAAGTAAGGGGTGCTCTCTCTACTCTGGATTTGAACAAAAATAAAAGTAGCCTCAGGCTAGAAAGATTTCTTATTCCCTGACAGAGGACAAAAGATGTAGCACTGTAGCGAGCATCAAAACAGTTATTTGGTAGAATGGTGGCCTTTTTGTTTTGGAGAACACTGCGTCAGTCACGTAGAGGCGAGATGTGTATGTACACACGAGAAGCGTCGAAGCGATCGCACAATTTTATTTAAACCATTTACCTTTTAAATCTTAATTATATTAAAATATAATTTTTTTTTTTTTTTAAATGGTACTTGTGCACTTTTGCAACCGTGCTGAAATAACATTATTTTGAAAGCCATTCTTAACACGGGGAGGAGAGGGTATTTTGTAACTATTCTATGCTTCCACCTAACAATTTATTTTTAAAAAAATATCGTGAAGCTAGAATTTAATCTGAAAAAAATTATTTAAAAATAGCGCGGTGGTAAAAGTACGCAAGCACAAAAAAAGAAAAATAAATAAAATGATGCTTAAGCACTTTTGTTTACCGTTCTATTTTATTTATTTATTTTTTTTTTTTAAGAGTATTTTCAAGTTGAATTGAAGTTTTACTATATCTTTGTTTTTGTATTAAATTGTTAGGTTAAAGTACAGAATAGTTACAAAAACACTCTCCGTGTTAAGAATGGCTTTAAAAAAAAAAAAAATAATAACGTTATTTCAGCACGGTAACACAAAATTGACAGCTTAAAGGTTTCAAATTCAATTTCAATTTCGAATTCTACACGACCATAAAAAAAAAATCGTCGTTGTGTCATATCTATAATATTTGTAAATTTAATTGGTACTTATGTACTTATTGTACCGGACTGAAACAATAACGTTATTTAGAAAGCCATTCTTAACATGGGGAGGGGAGAGCGTTTTGTAATTATTCTGTACTTTCACCTAACAATTTAATAATAAAAAGATATCGCAAAATTTGAAAATACCATTAAAAAATATATATATATATATATCGCCTAAGCACCAAATAAATATTAACTATATTTATACCTGCAGCCACTAATGTTTCATGCTTATGCAATCATCTGTGTAGGAAGTGATAATCACTGCTGGTCGGAAGGTTTGATCAGAGTCAACAAAACCACCTTTGACTTCGCAGGCGAGCGTCATTATATATATATATATATATATATATATCGTTAGTAATCATTCCAAAACCAAATATATTTATACAATATTCATATTATTGGTGTGATGATGTGCCGATGTATGTGGTTACCATTCAACGAAACACGTGTAAAACGTACTATACAATCAATAATATGAATGTTATATGTAAATATAAATGTGGCATTGGAATTGTTTTATAACGATATATATGCTATGAAAGTGCAAATTCTATTTTTATTGAGCTTAAATAAATATGTGGAAATTCTTAAAAAAATAACTTCATTGAAGAGATTATATATATATATATATATATATATATATATATAGATAGATAGATAGATAGAGAGAGAGAGTTTTAAAGGACAAAACTTTGTCAAATTATTGTCAATTTAAATAAAATAAACATCGTTTCCGAAACGATCGTACAATCGAGTTGATTTTGTTTGTTTTTTCCTTTTGAAACTGATTTTTAATTCACAATTATGAATCATTTTACTCAATATTAAAATAGCTCTAGGATATATATACCTATTGAGCTTATTATATATCTACAGTATAACGGGCACTGTTTTCTTTTAAAAGTATTAATACATTAAACTCTGCTCTTTAGACTCCAGGTCTAATTCCATATATATATATATATATATATATATATATATTAGTGTGTGTGCTTCAACTGAATTTGAATTGAACCAAAACGACTTTTGCCGAATTAAACCTAAAAGTAAGGTGAAAATAAATCAATAAATAGAATTTATTAAATAAAGAAAAATGGTTCAAATTCTGTAGAAGTCCCTTAATAATATATATATATGTGTGTGTGTGTGTGTGTGTGTGTGTGTGTGTGTGTGTGTGTGTGTGTGTGTGTGTGTGGTACTTCTGTAGAATACGGACCATGGTTATTTTTTTTTTAATAGGATTTTCAAGTTTAATTTAAGTTTTACAGTATCCTTAGTTTATTTGATTGTTCCTATTGACTTGCCTCCCGACGAGGGCAGAGTTAGACACAAGGTTGGTTTTTAATGTGGGGAAAATCCAGCTCCCCCAAATAGGAGCATTCTGGATAAGAACAAAAATAGTCTCAATCATGGAGGATTTCTCCTCAACTAACCGAGAATAAAAAAAAAAAAGAAAAAAAGTGAAGTGCAGGATTCAAAACAGATGAAAGTACAGAATAGTTAACAAAACGCCCTCCCTCCACTTGTCCATGTTAAAAATGGGTTTCTAAATGACATTATTTCAGAACGGTCCGTATTTCTGCTCGAGTACCTGATTTTTTAGTGCTTATGTTATCGTGCTATTTTTTTAAAAATATTTTCAAATTAAATTAAAGTTTTACGATATTACTATTTTTTTTTTGTTTTGTTAGATGAAAGTATGGAATCATTTACAAATCGCCCTTCTCTCCATTTTAAGAATGGCTTTCGAAATAATAACATTGTTTCAGCAGAACATGAGTGCTGTCTTTTTTTATGTGCTCTTAAAATTTTATATTATTTGAATATGATTATATGATATTTGCCGAAGAAAATTTTAATTACAACGAAAGCAAAAAATAAAAATAAGTAATGTATTGTTGCAATTGCATTGTTTTCATATTCTTAAAAACCAAAACAAAATGTTCGAAACAAAAATAGGTGCCACTGCTCTACAAAAGGACGGACGATGGTTCCAAAAACAATTTTAAAATTAAAACGTCAGCAAAAAATAAATAAACAAAAAAAAAAATAAGTCATGTTTTATAATTTAGTATTTTTGCATTCTTAAAAAAAACAAAACAAAATGTTCGAAACAAAATAAGAGGTGCTACTGCTCTACAAAAGAACAAAAGATGGTTCCGTGAAGAATTTAACAGATTAAAGCCACTTACCAGATGAAGTTGTGACCCAAGCAGCAACTAAGAAGAAATTCAATAGCATCATCATCCTCCCCCGACGCGACATCTTTTGCTAAAAGATGTCGTCCTCACCAAAACGAACTACTGCAGCGAAATCACAGCTTTTATCAACAAGTCAAAAAATAATAATAAAAACGAGATTTGCTTTGGCAGACGGGAAGGTCTGACCGGAAGTTGTAAATTATTCGAACTCTTTTGTAGAGAGTTCACAAGCAAAGGGAGATAATTATCTCCCCCGCCCTCACCTACTCTGCGTTTTTATGCCACTTCCATCAATGAAATATCAATTTAATAAAACTGTGGTATATTGAAGTTTTCAGCTCTTAACATGGCTGTTAGTTATAATTATTGTTCAATTTATAATTTAATGATCAAACAATACCTTAATATTTATTACGATATATATATATATATATATATTCAGGTAAATTGAAATTGCTCCAGACAAGGCATGAAACCACTTGATGTAAAGAACTAATAAATAAATAAATACTTCAGGATCAACATCTTACCAACAAGTGTTAAATGGAATAGATTCAGACCAGAAAGCAGCAATTCTCCCCTTTTCTCAGAAACATCGCTCATGGAATGTGAGGACTAAAGGACAAAATCAGGGAAGTGAGAGTTATGAGGCTGTCGAAATTAAACCTAAGATCCACTTTCTACTTTTTTTATATATTTTTTTTACACCCCGAATAACGCATATTGCCACTTGGACGTACATGGGTGCTTATGTACTTATGGAACTGTGCTATTTTTTAAAAATGGTATTTGTAAATCAAATTCAATCTTTTTTTTTTATTGTTAGATGAAAGTACAGAATAATTACAAAATACCCTCCCCATGTGAAGAATGGCTTTCTAAATAATAGCGTTGTTATTTCAGCATAGTAACATAAGTGCATAAGTATTGGAGGAAACAGGGAGAGAATTCCAAAGTCTAACAGTTTTGTTTTTTTTTTACACGGTGGTCACCACTTGTCAAGGCCCAGAAGCTACTCAGGGATAAGGGTTATTGCAAGTACAGTACGTTAGTGTGGAGATTTGATGAAGTGTTTATTTAAGGGAGCGGTTCATTAGGAATTTGCTAACGTTGGACTTGAAGACATCCAAGTTGTAGTCAGGTGGGAAGCAGGCAGACGGAACAGAGTTCCACAGGCGTTCGAGGGAAGAAGGTTTTTTGGCATCTAGGGACATCTACAATGTGGCTTTTGCTGAATGCCGGATTTTTTTGTTTTATAATAAACTAATTATTACAGTATTGTTCAGTCATTGGATTATTAATTGAACGGAATTGTTATAAAACTATGAGAAATTTGGTTGGGATGAAGTTGCTTCAATGGCAGCGATTTTTTTTTTTTTTTACACAGGCATCACCACATTATCAAGGCCAAGAGGCTACTCAAGGATAAGGGTTAAAGAGTGTGCAGTAGAAATTGGAAAATACAGTAATCATTAGTAATGAAAATTCGGTAGATTTGTTAACTTATATGGAACGGCTCATCAAAAACTTATTTACGTTAGACATATTGTACTCAGCCGGAAAGCAGGAAAACGGAAGACAATTTTAAAGCTGAAAAGTTCAAGATAAGCACAATTGTGCAACCACTTCTCGTGTGTATCTTTTTTGTTTTACATATTTATTTTTACTTTTGTTCACTTCCATACATGGTATATTGCTACTGAAGCATAAAGGGTTACTGTCATAGGAGTCAGGTTTATAGGGAGGCAACAACCGGGTGAAGAATTGGGAAGCAAGATATTTGTTCATATTACATTTAAATTTCTGTATTTTGGTACGGTTGGACAAAGTAGGAGCAGAGATAGAATCCCAAAGGTTAGCAGTTCACAAGGAAAGAAGGAGCAGAGAAGAAAAATCTATCGACATCTGGTGTGTTTCTCGCCCCTACGTGACTTGCACATCATTATTATTGTATTAAGCTCTCTCTACCGTGCTAGAAAACTACTGACACCTGAAAGTATCCTGTACCTCTATAAGGCCACCATTCGCCCATGTATGGAGTATTATTGTCACATTTGGGCTGGTGCATCTGCTGCTAGTCTCTCGCTCCTAGACAAGGTTCAAAAGAGAGTCGCCAATCTGATAGGCCCTGAACTGGCATCTAAGCTTCAGCCTCTGTCCCATCGACGAAACGTTGCATCCCTCTGCCTGTTCTACAAGTATTTTAATGGTGAATGCTCTGACGAACTGCAGACACTTGTGCCCCCACGACGTAGACACCCTCGACAAACCCGACAGGCAGCTAAATCCCACCCCCACACAGTAGAGATCCCTAGATGTAAAAGATCTTTCTACTCCAGTAGTTTCTTCCCCAGAACCGCTAGACTCTGGAATTCCATTCCAGGTCTCTGCTTCCCTAACTGTACTGACATGCAGAAGTTCAAGTGTAACGTGAACCAACATCTTGCTGCCCAAATCCCAACATAGTGCCCCAGTAGTTGCTGCACCTGATAGTAGCCCCCTACACCAAAGTGGCAATGTGCCTTGTTTGGGGTGAAAATGTAATAAAAAAAAAAATTTTTAAATTAAAAAAATTACATATACTTATTTATTGAAATAAAAAATACAATAGCATAAAGTACGAAAACGAAAATTTAAAAAGTTCTATTTAAAATAAGTAATTCAATGTTTCTAAATTTTGTTTCGATGAGGATTGATAATTTGTATTATTTGTATTCTTTGGATTACTGTTCTCACCTTTGTAGAGAATAGGGACAACTACTGAGATGGGTCGGAAAAAAGTGGAACACCAGGGATCATCCAGTGTTATAAATTCAGCATTAGGATAACAGCTTAAAATATCCACCTTTTAGGCAACAAAGCATCTCTAATCGTAATTGTTGTTGTTTCAGGTTATACAATGTATTTTTACTGAAATTTGAATAGTAATTGCATTAGGACAACATGATGACAAACATTATTTGGTAAACTTAGAGAGAGAAAACAACGAGCTTCCTGGGAGAGTTGTCGAGACCATGGGTAATAGACAATACCGAGCACAGTTGGATGAAAGCAGCAGGATCACACTACACAATCGTCGTTTCCTCCAGAAGATCCAACCTACCATGGATACAACAGATTATTTGCCTGTACAACTACTCCCTCAATCAACTCCCAGCGTATTCCCGGGTGACATACACGAGATGATAGATGTGGAAAAGATGACCAAGACCCGATCGGGCAAAAATGGACAAATCCGATCCCACGATGCAGTATCACGACCACCATGACAAATGTACAAATCAACTCACAACTACACAGAACTTTTCCAACGCGATTACAAGGTGAGTGGGGCATGTAGAGAATGGAAACGACCGATGAGACTGGTCGGAAAAAAGTGGAACACTAGTCGTCATCTGATGTTATAAATTCAGCGCTAGTCTCGGATTCTGGAAACTTTTAAGTCCACTTTACAATCTGGAGTAATATTCTCACAATGTTTTAGTTGATGCAACCTCTAACCTTTTTTAGGTGTCTCTTGTTGAATTTGAGAATCTTTCTGTCAAACTTGCACGTAATTTCAAACGGAACACTTTATTTAATCCACAGGAGTAGCATTTAAAAAAAAAATTTTTTTATTACATTTTCACCCCAAACAAGGCACATTGCCACTTTGGTGTAGGGGGCTACTATCAGGGACATGAGCTACTGGGATACTATCTAGGGAGTTTGGCAGCAAGATGTCGGTTCATGTTACACTTGAACTTCTGCATGTCAGTGCAATCGGGGAAGCAAGGACCCGGAAGGGAATTCCAAAGTCTAGTGGTTCTGGGGAAGAAACTACTGGAATAGAAATCTCTCTTACATCTAGGGATCTCTACTGTGTAAGGGTGGGATTTAGCTGCTTGTCGGGTCTGTCGAGGGTGTTCACGTCGTGGGGGCACAAGTGCTTGCAGTTCGTCAGAGCATTCAACATTAAAATACTTGTAGAACAGGCAGAGGGATACAATATTTCGTCGGTGGGACAGAAGCTGAAGCTTAGATGCCAGTTCAGGACCTATCAGGTTGGAGACTCTCTTTTGGACTTTGTCTAGGAGCGAGAGACTAGTAGCAGATGCACCAGCCGAAATATGACAGCATGCTCTTGTTCCATCAGCCATGACTGAGTAAAAGTCCTAAGTAATTTGCAATTGTATTCGGAACATCGCCCACACTGAGGATTGAACCTTCAACCTCCAGAAGAGTGTCACTTATAACTAAATGTTATCTGTTACGCCACGGATGCTTGCGAATTAAGTAAAGGGTTCCGTTTGACATTCTGTGCAGATTCCTGAGGTCGACAGAAAGATTCCCGAGTTCGACAAGTGACACCCGAAGAAAGCCGAAACGTTGTGAAAATAACATTCAAGATGAAAACAGTAGTCTTAAATAGTTTGCAATTGCGTTTTGAGTGTTGGAGGTTGATGGTTCAATCCTAAGTGCGGACGATACTCAGAATACAATTGTGAATTACTTAAGTAAAGGCTGACAGAACAAGAACAGGGTTTCATTCAAAATTCTGTGCAAATTCCCAAGTTCGACAGAAAGATTCCCGAGTTTGAGAAGAGATACCTGAAGAAGGTCAGAGTAAGCATCAATTGAAACGTTGTGAAGATAAACCTCACAATGAAAACAGTGATCTGAATAATCCAAATAATTCAAGTACAAAATTAAATTCACCACAATGCATTTCGATTTTTTTAAAACAAGTCAGTCATTTTAATCTTTTCTTATTAGTTGAAAAGAACAGAACACTTGAAATTTGAAAGGAGTTCAATAGCACTTAAACTGTTGAATCAAAAATCTTTTTAAACTGGCTTTTTCCCAAGCATTACCTCCTTAGTTTATTGAAGCGTCCCTATCAGGTCTGTTCATAGCTATTTTGTTGAGCACCTTATGGACAGATTTTTTTTCACTACATTTCAGTCTTGGGTCAGATCTTTCAAGAATCTTATCGTATTACGCCTGCCTACATATATTTTTTTTTTCTTCATAAATCTGGGTTTCGGTTTCGATTCAAGCTGATGCACCTGTCATAAGGATATACTTTTTATTTTTAAATCACAACTTTAAAATATATAAGAATTGATAGAAAATTGACTCTACATTGTACAAAACATACATATATACAAAATCTACATTAATACATATATACAAAATCTACATTAATACATATATACAAAATCTACATTAATACATATATACAAAATCTACATTAATACATATATACAAAATCTACATTAATACATATATACAAAATCTACATTAATACATATATACAAAACCTGCATAAATTAAAATATCATATTTAAGTGTATTTTATAACAGGACTACACCAGGCGTCCCTTAGATAAATACTTTGTTGTGGTGTTATTGGTTGAATAAATGGTGAGAAAGACACAGTAGCAATTAAATAAATATGTATTAACAAAAATACATAAAGAGGTAACTGAACAATATCTTTGCTCATGGCACGACTAGTTGTGAACGATCATCCGCTTCATGTGTCTGTCTCCGACTCTCTCATAAACCGCTTCTCGTTGGATGTAAGTGATGTCATAGGATAGTTCATTATTCCCGGTAATAGCGGTGCATCCCCAACACTTTTTCAGTTTTAACAAAAAAGCTATAATAATATCAGAGCGTCTCCATTTACGCTGACCATCCACAGAATGCCAACATCAATATATTACATATGAATGAGTTCACTGTGGAATTTCCACAGGTCTCGCTAGTCTATATATATATATATGGTGGTGTTTGATCAACACTGCTGGGGAGCCATGATGTAATACACTGTTTTGTTTTTAAATCCCCGAAACAGTGTTTCATGGTAAACAACTGATGATCCCTTAAAAAATATAAAAATTGGTATTATAGTAAATTTGAGAGTTGATGCAGTGATTGCAGGTGATTAAATGACTTACTGACTAGATGTTTTTTTTTTTTTTTTTTTTTTTTTTTTTTTGATGAATGATAAAAAATAATTTTTTGTGTGGTTTCAAATGTTAAAAACTTCAAAGACTATATATATATATATATATATATATATATGGCAGAATCACGTTGACATGCTGGTTTTTGCCAGATCACCAAAGTTAAGCAACATTGAAGCTGGCCAATACCAGATGGGTGATCATTTGGGAAGGCTAGGCGCTGTATGTACCCCGCCGATTTGTAGAAATTTCCAGGTTGGTATCTGGAGGCGCATTTATTCACTGTGAGAGATGCATCCCCAGTTTTTATTAAGACATGCATCTAGGAGAAGGTAACTCTGATGTAAAAACCTGCGTTGTACTGTATGCTTTGTTTTGTGGCAGTCATCTGCACCGACAAAGGTTAACAGTAATAGCAAAAAGTGTGGTTGGTTCTATACAAAGCCTTCACCACTATAAACAAATCATCTGTATGGATTTCCGAACAACTTAGTTGTTGTGGCGGAACCTCATACGTCGAAATCGATGGGGGAGAGAGTCAATTATATATATATATATATAGATATATTGATAGAGTTCAAAATAGACTTCGTAGCCTCGTAGGAGATGTCCTTTTCTCTTCCTTGCAACCTTTATCTCACAGAAGAGATGTTGCGAGTTTGTCTCTGATGTATCGTTATTTTCATGGAAAATGTTCGAATGAGCTTCAATCTATGGTCCCCCCTCGCCAAACTTTCACAAGAAACACTCGTTTAGCTGTAAACACTATCAATAATTCCCCCCACTCTTTATCTGTGCCTAAACCTAAACGTAGATTCCATGAACAAAGCTTTTTTCTTAGAACTGCATGCCTGTGGAATTGTCTTCCATTTTCCTGCTTTCCGGCTGACTACAATATGGTTGTCTTCAAGTCTAACATAAATAAGTTCTTGATGAGCCGTTCCATATAAGTTATCAACTTTACCAAATTTTCATTACTAATGATTACTATAATGTCCAATTTCTACTGTACACTCTTTAACCCTTATCCTTGAGTGGCCTCTGGGCCTTGATAATGTGGTGATGCCTATGTAAAAAAAAAAAAAAAAAAAAAAAAATATATATATATATATATATATATATATAGTAATCCACATACACAGTACTGTTTCGTTGTTTCACAGCTCATCAGTGCGGCTAGACAGGCAACTGCCTCAAGGCAGGATCGAAACCCAACCGTCCAAATGACAGTCAAGGTTTCTCACCATTGTGCTATACGGCTGATGCTGTGTGAGTAATTAATTAACGATTTTTGACATCGTCCAAATGTCTCTGCTCTATTTGTTTACATAAAAAACGTCGCTCATTACGCTAATGGCAGTTCGCATATCATTTCCCGATATGCTCAACCCAAGATAGGGAGTATTACAAGGTCCTTATATCCACGGAGTTTCGAGTAAATACTTTCCTTCTCATCTGATGAGAAGGAAAGTATTTCCTCGAAACTCCGCGGATTAAGGACTATCCACTTATTTAGTGTTTCCTTTTTAAAATTAAATATGTTTTTTACTCTTTTTCAAAGTGTTTTTTTAACATGTTTTATTAACTACTTGTTCCTATATATATATATATATATATATATATATATATATATATATATATATAAGGACCTTATACATTGATAGATAAACATACTATGATATATATATTTCTGATCGTGGTGTACTGATCTAATACAGTTCGTCTCTGTTTTTGTACACTAAGTCATAAACTGCCATTCATCACGGATTGAAAGTGGATGCTGAAGTATGATGTATTTATGAACACAAAAGCCTGTTGAATAATTTAGTGTTTTCCTTCTAAGGTGAAAATTTGTTTCTCTGAAAAAAAAAAAAAACCCTTACGTTTGAAGAACCCTTCTATTTATTTACTAGCAGGGAGAACCGACGTTGTCCGGAATTGATTGAAGATTTTAGGGTTCGTGCTTTTAGGGCACAACCTAAGAAAATAAATAATTCAACGCAAGCTTCTGAAACAATGAACACAACAACTTCAATAAATGTAACAAAGAAATGGTTTATTCAGGCGAATGTTCACAGGGAGATACATTCCTGGTCAAAACCCGACTCTGGCCACCTGGTGCAGTCACGGTAGTTATTCCCAGTGGGAATCGTCGATAAAAGATGAAATAACACAGAGGTGGAGAGAGAGAGAGAGAGCGAAGAAAAGGGTCCGCTCCACTTGGCGTCTCTCTCAGTAAGAAAGAGTTTTGGGTTTGTATTACTGTATTATAACAAATAAATGTTATCAAAGGCAAGATAAGTTACTTTTCTGCCAAACTGGATATATTTTTTGTGTTTTTATTCAATGTAACATGTTTATTCAGCTCGAAAAACATAGTGTTTACCGATGTATTCAAAAATTCAAGATGGCGTCTCACACCCTCTTTAACACCGTAAGTTTGGAAAAAGGTGTTATAAATAAAAAAACTAGAAAAAAATACTATTAAAAACCCGCCGAATATATGTCAACCTATGTCATGGTAACATATATTGAGCGAGTTTTTAACAGTATTTTATCCGGTTTTTTATTTATAACACCTTTTCCCACACTTACTGTGTTAAAGAGAGAATAAGACGCCATCTTGAATGATCCAATACATCGGTAAACACTGTATGGTTTTCGAGCTGAATAAACATGTTACATTGAATAAAAACACGAAAAATATATCCAGTTAGGTAGAAAAGTAACTTATCTTGCCTTTGATAACATTTATTTGTTATATATTTGTTTTTTGACAACTTTTTCGAATCTGTGTGTACAGTAATACAAACCCAGAGTTTTTTTTTCCTTCAAACCGGAAGCTGTTGGATTTCCTTAGGGGATAGAAAGGATCAATGCGCCGCAATCCTGTTTGGTCAGTATGTGGCCAAATAACACAGGGGGGGGGCATTAATTTGCGAAAGAAAAAAGTTCCATTTGTTTATGCGACAAAATCAATGAATGTTTTACATTCCCATATTTGTATTGTTATCGAAATCGGTGAAATCAACCATTTTTTAATCAAATGAACTGATTGCCTGCTCTAGTTAGGGACCCCCTCCTCCTCCATTCAGTGTACCAGAAGGAAGCTTCACATGCTTCTCTGCAGTGACTTAGTCCACAATACATTGTAGTCTACATTGCACTGTAGAGAATCTACTGTTGATTTTATAAAATTATCTGTAAATAATGGCTTCAACTTAAAGTTTAAAATGCAAAAGTCAAGTATCATGGTTCAATTAGGATTGAGCTTCAAAACAAGACTGATCTCATGAGGATCCGTTGTGTGTGTTGAAAAGTTTTGGCAGACATACACACAGATACACATATTTTGCTCTTTATATATAGTTTCTAATCTATCTAATAGTTTCTTCCCTAGAACTGCTAGAGTTTGGAATTCCCTTCCGAGTTCCTACTTCCCTGACATGCAGAAGTTCAAGTGTAATGTGAACAGGCATCTAGCTGCTCAACTCCCTGCATAGCATTCCTGTAAATTTGGTCCCAAATAGCAACTTCTTACGTGAAAGCGCACTGTGCCCTGTTTGGGATGAAATAGCAATAAAAAAATTTTTTGTTTAAATAATAAAATTGCACATAACCCTTTATTTCATCCCAGAATTTTAAGACGTTTTAATACGACCTTTGGGCTAGGATTAAAGAATATTATTTGCGTGGCATTTTTATAGCTATTACCCCCATTCTTTTTGAGATGGTGAAAGGTTTATCGTCTGTTGCCTGAGGTAACTCTATTCATGACTCATTCAAGATGATAGCTTAAAAATATATTTGTTTCCATACGAAAGCGTGTGTGTGTGAACAGGATATTTGATAGTTTTTATGGACGTAAGAAAAAAACGTTATCTTGGTGACATGCTAGTATAGATTTTACACCTCTTTTGTCAACTCATGCACTTTTGTATAAATAATTGAATTCATTCAAAACCTATCACAAAAACAAAAATAAGATATATAAGTAATGTGATTTATAATTTAAAAATTAAAAAAAAAATTTTTTTAATTTAAAAATCAAATTTTAATTAAATTAAAAATCAGTTTCATAAGAAGGAACAACAACAAAGTCAATTATCTGTTGTTGTTCCTTCTTATGAAACTGATTTTTAATTTAATTAAAATTTGATTTTTAAATTAAAAATTTTTTTTTTAAATTTTTAAATTATAAATCACATTACTTAATATTGAATTAGCTCTAGGACATTTAACTATCGAGCTTATTATATATCTAAATTACAACGAGCATTTCCTGTATTTTAATTAAACTAGTAATTTCACTATTACATTAAAATACACTTAGCTCTTTAGACTATTATTCTAATCTCCTTTAAATTATATATATATATATATATATATATATATATATATATATATATATATATATATATATATATATAAAAGCGAAAATGTATGTATGTATGTGTATTCGCTTTTTCTGTGTGTCTACAAAAGGCTTCTTTCAGAGAAGCAGTTGCTCGCTTAACAACTTTTTATATAACATACAAATCGTAATATCTCACAGTTAACAACGAAGCTCGGCTGTCTATTTAATTTGCTTGATTTCGGGAAGATAAATATTCGATATTTGTCGCTCGCCGCATGTGGGTTAGTCTTTTTCCTATAACATCTTCAGGGGGAAAAAAAAAGCGTTCAGCAGTAAATGAATACTATCCCGCAGTCAAAACTTGACCTCATTTAAAACGGGCACCTGCTAAATCCAACTAATTAAATAAATTCAAACGTGTTTCCATTAGCATCTCGCGGTGGGGCAATGGTTAACACTGCACGTTTTTTTTTTCACACTTTAATTTACAACTTTGCCTCAACGGTTCGGGTTCGATCCTCATACTTACTTTTTTTTTTAACCCCACCCCCACCTCCAAACACCCGGGCAACGCTGGGTACCCCTCGCTAGTATATATGTAAGTAACACATGTCAGTGGATAATTGTATTTTAAAAACTATATATACCACTCCCCATGTGGGGGTACCAAATTGGTTAAAGGGAAAATTATTCCCAACTCGCATTTAGGTAAAAATGCACTTTCGTAAACAATTGAATTCATTCAAAATGTATCGCAAAAACAAGAACAAATAATATATAAGCAAATCGCGATATATCAAAACAGTCGGCGAGATGGACCAGTGGATAAAGAGGTTAGCTCATTACCGTGGGGTCCCGATTTTGAATCTCGCTAGATTCAGCCACTCTGATGAGTCGTAGACGACAAAACATGTATCAGAGGATAATTATATTTTAAAAAACAATATATATAACCCTCCCCACATGGGGGTACCAAATTGGTTAAGAGGAAAATTATTCCTAACTCGCATTTAGGTAAAAATGCACTTTCGTAAACAACTGCATTCATTCAAAACATATCGCAAAAACAAAAATAAATAACATATATATATATATATATATATATATATATATATATATATATAGTCATCCACATACAGTACTGTTTCGCTGTTTCACAGCTCATCAGTGCGGCTAGACAGGCAACTACCTCAAGCCAGGATTGAAACCCGACCATTACGCTATTGGCGGCTGCTTGAACGAGTAGTGAGTTTAACGATGTTTTGATATCGTTCGAAATACCTCCGCTCGATTTGTTTACACAAAGAGCGTCGCTTATATGCTAATGGTAATTCGTGTTTCACTTCTCAATATGCTCAACTCAAGGTGAGGAGCACTATATATATATATATATATATATAAAGAAAATACATACTTTTGTTATGGAAGCTGATAAATCTCCCCACAATACTCATCAGCTCTGTTTATAAAAAAATAGTTAATTAAATGCAATAATGTTTTTTGTAGGAAATAAGGCCAACTATATTTGAAACTGATAATTATTAAACAAAACAAAAGGAGGTAATTAGGATGTTTCATGAAAAAGATCTGATTTACATCATTTATTTGTTTTTCAATATGTCTTCTCATAATCAGTTATCATACCTATTTTAAAAAAATAATTGATTCAATTTCTTTAAAAACTCTGAAAAAAAAATAAAACTTCTGGCAACAGGCTTCCAAATGTGCTTCTTAGTATAAAATTCTATAAATCATTGACCAATGGCTTAATATGTGTAACTGTATTCTATATTTCTAGGTAAAACCTCCTCTTCAAATCGTATTTTGTCTTTATTATAGATATTTGCAAAGCATAAAAAAAAATGACACAAATCAAAGATTGTTGGAAATCAGAAATTTATTTATCTCATAATATATTTCCTCCTCAAGCGTCGGTCAAAATGCTATTGAATGTATTTACAAATGTAGTTGACTTCATTTTCTTCAGAAATCTTTGAACATGAAAAATTTGTGCAAAGACCTCCAGTTTTTAGCTTTTCCATGTCAAATACGACATCATGAAATGAGTTCAATAAACCCTACAGGACACGAACTCAGCATATCGGATTTCATATTTGGTTTAAATTTAAAAATAAAATGATAAACTGTGGTTGAATCAATTGCTTAGTGATGTTTTCACATGAAGGGTTCCCAGCCACGATAAGTACGACCCAAAATACCAGGATCAGTTGCTTGGTCAATAAGAGCGGTCACCTGTTGGTCACAGGTAAGATTTTTCTGTGGTAGTCGGGCACGAATGTTGGACTGCTTGTCTCCAAGTACAACACGTTCCATACTGGGGTAGGCATCCTTGCTGGAGTGTCCAAGTTTGAGTTCATCCCTTAAAGATAAAAGAATAAACAAATAATAAACACCAATACATTGCATGGTACTTGTGGATCCTTCAAACCAGACATAACTCAGTATTCGTTAAGCTTTCCCTGGAACACGATATCAACGACTCGGGTTTAGCTACTTTCTGACGTAACATAGCGATTCAACTTGACGCACATTACACGCCCGAGCAGCAGACGAGAATTTGGATACCAATTGGAAGAGGAAAAACAAAAAACAAAAAAAAAAAAACACCAATTCTTACATGTAAGTCAGCCCAATAGTTCCAGACACCGGATGCTATAGTTGATTTTTTGTCAACAACAGAAACTAATGGCAAAAATCAACAAAATGTGCAACCTGCGGTCACGAGTGCATCCTAACAAAAAGAGAGAGGATTATTGACCGCTACGGCCGGAGATGTGGGAATGTTAAATGTTAACTGTGGGCAGCAATCTGAAGCAAGTAAATGTAAGCATATGGAAAATTTCCCTCCTTTCTTTTCCTATCGAATTAACATTATTATTTTGTACTTTAAATCATTGTCAAATAAAATCATTACTTCATCTTCTGGTTTTCATGTTGAGGAATTGTACAGTAAATTATAATCATGTGCGAACATAAAGCGTTCTTCATGAGTCATACTCTTGTTCCTCATTTTTATTTTTTGGTTTAGATATTTAGGTATATTTTATTGAGATAAATTATTGATTAGATATCAGACATAAGTAATTTAAATATGTAAAAAATTAAATATTGACAACAACCATTATGGCAATCAGTTTCTGCTGGAAGTATTTTGATGTTGAACCTAAGAATAAGAATATATTTGTCTGCAAGTTATGTCAAGTCATTATATCAAGGAATGGCAAACCAACAAAAACTTTTTCCATCTTAGAAATATTCATCCAGAAGAAGCAAAAGTTGCAGATAAAAAAATAAAACACAACGAATGTTCAGGAACAGACACTCCAGGAACAACTGGAACCAACTACGAGCCTCCAGCGAAACACCAAACTACTATAGAATCAATATTGGCCAAGAAGAAAACTTGGGATATTAATGACCAGAAGTCCCAAGAGACCCATTATCTGATAGGAGAAATGATTGCTGTTGATATTCAACCATATTCTGTAATATCTAACATTGGATTTGATAGGCTTATTGCAAAACTTTGTCCAAATTACAGTATTCCATCCAAAAATACTTCATTGAAAAATAAATTTTAGATATATTTATAAAAGTAAAACAAAAAATTCAATTGTCTTTTGATGAAATTAGCAATATTGCTTTAACTACAGACATTTGGACAGTTACTACAAATAATGCTCCCTTTTTAAGTTTGACAGGGAGGATATTAAATACTGTAATTAGTTTACTTTCATCACAGTTTCTGGATATAGACTGTGATCCATGTATATGACTGTTAGAGTGGGAGGTATCTTGGCATATAAAAATAATTAGATATTGATGAGTTAACTTTGTTTCTTATAGTACTAGGATCTTTGAGATTTTACGTGGAGGGCTATACATCGGCAAGGTTAGAGCTAAATCCTCATTTATTTGTGATATCCTTAACATGTAAGGCCTTTAGTGTACCTTCAATATCTGTTTCCAAGTTGGTATTTATGGCTTAACCAGCCAATCATAATCTTGTAAGGAGGAAGAAACCATGTTGTTTACCAATAACGTGGTACTAGCTTGAACCAATTTGCTTGTGTTCAAGTGTAGAGAGGTCAAAGGGTTACCGGTGACATATAAAATTCATTAACTCGGGTCGATGAACACACTACAGCGAGAGATTGACAAGAGGTTATGAAGCAGGTCAGTGCATGTTGATTGCAAGTTGTGTTGACAGGATTTGCCATCCCACACCACAGGGGGGGAAAAAAAAAAAAAAACGAAAAAAAAAAACAAAGCGAAAAAAAAAAAAATGATATAAATAACCTCATTTCAATATTAAATGTTTAAAAATCGAGAAAAAACATATATCTGATAACTGGGATTGAACCTGAAATCTTTAGATAACAACCCTGTACCTGCACCCATCGCGCTAAAGACGCGTGGATGAAAGTAGGTCGGTTTTTATAACATTTAAAACGAATTCAATGTACAACGTCTTTTGCGCATAATGACGCATGTGTAAAGCCATCTTGTCATGAAGATACCATTTTTTTCCCCCTCCCTGTAAAAAAGAGAGCCGTTAAGGATGAAGGAACGAATGTTTTGGGCCAATTTTTCGATATTTGTTGTCTAAGATGTCGAGCATCAAAATGATACAAAACTCGTGAAAATCCGTGGTCTCTGTCGAAAGTTTTTGCAAAACACACACATTTTCGCTTTTATATATATAGATGATGCACCTTCTCCAAGTGATGTTACTTCAAATAGCAACACACTGGATACTCCACCAGACTAGATGTATTCTTATCCTGGAACCCAATAAAACCATAGACCACAATAAAGATATTCTATAACATATTTAAGTAGTCAATTGAGGAGAAGAAAATTATGTTTTCAACTTCTTTATTGACTCAGGGTTTGAAAGGTAAAGATAAAGATATATAGAAAACAACTTTTATATGAAATTTATAAACTATTAAACTAGCTGGCTGCCCGACGTTGCCCGGTCGTACAATATGCTTAAACATAATATTTTTAATTTATGCAGATTGCGTATGTATTATTACAGAATCAATCTTCTATTGATTGCTATATATTATGAGAAATGACTGCCTAGTGGACTAATTCGTAAAAAAAAAAAAAAAAATGATAATAATAATAATAATAATAATAATTCGTAAAAAAAAAAAAAAATAATAATAATAATAATAATAATAATAATAATAATGATAATAATGATAATACAAATAATAAAAATAATAATAATAATAATAATAATAATAATTCGTAAAAAAAAAATAATAATAATAATAATAATAATAATAATAATGATAATAATGATAATACAAATAATAAAAATAATAATAATAATAATTCGTAAAAAAAAAATAATAATAATAATAATAATAATAATAATAATAATGATAATAATGATAATACAAATAATAAAAATAATAATAATAATAATTCGTAAAAAAAAAATAATAATAATAATAATAACGATAATGTTGTTAATCAAATTCTGTCTACGTTTGTTTACAATATCATGTCAGCAGATATTTGGACTTGTTGATGAATGCCCTGGAAAAGTCACTTCTGATTAATGCTTAGTTTTCAAATATGCAAACGAAGAATTGATTTGCAGCAATTTTAAATGGTGCCTCTTCTTTTATGATAAAAAAATTAAAATAAAATGCTGAGATATACCCAGGCTTGAACAGGGAATTATTCAATCTGTAGTCAAATGCTCTACCACTAAGCTACAGCTCCAGTTTTAAGAAGAAATGATTTACTAAGATTTTATTATTTCCCTTGGCCAGTGTAACAAAGTATTCCCCTGTAAAAATTCTTTTTTTTTTTTAATCTATAAGAGGGAAAATACTATTTTTAAGATCGGATTTTTTTCGATTTTCGCTACTTATCAGATGAACTTCTGTACAAAACATATCTAAGAACACTGCCAGACATATAAATTAATTTTTGTGTGAAATTTACAAAAGATAGGCTCAGCCGTTTCGAAACCTATGAGGAAGGAACTCACACACACACAAAGTGACTTTTATATAAGAGTGTAAATGTAGATATGTAATGATTTTATACCTGCAGACACTTTTGCAATCGTCAGTGCAGGAAATGACAATTATTACTGGTCGGAAGATTCAAACCCAGCTACAAAGTCACCTTTTAACTTCATTTGCTAGGATGTTACTTCCAGGCCAGCATCAATTGCCAAGAGAACTAAGGTAAATTAAACACCTATAAATACCAAATGCTGACACAATAGTAAAGAAGTCAAGAGTGTTCTAATGAGCGGAAGTCATGATCACTGCATAGCGCGAGTTGATTACCTTTTTATTTTTTTATTTCCCAGACAGGGCTCAACTTTAATAATCTTAAAGCGGCTTATAATTATAAATATTAATATATATACCCTATATTTTGGCAGATAAGACGAGGTACAAAATTAGAGCAAATTTTAATAAATGTATCATATATCGGTTGTATAGAGGCTCCTTCAGTTTTTGACAGACTATGAATAACCACCGTAGGAGTATCTGCACATGAAATTTTTGTAGCAGGAGGTGCGCAATCTCCAACTACACCTCTCCTGAGTCGACATTGTTAAATACCAGTGGCAAGTGAAGTGTTTGTACAGGACGACTGGAAACAAATGCAGAGATAAGCGGAGAGCACATACAGCACGTAGAATTCCCAAATAGTCACCCATCTGGTACTAACCAGGCTCAACATTGCTTAACTTTGGTGATTTGACAAGAACCAGTGTGTCAACGCGATTGTGTCGTTAACAGTTGTATGCTAAATCATGAAACCATGTTTGTTTAGCCTAGGCTAGCAATTGCAATACCGGTATCTTATGAAATATTGTTTTTAAAGATGATTTTTTTACTTTAAGGGTCATCTTATATGCCGAAATATACAGTATACATATATTAATATATATAGTCATCCACAGATTGTACAAAACATATCTAAGAACACTGCTGGCCATATAAATTAGCTTTGTTTGAAATTTGCAAAAGATAGGCTCAGCTGTTTTGGAACCTATGAGGAAGAAACTGATTTCCTTCAATAACTACAAGAAACCTTCTCTGCCACCAATAGCAATGGCCAGTGACTCCCTGTCTGAGAGTACATCTTTCAAACTGCTTGGCCTAACGTTCACAGGAAACATGAGCTGGAGCAATTATATTGAAAACATTGCCAGGGCCGCTGCGAAAAAGGTAGGCTCTCTCTACCGTGCTAGAAAACTACTGACACCTGAAAGTATCCTGTACCTCTATAAGGCCACCATTCGCCCATGTATGGAGTATTGTTGTCACATCTGGGCTGGTGCATCTGCTACTAGTCTCTCGCTCCTAGACAAGGTTCAAAAAAGAGTCGCAGATCTGATAGACCCTGAACTGGCATCTAAACTTCAGCCTCTGTCCCATCGACGAAACGTTGCATCCCTCTGCTTGTTCTACAAGTATTTTAATGGTGAATGCTCTGACGAACTGTAGACACTTGTGCCCTCACGACGCAGACACCCTCGACAAACCCGACAGGCAGCTAAATCCAACCCCCACACAGTAGAGATCCCTAGATGTAAAAGATCTTTCTACTCCAGTAGTTTCTTCTTCCCTAACTGTACTGACATGCAGAAGTTCAAGTGCAATGTGAACCGACATCTTGCTGCCCAAATCCCTACATAGTGCCCCAGTAGTTGCTGACCCTGATAGTAGCGCCCTACACCAAAGTGACAATGTGCCTTGTTTGGGGTGAAATTGTAATAAAAAAAAAAAAAGAAACTCACACACACACACACACACACACACACACACACACACACACACACACACACACACACACACACAAAGTGACTTTCAGATAATAGTAGAAATAGAAATGTTGGAAGAATTCTTAGCAATACACAAAGACACGATCGTTATCCTTATCATTCTAGCTTCACCGAATTTATCCAGTGTGCAGTAGATATACGTTCGGAAACGCTGTTAAGAATGAGACAGCTGGATTCTTTACTTCTCATTGGCATTTTTAAGACGGTGAAGTATCGCTAGATTGATTAACGATTTAAACATTTTAGGGAGACTTATGGGACGATCATTTTTTCAGGTCAGTTTTTTCGCCAGAGTACGTAGACAAGTTTATATACATACCTAGTAATATAACAGGGATTATCACCAAGGAATTTTCGTTTAACAAAATTAATTTTTTCGGTTGGGTACCAAGTACTTGCTTCTTCATCTGTTAAGAAAAAGTTAATGATAAAATAAATAATTAAAAAAATAATTTAAAATCAATAATTTAAAACATAATTAAAAAATAATAATTAAAATAAATAATTAAGATAAATAAAATAAATAATTAAAAAAATAATTAACATAAATAATTTAAACAAATAATTGAAATAATCAAAATCAATAATTTAAAAAATAATTTTAAAAATAAATAATTAAAATAAATAATTAAGATAAATAAAATAATTATAATGAAATTATATGAAATTAAATTAAAATAAAAAAATTTTTTAAATTGAAATAAATAAAATTATTAAAATAAAATAATAAAAATAATTAAACTAAAAAAAAAGAAGATAATTGAAATAAATAATTAAAATAAACAATAGCTGACAGAACATGAGCAAAGTACCCCCTCAATTAAATATTTGAAATTTTGGATTAGATTCCAAAGTTCAACAAAATTCTCCAGAAAAGGTCAAAGGTTATATCAGTTGAAACGTTGTGAGAATAACTTCCAAGATGAGAACAGTTGATTGAGATTGTCGGACTGACTTCCTCATCTTGGTTGTTATTGTCACAACGTTTCGGCCGTTTTGCCCTCCGGCCTTCGTCAGGTGTTTTGTATCGAACTGGGGAACCGTTTGTTAGGAGTCTCGAACCCAACCCTTTATTATTATTACGGGGGTACCGTGTTCGGACTCCAGCTAGGCTTTGGGACATAGTTGCTGATTCTCTGTTTTGAATGTTAGTTTTTCACTGCCTTCGTCCAGGATTGAACTCAGCACCTCAATCAATGAAAACACCTCATATCAAAAATACAGACAATTACTATGAGAACAGTTGTCCGAACAATCCAAATTATCAATAAAAAAAATTCCAAAATAAAAAAAAATTATTTACCTGAACTTTGGCTACATTGTCTTCTGGCAAATTTCTAGAAAATAAAAAAATAAAAACAAAATGATTATAAAATAAAGCTCAATTGTTACAGAGCCAAAGAATCATGCAATAAACAATCTGAATATAAATAAAGATTTCATGATGATAAAGCTTCCTGTTGTATAGTGTACCCCCTTACTCTTGTTTCTGTTGATGTCCCTAACTTTGGCTGCTACTAGGTTCCGGGTGGTCACTTGGTAACTGTTTGCAAAATGGTTGCTGCTTTGATGACACCCACAGAGATTGAAGAGTCCCGTATCACTGAGGAGTAGAGGTCATTTTTAAGCAAAAAAAAAACAAATAACAATTCGACAGTTATTTTTCTTGAAAAAAAAAAAAACCATAATTCTTTGAACTAGCAGGACCTGTGGAAATTCCACAGCAAACTCTTTCATCTATAACATATTGATGTTGGCATTCTGTAGATGTTCAGCGTAAATGAAAAGAAAGACTTCATTCGCCGGGCTTCTCGGGGGGGGGGAATGTTACTATATCTTAGAACTCTTTATAGATCCCCTAGATGATAATATCTACGATTTGTGAACGCGCATAGTATCTAGATTTATTTATGTCAACGTTTATTAAATTCTTGCTATTTCGGCTTCTCACGTGTTCGTTCAGCTTTTTCATGAAAAAAGCAAAACTGATCCGAAGCGAAGGTGCGATTCCCGGCCTTCGTGCTGGGAACGTCCAGAAAGCAATGGGCATTTGATCAATGTGGGAGGAAACTCCTTATATCAGACAATTGCTATTCATCTGGACACTCTCCTCCTTATGGGGAGCTGATTTCCCCCCAACATTTTGGCAAAACAAAAAGTTGGGAAACAAAACCAAGATAACAACCCCGCAGTAAAAGTTCACTGCGGGACTTCTATGGCATGATCATTAAAATCGCACACCTGTCAATTTAACTTTTTAATCGTTAAAATTTGAACTCTGTTTAGTTACTCTCCCTTCATGGGCGAGCAGTAAGTTGTCAGATTTTTTTTCACACTTTCTTTTCAATCTTCGTCTCAACATTCCGGGTTCGATCCTACCTACTTACCAAAACTTTGTTTTTTTTGTAACCATTCCCCAACATACACACCTACAAACACCCGGACAACGCCGGGCACCCCAGCTAGTATATATATATATATATATATAAAGGGCAAAATGTGTGTGTTTTTGTATGTCTCGATAAAACTTTCAACAGAGGCGACGGATCCTCACAAGATTAGTATCGTTTTCAAGCTCGACTCTTCGGATGACAAATATCGAAAAATTAGCTAAAAACATTAATGCCTTAACCCTAAACTGGGCAGTTTTGTACAAGGAGGGGTCGATTTTTTTTTGCCAACATTTTAGCAAATCATTGTCACCGTTGGATTAACTTCGCTCAATTTCAATGCTCTTGACTTATGGCCGCACGATGGAGACATCGGCAAAGACGTCAGTTTTTTTTTTTTTCTCCTTCACGTTATGGGTTCGAGCCTGCCTGCCTGCCTACCTACTACCACTTTTTTTTTTTCATCCAAACTGCCTACTTTTATTTTCTATATTTAACTTCTTGAAAGTAAAAAAAAATTGAGCTGAGATTGAAACCAAAACCTAAAGACAGTGAATCAAGTACGATAGCCATTAGGCCAGCTTGAAACGATTTTTAAAAAGTGTTTTCAAACCTACTTATTCATAACATAAGAAATCTGTCATGTGCATTCGTGAAACAGCTGACAGAAGAATTCGATGACCCCCAATTTTTCAATTTTGACTCCTTAGCAGCCCTTTTTTTTTTAGAGTAGAATACACTATATACCAGATTTCAAGTCGGTAGATGAAAAAATTCACTGAGTATATAGGTTGAGAAATGTCCTCACCCAGACAAACATTTTCACTTTTATAGATATATAGATTATTATTACTATCTACAGACACATGTTTCAACTTACACTTACAGTTTCAGTGGGGGAAGATGTGGCTGGTTACCTTTAATGCATCCAAAACCAAACTCCTATCCTTACATCATCAACGCTCTGACCCCAGCTGGCATCAATTGTGATGGATGGCTCTCATCTGGGTGAGGCCCCGTGTTTTGACAAGCTTCTGGGTTTGACCTTTACTCCTGATCTGAAATGGAACACGTACATCAAGTCTGTTGCCAAGGTCGCTGGAAAGATGGTGGGATCCTTCTACCGCTCCAGAAGATATCTCACTACTGATGCAATTCTCTATCTATATAAAAGCCAAGTACATCCAAGGATGGAATACTGTTGCCATATCTGGACAGGAGCTGCTAAAAACAGCCTATCCTGCCTTGACAGAGTACAAAATAGACTTTGTGGCTTAGTGGGGGATGCCCTTTTCTCTTCCCTGCAACCTCTCTCCCACAGAAGAGACATTGCGAGCCTATCCTTGTTTTATCGTTATTTCCATGGCAGATGCTCGTCTGAACTCCAATCTCTGGTCCCCCCTCGCCAATCTTTCACGAAAAACACCCGTCTAGCTGAATCCACTGTGAAAAATTTCCCCCACTCTATATCTGTGCCTAAATCAAACATGAACAAAGCTTCTTTCTTAGAACTGCACGCCTGTGGAACTCTGTTCCGTCTGCCTGCTTCCCTCCGGACTACAACTTGGATGTCTTCAAGTCCAATGTTAACAAATTCCTAATGAACTGCCCCCTTAAGTAAACACTTCATCAAAGCTCCACACTAAGGTAATGTACTTGCAATAACCCTTATCCCTGAGTGGCTTCCGGGCCTTGATAAGTGGTGATCACTGTGTAAAAAAAACAAAAAAAAAAAACACAATCTTATATGAGAGAAATGTCTCATTTATTTATTTTATGGTATTTTTTTTAACAAAAAGCATTACCTAAATGCTAATTAGGAATGATTGTTCTCACACACACACATTCTCACATTTATAGATACTTAAATAAGGACTGCAAAAAAAAGTGAAAACTGTTGTATAATCATTTGCTTTGAAGACACGCAAAGAAAGAAAACCGACTTACAATCCAGTCAACAGAAGGTTCCTTAATAAAGATATCCATCATGAGGAGGAGGATGTCTTTATCAGATCGTAAGGCGTTTAGGACACAAATCATGGTCCCTTCCAAGATCCCTTTGGTCTGGTGCGGCAGGAAAACATTCAAAATTTGTTTGGTCAAACGGAAAGGCATCAACTCAGGAATTGGTAGAATCTTGCAATTAGAAACGAAAAGAAGTTACAAGAAAATTAAAAAAACAAAAAAAAAACATTAAAGATGGTGTCTAATGACAAAAAAAAAAGAACAATGTTTTTTTTTTTTAATTATATTCATGAATTTACTAACAATATCAATGTTATT
>NC_136522.1:69773037-69913037 GCF_053919585.1 Euprymna scolopes
CTTTCTTTGCTGTTGTGCAATTGACCTCATGGTTGTTTATACATGGCATATGCATTTAGAGATGACCGTGAAAACATCTGCAGTCACATTAAATGTGAATAACCAATAATATATTATAATATATATAATATATATATAATAATATATCAATATCAGAGAATTTCACACCAGACTATATAAGACTCACCGTAAAAGATCTGAAGGCACCAAACTGGCAGCTTTATTGAGATTCTGCTGTACTTTGGTAATATTGCTCTTCTTGTATGCAGCCATGTAAGATTTTGAAGGGGTTGGTTCACGAAATTCTTGAAATAATTCATTATACTTGTTGCCTGCACTGTAAAAATTCAATAAAAATGAAAAATAAATTAATTAAAAAAAGATATATTTTTATTAATTAATTTTCATGTTCATCTTTTAAATTTTTATAAATGAAAAACTGTAAACGAATAAGAAATGAATAAAAAATCAAATAAATAAAATGAAAAAAAAGTTAATTTAAAAAAATCATTTTTAATCAATTCATTTTATTTACTTGTTCATTTTTTTATTTTTACAAATGAAAAAATGTAAACGAATAAGAAACGAGTAAAAAATAAATAAATTAATAAAAATACAAATATATAATGTTAAAATATATAAAATAAGTAATTAGGAAATAAATGTTTAAAAAAATTTACATGAATAAAAATAAAAATCAATAAATGTGAACAAATAAAAAATATAAAATAAACAAATAATTAAAAAATATAAAGTAAAAAATATAATATAAATAAATTAATAAAAAATATATAAAGTTAACAATATAAAATAATAAATTAACAAAAACTATATAGTTAAAAATATAAAACAAATAAATAAATTAAAACAAATATATAAAGTTCAAAATATAAAATAAATAAATAAATAAAAAATATATAAAGTAAAAAATATAAAATAAATAAATTAATAAAAAATATTTACTGTTAAAAATATAAAACAAATAAATAAATAAATAAAAAATATATAAAGTTAAAAATATAAAATAAATAATTAATAAAAAATATATAAAGTTAAAAATATAAAACAAATAAATAAATTAATAAAAAATATATAGAGTTAAAAATATAAAACAAATAAATAAATAAAAAATATATAAAGTTAAAAATATAAAATAAATAAATAAATAAAAAATATATAAAGTTAAAAATATAAAATAAATAAATAAATAAAAACTATATAAAGTCAAAAATATACAAAATAAATAAATTAATAAAAACATATAAAGTTAAATTACAAATAAATAATTACAAAATAAAATATACATGAATAATGTTAAAAATATAAAAATAGATTAATAAATAAAAATACATATAAACAATAAAAATATGAATAAATAATTTTAGGAATATATAAATAAATGAAGACAAAATAAATATAAACATAACATATATAAAATAAAGAATTAAACAACTAAAATATATATATAAATAGATAAATAATGTAAAAATATATTAAAAATAAAGAAAAAATATAAATAAATAGATAATTAATGTTAAAATATATTAAAAATACAGAAAAAATATAAATAAATAGATAAATAATGTTAAAATATATTAAAAATAAAGAAAAAATATAAATAAATAAATAATGTTAAAATATATTAGAAAATAAAGAAAACATATAAATAAATAGATAATGTTAAAATATATTAAAAATAAAGAAAAATATAAATAAATAGATAAATAATGTTAAAATATATTAAAAATAAAGAAAAAATATAAATAAATAGATAAATAATGTTAAAATATATTAAAAATAAAGAAAAAATATAAATAAATAGATAAATAATGTTAAAATATATTAAAAATAAAGAAAAATATAAATAAATAGATAAATAATGTTAAAATATATTAAAAATAAAGAAAAAATATAAATAAATAGATAAATAATGTTAAAATATATTAAAAATAAAGAAAAAATATAAATAAATAGATAAATAATGTTAAAATATTTTAAAAATAAAGAAAAATATAAATAAATAGATAAATAATGTAAAAATATATTAAAAATAAAGAAAAAATATAAATAAATAGATAATTAATGTTAAAATATATTAAAAATACAGAAAAAATATAAATAAATAGATAAATAATGTTAAAATATATTAAAAATAAAGAAAAATATAAATAAATAGATAAATAATGTAAAAATATATTAAAAATGATGAAAAAATATAAATAAATAGATAAACAATGTTAAAATATATTAAAAATAAAGAAAAAATATAAATAAATAGATAAATAATGTTAAAATATATTAAAAATAAAGAAAAAATATAAATAAACAGATAAATAATGTTAAAATATATTAAAAATAAAGAAAAAATATTAATAAGTAGATAAATAATGTTAAAATATATTAAAAATAAAGAAAAATATAAATAAATAGATAAATAATGTTAAAATATATTAAAAATAAAGAAAAAATATAAATAAATAGATAAATAATGTTAAAATATATTAAAAATAAAGAAAAAATATAAATAAATAGATAAATAATGTTAAAATATATTAAAAATAAAGAAAAAATATAAATAAATAGATAAATAATGTTAAAATATATTAAAAATAAAGAAAAAATATAAATAAACAGATAAATAATGTTAAAATATATTAAAAATGATGAAAAAATATAAATAAATAGATAAACAATGTTAAAATATATTAAAAATAAAGAAAAAATATAAATAAATAGATAATGTTAAAATATATTAAAAATAAAGAAAAAATATAAATAAACAGATAAATAATGTTAAAATATATTAAAAATAAAGAAAAAATATTAATAAATAGATAAATTATGTTAAAATATATTAAAAATAAAGATAAAATATAAATAAATAGATAAATAATGTTAAAATATATTAAAAATAAAGAAAAATATAAATAAATAGATAAATAATGTTAAAATATATTAAAAATAAAGAAAAAATATAAATAAACAGATAAATTATGTTAAAATATATTAAAAATAAAGAAAAAATATTAATAAATAGATAAATAATGTTAAAATATATTAAAAATAAAGAAAAAATATAAATAAACAGATAAATTATGTTAAAATATATTAAAAATAAAGAAAAAATATAAATAAATAGATAAATAATGTTAAAATATATTAAAAATAAAGAAAAAATATAAATAAATAGATAAATTATGTTAAAATATATTAAAAATAAAGAAAAAATATTAATAAATAGATAAATAATGTTAAAATATATTAAAAATAAAGAAAAAATATAAATAGATAAATAATGTTAAAATATATTAAAAATAAAGAAAAAATATAAATAAACAGATAAATTATGTTAAAATATATTAAAAATAAAGAAAAAATATTAATAAATAGATAAATAATGTTAAAATATATTAAAAATAAAGAAAAAATATAAATAAATAGATAAATTATGTTAAAATATATTAAAAATAAAGAAAAAATATAAATAAACAGATAAATAATGTTAAAATATATTAAAAATAAAGAAAAAATATAAATAAACAGATAAATTATGTTAAAATATATTAAAAATAAAGAAAAAATATAAATAAATAGATAAATAATGTTAAAATATATTAAAAATAAAGAAAAAATATAAATAAACAGATAAATTATGTTAAAATATATTAAAAATAAAGAAAAAATATTAATAAATAGATAAATAATGTTAAAATATATTAAAAATAAAGAAAAAATATAAATAAATAGATAAATTATGTTAAAATATATTAAAAATAAAGAAAAAATATAAATAAATAGATAAATAATGTTAAAATATATTAAAAATAAAGAAAAAATATAAATAAATAGATAAATTATGTTAAAATATATTAAAAATAAAGAAAAAATATTAATAAATAGATAAATTATGTTAAAATATATTAAAAATAAAGAAAAAATATAAATAGATAAATAATGTTAAAATATATTAAAAATAAAGAAAAAATATAAATAAACAGATAAATTATGTTAAAATATATTAAAAATAAAGAAAAAATATTAATAAATAGATAAATAATGTTAAAATATATTAAAAATAAAGAAAAAATATAAATAAATAGATAAATTATGTTAAAATATATTAAAAATAAAGAAAAAATATAAATAAATAGATAAATAATGTTAAAATATATTAAAAATAAAGAAAAAATATAAATAAACAGATAAATTATGTTAAAATATATTAAAAATAAAGAAAAAATATAAATAAATAGATAAATAATGTTAAAATATATTAAAAATAAAGAAAAAATATAAATAAATAGATAAATAATGTTAAAATATATTAAAAATAAAGAAAAAATATAAATAAACAGATAAATTATGTTAAAATATATTAAAAATAAAGAAGAAATATAAATAAATAGATAAATAATGTTAAAATATATTAAAAATAAAGAAAAAATATAAATAAATAGATAAATAATGTTAAAATATATTAAAAATAAAGAAAAAATATTAATAAATAGATAAATTATGTTAAAATATATTAAAAATAAAGAAAAAATATAAATAAATAGATAAATTATGTTAAAATATATTAAAAATAAAGAAAAAATATTAATAAATAGATAAATAATGTTAAAATATATTAAAAATAAAGAAAAAATATAAATAAATAGATAAATTATGTTAAAATATATTAAAAATAAAGAAAAAATATAAATAAATAGATAAATAATGTTAAAATATATTAAAAATAAAGAAAAAATATAAATAAACAGATAAATTATGTTAAAATATATTAAAAATAAAGAAAAAATATAAATAAATAGATAAATAATGTTAACATATATTAAAAATAAAGAAAAAATATAAATAAATAGATAATGTTAAAATATATTAAAAATAAAGAAAAAATATAAATAAATAGATAAATAATGTTAAAATATATTAAAAATAAAGAAAAAATATAAATAAATAGATAATGTTAAAATATATTAAAAATAAAGAAAAAATATAAATAAATAGATAAATAATGTTAAAATATATTAAAAATAAAGAAAAAATATAAATAAATAGATAAATTATGTTAAAATATATTAAAAATAAAGAAAAAATATAAATAAATAGATAAATAATGTTAAAATATATTAAAAATAAAGAAAAAATATAAATAAATAGATAATGTTAAAATATATTAAAAATAAAGAAAAAATATAAATAAATAGATAAATAATGTTAAAATATATTAAAAATAAAGAAAAAATATAAATAAATAGATAAATTATGTTAAAATATATTAAAAATAAAGAAAAAATATTAATAAATAGATAATGTTAAAATATATTAAAAATAAAGAAAAAATATAAATAAATAGATAAATAATGTTAAAATATATTAAAAATAAAGAAAAAATATAAATAAATAGATAAATTATGTTAAAATATATTAAAAATAAAGAAAAAATATTAATAAATAGATAAATAATGTTAAAATATATTAAAAATAAAGAAAAAATATAAATAGATAAATAATGTTAAAATATATTAAAAATAAAGAAAAAATATAAATAAACAGATAAATTATGTTAAAATATATTAAAAATAAAGAAAAAATATTAATAAATAGATAAATAATGTTAAAATATATTAAAAATAAAGAAAAAATATAAATAAATAGATAAATTATGTTAAAATATATTAAAAATAAAGAAAAAATATAAATAAATAGATAAATAATGTTAAAATATATTAAAAATAAAGAAAAAATATAAATAAACAGATAAATTATGTTAAAATATATTAAAAATAAAGAAAAAATATAAATAAATAGATAAATAATGTTAAAATATATTAAAAATAAAGAAAAAATATAAATAAATAGATAAATAATGTTAAAATATATTAAAAATAAAGAAAAAATATAAATAAACAGATAAATTATGTTAAAATATATTAAAAATAAAGAAGAAATATAAATAAATAGATAAATAATGTTAAAATATATTAAAAATAAAGAAAAAATATTAATAAATAGATAATGTTAAAATATATTAAAAATAAAGAAAAAATATAAATAAATAGATAAATAATGTTAAAATATATTAAAAATAAAGAAAAAATATAAATAAATAGATAAATTATGTTAAAATATATTAAAAATAAAGAAAAAATATAAATAAATAGATAAATAATGTTAAAATATATTAAAAATAAAGAAAAAATATAAATAAACAGATAAATTATGTTAAAATATATTAAAAATAAAGAAAAAATATAAATAAATAGATAAATAATGTTAAAATATATTAAAAATAAAGAAAAAATATAAATAAATAGATAAATAATGTTAAAATATATTAAAAATAAAGAAAAAATATAAATAAACAGATAAATTATGTTAAAATATATTAAAAATAAAGAAGAAATATAAATAAATAGATAAATAATGTTAAAATATATTAAAAATAAAGAAAAAATATAAATAAATAGATAATGTTAAAATATATTAAAAATAAAGAAAAAATATAAATAAATAGATAAATAATGTTAAAATATATTAAAAATAAAGAAAAAATATAAATAAATAGATAAATTATGTTAAAATATATTAAAAATAAAGAAAAAATATAAATAAATAGATAAATAATGTTAAAATATATTAAAAATAAAGAAAAAATATAAATAAATAGATAATGTTAAAATATATTAAAAATAAAGAAAAAATATAAATAAATAGATAAATAATGTTAAAATATATTAAAAATAAAGAAAAAATATAAATAAATAGATAAATTATGTTAAAATATATTAAAAATAAAGAAAAAATATTAATAAATAGATAATGTTAAAATATATTAAAAATAAAGAAAAAATATAAATAAATAGATAAATAATGTTAAAATATATTAAAAATAAAGAAAAAATATAAATAAATAGATAAATTATGTTAAAATATATTAAAAATAAAGAAAAAATATTAATAAATAGATAAATAATGTTAAAATATATTAAAAATAAAGAAAAAATATAAATAGATAAATAATGTTAAAATATATTAAAAATAAAGAAAAAATATAAATAAACAGATAAATTATGTTAAAATATATTAAAAATAAAGAAAAAATATTAATAAATAGATAAATAATGTTAAAATATATTAAAAATAAAGAAAAAATATAAATAAATAGATAAATTATGTTAAAATATATTAAAAATAAAGAAAAAATATAAATAAATAGATAAATAATGTTAAAATATATTAAAAATAAAGAAAAAATATAAATAAACAGATAAATTATGTTAAAATATATTAAAAATAAAGAAAAAATATAAATAAATAGATAAATAATGTTAAAATATATTAAAAATAAAGAAAAAATATAAATAAATAGATAAATAATGTTAAAATATATTAAAAATAAAGAAAAAATATAAATAAACAGATAAATTATGTTAAAATATATTAAAAATAAAGAAGAAATATAAATAAATAGATAAATAATGTTAAAATATATTAAAAATAAAGAAAAAATATTAATAAATAGATAATGTTAAAATATATTAAAAATAAAGAAAAAATATAAATAAATAGATAATATTAAAAATTTAGCAATCTTGAAAAAATCGTGAACAAGAATTATAATATATACCACTGTACCAACGTGACATATGAACTGATTAAAGATAAAAAATAAACTAAGATGAATGCGCAAAATGTATAAACATGTTTTTCTCAATTTTGACCAATTCTTGACCCCTTTAAAACTATTTTAACCGATTAAAGACCCATCTGAGGCCCCTAGCACTGCTCTGCAACTTTTAGTTTCGGAGGAGATAGAGTTTGAAAATATGGAGACAGACAGACAGACATATCGTCTTTTATATATTAGATTTAAATTTGAAGAGAACTGCATGGTGAGCCATTTTTTTAAATGTAGACACTTGTCCCCACACAAAAGGTCACATTTCATAGACTGACAACAAATGCCTCAACGAATCTTGCTTTCCTGACTGCTGAAAAACCACTTCTGTGGTACCAGTTTTCAAGAATTCTGGCGAAAGAACTGACCCATTAAATCATCACCCCATTAGCCTTCTCCCGCTTTTCGCCAAAATATTTGAGTCCTTAATTAATCAAGCTCTAGTTCATCACCTTACAGATGCTAAACTCCTGACTGACAATCAATATGGATTTAGGCAAGCCAGTTCCACAGCAGATATCCTAACTGTAATCTCTGAACATATATACCATTCACTGGACAAAACAGGGGAAAGTAGAGCGGTAGCCCTCGATATGTCTAAGGGCTTTGACAGAGTATGACACGATGATCTTTTAAGTAAAATTAGATCATATGGTATCACTAGAAGAATGCATAATATAAGTAAATCCTTCTTAAGTAAGCAGGCGAGGGTAGAGCGGTAGCTCTAGATATATCTAAAGCTTTTGACAGGGTATGGCATGAAGGTCTTAAGAAAATCAGATCATACGATATCACTGGAAGAATACTAAACATAATTAGATCCTTCTTAGATAAGAGAAGAATCCAGGTTGTCTTTGACGGTTGTACATCTAAACAATATGATATAAATGCGGGAGTACCTCAGGGGTCTATTCTGGTACCTTTATTATTCTTGATATTCATAAATAACCTCCATGATAAAATTGTCTCTGAGATGGGTATATTTGCTGATGACACCACTCTCTATAGCAGGCATGAGGGGAAAACAAATGAACACATATCTAAGGAAATGGCAGAAACACTAGAGGATGACCTCCAATCTGTAGTTGAATGGAGACAAAAATGGATGGCCGCATTCAATGCTGCCAAGACTTGTTTCCTTCAATAAGCTTGTTTCCTTCAATAATTACAAGAAACCCTCTCTACCACCAATGGCCAAGAACACATTACCCGAAAGTATTTCCTTTAAACTCCTTGGTCTAATGTTTACAGGGAACATGAACTGGAATAGATACATTGAGAACATTGCCAAAGCTGCTTTGAAGAAGGTGGACTTTCTCTACCGTGCTAGAAAACTATTTACGTCTAAAAGTGTCCTGTACCTCTATAAGGCCACCATTCACCCATGTATGGAGTATTGCTGTTACATTTGGGCTGGTGCATCTCCTACTTGTCTCTCGCTCCTAGACAAGGTTCAAAAGACAGTTGCCAACCTGATAGGTCCTGAACTGTCATCTAAGCTCCAGCCTCTGTCCCATCGACGAAATGTTACATCCCTCCGCCTGTTCTACAAGTACTTTAACGGTGAATGCTCTGACGAACTTGTACCCCTCTCGACGTGAATACCTCGACAAGCAGCTAAATCCCACCCCTACACAGTAGAGATACCTAAGTGTAAGAAAGCCTTCTACTCCAATAGTTTCTTCCCTAGACATGCTAGACTTTGGAACTCCCTTCCGGAATTCTGCTTTCCCAACTGTACTGACATGCATAAGTTCAAGTGTAATGTGAACAGACATCTTGCCACTCATCTCCCTTCATAATATCCCTGCAACTTATGTCTTATGATAGAAGCCCCCTACTTCAAAGTGGCACTGTGCCTTGTTTGGGGTTAAAATTGAATTAAAAATAAAAAAACTTTAAGATGCATTGGTAACGGATGACCCAAACACGCAATTCTCAAACTAATGGAACAAAATAAATGTGCAGTAATAGTCATATCACTTTCTGTGACGAAAATTGTGGGAACGCAGGCTTACCTCTTAAACGGCCTCGGTGTGCACTTTGCTGACACAGTGTCATGATGCTGAAAAGGGTCCAAGATGGCGCTTGCGGCCTTATATAACAATGTAGTCTCGCAGAATCTCCTGTGCTCTCACGCACATATGCAAATTTGGAGGACTCTGTCTTTTATCAAAAACAAGCCACTGGAGCAGATGGGGACAGATGTAAAAAGTACCGACGGACGACGCTGCTGCTGTGAGCTGAGGTTTTGTGTACTATTTTTTTCTTTGCAACAGCACTTTCCATGTCGCTAAGATAAACAGGGTTTCCCAATAAAATGTATACACTCTTTAAATGAACATAAAACCAACATTTTTTATAAGAAAGAAAAGTTTCATACATCAAAATACTGTGAACAAATATAGAAATCAGCTAATTATCGAAAGTGTTCAAATTATTGGCCATTGTTGCCCATGAACAGCTGACAACACTCACTGATTGAATCGAAAACGTTCCTTTTTTTTTTTTGGAGCAGATGGGGACAGACGTGAAAACGAGTCTACGGAAAGTACCGACAGACCACGCTGCTGCTGTGAGCTGAGGTTTTGTGTACTATTTTTTTCTTTGCAACAGCACTTTCCATGTTGCTAAGATAAACAGGGTTTCCCAATAAAATTTATGACCATAAAATCAACATTTTTTATAAGAAAGAAAAGTTTCATACATCAAAATATTTTTAAATCCGGTGAGCGTGTATAGTACTCAATACTTCCTCTTCGTCCAAACTATCTGTTTCGCAGGTGATGATCAAGATATGTTCTTACGTCATGATGAGAGTGGGGAAGTGCTCCATCCCGCTGGAAGTGCCATTCTTTATTCCTAAGCATCTCTTGGGAACGTGGCATAGCGTATTGATGTAGCAAGTTGAGATGATTTAAAGAGTGTATACATTTTATTGAGACACCCTGTATATTGTTTTGGGCTCAAATCAAGTTATTAAGTTAGATCCATGTCCAAGGAACCTATATCTAAACTTTCAAGTGTTTAGACCCAAATTGTCGGAGGATTTTGGTAGAGTTTTCAAAGGTCAAATCGTTCTGGCCGAAAACCGATCACATAGATTTTCCCAAATCTCAGAACCCTGTATATCATCTCTTGGGAACGTGGCATAGCGTATTGATGTAGCAAGTTGAGATGATTTAAAGAGTGTATACATTTTATTGAGACACCCTGTATATTGTTTTGGGCTCATCAAAGTTATTAAAATCAAGTTATTAAGTTAGATCCATGTCCAAGGAACCTATATCTAAACTTTCAAGTGTTTAGACCCAAATTGTCGGAGGATTTTGGTAGAGTTTTCAAAGGTCAAATCGTTCTGGCCGAAAACCGATCACATAGATTTTCCCAAATCTCAGAACCCTGTATAGCATCTCTTGGGAACGTGGCATAGCGTATTGATGTAGCAAGTTGAGATGATTTAAAGAGTGTATACATTTTATTGAGACACCCTGTATATTGTTTTGGGCTCAAATCAAGTTATTAAGTTAGATCCATGTCCAAGGAACCTATATCTAAACTTTCAAGTGTTTAGACCCAAATTGTCGGAGGATTTTGGTAGAGTTTTCAAAGGTCAAATCGTTCTGGCCGAAAACCGATCACATAGATTTTCCCAAATCTCAGAACCCTGTATATCAAATTTCGAGTCTGTAGACTAAAAATTGACAGAGTTATTGTGTAGGGAAATGTACACAGACACACACACAGACACGTTCACTTTTATAGATATATAGATTTTTGATACAAAACCTATCTAAGAACAGTACCAGGTACATAATGTACATTTGTCTGAAATTTAAAAAAAAATCCGCTCAGCCATTTAAGAGTCCACACACATGCACAACGGAGAAAGCAACTGATGCTAAATGGGCTGGTAAACAGCAAAACAAAATAAACCAAATACAATACGCAAAAGTCCAGCTAGAATTCGTCACTGACAACTTTCTCAACTTCCAGCACGTCTCTCCCCACGGCCTCTGCCAACAGACATTTTATCAGAAAACTAACCCCATTCCATTTGCATACATGTGCAGTGGAAGATGAGATCTCGTGAGATTCCACGAGACTACACCTTATAAATCCATGGCTGCCATCTTTAATTTCTCTTTCTCTCAGATCCCATCCGAAGGTAAGTTGTATGAACGCACGACACACACACACACGGGGGCGCTTTCCTCTTTGACTATTACATTCAACTCTACAGAAACCATGGAATAATAAATAAACAAAGACGTATTCAGATATAGGACAAGCTTTTTAATCAATTTTTGGCCCCTAGCAAACTATTCAGCCAATTTTGGATCTAAACATTTGAAATTTTACATAAAGGGTATTCAGACATATAGCAAGCTTTTTAATCAGTTTTTGGGCAAAAATTTGGCTGCCAAGAGGTCAAAGTTGAAAGAGTTAACCTCTGCAGACGCTATCAAACTCCTCCACCAATGTTGGGTCTAAACACTTGAAATTTTAGCTGTAGATTACCTGGACATGAGTCAAACTTTTAACATAATGTACATTTGTCTGAAATTTAAAAAAAATCTGTTCAGCCATTTAGGAGTCCATAGCGAATGCACTCATGCACACACGCACAACGGAGAAAGCAACCATGAAATAATGAATAAACAAAGACGTACTTTATATAAGATTTCCTCAGATTTAGTCGATCCAAATTCTTAAGAAAAATATCTTTAAGTGTTGAAAGATTATCCATGAATTCAATCATTCCAATGCTGAAAAAAAAAAAAATGATAAAAATTTATCTTATAGAGATGAGGGACAATGTAATGGAATTTCACTCTATATTAATAAACATCTTTATTTGTTAGCTTCGTTAGTAGCTTTAGTAGGAGAAAGAAACGTATTAGTAACGTATTAGTAAGAGAGTGTTTTGTTTTTTTACTACATGGGGGTCACCACTTATCAAGGCCCGAAGGCCACTCAGAGATAAGGGTTATTGCGTGTACAGTAATCAATTAGATAGTATTGTAGTAATCATTAGTATTGCGGGTTTTGATAGAGTGTCTTACTTAAGGAGGCGGTTTGTCAGGAGTCTGTTTATGTTGGACTTGAATACATCCAAGTTGTAGTCAGGTGGGAAACAGGCAAGCGGCAGAGAGTTCCACTGGTGTGCAGTTCTAAGAAAGAAGCTTTGTTCATGGAATCTATGTTTGGAGTTAGGCACAGATAAGGAGTGGGGAAAATTATTGACAGTAGTTTCAGCCAGACGGGTGTTTCTCGTGAAAGATTGGCGAGGGGGGGACGAGGGATTGGAGCTCAGACGAGCACCTGCCATGGAAATAACGATAAAACAAAGACAGGCTCGCAAGTCTCTTCTGTGGGAGAGAGGTTGCAGGGAAGAGAAAAGGGCATCCCCCACTAAACCACGAAGTCTATTTTGTACTCTGTCAAGGCAGGATAGGCTGTTTTTAGCAGCTCCTGCCCAGATGTGGCAGCAGTACTCCATCCTTGGACGTACTTGGCTTTTTTTTCGATATTTGTCATCTGAAGGATTGAGCTTCAAAACGAGACTGATCTCATGACGATCCGTCGTGTGTGTTGAAAATTTTTGGCAGACATACAAACGCATACACATATTTTGCTCTTTATATATAGTTTCTAATCTATCTAATAGTTTCTTCCCTCGAACTGCTAGAGTTTGGAATTTCCTTCCATGTTCCTACTTCCCTGACATGCAGAAGTTCAAGTGTAATGTGAACAGACATCTAGCTGCTCAACTCCCTACATCGCTTCATATTATTTGTTTCCTTCTTTACTACTGGACTCACCTTGTGTGCTATTCGCACAACGTTTCGTTTGATGCAACCGCCGGCCTTCTTCAGGTGTATCTCGTCGTATTTGCAGGAATCAGTCTATCCAACTCGGTATTAGGAAGGGAATTTCGAACGGAGTCCTTTATTTAATTCACAGGGATAGCATGCTTTCGTTTCATCAGCCATGATTAATTTTAGTGTCGCTTACAATGAGGATTAAACCTCCAACTATCAGAAGAGTATAAGTTACAACTGAATTTCATCAAGTATTTAAGTCACTACGCCAAAAGGTTGGAAGTTACATCGACCTAAACGTTGTGCAAATAACACTCAAGGTGAGAACAATAGTCCGGTTAATCCAAGAGAATTGCATCAGAATTGGCAGGATTCATTTCATTATTCGTGCTCGCTTGTAGTAGTCGTGAAAAGAGTTTGTTGAAAGAGAGAGAAAAGTGTTCAATAGGCTGGTTGAAGGAGAGGACAGTTCAGTTCTGTTTACACGTGTTTATAGGTAGTAGCCGTCGCTATAAAGGAAGCCAATTAAAAGAGAAAAGTCTTGACGTGTTGACGTGCGTGAGTGTGAGTCGTACGTTCTTTAGCATAACAAAGAATGTTCGTTTGGGTACAGCACGTGGAAATAAATGTGAGTTTGAAGAGAGTAGTACTCATGTTTAACATGAGGCTTTCTAAATGTCCGCTGCCCGGCAGGGTCAGGATCAAAGAGAGTTAATGGTTTGAGATTTCACCTTTTATATACTGTCACGTGATTGAGAGCTTGTGATTGGATTTCAAATCTCGAAGTCGTGAGAAGAACACATTACCTGAAAGTACTTTCTTTAAACTCCTAGGCCTAACGTTTACAGGGAACATGAACTGGAATTGAGAGCGTTGCCAAGACTGCTGCAAAGAAGGTGGGCTCTCTCTACCATGCTAGAAAACTATTTGCGCCTGAAAGTATCCTGTACCTCTATAAGGCCATCATTCACCCATATATGGAGTACTGCTGTCACATTTCGGCTGGTGCATCTGCTGCTTGTCTCTCACTCCTGGACAGGGTTCAAAAGAGAGTCGCCACCTGATAGGTCCTGAAGTGTCATCAAGGCTTCAGCCTCTGTCCCATCGATGAAATGTTGTATCCCTCTGCCTGTTCTACAAATACTTTAATGGTAAATGCTCTGACGAACTACAAGCACTTGTACCTCCTCGATGTGACTACCCCTGACAAACCCGACAAGCAACTAAGTCCCACCCCTTTAGAGTAGAGGTCCCTAGGTGTAAGAAAAGCCTTTTACTCCAATAGTTTCTTCTCTAGAACTGCAAGACTTTGAAACTTCCTTCCGGGATTCTGCTTTCCCAACTGTACTGATATGCAGAAGTTCAAGTGTAAAGTGAACAAACATCTTGCTACTCACCTCCCTTCATAATTCCCCTACAATTTATGTCCCCAATAGTAGCCCCCTACTTCAAAGTGGCAGTATACCTTGTTTGGGGTGAAAATTGATTAAAATAAAAAAAAAAAAATGTAGCGGGTGTTGGCTGCTACAATCAATTATAATAGAGAGGGCAAACATTTGTGGAATTTTTTGAAGGCAGTTAAGAAACTCTGCACTCCTATCCCACCACAGTTAACCACTTGACGAAGGCAAGAGGAATAGTTAGCCGAAACATTGGTGAAACAACATCTATGAAGATGAGGATAACAGTCCACAAATAAATAAATATACAAATTACTCATCTCCAAAAAAAATTCCAATAAAAAACAAGCCGCATGTGCGTGGTCCCCCTCTGGTGCTGAATGTGAGATGATGCCACAAAAAATAGTGAAGCAAAGGTGAGAAGAAGGAAATCATGTAGAGACTTTGAATTCCGGTCGAATGGAATAAACAAACAACTTCATCTTTTTGTATCTGCGTCTTCGTGTTATGTTATTCAACAGAAAAGGTATGTGAAAATCATCATCTCAAAAATAGGTAAGAAATATATGTGCCAATGTTATAGAAACACTCCCGTTCACAGAACTGTCAAACAGTATAAATGTCAATCGCTCTATCTCTCGGTCTATCTATCTATATCTCTCTCTCATTGTATTACATGTTCCGGCTCTCCTGTATTAAAATGTCCCTGTCTCTCATTATATATAAGACCTGTTCCTATCTCCACAATACTCAACAAATATATATATAATTCATCCCTTCTATAATAACACCTATTACATAACAGTTTGATACTTATTTAAAAATACAACTGTTAATCTAGACATATACACACAGGTAAAAACAATGAAGAAAATTGTTTTTATTAATTTTATAAGCATCTAGTGTTAAGTCATAAACAGAAAATACCTCCAGTCTAATAATCTTCCTAGCCAGAATAAGTATTATTTGCAAGAAACTATAGTGAAATACATTATTTTTTTTTTTCAAAGAGTATGATAGAAGAAAGAAGAATGCAAAGTGGCTAGTCAGTATCAAATATGGATTTTTATTGCTATCGACGTTTTATTAATAATTTATTTTTATCCAGGATGTGAGTAGCCTATAATAAAAAAAGTTGAAATTGAGATAAATTTCCAAGAACTTTTAACCCCTATGCTATTTGAAGTGCCTTCAGTAAGTCTTCAGACTTTTTTTTTTGTACAGGCATTTAAAATTGTCATAGACTCTTGAAAATTCGGTATGTTATTGGTCTATATCTTATGAGATGATTGACCAATTTTAATGATTTCAGGTTCTAATGAACAGTTAGAACAGAAATTGGAACACAACCTACCAAAGCCTGATTGTCATCAATTTCAAAAATGCAATCTGGATATGAGGACACTATAGAAGAATGCTATGCAACAAAATTCAGTTTTAAACTTTGGAAAAATGCCACAGAAACATATGGAATGCTTCACACTGCTTTTGGGCCATCTTGCATGAATCAAGCATCAGTTTTTGAGTGCCATGAAAGATTTAATGAAAGCAGGGAGTCTGTGAGGGATGATGAGAGGTGTGGGAGGAGTAAGGAAGTCAGAACACCAGAGTTGATTGGCCAAATAAAGAATTTCATGCATAAGGACAGTCGTATATCTTTAGAGATAATAAGGGCACAGTTTGATGTCAGTGGTGTGAATTGTATACTCAATTATTCATGAGGAATTGAAGATGTGGAAGATTTGTGTGAAGTTTGTCTCAAAGGTGCTAAGAAGATCAGAAAGACGTTGTCATGACAGCAAGGAGATGGTCAAGCTGATAAATTCAAATCCCACGGTTCTTGATGCTCTGGTGACCTGAGATGAAAGCTGGATCTACTGCTATGACCCAGAGACCAAGAGACAAAGTTCCTAGTGGAAACATGCTGGCTCTCCCAGATCCAAGAAGGCCAGACCGAGCAAATCCACCCGGCACGGGCATGATCTACATGCCCTGGGTTCTCACTGGACAGACAATCACCAAGGAATACTATGTTAAAGTTCAGGAAGAGATTCCGTCAGAAGAGGTTAGGATTCTTCAAATAGGGTCAGTGGCATTTCCACCAAGACAATGCCCCAGTCCGCAACTTCATCTTTGTCACAGACTATTTAACCAAGATGGGAATCAAGACAGTTCCTCGCCCTCCCTATATTCCAAACCTTGCTCTCTCTGACTTTTGGTTATTCCCTAAGCGCAAAGAAAACCTTAGGGGTTGTCGTTATGAGACAAGTGAGGAGATGAAAGAGGCTGTGATGAGGGTCACAAGAGGACTTCCATGGGGCCTTCCAGAAGTTGTTGGAATGATACGAGTGCATTGCAGCCGGGGGAGATTACTTTGAAGGGGACTAGAGTTTCATGTGTGCACACATGAAACTCATATAGAAAAAGTCTGGAAGAAACACTCGTCTAGCTGTAAACACTATCAATAATTTCCCCCACTCTTTATCTGTGCCTAAACCTAAACGTAGATTCCATGAACAAAGCTTCTTTCTTAGAACTGCACGCCTGTGGAATTGTCTTCCGTTTTCCTGCTTTCCGGCTGACTACAATATGGTTGTGTTCAAGTCTAAAGTAAATAAGTTCTTGATGAGCCGTTCCATATAAGTTATCAAATTTACCAAATTTTCATTACTAATGATTACTATATTGTCCAATTTCTACTATACACTCTTTAACCCTTATCCTTGAGTGGCCTCTGGGCCTTGATAATGTGGTGATGCCTATGTAAAAAAAAAAAAAAAAAAAAAAAAAAAAAAAACTTATTTAAGGTACCTCGTATGCATATATATGTGTTTGGTTTGTCCATTTGTTTTTATATAACCTCCTTTTTTTGGGTTAATGCCAAAACAATGTTGTGAGTGCCGGATGTATACCTAAAGATGCCCTAAGCACTGAAAAGATTATGGATCGCCATGTAATTCATTGTAAAAACGTGCACGTTTATAAATTTTACAAAGTAAGGTATAAAAATTTAATACCTTACTTTGTAAAATGTATAAAAGTGCACTTTGAAGATAAATAAATTTCAATTTGAATCTTGTACCTTTATTTTTAAAGCCTATAGTAAAAACATATTGTTTAACAATTTTCATGCCTTGGATGAAATGCTTTTCTAACTTGTATCGTATCTTTTTAAGATTATATTTTATTTAATTTATTAATTCGAAATTTAAAAAAAGATGAATGCGCTTTTGTATGTATTTATATAAAAACTCTCCGCCTCTCTATTTCAGATTGTATTTCTCCTCACACCACATCTCATTTTTGCAACCCCCTCTTTGTATTATTACAGGTCTGAATATTCTCTCTGTTTCAGTTCGTAATTCTCCTCATACCACAACTCTTTTTTGCAACTCCCTCTTTGTCATACATGTCTGAATAATAAGAAAATCTGAATTTTTTTAACAAAAACTTTAAAATAACTTTTTTAGATTAAATCTTTTTAAACTTCTTTAAGAATAGAAAATCTTTACAATTTAATAAGGAACATATTTTATATAGGTTTCATTAAAAATATTCAGTAGATAACGAGAAAAATAGAGATGAAAATTTCAAAAGGAGTGTATAACTGGTTATGCTCAATAGTAGTCCTCGCTAGCGAAAGACTTTGTTATTATTGTTATATTCTATTATTATTATTTAAAACATTTTGTGTCCTGCGCTTTCGCGCGAGGACTAATATGTTATGACTAATGTGGGCGAATAATTTTATGAGTATCATATATTATCACTTTTACTTTGCTTTATTATTGCCAGTCTCCTTCGTGCCAACATTTCACATACAGCTTTAATCCCAAACCGTGCCTCTCCAGTTAAGGTGTCAATTAACTAGTGGTAAACGCAATGAATCAGATATACAATGTGCCTGCCATTGAAGTGCAAGATTAAGGCCTTTTAGCGTTGCATCAAGTTCTGCTGGGCATCATTTTTTGGATAAAGCCAGCACGTATCTTCCATAAAAGCACCCAATTGTTTCAACACTACACTTGTAGTTAATGAACTTTTCAGGTTATTTAAAGCCGAATCCAGTGATTTTGAAGAAAAATTTTTTAATAGAATATATATATATTTTTTTCAAGTCAGTTTTTATTTAACCCATAGTTGGGACCCTAACAGGTACTAACACTCCGGATCAGAGTGAACCTGGGAGCAATGGCTCCACACTCCCCAAAGCTGGGGCCTCACCATTGGATATAGTTTAAGGTCATATCCAGGACCAGGGCTCTCAGAGATTGACCACCAACACCATGCAACTATTGTGAGTACCAGGTCGCAGTGCTATATATTAGACTGAGACCTATTTTTTTGTCTGTGCGTGCATAATCTGTAAGAAATGTTTAGCGGACATGCAGATGCATACTGAGGCATATGCGAACACATATATTCTGATTACATACATGTGCAAGTGGCATCTACAATTCTCCAATGCGGTGGTAGAATGCCCCATCCCCAGCAAAAATAAATAGAATCAATAATATAAAAGCGAAAATGTGTGTTTGTGTGGGCATTTTTTTCGTATGTCTGCCAAAGGCTTGGGGGGGGGGCGCTTGGAGGGGGGTCACTAAATCTAACAACTTTTTATATACTGTCTAGATTTACAAAACGAGGTCGTCTGAATCTTTTATTATGTTACAAAACTCGTGCTGTGATTTCATGGCGTGATGTTTGACATAGAAAACCACACGTTCACGTTCGTTTAAACACCTGTTTTTTAAACATTTAATTTCAGCTGTTTTTAATTCTCAGCCCTCATGGCATCATGGTAAGTCATCAGGCTACTCACCTTAAGGCTTCGGGTTCAAGCTTACCTCCCTCCCAAACCTTTTTTTTTTTTCTTTTACACCTGAGCAACACCGGGCACCCCTGCTAGTACAAAATAAAAGACTAATAAAAAAATAAAAAATAAAAATAAAAAAAACGTGAAAGGTCACTAAAGGTCAAATTCTTACTATGTTGTCATCGGAATCACTTGGTACGTCTTAAGGGATAAATTGCGGCTCTTGCAGGCAGAGTCGTTACGGAAGATCTGGTTCATCCGTGCAAAGAGGAGTTGAATCCGTTGATCCTGGCGTAGATCCTCTCCTCCCTTCACAACATACGCATACTCCTTTTCATCATTTCCGAGAATTATAATCTTCCGTGGCATCCGTATTGATGTGAATGTAACCACCTAAAAAAATAAAAATAGCAACATTAATAACAGAAAATCATCAATCATTTTTTAAAATTTTATTTTTCATGAAACCATTTTTAAATTACATTATTTAAACATGAAGAATGACAAAGTTCTCTCCTCTGATCTTGAGCACGTGGTACAACGGAGAAAGAGGTGGCTGGTTAATCTTAATGCATCTAAAACCAAGCTTCTATCTTTCCATCATCAACACTCTGACCCCCCCCCCCGTCTTGCATAAATTGATACGAATGGCTTTTATCTTGGGGAGGCTCCATGTTTTGTTAAGTTTCTGAGTTTGACTTTTATTTCTGATCTGAAGTGGAACACATAGATCAAATCCGTTGCCAAGGCTGTCGGAAAGATGGAAGGATCATTCTATCGATCCAGTAGATATCTCACTGCCGATGCAATTCTCTACCTGTACAAGAGCCAAGTATGTTCAAGGATGGAGTACCGTTGCCACATCTGGGCAGGAGCTGCTAGAAGCAGCTTATCCTGCCTTGACAGAGTTCGTAGACTCGTAAGGGATGCCCTTTTCTCTTCCCTGCAACCTCTTTTCCACAGAAGAAATGTTGCGAGCCTGTCTCTGCCCTATTGTTATTTTTATGGCAAGTGCTTGACTGAGCTCCAATCTTTGGTCCTCCCCCCCGTCCTGACTTTCACGAAAAACACTTGTCTACCTGAAACCACTATCAATAACTTGCCCCGCTCTTTCTGTGCTTAAGCCTAAACGTAGATTGCATGAACAAAGCTTCTTTCTTAGAACTGTGCACCTGTGGAACTCTGTTTTGTTTCTCTGCTTTCCAGTTGACTACAACATGGTTGTCTTCAAGTCCAACGTGAACAAGTTCTTGATGAGCCATCCCTTTAAGTAATCCAATTTACAAAATTTCCACTACTAACGGTTACTACGATATTTTCCCACTGACTACTGTACACTCATTAACCCTTATCCTCGAGAGGCCTCCGGGCCTTGATAAGTGGTGACTTCTTTCTAAATATATATATATATATATATATATATATATATATATACACATACATACACATGTGAAAGGAGTTGTGTTTGAAGGCTATATCAATGCGGTTTGTGGGAAACAATGTGGACATGAGTTAGCATATAAAAGAATTAAAAGAAATTTTCAATAATTTATAATTATATTACGAGTTAGCATATAAAAAATAATGACAATATGAAAAGAAATTTTAAATAATTTTCAATTATCTTACGTTTATTTACCAGCATAATGTGTCATACAAGATGGTAAGTGTTGTTGTCCCTAATTTTCGAGAGTAGTATCTCTTCTTCAGGGAGAGGGGAAAGAAAAAGAAACGTATACAACTATTCGGCAAGACTTTCCTTCGTTTTATTTATTTATCTATTTTTTTATTTCCGGACGTCAGTGTTGCAGACTGGCTGTCAAATCAATTTTCAGGATACAAGTTGTGACGGATATTAAGTATTGCTGGAAATTATTGTAGCTTTTTTTTTGGTACTTGTACAGTTTAATCAAGACATTAAAAAATGAAAATACCGAAAAAAGGTTATATTGCACGTATCCATTATGGAATGAAGTTCTCTGAAAAAAAAATTTCACTTAATTTCATCAAGTAGTTTTTTTTTTTTTTACAGCGAAAAAACACTTTGTTATGATACCGAGCAAAAGGTTCAATTTTTAGGATTGGTTGGTTGTTTTTGTTTTACGGCATATCAACCCTTTTCGGGTTATTTAATGCCGAATCCAAAGATTTTGAAGAAAAATTTTTTTAATAGAATATATTTGTTGTTTTCACGTCGGTTTCTATTTAACCCATAGTTGGGACCCTAACAGGTACTACCACTCCGGGTCAGAGTGGACCTGGGAGCAATGGTAATTAAAGGGTGGCTCCACACTCCCCAAAGCCCACAAGCTGGGGCCTCACCACTGGATATAGTTTAAGGTCATATCCAGGACCCCCATTGAGGGACTTTTACCCTCTGCAGAGGGGCAGTCGGCGTATTCTAATGCCCTACCGACAGGGCCATCAATTTTTAGGAAGATAAGCTAGTATTAAAGATGGGGAAGGAGTGTCGGCGCTTTAACTGGAGTTATCTCCCCTTGGCGCGTTCAGCAAATTTCATAATGGCTGACTTCAACGTGCTCTCATAAGAACAGGTTTTTTCGCTGTAAAAATGAAATGAATTTTTTTTCAGAGATCTTCAGTTCAAAACGGATACGTACAATATAACCTTTTTTTCGACATTTTCATTTTTTTAATGTCTTCACTAAACTGTACAAGTACCTTTTTTTTAAATGTATACAAATGATTAATTTTTGTGTATTGTGCTTAAAGTGTGTATTTAAGAGTGTTAATGACAGTTGTATTAGTGTCGTGTAATATCCGATTATTCAATTTTTATTTTCATCATCAATTTTCCTGCTTAACTGCTCTACCTAGTACATTGAGCTTTTTATTATCTTGATAGGGTCTAATATAAAGATGATATTTATCCTCATAATTTTATTTATTTATACTTATTCATATGACTATATAAACCCCCCCCCACCTAGATAGAGTATTTTTTATATCACCTGCTGTTTACTCAGCAAAATGAAAAGCTCTTTGCTTATAAATAAACAATTGGAGCACTGTAAAGTGGCAGTCAATGTTTATTCATGAGTGCCGATCCCATGGCATATTGATAGAACTATCAATTAGATGGTTGTAAATTCTATTTTTAGCTTGGGATGGGTGCTAATCTAGCTGCACTGAATAGCTGTGATACAGTGAAATAGTCTGTGAATGACTACATAAATATATGATCATGTTGACACACCAGTTCCTGGTAGATCACCAAAGTTAAGCAGTTAAGCAACACTTAGCCTGGTCAGTACTAAAACGGGTGACTATTTGGAAATTCCAGGTGCTGTATGTGCTCTCCGCTTATCTTGGCATTGCTTCCAGTCATCCTGGACTTCTCCTTGCCATTGGACTCAAACAGTGCCAATTGGAAGTACCCATTGTCTTTTGAAACTGAATAGAAGTGATGATATATATATATATATATATATATATAGTCTTTGAAGTTTTTAACATTTGAAACTATACAAAAAATTACTTTTTATCATTCGTTAAAAAACCATCTAGTCAGTAAGTCATTTAATCACCTGCAATCACTGCATCAACTCTCTCGAATTTACTATAATACCAATTTTTTTATTTTTCAAGGGATTATCAGTTGTTTACCATGAAACACTGTTTCGGGGATTTAAAAACAAAACAGTATATTACTTCATGGCTCCCCAGCAGTGTTGATCAAACACCACCACCCTTAATCTTAGGAAGAAGACATGTTACAAAAATTTTTTATCCAATTTCCTATTCTTAATTGCAATTACTAACCTTTTCATACTATAAAAATGAATTTCTTACCTGTGCGATTCATCAATTTCCACATTTAAAATGGATATATTTTTTAATTTATCAGTCTTGTATTTATAAGCTTTGGATTAATCCATTTAACTACTTATCACCCCCACTATAATTAGTAGTTTTTATATTTACATTCTTATTTATATAATAATATATATAATATATATACACACACAATGTATCACATTTCTGCAGTTATTTAAGTATATCTCTTCATGGGACAAAAACTCTGTTATTATCTATATATCTATAAAAGTGAGAATGTGTGTGTGTGTGTGTGTGTGTGTGAGGACATTTCTCAACCTATATGCTCAATTGATTTCTGATCTACAAACTTGAAATTTGGTACATAGGGTATTCAGTTTCTTTCCATTTTTTTTTTTTTTTTAAGGAATTTTCATTTCTGTTTATAACTAACAAGAATTCTGCATGAATGAAAATATAACATTTATGCATATTTTATGGCCAGGCTATGTCGGACGGCCTGCTAGTATATCTATAAAAGTGAGAACGTGTGTGTGAGAATATTCTCAACCTATATACTCAACCAATTTTTGATCTACAGACTTGAAATTTGTATATATAGGATATTCAGACACGTGGAAAACTTTTTAATCAGTTTTCATCCGGAAAAAAGGGCTGCTAAGAGGTCAAAATTAAAAAAAAAAAACTGGTACGTGGGGGGTGGGGGGTGGGTAAATTGGATTTTTTTTCAACTGTTTCATGACTGCACATGCGCGATTGTGAAACATAACAGCTTCCTTATATTAAATATGAATTGGTTTCAAAACACGTTTAAAGATCGTGTCAAGCTGGTGTAATGGTTATTGTGCTTAACTCACTACGTTCGTTTTTTTTTTGTTTTTTTTTTATTTACAGGATTGGTTGGTTGTTTTTGTTTTACGGCATATCAACCCTTTTCGGGTTATTTAATGCTGAATCCAAAGATTTTGAAGAAAAAATTTTTAATAGAATATATTTGTTGTTTTCAAGTCAGTTTCTATTTAACCCATAGTTGGGACCCTAACAGGTACTACCACTCCTGGTCAGAGTGGACCTGGGAGCAATGGTAATTAAAGGGTGGCCCCACACTCCCCAAAGCCCACAAGCTGGGGCCTCACCACTGGATATAGTTTAAGGTCATATCCAGGACCCCCATTGAGGGACTTTTACCCTCTGCAGGGGGGCAGTCGGTGTATTCTAATGCCCCACCGACAGGGCCGTTTACTTACAGGAAGTGAACTGTTTAGAAAAAAACATATTACTTGTATTACCCTGTCTGTTTATTTTATTTTTTTTTTTTTTTATTAAAGAAATTTAACGCTATGTTTAATACCGGGCAACACCGGGTACATCTTCTTGTATATGTATATATAGAATGATTGCAAAAAAAAAAAAAAAAAAAAAAATTGAAACGAAAAATAAAACAAAACAAATCTTACATTTTGATTAAAACCAGCAATTTTTATATGGTATTCAGGAAGAGGCTTAGTCAAACCATGGTATTGTCCTGTATGTAAGTAAATAAATAATTTACAAGGTGAAACATTTTTGAATGGAAAAAAAAAAAAAAAAAAAACAAGAACAAAAACAACTACGAGCTGTCTTCAATATACGTTTCTAAACCTTTTTGTACAAGCATTAAAAGTTGCCAAAGACTCTTGAAAATTCAGTACAGTAGAATCCGAGGATAGAGCATTAAAAATAACAAAATACAGTACAGTATATAATAGACATGTAAATAATCAAATAACATTATAAATAACAAAATACAGTACAGTATATAATAGACATGTAAATAATCAAATAACATTATAAATAACAAAATACAGTACAGTATATAATAGACATGTAAATAATCAAATAACATTATAAATAACAAAATACAGTACAGTATATAATAGACATGTAAATAATCAAATAACATTATAAATAACACCGTAATTACGGGCAAATACCGTAACCAGGGTCCAGAAAAATATTGTGTTCCACATTGTAACCTGAAAAAAAAATGTATTCTAGGGCCACCATATGCGGGGTTCTACTGTATGTCATTGCTATACATCTTTTGAGATGACTGACCAATTTTTATGATTTCAGGTTCAAATGAACAGCTAAAGCAGGAATTGAAATACACACTACTAAAGCCTGATTGTCACAGCTGGTGAATTTCAAAAATGCAATCTGGATGTGAAGACATTTTAGAAGAACGATATGTAATAAAATTCTTTTTTTTAAACTTGGTAAAATTCAGGATCACAGTTGACGTAATGTGCTATTTGCTGGGTATATGTGGACCTAGGTCGTCCTATGCTCGTGCGCTCGTGTCATCGAGTCCACATGTCAGTATGTAGTTCAAGGCTAACTGACAAATTGAAAAGGCAGTTCTTCAGAGTAATGGTGAAGTCTGTCTTTGTTTACGGTGCTACAATCTGGACATTCACCAAAAGACAGGAAAGAAAGTTAGATGGCATGTACACCTGTATGCTATGAACAGTGTTAAATATATCTTGGCAAGATCATCCCATAAAGCAGCAACTTTATGGCAACCTACCTGCCATATCTACTACTATCAGGGAGCAATGTCTACAATTTGCCGGTTACTGCCAGAGGAGCAAGCAAGAGCTGGTGAGAAATGTATTGCTGTGGACTCAACGACACAGGCACACGAGCATAGGATGAGCTAGATCTACGTACATCGAGCAAATTGCACATGACGCCAACTAGGATTTTGAAGATCTGAGGCAGCTGATGGAAGACAGGGAAATCTGGAGAAAGTCACATTGGTCTGGGGAAGGAACCTGACTAGATAGTGAAAGGGACAACATAATTTGATTTTGGAACAATTCATTTTGAAGTGGCAATACGTTTTGTTTGTATTTTTTACTTTCATTTATTACCCCTGCCCCCAAACAAGGCACTGAGATGTAAGGGGTCAATTGTGAATTAAAGTCAGCAAAACAAGGAGCAGAGAAGGAATTTCAAAGGCTAGCAACTTAAGGAAAAAGCTATTAGCGTAGAAAGCCCATCTGCATTCAACAGTGAAAGGGAGCAGATTTTGCTTATTGGTTGATCAAGTGTATTTACATTACAGGACACCAGTGCTGCAAGTTCATTGGAGCACATTCCATTAAAGCACAGGGACTGGAGCTTCGTGGATAGTATGGTGCCGATTAGATTAGAGATACTTTTTTGGACCCGCGGCTAGTGGTTGGAGCACCAGCCCATTTACAGTTTGGCATATTGAAAAAAAAAAAATCAACTGTTTGATCTTTCAACTCTTGTAGCAGAGGTGAACAGAATTTCATATTTCCGCACATATTGTCATTTTGCCGACCAATCAGGTATCATTAAGTAGCTATCAGCAGCAGCCAACTAGTCTGTATAAAAAGTTTTTCAATTTAACAAGACCTAACGCAGCTACAAAAATATTTGATTTTTTTTAAAAATTAGGTAATTCCATATCAGAGGTCGGAAATTTTGTTTTCATCATGCTGGGCACGTCCCTGTTATTCACGGCAATCCAGCGATGCATTTTGAGGGTGCTGACAATGGTCCTGTTGTCATAACTTGGATCGGTAGAGAGCATGAGTTGTACAGTGGCGCATCTCTGATCTTGCTCGTTGAACATTGTGCTACTTTCAGACATGATAGAAGGCTCCTATTACTATTGGGATTTGCACACAACTTGCCAACTAGTGGATGCTCTGCAACAAAAAAAAAAAGAAAGAAAACTGGTTTCCATCAAATGGAAATGAAATCATGCCGTCTTTTCTAGGGTGACAATTTTATCGTTCCAGCCTGTAAATTGCCTCTCTACGAGAGCAGAATTAGGAACAAGATTGGTTTATTAACATGGAGAAAATCCAGCTTCCCCCATCCAAATAAAAACGGCGCTCATGGTTGGATCAAAATTTTTTAATTTCCTTCACAATTTAGTGTATTTTAGTCCATTCTCTTCCGTACAGCTAATATTTTTTAATATTTTTGAACCCAGATTTTTAATGGGAGTGAACGAGGGAGCTTTTTATCATTTGTAGTTCAAACGTATTTCATGGTGTCAAAAAAAAAACAAAAAAACAAACAAGATGTCCTTTTCTCTTCCCTGTAACCTCTATTTCACAGAAGAGATGTTGCAAGTTTGTTTTTGCTTTATCATTATTTTCATGGCAAATGTTCGACTGAGCTTCAATCTATTGTCCCTCCTTGCCAAACTTTCACAAGAAACACTCGTCTAGCTGAAAACACTATCAATAATTCCCCCCACTCTTTATCTGTGCCTAAACCTAAACCTAGATTCCATGAACAAAGCTTCTTTCTTAGAAGTGCACGCCTGTGGAACTATCTTCTGTTTACCTGCTTTCCAACTGACTAGAATCTGAATGTCTTCAAGTCCAATGTAAACAAATTCTTGATGAGCCGTTCCACTTAAGTTAACAAATTTACCAAATTTCTATTACTAACGATTACTATATTGTCCAACTGACTACTGTACGCTCATAACCATTATCCTCGAGTGGTTTCTGGGCCTTGATAAGTCACATCATTTTTTTTTGCTCCATATTGGTGCATAAATTTCAAAATCTGATGTCATTTTTTGATTCTTCGGGTCAAGAAAATTACCCGAGTGAATTTTCAAGATCACGTCATGTTTCCAAACTGAAAATATTTAAGATAATGTAATTATTAAAATGCTGCTCGGGCAGCGTCTTGTGTGATTTATGCAAAACGGAAATTGCCCTGAATCAGAAACCGCTTGGAGTTACATGCTCAAATTTTCAGGATTTCTTAGTTTTTATGATGTCCATCTGTTTTGCAAGTTTCAACAAAATTTACGGATATGAGCATCAAGCCTTGGATGATTTTACGTGGAAGTATCCATATGCTTATGTAGGGGTCAATAATAAAATAGCTTTAAGGAGAGGAGGGCTCTGCAAGCAAAAAAAAAAAAAAAAGGTTGGGAACCCCAGGTCAAAAATAATAAAAAGGTTTACCTGGAATTTCCATTTGGTACTTTAGGGGATCAAAATTGGCAAGCCAGGCACTGTATTCTTTGAGTGATTTTGGTGCCGCCGATTGACTTTCAAGTTTCGATTTCAATTTACCTACGATCTTGATAAAATCCTGCAAAAAGAAGTAAAATGTTCTGGTAGGTGATAAGGGTCACAGTTTGGAAACTTAACTTTTTAGATTTCAAATGAATTCCATAGGTTGGGGGCCAATTGTGGCTTTACTGGTTTGGTCATATTCCTTCCTCTCTGACCCTCCCTCTCTCAGTTTCTCTGTCAATATATCTATTTCTATTTTTTCTCTGTTTCTCTCTCTCCTTCTTTCCAGATGATAAAGTCTCCATTCATCTATCTTAATCACGAACATACACACAAACACATATACGCCCGCACACATACACATACATACATACATACATAGACACGCATGTACACACATAGACGCACACACACATAAACACGCACGTGTGCCCGGACATGCGTGGCCCTGACAGATCGCCGACTCCCAACATCGTGTATCGTGGATTTTTCGTTCGACTATTCCTCTTATGGCCGGAGGAAAAACACAAACGCCAATGTTCACATATAATTGACTGTTGGACTTGTGAGCATGTGTCTTCTCCCCGTTCTTTAGATGTTACGTTCGTCTCTATTTCTGTTTCACAGTCAACTCTAAAAACTGTCCAACTCCCATCTGCCATGAAGGGCATCTAGTTGTCAACTAAACTGTCCCCTCTACGTTGGTATCTGAGGTCGCTCCCCACCCCACCCCGGCTACCGGAAGCTGTCCTTCCCTATTTTATCTGTAGGTTTCTATTGTCATTTTCAACTCTAAAAAGCTCGATCTAAAAATACCTAGAGATTCATTATTTGTTACTTCCTATCTATTGTTTCCTGTTCCTTTGTCTATAGTCTCAGCACTTAGTGGCTCAAATCCACCTCAGGTCCACTTTATAGTATCACACACACACACACACACACAGTCAAACAGACACGCATACATGCACACACCGCAGTTAATTAAGGACTACTTAATTAATATTAATTAATATCAATTTATATAGATTCTCTCATCTTTGCTCCTTTTAAACCTTTTAAGGTGCGACCTTACACACCTATTAGACGGTTTGGCTGTCTGTATACTACACTTAATTTTCAAATCAAATAACGTTGGTTTGTTTGTCACTTGTCAACTATAAATAACATTTAGTTGGTCTGTTTTGTTCATTTGTCTGTCATACTTAAGTTTTAAACTATCGAACTTGTCAGTCAGTCTGTCACGCTTAAGTTTGAATTAGCTTTTCGTATGTCCATCAATTGCGCATTCACGTCGGAATTTGTAAATTGAATTGTCATTTTGAATGGAAGGATGAGAGTGCTTAGGTCGGTAGATGTAGAAAAATTAAGGCGGTAGAGTTAGTTGGCAAAGAAAGATCAAATAAAACACGAGAGGAAGTTAAGAGAGAAATGGATTAGGGTTAGTGTGGAAGTTAATTTCTTAAACATGTCCAACATAATGATAGAATATTAAACAGATATTAAACCAAATATCATCATCATCAACAACAGATATTAAACCAAGTATAATCATCATCATCATCATCAACAGATATTAAACCAAGTATCATCATCATCATCATCAACAGATATTAAACCAAGTATCATCATCATCATCATCATCAACAGATATTAAACCAAGTATCATCATCATCAACAGATATTAAACCAAGTATCATCATCATCAACAGATATTAAACCAAGTATCATCATCATCAACAGATATTAAACCAAGTATCATCATCATCATCATCATCATCAACAGATATTAAACCAAGTATCATCATCATCAACAGATATTAAACCAAGTATCATCATCATCATCAACAACAACAGATATTAAACCAAGTATCATCATCATGATCAACAGATATTAAACCAAGTATTATCATCATCAACAACAACAGATATTAAACCAAGTATCATCATCATCATCAACAACAACAACAGATATTAAACCAAGTATCATCATCATCAACAACAGATATTAAACCAAGTATCATCATCATCATCAACAACAACAACAGATATTAAACCAAGTATCATCATCATCAACAACAGATATTAAACCAAGTATCATCATCATCATCAACAACAACAACAGATATTAAACCAAGTATCATCATCATCATCATCATCAACAGATATTAAACCAAGTATCATCATCATCATCAACAGATATTAAACCAAGTATCATCATCATGAACAACAACAGATATTAAACCAAGTATTATCATCATCAACAACAACAGATATTAAACCAAGTATCATCATCATCATCAACAACAACAACAGATATTAAACCAAGTATCATCATCATCAACAACAGATATTAAACCAAGTATCATCATCATCATCAACAACAACAACAGATATTAAACCAAGTATCATCATCATCAACAACAGATATTAAACCAAGTATCATCATCATCATCAACAACAACAACAGATATTAAACCAAGTATCATCATCATCATCATCATCAACAGATATTAAACCAAGTATCATCATCATCATCAACAGATATTAAACCAAGTATTATCATCATGAACAACAACAGATATTAAACCAAGTATTATCATCATCATCAACAGATATTAAACCAAGTATCATCATCATCAACAGATATTAAACCAAGTATCATCATCATCAACAGATATTAAACCAAGTATCATCATCATCATCAACAACAACAGATATTAAACCAAGTATCATCATCATGATCAACAGATATTAAACCAAGTATTATCATCATCAACAACAACAGATATTAAACCAAGTATCATCATCATCATCAACAACAACAACAGATATTAAACCAAGTATCATCATCATGATCAACAGATATTAAACCAAGTATTATCATCATCAACAACAACAGATATTAAACCAAGTATCATCATCATGATCAACAGATATTAAACCAAGTATCATCATCATCATCAACAACAACAACAGATATTAAACCAAGTATCATCATCATGATCAACAGATATTAAACCAAGTATTATCATCATCAACAACAACAGATATTAAACCAAGTATCATCATCATGATCAACAGATATTAAACCAAGTATTATCATCATCAACAACAACAGATATTAAACCAAGTATCATCATCATCATCAACAGATATTAAACCAAGTATCATCATCATCATCAACAGATATTAAACCAAGTATTATCATCATCAACAACAACAGATATTAAACCAAGTATTATCATCATCATCAACAGATATTAAACCAAGTATCATCATCATCAACAGATATTAAACCAAGTATCATCATCATGATCAACAGATATTAAACCAAGTATTATCATCATCAACAACAACAGATATTAAACCAAGTATCATCATCATGATCAACAGATATTAAACCAAGTATTATCATCATCAACAACAACAGATATTAAACCAAGTATCATCATCATGATCAACAGATATTAAACCAAGTATTATCATCATCAACAACAACAGATATTAAACCAAGTATCATCATCATCATCAACAACAACAACAGATATTAAACCAAGTATCATCATCATCAACAACAGATATTAAACCAAGTATCATCATCATCATCAACAACAACAACAGATATTAAACCAAGTATCATCATCATCATCATCATCAACAGATATTAAACCAAGTATCATCATCATCATCAACAGATATTAAACCAAGTATCATCATCATCATCAACAGATATTAAACCAAGTATTATCATCATCAACAACAACAGATATTAAACCAAGTATTATCATCATCATCAACAGATATTAAACCAAGTATCATCATCATCAACAGATATTAAACCAAGTATCATCATCATCAACAGATATTAAACCAAGTATCATCATCATCATCAACAACAACAGATATTAAACCAAGTATCATCATCATGATCAACAGATATTAAACCAAGTATTATCATCATCAACAACAACAGATATTAAACCAAGTATCATCATCATCATCAACAACAACAACAGATATTAAACCAAGTATCATCATCATCAACAACAGATATTAAACCAAGTATCATCATCATCATCAACAACAACAACAGATATTAAACCAAGTATCATCATCATCATCAACAACAACAACAACAGATATTAAACCAAGTATCATCATCATCAACAGATATTAAACCAAGTATCATCATCATCATCAACAACAACAACAGATATTAAACCAAGTATCATCATCATCATCAACAACAACAACAGATATTAAACCAAGTATCATCATCATCATCAACAACAACAACAGATATTAAACCAAGTATCATCATCATCAACAGATATTAAACCAAGTATCATCATCATCATCAACAACAACAACAGATATTAAACCAAGTATCATCATCATCATCAACAACAACAACAGATATTAAACCAAGTATCATCATCATCAACAGATATTAAACCAAGTATCATCATCATCATCAACAACAACAACAGATATTAAACCAAGTATCATCATCATCAACAGATATTAAACCAAGTATCATCATCATCATCAACAACAACAACAGATATTAAACCAAGTATCATCATCATCATCAACAACAACAACAGATATTAAACCAAGTATCATCATCATGATCAACAGATATTAAACCAAGTATTATCATCATCAACAACAACAGATATTAAACCAAGTATCATCATCATCATCAACAACAACAACAGATATTAAACCAAGTATCATCATCATCAACAGATATTAAACCAAGTATCATCATCATCATCAACAACAACAACAGATATTAAACCAAGTATCATCATCATCAACAGATATTAAACCAAGTATCATCATCATCATCAACAGATATTAAACCAAGTATCATCATCATCATCATCAACAGATATTAAACCAAGTATCATCATCATCATCAACAGATATTAAACCAAGTATCATCATCATCATCAACAGATATTAAACCAAGTATTATCATCATCAACAACAACAGATATTAAACCAAGTATTATCATCATCATCAACAGATATTAAACCAAGTATCATCATCATCATCAACAGATATTAAACCAAGTATCATCATCATCATCAACAGATATTAAACCAAGTATTATCATCATCAACAACAACAGATATTAAACCAAGTATCATCATCATCATCAACAACAACAACAGATATTAAACCAAGTATCATCATCATCATCATCATCAACAGATATTAAACCAAGTATCATCATCATCATCAACAGATATTAAACCAAGTATTATCATCATCATCAACAACAGATATTAAACCAAGTATCATCATCATCATCAACAACAACAACAGATATTAAACCAAGTATCATCATCATCATCATCATCAACAGATATTAAACCAAGTATCATCATCATCATCAACAGATATTAAACCAAGTATCATCATCATCATCAACAGATATTAAACCAAGTATCATCATCATCATCAACAGATATTAAACCAAGTATCATCATCATCATCAACAGATATTAAACCAAGTATCATCATCATCATCAACAGATATTAAACCAAGTATCATCATCATCATCAACAGATATTAAACCAAGTATTATCATCATCATCAACAGATATTAAACCAAGTATCATCATCATCATCAACAGATATTAAACCAAGTATCATCATCATCATCAACAGATATTAAACCAAGTATCATCATCATCAACAACAACAGATATTAAACCAAGTATCATCATCATCATCAACAGATATTAAACCAAGTATCATCATCATCATCAACAGATATTAAACCAAGTATCATCATCATCATCAACAGATATTAAACCAAGTATCATCATCATCAACAACAACAGATATTAAACCAAGTATCATCATCATCATCAACAGATATTAAACCAAGTATTATCATCATCATCAACAGATATTAAACCAAGTATCATCATCATCATCAACAGATATTAAACCAAGTATCATCATCATCATCAACAGATATTAAACCAAGTATCATCATCATCATCAACAGATATTAAACCAAGTATCATCATCATCATCAACAGATATTAAACCAAGTATCATCATCATCATCAACAGATATTAAACCAAGTATCATCATCATCAACAACAACAGATATTAAACCAAGTATCATCATCATCATCAACAGATATTAAACCAAGTATCATCATCATCAACAACAACAGATATTAAACCAAGTATCATCATCATCATCAACAGATATTAAACCAAGTATCATCATCATCATCAACAGATATTAAACCAAGTATCATCATCATCATCAACAGATATTAAACCAAGTATCATCATCATCATCAACAGATATTAAACCAAGTATCATCATCATCATCAACAGATATTAAACCAAGTATTATCATCATCATCAACAGATATTAAACCAAGTATCATCATCATCATCAACAGATATTAAACCAAGTATCATCATCATCATCAACAGATATTAAACCAAGTATTATCATCATCATCAACAGATATTAAACCAAGTATCATCATCATCATCAACAGATATTAAACCAAGTATCATCATCATCATCAACAGATATTAAACCAAGTATCATCATCATCAACAACAACAGATATTAAACCAAGTATCATCATCATCATCAACAGATATTAAACCAAGTATCATCATCATCAACAACAACAGATATTAAACCAAGTATCATCATCATCATCAACAGATATTAAACCAAGTATCATCATCATCATCAACAGATATTAAACCAAGTATCATCATCATCAACAACAACAGATATTAAACCAAGTATCATCATCATCATCAACAGATATTAAACCAAGTATTATCATCATCATCAACAGATATTAAACCAAGTATCATCATCATCATCAACAGATATTAAACCAAGTATCATCATCATCATCAACAGATATTAAACCAAGTATTATCATCATCATCAACAGATATTAAACCAAGTATCATCATCATCATCAACAGATATTAAACCAAGTATCATCATCATCATCAACAGATATTAAACCAAGTATCATCATCATCATCAACAGATATTAAACCAAGTATCATCATCATCATCAACAGATATTAAACCAAGTATCATCATCATCATCAACAGATATTAAACCAAGTATCATCATCATCAACAACAACAGATATTAAACCAAGTATCATCATCATCATCAACAGATATTAAACCAAGTATCATCATCATCATCAACAGATATTAAACCAAGTATCATCATCATCATCAACAGATATTAAACCAAGTATCATCATCATCATCAACAGATATTAAACCAAGTATCATCATCATCAACAGATATTAAACCAAGTATCATCATCATCATCAACAGATATTAAACCAAGTATCATCATCATCAACAACAACAGATATTAAACCAAGTATCATCATCATCAACAACAACAGATATTAAACCAAGTATCATCATCATCATCAACAACAACAACAGATATTAAACCAAGTATCATCATCATCATCATCATCAACAGATATTAAACCAAGTATCATCATCATCATCAACAGATATTAAACCAAGTATCATCATCATCAACAACAGATATTAAACCAAGTATCATCATCATCATCATCATCAACAGATATTAAACCAAGTATTATCATCATCATCAACAGATATTAAACCAAGTATCATCATCATCATCAACAGATATTAAACCAAGTATCATCATCATCATCAACAGATATTAAACCAAGTATTATCATCATCATCAACAGATATTAAACCAAGTATCATCATCATCATCAACAGATATTAAACCAAGTATCATCATCATCATCAACAGATATTAAACCAAGTATCATCATCATCAACAACAACAGATATTAAACCAAGTATCATCATCATCATCAACAGATATTAAACCAAGTATCATCATCATCATCAACAGATATTAAACCAAGTATCATCATCATCATCAACAGATATTAAACCAAGTATCATCATCATCATCAACAGATATTAAACCAAGTATCATCATCATCATCAACAGATATTAAACCAAGTATCATCATCATCAACAACAACAGATATTAAACCAAGTATCATCATCATCATCAACAGATATTAAACCAAGTATCATCATCATCATCAACAGATATTAAACCAAGTATCATCATCATCATCAACAGATATTAAACCAAGTATCATCATCATCATCAACAGATATTAAACCAAGTATCATCATCATCATCATCAACAGATATTAAACCAAGTATCATCATCATCATCAACAGATATTAAACCAAGTATCATCATCATCAACAACAACAGATATTAAACCAAGTATCATCATCATCAACAACAACAGATATTAAACCAAGTATCATCATCATCATCAACAACAACAACAGATATTAAACCAAGTATCATCATCATCATCATCATCAACAGATATTAAACCAAGTATCATCATCATCATCAACAGATATTAAACCAAGTATCATCATCATCATCAACAGATATTAAACCAAGTATCATCATCATCATCAACAGATATTAAACCAAGTATCATCATCATCAACAACAACAGATATTAAACCAAGTATCATCATCATCATCAACAGATATTAAACCAAGTATCATCATCATCAACAACAACAGATATTAAACCAAGTATCATCATCATCATCAACAGATATTAAACCAAGTATCATCATCATCATCAACAGATATTAAACCAAGTATCATCATCATCATCAACAGATATTAAACCAAGTATCATCATCATCATCAACAGATATTAAACCAAGTATCATCATCATCAACAACAACAGATATTAAACCAAGTATCATCATCATCAACAACAACAGATATTAAACCAAGTATCATCATCATCATCAACAACAACAACAGATATTAAACCAAGTATCATCATCATCATCATCATCAACAGATATTAAACCAAGTATCATCATCATCATCAACAGATATTAAACCAAGTATCATCATCATCAACAACAGATATTAAACCAAGTATCATCATCATCAACAACAACAGATATTAAACCAAGTATCATCATCATCAACAACAGATATTAAACCAAGTATCATCATCATCAACAACAACAGATATTAAACCAAGTATCATCATCATCAACAGATATTAAACCAAGTATCATCATCATCAACAACAACAGATATTAAACCAAGTATCATCATCATCAACAGATATTAAACCAATTATCATCATCATCAACAACAACAGATATTAAACCAAGTATCATCATCATCAACAGATATTAAACCAAGTATTATCATCATCATCAACAGATATTAAACCAAGTATTATCATCATCATCAACAACAACAACAGATATTAAACCAAGTATCATCATCATGATCAACAGATATTAAACCAAGTATTATCATCATCATCAAGAACAACAACAGATATTAAACCAAGTATCATCATCATCAACAACAGATATTAAACCAAGTATCATCATCATCATCAACAGATATTAAACCAAGTATTATCATCATCATCAACAGATATTAAACCAAGTATCATCATCATCATCAACAGATATTAAACCAAGTATTATCATCATCATCAACAGATATTAAACCAAGTATTATCATCATCATCAACAGATATTAAACCAAGTATTATCATCATCATCAACAACAACAACAGATATTAAACCAAGTATCATCATCATCATCAACAGATATTAAACCAAGTATTATCATCATCATCAACAGATATTAAACCAAGTATTATCATCATCATCAACAGATATTAAACCAAGTATCATCATCATCATCAACAGATATTAAACCAAGTATCATCATCATCATCAACAGATATTAAACCAAGTATTATCATCATCATCAACAGATATTAAACCAAGTATCATCATCATCATCAACAGATATTAAACCAAGTATTATCATCATCATCAACAGATATTAAACCAAGTATTATCATCATCATCAACAGATATTAAACCAAGTATTATCATCATCATCAACAACAACAACAGATATTAAACCAAGTATCATCATCATCATCAACAGATATTAAACCAAGTATTATCATCATCATCAACAACAACAACAGATATTAAACCAAGTATCATCATCATCATCAACAGATATTAAACCAAGTATTATCATCATCATCAACAACAACAACAGATATTAAACCAAGTATTATCATCATCATCAACAGATATTAAACCAAGTATTATCATCATCATCAACAACAACAACAGATATTAAACCAAGTATCATCATCATCATCAACAGATATTAAACCAAGTATTATCATCATCATCAACAGATATTAAACCAAGTATCATCATCATCATCAACAGATATTAAACCAAGTATTATCATCATCATCAACAGATATTAAACCAAGTATCATCATCATCATCAACAGATATTAAACCAAGTATTATCATCATCATCAACAGATATTAAACCAAGTATCATCATCAACATCAACAGATATTAAACCAAGTATTATCATCATCAACAACAGATATTAAACCAAGTATTATCATCATCATCAACAACAACAACAGATATTAAACCAAGTATCATCATCATCATCAACAGATATTAAACCAAGTATTATCATCATCATCAACAACAACAACAGATATTAAACCAAGTATTATCATCATCAACAACAACAACAGATATTAAACCAAGTATTATCATCATCATCAACAGATATTAAACCAAGTATTATCATCATCATCAACAGATATTAAACCAAGTATTATCATCATCATCAACAACAACAACAGATATTAAACCAAGTATCATCATCATCATCAACAGATATTAAACCAAGTATCATCATCATCATCAACAGATATTAAACCAAGTATTATCATCATCATCAACAACAACAACAGATATTAAACCAAGTATTATCATCATCAACAACAACAACAGATATTAAACCAAGTATTATCATCATCATCAACAGATATTAAACCAAGTATTATCATCATCATCAACAGATATTAAACCAAGTATTATCATCATCATCAACAACAACAACAGATATTAAACCAAGTATCATCATCATCATCAACAGATATTAAACCAAGTATTATCATCATCATCAACAACAACAACAGATATTAAACCAAGTATCATCATCATCATCAACAGATATTAAACCAAGTATTATCATCATCATCAACAACAACAACAGATATTAAACCAAGTATCATCATCATCATCAACAGATATTAAACCAAGTATTATCATCATCATCAACAACAACAACAGATATTAAACCAAGTATTATCATCATCATCAACAGATATTAAACCAAGTATTATCATCATCATCAACAACAACAACAGATATTAAACCAAGTATCATCATCATCATCAACAGATATTAAACCAAGTATTATCATCATCATCAACAGATATTAAACCAAGTATCATCATCATCATCAACAGATATTAAACCAAGTATCATCATCATCATCAACAGATATTAAACCAAGTATTATCATCATCATCAACAACAACAACAGATATTAAACCAAGTATCATCATCATCATCAACAGATATTAAACCAAGTATTATCATCATCATCAACAGATATTAAACCAAGTATTATCATCATCAACAACAACAACAGATATTAAACCAAGTATCATCATCATCATCAACAGATATTAAACCAAGTATTATCATCATCATCAAGAACAACAACAGATATTAAACCAAGTATCATCATCATCAACAACAGATATTAAACCAAGTATCATCATCATCAACATATATTAAACCAAGTATTATCATCATCATCAACAGATATTAAACCAAGTATCATCATCATCATCAACAGATATTAAACCAAGTATCATCATCATCATCAACAGATATTAAACCAAGTATTATCATCATCAACAACAACAACAACAGATATTAAACCAAGTATCATCATCATCATCAACAGATATTAAACCAAGTATTATCATCATCATCAAGAACAACAACAGATATTAAACCAAGTATCATCATCATCATCATCATCAACAGATATTAAACCAAGTATCATCATCATCAACAACAACAGATATTAAACCAAGTATTATCATCATCATCAACAGATATTAAACCAAGTATTATCATCATCATCAACAGATATTAAACCAAGTATTATCATCATCATCAACAGATATTAAACCAAGTATTATCATCATCAACAACAACAACAACAGATATTAAACCAAGTATCATCATCATCATCAACAGATATTAAACCAAGTATTATCATCATCATCAACAGATATTAAACCAAGTATCATCATCATCATCAACAGATATTAAACCAAGTATTATCATCATCATCAACAGATATTAAACCAAGTATTATCATCATCAACAACAACAACAGATATTAAACCAAGTATCATCATCATCATCAACAGATATTAAACCAAGTATTATCATCATCATCAACAGATATTAAACCAAGTATTATCATCATCAACAACAACAACAGATATTAAACCAAGTATCATCATCATCATCAACAGATATTAAACCAAGTATTATCATCATCATCAACAGATATTAAACCAAGTATCATCATCATCATCAACAGATATTAAACCAAGTATCATCATCATCAACAGATATTAAACCAAGTATTATCATCATCATCAACAGATATTAAACCAAGTATCATCATCATCATCAACAGATATTAAACCAAGTATTATCATCATCATCAACAGATATTAAACCAAGTATTATCATCATCAACAACAACAACAGATATTAAACCAAGTATCATCATCATCATCAACAGATATTAAACCAAGTATCATCATCATCATCAACAGATATTAAACCAAGTATTATCATCATCATCAACAGATATTAAACCAAGTATTATCATCATCAACAACAACAACAGATATTAAACCAAGTATCATCATCATCATCAACAGATATTAAACCAAGTATTATCATCATCATCAACAGATATTAAACCAAGTATTATCATCATCAACAACAACAACAGATATTAAACCAAGTATCATCATCATCATCAACAGATATTAAACCAAGTATCATCATCATCATCAACAGATATTAAACCAAGTATCATCATCATCATCAACAGATATTAAACCAAGTATTATCATCATCAACAACAACAACAGATATTAAACCAAGTATTATCATCAACAACAACAACAACAGATATTAAACCAAGTATCATCATCATCATCAACAGATATTAAACCAAGTATCATCATCATCATCAACAGATATTAAACCAAGTATTATCATCATCATCAACAGATATTAAACCAAGTATTATCATCATCAACAACAACAACAGATATTAAACCAAGTATCATCATCATCAACAGATATTAAACCAAGTATTATCATCATCATCAACAGATATTAAACCAAGTATTATCATCATCAACAACAACAACAGATATTAAACCAAGTATCATCATCATCATCAACAGATATTAAACCAAGTATTATCATCATCATCAAGAACAACAACAGATATTAAACCAAGTATCATCATCATCAACAACAGATATTAAACCAAGTATCATCATCATCAACAGATATTAAACCAAGTATTATCATCATCATCAACAGATATTAAACCAAGTATCATCATCATCATCAACAGATATTAAACCAAGTATCATCATCATCATCAACAGATATTAAACCAAGTATTATCATCATCAACAACAACAACAACAGATATTAAACCAAGTATCATCATCATCATCAACAGATATTAAACCAAGTATTATCATCATCATCAAGAACAACAACAGATATTAAACCAAGTATCATCATCATCATCAACAGATATTAAACCAAGTATCATCATCATCATCATCAACAGATATTAAACCAAGTATTATCATCATCATCAAGAACAACAACAGATATTAAACCAAGTATTATCATCATCATCAACAGATATTAAACCAAGTATCATCATCATCATCAACAGATATTAAACCAAGTATCATCATCATCATCAACAGATATTAAACCAAGTATCATCATCATCATCATCAACAGATATTAAACCAAGTATTATCATCATCATCAAGAACAACAACAGATATTAAACCAAGTATTATCATCATCATCAACAGATATTAAACCAAGTATCATCATCATCATCAACAGATATTAAACCAAGTATCATCATCATCATCATCAACAGATATTAAACCAAGTATTATCATCATCAACAACAACAACAACAGATATTAAACCAAGTATCATCATCATCATCAACAGATATTAAACCAAGTATCATCATCATCATCATCATCAACAGATATTAAACCAAGTATCATCATCATCAACAACAACAGATATTAAACCAAGTATTATCATCATCAACAACAACAACAACAGATATTAAACCAAGTATCATCATCATCATCAACAGATATTAAACCAAGTATCATCATCATCATCATCATCAACAGATATTAAACCAAGTATTATCATCATCAACAACAACAACAGATATTAAACCAAGTATCATCATCATCATCAACAGATATTAAACCAAGTATTATCATCATCATCAACAGATATTAAACCAAGTATTATCATCATCATCAACAGATATTAAACCAAGTATTATCATCATCATCAACAGATATTAAACCAAGTATTATCATCATCAACAACAACAACAGATATTAAACCAAGTATCATCATCATCATCAACAGATATTAAACCAAGTATTATCATCATCATCAACAGATATTAAACCAAGTATCATCATCATCAACAACAACAACAGATATTAAACCAAGTATCATCATCATCATCAACAGATATTAAACCAAGTATTATCATCATCATCAACAGATATTAAACCAAGTATTATCATCATCATCAACAGATATTAAACCAAGTATCATCATCATCAACAACAACAACAGATATTAAACCAAGTATCATCATCATCATCAACAGATATTAAACCAAGTATTATCATCATCATCAACAGATATTAAACCAAGTATCATCATCATCAACAACAACAACAACAGATATTAAACCAAGTATCATCATCATCATCAACAGATATTAAACCAAGTATTATCATCATCATCAACAGATATTAAACCAAGTATTATCATCATCATCAACAGATATTAAACCAAGTATTATCATCATCAACAACAACAACAGATATTAAACCAAGTATCATCATCATCATCAACAGATATTAAACCAAGTATTATCATCATCATCAACAGATATTAAACCAAGTATCATCATCATCAACAACAACAACAGATATTAAACCAAGTATCATCATCATCATCAACAGATATTAAACCAAGTATCATCATCATCATCAACAGATATTAAACCAAGTATTATCATCATCATCAACAGATATTAAACCAAGTATTATCATCATCAACAACAACAACAGATATTAAACCAAGTATCATCATCATCATCAACAGATATTAAACCAAGTATTATCATCATCATCAACAGATATTAAACCAAGTATTATCATCATCAACAACAACAACAGATATTAAACCAAGTATCATCATCATCATCATCAACAGATATTAAACCAAGTATTATCATCATCATCAACAGATATTAAACCAAGTATCATCATCATCATCAACAGATATTAAACCAAGTATTATCATCATCATCAACAGATATTAAACCAAGTATTATCATCATCAACAACAACAACAGATATTAAACCAAGTATCATCATCATCATCAACAGATATTAAACCAAGTATTATCATCATCATCAACAGATATTAAACCAAGTATTATCATCATCAACAACAACAACAGATATTAAACCAAGTATCATCATCATCATCAACAGATATTAAACCAAGTATTATCATCATCATCAACAGATATTAAACCAAGTATCATCATCATCATCAACAGATATTAAACCAAGTATCATCATCATCAACAACAGATATTAAACCAAGTATTATCATCATCATCAACAGATATTAAACCAAGTATCATCATCATCATCAACAGATATTAAACCAAGTATCATCATCATCATCAACAGATATTAAACCAAGTATTATCATCATCATCAACAGATATTAAACCAAGTATCATCATCATCATCAACAGATATTAAACCAAGTATCATCATCATCATCAACAGATATTAAACCAAGTATTATCATCATCATCAACAGATATTAAACCAAGTATTATCATCATCAACAACAACAACAGATATTAAACCAAGTATCATCATCATCATCAACAGATATTAAACCAAGTATTATCATCATCATCAACAGATATTAAACCAAGTATTATCATCATCATCAACAGATATTAAACCAAGTATCATCATCATCATCAACAGATATTAAACCAAGTATTATCATCATCATCAACAGATATTAAACCAAGTATTATCATCATCAACAACAACAACAGATATTAAACCAAGTATCATCATCATCATCAACAGATATTAAACCAAGTATTATCATCATCATCAACAGATATTAAACCAAGTATCATCATCATCATCAACAGATATTAAACCAAGTATTATCATCATCATCAACAGATATTAAACCAAGTATTATCATCATCAACAACAACAACAGATATTAAACCAAGTATCATCATCATCATCAACAGATATTAAACCAAGTATTATCATCATCATCAACAGATATTAAACCAAGTATTATCATCATCAACAACAACAACAGATATTAAACCAAGTATCATCATCATCATCAACAGATATTAAACCAAGTATTATCATCATCATCAACAGATATTAAACCAAGTATCATCATCATCATCAACAGATATTAAACCAAGTATCATCATCATCAACAGATATTAAACCAAGTATTATCATCATCATCAACAGATATTAAACCAAGTATCATCATCATCATCAACAGATATTAAACCAAGTATCATCATCATCATCAACAGATATTAAACCAAGTATTATCATCATCATCAACAGATATTAAACCAAGTATCATCATCATCATCAACAGATATTAAACCAAGTATCATCATCATCATCAACAGATATTAAACCAAGTATTATCATCATCATCAACAGATATTAAACCAAGTATTATCATCATCAACAACAACAACAGATATTAAACCAAGTATCATCATCATCATCAACAGATATTAAACCAAGTATTATCATCATCATCAACAGATATTAAACCAAGTATTATCATCATCATCAACAGATATTAAACCAATTATCATCATCATCATCAACAGATATTAAACCAAGTATTATCATCATCAACAAACACAACAGATATTAAACCAAGTATCATCATCATCATCAACAGATATTAAACCAAGTATCATCATCATCATCAACAGATATTAAACCAAGTATTATCATCATCATCAACAGATATTAAACCAAGTATTATCATCATCATCAACAGATATTAAACCAAGTATCATCATCATCATCAACAGATATTAAACCAAGTATTATCATCATCATCAACAGATATTAAACCAAGTATTATCATCATCATCAACAGATATTAAACCAAGTATTATCATCATCAACAACAGATATTAAACCAAGTATTATCATCATCATCAACAGATATTAAACCAAGTATTATCATCATCATCAACAGATATTAAACCAAGTATTATCATCATCATCAACAGATATTAAACCAAGTATTATCATCATCAACAACAGATATTAAACCAAGTATCATCATCATCATCAACAGATATTAAACCAAGTATTATCATCATCATCAACAGATATTAAACCAAGTATTATCATCATCATCAACAGATATTAAACCAAGTATCATCATCATCATCAACAGATATTAAACCAAGTATTATCATCATCATCAACAGATATTAAACCAAGTATTATCATCATCAACAACAACAACAGATATTAAACCAAGTATCATCATCATCATCAACAGATATTAAACCAAGTATCATCATCATCATCAACAGATATTAAACCAAGTATTATCATCATCATCAACAGATATTAAACCAAGTATCATCATCATCATCAACAGATATTAAACCAAGTATTATCATCATCATCAACAGATATTAAACCAAGTATCATCATCATCATCAACAGATATTAAACGAAGTATTATCATCATCAACAACAACAGATATTAAACCAAGTATCATCATCATCATCAACAGATATTAAACCAAGTATTATCATCATCATCAACAGATATTAAACCAAGTATCATCATCATCATCAACAGATATTAAACCAAGTATTATCATCATCAACAACAACAGATATTAAACCAAGTATCATCATCAACAACAACAGATATTAAACCAAGTATCATCATCATCATCAACAGATATTAAACCAAGTATTATCATCATCATCAACAGATATTAAACCAAGTATTATCATCATCATCAACAGATATTAAACCAAGTATCATCATCATCATCAACAGATATTAAACCAAGTATTATCATCATCATCAACAGATATTAAACCAAGTATTATCATCATCAACAACAACAACAGATATTAAACCAAGTATCATCATCATCATCAACAGATATTAAACCAAGTATCATCATCATCATCAACAGATATTAAACCAAGTATTATCATCATCAACAACAACAACAGATATTAAACCAAGTATCATCATCATCATCAACAGATATTAAACCAAGTATTATCATCATCATCAACAGATATTAAACCAAGTATTATCATCATCATCAACAACAACAACAGATATTAAACCAAGTATCATCATCATCATCAACAGATATTAAACCAAGTATTATCATCATCATCAACAGATATTAAACCAAGTATTATCATCATCAACAACAACAACAGATATTAAACCAAGTATCATCATCATCATCAACAGATATTAAACCAAGTATTATCATCATCATCAACAGATATTAAACCAAGTATTATCATCATCATCAACAGATATTAAACCAAGTATCATCATCATCATCAACAGATATTAAACCAAGTATTATCATCATCATCAACAGATATTAAACCAAGTATTATCATCATCAACAACAACAACAGATATTAAACCAAGTATCATCATCATCATCAACAGATATTAAACCAAGTATTATCATCATCATCAACAGATATTAAACCAAGTATCATCATCATCATCAACAGATATTAAACCAAGTATTATCATCATCATCAACAGATATTAAACCAAGTATTATCATCATCAACAACAACAACAGATATTAAACCAAGTATCATCATCATCATCAACAGATATTAAACCAAGTATTATCATCATCATCAACAGATATTAAACCAAGTATTATCATCATCAACAACAACAACAGATATTAAACCAAGTATCATCATCATCATCAACAGATATTAAACCAAGTATTATCATCATCATCAAGAACAACAACAGATATTAAACCAAGTATCATCATCATCATCAACAGATATTAAACCAAGTATTATCATCATCATCAACAGATATTAAACCAAGTATCATCATCATCATCAACAGATATTAAACCAAGTATTATCATCATCATCAACAACAACAACAGATATTAAACCAAGTATCATCATCATCATCAACAGATATTAAACCAAGTATTATCATCATCATCAACAGATATTAAACCAAGTATTATCATCATCAACAACAACAACAGATATTAAACCAAGTATCATCATCATCATCAACAGATATTAAACCAAGTATTATCATCATCATCAACAGATATTAAACCAAGTATTATCATCATCATCAACAGATATTAAACCAAGTATCATCATCATCATCAACAGATATTAAACCAAGTATTATCATCATCATCAACAGATATTAAACCAAGTATTATCATCATCAACAACAACAACAGATATTAAACCAAGTATCATCATCATCATCAACAGATATTAAACCAAGTATTATCATCATCATCAACAGATATTAAACCAAGTATCATCATCATCATCAACAGATATTAAACCAAGTATTATCATCATCATCAACAGATATTAAACCAAGTATTATCATCATCAACAACAACAACAGATATTAAACCAAGTATCATCATCATCATCAACAGATATTAAACCAAGTATTATCATCATCATCAACAGATATTAAACCAAGTATTATCATCATCAACAACAACAACAGATATTAAACCAAGTATCATCATCATCATCAACAGATATTAAACCAAGTATTATCATCATCATCAAGAACAACAACAGATATTAAACCAAGTATCATCATCATCATCAACAGATATTAAACCAAGTATTATCATCATCATCAACAGATATTAAACCAAGTATCATCATCATCATCAACAGATATTAAACCAAGTATCATCATCATCAACAGATATTAAACCAAGTATTATCATCATCATCAACAGATATTAAACCAAGTATTATCATCATCAACAACAACAACAGATATTAAACCAAGTATCATCATCATCAACAGATATTAAACCAAGTATTATCATCATCATCAACAGATATTAAACCAAGTATTATCATCATCAACAACAACAACAGATATTAAACCAAGTATCATCATCATCATCAACAGATATTAAACCAAGTATTATCATCATCATCAACAGATATTAAACCAAGTATTATCATCATCAACAACAACAACAGATATTAAACCAAGTATCATCATCATCATCAACAGATATTAAACCAAGTATTATCATCATCATCAACAGATATTAAACCAAGTATTATCATCATCATCAACAACAACAACAGATATTAAACCAAGTATCATCATCATCATCAACAGATATTAAACCAAGTATTATCATCATCATCAACAGATATTAAACCAAGTATTATCATCATCATCAAGAACAACAACAGATATTAAACCAAGTATCATCATCATCATCAACAGATATTAAACCAAGTATTATCATCATCATCAACAGATATTAAACCAAGTATTATCATCATCAACAACAACAACAGATATTAAACCAAGTATCATCATCATCATCAACAGATATTAAACCAAGTATTATCATCATCATCAACAGATATTAAACCAAGTATTATCATCATCATCAACAGATATTAAACCAAGTATCATCATCATCATCAACAGATATTAAACCAAGTATTATCATCATCATCAACAGATATTAAACCAAGTATTATCATCATCAACAACAACAACAGATATTAAACCAAGTATCATCATCATCATCAACAGATATTAAACCAAGTATTATCATCATCATCAACAGATATTAAACCAAGTATCATCATCATCATCAACAGATATTAAACCAAGTATTATCATCATCATCAACAGATATTAAACCAAGTATTATCATCATCAACAACAACAACAGATATTAAACCAAGTATCATCATCATCATCAACAGATATTAAACCAAGTATTATCATCATCATCAACAGATATTAAACCAAGTATTATCATCATCAACAACAACAACAGATATTAAACCAAGTATCATCATCATCATCAACAGATATTAAACCAAGTATTATCATCATCATCAACAGATATTAAACCAAGTATCATCATCATCATCAACAGATATTAAACCAAGTATCATCATCATCAACAGATATTAAACCAAGTATTATCATCATCATCAACAGATATTAAACCAAGTATCATCATCATCATCAACAGATATTAAACCAAGTATCATCATCATCATCAACAGATATTAAACCAAGTATTATCATCATCATCAACAGATATTAAACCAAGTATCATCATCATCATCAACAGATATTAAACCAAGTATCATCATCATCATCAACAGATATTAAACCAAGTATTATCATCATCATCAACAGATATTAAACCAAGTATTATCATCATCAACAACAACAACAGATATTAAACCAAGTATCATCATCATCATCAACAGATATTAAACCAAGTATTATCATCATCATCAACAGATATTAAACCAAGTATTATCATCATCATCAACAGATATTAAACCAATTATCATCATCATCATCAACAGATATTAAACCAAGTATTATCATCATCAACAAACACAACAGATATTAAACCAAGTATCATCATCATCATCAACAGATATTAAACCAAGTATCATCATCATCATCAACAGATATTAAACCAAGTATTATCATCATCATCAACAGATATTAAACCAAGTATTATCATCATCATCAACAGATATTAAACCAAGTATCATCATCATCATCAACAGATATTAAACCAAGTATTATCATCATCATCAACAGATATTAAACCAAGTATTATCATCATCATCAACAGATATTAAACCAAGTATTATCATCATCAACAACAGATATTAAACCAAGTATTATCATCATCATCAACAGATATTAAACCAAGTATTATCATCATCATCAACAGATATTAAACCAAGTATTATCATCATCATCAACAGATATTAAACCAAGTATTATCATCATCAACAACAGATATTAAACCAAGTATCATCATCATCATCAACAGATATTAAACCAAGTATTATCATCATCATCAACAGATATTAAACCAAGTATTATCATCATCAACAACAACAACAGATATTAAACCAAGTATCATCATCATCATCAACAGATATTAAACCAAGTATTATCATCATCATCAACAGATATTAAACCAAGTATCATCATCATCATCAACAGATATTAAACCAAGTATTATCATCATCATCAACAGATATTAAACCAAGTATTATCATCATCAACAACAACAACAGATATTAAACCAAGTATCATCATCATCATCAACAGATATTAAACCAAGTATCATCATCATCATCAACAGATATTAAACCAAGTATTATCATCATCATCAACAGATATTAAACCAAGTATCATCATCATCATCAACAGATATTAAACCAAGTATTATCATCATCATCAACAGATATTAAACCAAGTATCATCATCATCATCAACAGATATTAAACGAAGTATTATCATCATCAACAACAACAGATATTAAACCAAGTATCATCATCATCATCAACAGATATTAAACCAAGTATTATCATCATCATCAACAGATATTAAACCAAGTATCATCATCATCATCAACAGATATTAAACCAAGTATTATCATCATCAACAACAACAGATATTAAACCAAGTATCATCATCAACAACAACAGATATTAAACCAAGTATCATCATCATCATCAACAGATATTAAACCAAGTATTATCATCATCATCAACAGATATTAAACCAAGTATTATCATCATCATCAACAGATATTAAACCAAGTATCATCATCATCATCAACAGATATTAAACCAAGTATTATCATCATCATCAACAGATATTAAACCAAGTATTATCATCATCAACAACAACAACAGATATTAAACCAAGTATCATCATCATCATCAACAGATATTAAACCAAGTATCATCATCATCATCAACAGATATTAAACCAAGTATTATCATCATCAACAACAACAACAGATATTAAACCAAGTATCATCATCATCATCAACAGATATTAAACCAAGTATTATCATCATCATCAACAGATATTAAACCAAGTATCATCATCATCATCAACAGATATTAAACCAAGTATTATCATCATCATCAACAGATATTAAACCAAGTATTATCATCATCAACAACAACAACAGATATTAAACCAAGTATCATCATCATCATCAACAGATATTAAACCAAGTATTATCATCATCATCAACAGATATTAAACCAAGTATTATCAACAACAACAACAGATATTAAACCAAGTATTATCATCATCATCAACAGATATTAAACCAAGTATTATCATCATCATCAACAACAACAACAGATATTAAACCAAGTATCATCATCATCATCAACAGATATTAAACCAAGTATTATCATCATCATCAACAGATATTAAACCAAGTATTATCATCATCAACAACAACAACAGATATTAAACCAAGTATCATCATCATCATCAACAGATATTAAACCAAGTATTATCATCATCATCAAGAACAACAACAGATATTAAACCAAGTATCATCATCATCAACAACAGATATTAAACCAAGTATCATCATCATCAACAGATATTAAACCAAGTATTATCATCATCATCAACAACAACAACAGATATTAAACCAAGTATCATCATCATCATCAACAGATATTAAACCAAGTATTATCATCATCATCAAGAACAACAACAGATATTAAACCAAGTATCATCATCATCATCATCATCAACAACAGATATTAAACCAAGTATCATCATCATCATCATCATCAACAGATATTAAACCAAGTATCATCATCATCAACAGATATTAAACCAAGTATCATCATCATCAACAACAACAGATATTAAACCAAGTATCATCATCATCAACAACAACAGATATTAAACCAAGTATCATCATCATCAACAGATATTAAACCAAGTATTATCATCATCATCAACAGATATTAAACCAAGTATTATCATCATCATCAACAGATATTAAACCAAGTATTATCATCATCATCAACAGATATTAAACCAAGTATTATCATCATCATCATCATCAACAACAGATATTAAACCAAGTATCATCATCATCATCATCATCAACAGATATTAAACCAAGTATCATCATCATCATCAACAGATATTAAACCAAGTATCATCATCATCAACAACAACAGATATTAAACCAAGTATCATCATCATCAACAACAACAGATATTAAACCAAGTATCATCATCATCAACAGATATTAAACCAAGTATCATCATCATCATCAACAGATATTAAACCAAGTATCATCATCATCATCATCATCAACAGATATTAAACCAAGTATCATCATCATCATCAACAGATATTAAACCAAGTATCATCATCATCAACAACAACAGATATTAAACCAAGTATCATCATCATCAACAACAACAGATATTAAACCAAGTATCATCATCATCAACAGATATTAAACCAAGTATTATCATCATCATCAACAGATATTAAACCAAGTATTATCATCATCAACAACAACAACAACAGATATTAAACCAAGTATCATCATCATCATCAACAGATATTAAACCAAGTATTATCATCATCATCAACAACAACAACAGATATTAAACCAAGTATCATCATCATCATCAACAGATATTAAACCAAGTATCATCATCATCATCATCATCAACAACAGATATTAAACCAAGTATCATCATCATCATCATCATCAACAACAGATATTAAACCAAGTATCATCATCATCATCATCATCAACAGATATTAAACCAAGTATCATCATCATCATCAACAGATATTAAACCAAGTATCATCATCATCAACAACAACAGATATTAAACCAAGTATCATCATCATCAACAGATATTAAACCAAGTATCATCATCATCAACAACAACAGATATTAAACCAAGTATCATCATCATCAACAGATATTAAACCAAGTATCATCATCATCATCAACAGATATTAAACCAAGTATTATCATCATCATCAACAACAACAACAGATATTAAACCAAGTATCATCATCATCATCAACAGATATTAAACCAAGTATTATCATCATCATCAACAACAACAACAGATATTAAACCAAGTATCATCATCATCATCAACAGATATTAAACCAAGTATTATCATCATCATCAACAACAACAACAGATATTAAACCAAGTATCATCATCATCATCAACAGATATTAAACCAAGTATCATCATCATCATCAAGAACCCGTTGAACTGCACCTGTGAATATATCAACACACACACACACACGAGAACACTAGACTATCATAGACACACTCATAAATATATACACGTGAACACATGAACGTTTTTATATGCAAGTAAGCTTTTATACTCTTTTATATATACAACCCGACTATATTACAAAAACTAAAAACAATTGAAGAGAAAGATATTGGACTTTATTTATTTTTTTTTTTTTACTTTGGATGGGTTGAGCCAGCTCCTCTCATAGAATTTCTTGGAAGCATCTTGAATGAATGCAGACTGTGCATAACGGTTTGCAGCGGCCAAGATAGTTATAGGCAACCAGTTTCATAACTAACGGCAATCACCATAGATCTGTGAACATCGGTTTTGATGGTGCGGAATCATGTTTTTAGCTTTCCGAGTGTCTTCTGGCTGGTCATCTATTCTTATGGAACTCTTCTCGCTGCCACGGTGTCAAACTGAATTTACAGCCCGTTTTGGGGCTCTTTTTATATTTCACCATCGGCGTGAAAAACCGTTAACTTTTTCCGGGAAAAATCATACAATTCCAGTCGACGTTACAAACTTTTTACCTTTTATGGAGTTTGTGTTACGTAGCTGCCTTTTCATTGGTTGATTTAAACTTGTTTAGTTTGAAGAGTGAATGTAGACGTGTGTGTGTGTCTGTGTATGTGTGTGTTTATGCAAGTGTGTGTGTATGTGGGTGTGTGCGTCGTTGGCGTGCAAGCAGGTGGACGAGAACGTAGACACATTCTCTGTCTCTTTCGGTCTCTCCCCCCTTTTCTCTCTCTGTCTGTCTATATATAAGGACACGGAGAAGCGCGCGTGCGCGAGAGCGAGCGAGAGAGAGAAAGAGAGAGAGAGAGAGAGAGACGGAGAGGTTAGCAGCCGAAACTTTGAAAAGTTATAAAAAATTAAAAAATAATAATAATCTATACATTTATGTATATATATATTGCTTTGTGGATGAACTTTCTTGTGTTGCTGTGCACAGCATAGTAAAACCAACAAAATCTCTTTAAAATCACTCGATTAAGGGGGATAATTCTGGAAGACAAAAATACTGATTGTGCATAGGAGTCGGGAAGGAGAAAAAAGAATTAAACATGCTCTCCTCTTCCAATCATGAATAGTCTGAAGTCTTAGCATTTTCAATTTTCAGAGAGAACTTTCATAAAAATGTCAAAGGATGGCAAAACTTGTAAATTGATAAATACCTGATAATCCATGTCTTTCAATTTTTCTCCGTTCTTACCAAAGCAGCTATCAAATTCTGAGGAGAAGTTCTACAATTGAAACAGATTTGGAAATTAATTGAAAATAATCAAAAATATTCATACTTCAATATATTTTATAGATTTAAAAAAAAAAAATTAACTTTATTTATTACAGGAGACTAAACGTGATGTGTTGTTCTTGGGTGAAACTGGCACCAACTCAATTGTTTGCTTAGCTAACTTCTCCATCAAACGTTATTCTAACTTCACATTCAAACCCAACCTTCAAGATTGTCATGTGCCTACATTAGGGATACCTTTCCCATGTAGTAGAGACATCTCCAAAGAAAACCTCAAACATCCCTACATGTGCTTTAGAGTAGTGCATCCCTACACATCCTTACTCACAGTACGGCATTTATATTTGCCCTCTACCATCCTCACAATGATAGAGTAGCTATCTTTGAGAGTATCACTAAACGAATTGATCCCTCAGTCAACATTCACGTTTGTGGAGATTTCAATGTTCACAATGTTGAATAGCTAGTTTACTCAAACGAAACAGATGACAGAGGGAGATTCTATCATGATTTCCCTACAAGAAATGGAAGGTCATAACAATTAAACGACAGTCACTCTAAGATAAAAACAATAGTTCGAATAATACAACTTCAAAATCCTCATATCAAAAATTATAAAACAAATCTGATTAAAAAGGAACTTACTTTGGTAAATCGTTGCCGATAGGGTCCAGAATCTTCATAGGAAAATTGAGAACAATCGTCTCTTCTTTTAGTCTCGGCAGAGCAAAACAATCTGGCGTAGAAGTTTAGATACACTTTAGCAGCATTTTGTTGATCTGGTTGCGGCTTTTTCAGTATTTCCTGCATATTTTCTAACCAGTCCTTAAAAAAAAAAAATTGAAAGAAAGAAAATGATTCAATCATCGATCTTCTAAAATGGCAGCCCTAAATTGACCGACATATGCCTCATCAATAGCAAAAGAGGGGCAACCCAGTCTCGGAACTATTTTCAAGGATTTCCGACTGCTATATTTAGAGTTAGTTTACAGACAATTTTAGGAATGGGGATGAGTTTTGTGACAGTTTGCAACAGAAATAGTTTACGGACAATTTCTAATTTGGGACAGTTGAATGCAGGTTGTGGCTTAGAGCAACTCGAGATGAGCTACTTATACCAAACTATCAAAATCTCACATTCTCTTCATAAAGACCAACAGTTATCTCCCTTTGTTAATTGAATGTTTGGCGTAATACTTTACTAATTTGCATTGCACTTGGTCTGCATATTTGTTGATTGGTTTATTGATGATTGCACAGAATTTCAAATGGAACACTTTATTTAATCCACAGGGGTTGCATGATCTCATTCTGTCAGCCATGATTGGGTAAAAGTCTTAGGTAATTCAAAATTGTATTTTTGAATGCCTCCTACACTGAGGATTGAATCTTCAACCTTCAGAGGAGTAACTTTTGGATGCTTCTGTTCAGTCTAGAAAGACAAGGGATACCCTCTATAGGGGCAGGGTTAGGGTTAGGGTAAGGGTTAGGGTAAGGGTTGGGGTTAGGGTTAGGGTTGGGGTTAAGGTTAGGGTTAGGGTTGGGGTTAGGGTTAGGGTAAGGGTTAGGGTTAGGGTTAGGGTTGGGGTTAGGGTTAGGGTAAGGGTTAGGGTTAGGGTAAGGGTTAGGGTTAGGGTAAGGGTTAGGGTAAGGGTTGGGGTTAGGGTTAGGGTTAGGGTTGGGGTTAGGGTTAGGGTAAGGGTTAGGGTTAGGGTTGGGGTTAGGGTTAGGGTTGGGGTTAGGGTTAGGGTAAGGGTTAGGGTTAGGGTTAGGGTTGGGGTTAGGGGTAGGGTAAGGGTTAGGGTTAGGGTTAGGGTTGGGGTTAGGGTTAGGGTAAGGGTTAGGGTTAGGGTTGGGGTTAGGCTTAGTGTTAGGGTTAGGCTTAGGGTTAGGGTTAGGGTTAGGCACATGCAATTGTGTGGCAACGGTTGCTCTTTATTTGTAACATATTTTTTGAAAACGTTTATTTGCTTTTGCATTTAAACAGGGAAAAAATTTTTTTATTTTCTTATATCATCGTATTTGGAAAAGTGAATTTGGGATGCTGAAAACATGCATACATTTTTTTTTTTTTTTTTTTTGGTTCTTACGTGTTTATGAACGGTATGCAGTTTGCGAAGCGCTGAACATAACTTTTTTTTACTATGCGTAAAACTTGCTTTTATTTTGAAAATACTATTTAAAAATTAGTACGGTACAATAAGTCCATACGCAGCAAAGACATAATTGATATTAAACCTTTTTAATGATTTTATGAATATTCGTTGAAAAGTGAATTTAGGACGCTGAAAACGTACACAATTTTTTTTTTTTTTAGATGCATTCAAAAGTAACTATGTTCGTTTTCTTTGCCTTCTATGGCCCAGGTGTAGTTTTATAAAAAGGGCAGTTGTCGGTTTTATTTTACTTCGGGGAAGTTCTCAGAAACAAAGAGACCCACTTCCTGGGGCTAACACTTGATCTCTGTTTGAGATAAATATTAAGATGTTCTATTAAAGTTCTTCTTTGTCTCTCATGAGTCATAGATGCTGAAAACATACACTTTTTTTTTATGTCAAGAAGACATAACAAGGCAACCGATTCTGCGATGATAAAAGACACGTGGTATTTCTTTTCTTTCTTTTTTTGTCTTTCCCGCAAAGATACTAATCTTAAAAATGCTGACAGGATTCAACAGCTTGTGCAGTAAAAAAAACTTCTAAAATGCACTTGTCATGTTAGGCTGTATAAGGATGTTAACTTTGGTCAAAATCAAAATCGGACCGTTCCTTCTGCAATTGTTTGTTTATTTATTTTTTTTTTCCAATTATCAACACTTATCAGAGACAAACAACCTTGACCCGTAACAGGACGATCACACATGGAATGCACACCGTGCATGTTCACAAGAAGACATAACAAGGGAAAAAACTTGTCTAAGAACACTCCCAGACACATAAAGTACATTTGTGTGAAATTTCAAAAAACAAATCAACGCAACCGTTTTGGAGTCCATAGAGAACAAACCCACGCAGACAAAGTGCGTTTTATATATAAGTAGATGTAGATAATTTTCTGTTCAGAAATGCAAGAAAGTAAAAACAACCAAAGGCTTTGAAATGGCTGAAAACAATACAAGTTGAAATGTTGCCGCCGTCTCACCCAATAAAGAGAGAACGGAGAGAGATGAGGACAGAGTCACGAAAGCGACATGAGCAATACATTCTTCTTCATGCCACCACTAACCCCGTCACGCACGCCATTAGACGTGTCAAACTGTCATTTGAAAACAGGAAGGCAATATTTACAAATAAACGAAATATTTTTACAACCAGTTGTGTGTGTCTTTTTATTATTGCCAACGAGTGTATAAATCGAGAAATGACAAAGATTATTTTTTTAGAAATTAAATAGACTTAAAAACACATTTGACGATCAGCCATCAGCTGAGTATAACATAAATCTAAACTGACCGAGTCTCTGAAAAATCAACCATTATTATTCAAAATTGGAAGCAGTTCATTTGCATATCAGGTGACAAAATAGCAAACATATAAAGAGAAGTAGCAACCATTTTTTTTCTCTTTCCCTTTTTGCCTGCCAACAGACACTACAGGCTTCATAAAAACAACTTTGTACCAATTTTCTTCTAAAGCATTTAATTACACATTAAATAGAGCAGACACGAAGGTGGAAACGAAGATACTAACCTTAAAAATGCTTAAAGGACTCGACAGCTGATCCAGACTATTGATGAAATGCTGGACGAATTTGAACTTTTCTGGTCCCAACAAGGAATCAAGTCTGTTGAGAAATGGGAACAAAAAACAAAAAAACAAAACAAAAACAAAGTAAAATAATAAAAAATAAATGTCTTTATGTTAGGTAAATGCTGGGCAACGCCAGGTAGAAAGCATTTATTCAATTATCTATCTATCTGTCTATCTAATTATCTATCTATCTATCTGTTTATTTAATTATTTACCTGTCCAGTGAAGTAAACAACAGAGATTGAGTCATGGGAAACAATAAGTTGAGTGAGCATTGCAGGTGCACAAAAGGTCAAAGGGTCATGTTGTTACATGTATCAAACTTGGTTGACTGATCAGTTTGAACCGGAAGTATCCGAATGGGAACTGGACGTGACATGTCAAGTGTTTTGGTTTGAATAAGCTGAGTTAAGTTTAGTGAGTTGGTTTTGAGAGACTGGGGAAACAAGATGGGTTAAGAGGGTGAATAAAGAAACCCCAAAAGTCAAGATTCACTCCAATTCTGCTGTGACGAGATGTCTGAGAGTGAACAATATATATATATATATATATATATATATATAGTCTTTGAAGTTTTTAACATTTGAAACCATACAAAAATTTACTTTTTATCATTCGTTAAAAAAAAAAAAAAAAAAAAAAAAAAAATCTAGTCAGTAAGTCATTTAATCACCTGCAATCACTGCATCAACTCTCTCGAATTTACTATAATACCAATTTTATTTTTTTATTTTTCAAGGGATCATCAGTTGTTTACCATGAAACACTGTTTCGGGGATTTAATATATATATATAAACACTCATTTGTCTTGGGTCCCTGTCTTGAAGCGTCTTTGTTACAACAGGTCCAGCACCACCCAAGATGATTGAAGAATCCCCCAGGCAGCGGCCAAAAGACGGGGGTGGCCAACAGCGGACAAGTATGTCGCCATGTTACGTGTATTATATATTCTGACACACACGCATCCACAACTACAGATGAGTTACAGGCTGTAAAATAAATAGACATTAAGGGATCTGAGGACAATAGTCCGTTACATAAGCAAGTTAGAAATGCCCAGTTAAATAACACATGTTATAACATTTATGTGTTGGTTTATATGTAGTCCCAGTATCTTCTTACTTTTTTTATATTTGCTTCTTTACTGCAGAATGAGGACATAAGGAGACTTTGCTGAGAGGTTTCTTCAAGGTTTTATTTCGGAGAGAATTGATTCAGGGAAGAGAGACTAATGTTCTATTAGCTAATTATTTACTTAACTCTTTAACTTAACTTAACGGACAGAGACATCAATGTAACATTTTGCTTAGTTTTCTGCACACATGGCAAACTCGCATAATTTGACCCCCCCCCACACACACACACGCACACACCAATAAGTTCCCAGGCAAACTGATTTGAAAATGCATTTGTCATCTCACTCTGTTTTGTCTACTGTTAGGTCACCCGTCCCTGGGAATCATTCGGTTTAATAGATTATGGCTATCATGACATGCACTAAGTGTGACCCTTGTCCAAATTTACACTAACTTATCTTAATCACTATTGATGTAATATGCAACAATACATGCTGTCATAAGATAGATGAAATTCTTTGGAAAGATTGAAAAATAAATTCACGTCTTTCTAGTTTATTCGACTTACGACAGATCGCAGTCTTTGTTCAGTCAATAGATAATGGATGTGATCTATGTGATCCATGCGATCCATGTGATTCATGTGAGATTTTGAAACAAGAGTTACGCAATCCCAATTTTGTGCGAACCCTGAAATTCCTAACCACCCTGCTCCTAAGTTAACACTGCCTGATTCCACAGGCAAGGAGAAATTCAAGACAACTGTGAATAATGCCAAGATAAGCAGAAAGCACATACCGCACTCAATACTCACAAATGGTCACCCATTTTTGTATGGACCAAGCTCAATGTTGCTTAACTATGTTGTTTTTTTTTTTACAAAGGAGTCACCACTTATCAAGGCCCGGAGATCACTCGAGGATAATGGTTTAATGATTTTTAGTAGTGACAATTTGGTAAATTGGATTACTTAAGGGGACAGCTCATCAAGAACTTGTTTACATTGGGCTTGAAGACGACCAAATTGCAGGCAAACAGAAGAGAGTTCCACAGGCGTGCAGTTCTAAGAAAGAAGCTTTGTTCATGGAATTTACGTTTAGGTTTAGGCACAGATAAAGAGTGTGGGAAATTATCGACAGTGGTTTCAACTGGATGAGTGTTTTTTGTGAAAGTTAGGTAAGGCGGGGGGGGGGGGCGATAGATTGGAGCTCAGACGAGCACTTGTCACTTGAGTACAAAAAGAGAATTGTCATTGTTGCTTCAAGTGGGTTTAATTAGAAACGCAGTTCACAAGAAAAAGCAAAATAAAAAAAACAAAAATTGTGCAAAAGGACCTAATTTGAAAACAGTAAAACATTCGGTGCCTAAATTGTCTAATATTGTTTCGTGTGGAGAGAAAAAAAAAAATAGAATCCCATGATTTTGGAAATTGTATTTGGTCAGTGGTTTATAATATCTGATTCGATTTATCTGCGTGCAGATTTGTTTTGTATTGGATCATTGTTTTAACTTTAAAAACACCACTTTAATTAAACATACGCGGTGCCTTCAATAAGTTTCCAGACTTTTTTCATATGGAAACTTTTATTGACATAAAACTCCAGTAATCTCATCTGACTGCAATGCATTTGTTGTATTGTTCAAGAACTTCTGGAAGGCCCCATGACACATGATGGTCCTTATCCATGAAATTCTTTATTTGGCCAATCAACCTTGGTTTTTTTGACTTTCTTATTCCTCCCACACCTCTCATCATCCCTCACAGACTCCTTGCCTTCATTGAATCTCTTATGCCACTCAAAAACTGATGCTTCATTTATGCAAGATAGTTCAAAAGCAGTCTGAAGTATTCCACACGTTTCTGTGGCATTTTTCCAAGTTTAAAACAGAATTTTATTGCATTTCATTCTTCTAAAGTGTTCTCACGTCAAAATTGTATTTGTGAAATTCACTAGCTGTAACAATCAGGCTTTAGTAGGATGTATTCCAATTCCTGATGTATCTGTTCATTTGAACGTGTAATCATAAAAATTGGTCAGTCATCTCATAAGATGCATAGCAATGGCATACTGAATTTTCTAGAGTATACAACAATTTTAAATGCCTGCTCCCCCCCAAAAAAGTCTGGAAACTTATTTAAGGCACTTTGTAATTTTTGGCGTACTGTCTTTTAAAAACTTAACACGTAATACAATAATAAATCTTTTGTGCCATTTTGTTAATTTTCTGTTTTTTATGAACATTTTTTTGGAATAAGCACCATTTGTTTATATTTTTTTTATCATTTAAATTTTTTTTATACTTTTATCATTTTCTATTGAAAGTTATTTCAAATTTTTTTTTCCCCACAAAATCACATAATGTATATATGTTTTTTTCATTGAAATTTTTTTTATTATTTTCTATTGAGAGTTGTTTTAATTTTTTTTTTCCCACAAAATCACATAATGTATATATTTTTTTCATTGAATTTTTTTAATCATTTTCTATTGAGAGTTGTTTCAAATTTTTTTTTCCCCCCCATAAAATCACATAATATATATATTTTTTTTATAATTTTCTATTGAGAGTTGTGCCAAATTTTTTTTTTCCCCACAAAATCATATACATTATTTTTTGCTTGGAAGTGACATCTCCACAATAGTAAAAATAAATAAAACAAATTTCAACTTACTTTTTAACAAACATCTCATTCTGTTTTCCTTGTGGGGTGGCCGGGAACTTAAATCCTTCCTGACTTGTCTTGAAGGAATATACAACAGCCTGAAATGAACGTGAAGAATAACACATCACTCAATAAGTCTTGGGTCTGACATATAGATGGTGCCAATAATTTTTTAAAATTCGATTGTCTATATTATTAATAACATTCTAAATGTTTATTTATTTATTTATTTGTGTGTGTGCATGTGTGTATATACCAATAAAACTTTCGAACGGATGCACCGAATTGAAAAATTCTTTTGGTGCATGTACAGTTTAACCAAGACATCCAAAAACGAAAATATCGAAAAAAAAAAAAAAGGTTATATTGTACGTATCCGTTTTGGACTGAAGATCTCTGAAAAAAAATTTCACTTAATCTGATCGAGTAATTTTTTTTTTTTACAGCAGAAAAACATGTTTTTATGAGAGCGCGTTGAAGTCAGCCATCTTGGAATCTTTTGAACACGCCATGGGGAGATAACTCCAGTTAAAGCGCCGACACTCCCTCCCCATCTTTATGACTAGCTTCTCTTCCTAAAAATCGAATCTTTTGCTCGGTATGGTAACAAATAGTTTTTTCGCTGTAAAAAAAGAAACTACTTGATGAAATTAGGTGAAATTTTCTTTCGGAGGACTTTGTTCCATAACGGAGACGTACAATATAACCTTTTTTTTTTTTTTTCGATATTTTCATTTTTTAATGTCTTGATTAAACTGTACATGTACCATTCTTTTTTTCCCTGAAAGGTGTGAGTCCCTAGATTGTTCGTATCTATATATGGTTCATAACGAACAACGCCGAGTCACACAAAAAGCCCGAAATAAGGGTTTTTGGGCCATTTCAGGCAATTGCCGAAAAAGTTACCTGCCTGGTGTCAACAGAATTTAGCACTGTCTGTATACAGTCGCGTAACATCTTTCAGCATACGGACAGGACTTGTGGTGCAACGGATAACGTGTCTGACAACGGATCAGAAGATTCCAGGTTCGAATCCTGGCCAGTTCGTAAAAATTTTAACCATCATTTTATCCAATGTTTACTCAATTATCCTTACCCTTAGGGTATTTTTTTTTTTTTTTTCAGTGATTTTGTTTTGTGCATATGGGAATTTCCCATACTCTGAGTTCACAAGATGAGCGTTGATGGTAAGATGATGTTGAGCGTACTTGATGGTGAGTGTACTCGATTTTGTGTTTGACTCGGCATTGTGTGTGCCGACGCAGCACAGCCGCTAGTGTTAAATAAAAGTATTTCATTTTGATTTCTGCTTTGGCTTCTGTTTTTTGTGTAACAGAAGTTTTACTGATGTTATACCAAAAAAAAAAAAGCCCCTTCTGATTTACATTTATGTTTTTAGCTGCTAATGGGTCAAAATTGAAAAACAATTGGAACTTGGCAGGCATAAGTCAACTAAATATGTTATTTGTACGCATGAGGAAATATATTATATACATTAAAGTTGGTTTATTTTTAACTATTTCTTATCTATCTGGCGATAGCTCAAGCGGTAACAACTAAAGCTGGAGTTCTATATGTTTAGGTTTCGATTCTAGCAGATTCTAGTCATATTTTTTTTTTTTTTGAAATCACTATTATATATTGGGTACAATATAATAATAAATACAAAATCTGTATAAATATCATATTTACGCATAGTTTACGACTGGGTAACGCTGGGCAACCTGTAAGTTTATATATAACTAGGGATTTTATAAAAAAATCCAAAAAATTCAGTGTTTGCATTCAATAAAAATTACATTATCAACTCCTTACTAATTAAATTACGTGTGTGGGGAACCACCCTCCAAATGGACTAATCCATCGTCCACATAAACTTTACGCAAGCCAGTCCCAGGGGTAATCTAATTCCAGAGCGATTCTCACATGCTCGGTGAAGTACCTACACTGTTCGTTTGTAACCTTTCCTTTATAACGTTTCCGTTTTGCATGTAATACACGTTTAAATTCTTCTCCGTTATTTTGTTCTTCTTTGTGGCTACTTGCGAGCCATAATTACTTTTTTTTTCTTTAAATAACAATTACTTTTTTTTCTTAAAATAACAATTACTTCTTTTTTTCTTTAAATAACAATTACTTTTTTTTCTTTAAATAACAATTACTTTTTTTTCTTTAAATAACAATTACTTTTTTTTCTTTAAATAACAATTACTCTTTTTTTCTTTAAATAACAATTACTTTTGTTTTCTTTAAATAACAATTACTTTTTTCTTTAAATAACAATTACTTTTTTTTCTTTAAATAACAATTACTTTTTTTTCTTTAAATAACAATTACTCTTTTTTCTTTAAATAACAATTACTTTTTTTTCTTTAAATAACAATTACTTTTTTTTCTTTAGACAACAATTACTTTTTTTTCTTTAGACAACAATTACTTTTTTTTCTTTAAATAACAATTACTTCTTTTTTTCTTTAAATAACAAGTATTTTTTTTCTTTAAATAACAATTACTTTTTTTTCTTTAAATAACAATTACTTTTTTCTTTAAATAACAATTACTTTTTTCTTTAAATAACAATTACTTTTTTCTTTAAATAACAATTACTCTTTTTTTCTTTAAATAACAATTACTTTTTTCTTTAAATAACAATTACTTTTTCTTTAAATAACAATTACTTTTTTTTCTTTAAATAACAATTACTTTTTTTTTCTTTGAATAACAATTACTTTTTTTTTCTTTGAATAACAATTACTCTTTTTTTCTTTAAATAACAATTACTTTTTTTTTCTTTAAATAACAATTACTTTTTTTTTCTTTAAATAAAAATTACTTTTTATTTCTTTAAATAACAATTACTTTTTTTTTCTTTAAATAACAATTACTTTTTTTTCTTTAAATAACAATTACCTTTTTTTTCTTTAAATAACAATAAACCTTTTTTTTCCTTTAAATAACAATTACTTTTTTTTTCTTTATACTCTTGTTCATCCAAACAAGCCACTTGGAATATAAAGGGCTTACTATTTGGGATTGTGTTAAACAGGGGACTGTGGGGTGTTGAGCAGCGGGATGTTTGTTAATAATATATTTAAACTTGTGCATGTTAGTACAATCATAAAAGCAGGAGACAAGGAGGGAATTCCAAAGTCGACTCGTCCGAGTAAAGATGCTATTAGAATAGAAGGCTTTCCGGCATCTAAGAACTTCAACGGTGAAGGGGTGGGATTTTGCTGCTTGTCGGGTTAGTTGGGAGCATGTACGTCGAGGAGGGAACAGTTACTGGGAGTTCATGAGAGCACATTCCAATAAAGTGCTTGTAAAACAGACATTGGAATGCGACATTGCGGTGATGGGTTGGAGGTTGGTAGATAGTGCAGGATTTGAGACTCTTTTTTGGACCCTGTCTAAGAGTGGTAGACACATCAGCCCAGATTTGACAACAATACTTCATGCATGTGCAAATTGTGGCTTTGTAAAGATAAAGGATGCTCTCTGGTGTGAGTAATTTTCTAGCACGGTAGAGGGAGCCCACCTTTTTTGCAGCAGTTTTGGCAATGTCCTCAATATATCCATTCCAAATTCATTCAAATTATTCTGTTTTATTAATTTTTATCCTTGAGTGGCTTTTGGCCTTCATAAGTGGTGATCCAATATATATATATATATATAAAAAAAAATGAATTCCACAAACCTGGGGATAAAGGTGCGTTATTTTCAGTAAAATCGAATGAATGGCCTTTGCCACGGGTTTGTCGACGAGAGACATCATTTGGCTAGTCCACATAAGAAACATCCAACATGGAGTTTTCTCGGCCTGGAAAAAAAAAATGCATCGGAAAAGTGAGAAATTATGAAATAAAGTACAAAAAAAAAATTGAACATGAATTATTAATGAAAGAACTTTTAATTTTTTTTATTTAAAACTTTATTTAGGAAATATTGAAATAAAAGGATAAAGAGGAAGAAAAAAATGTGGGAGGTATTAAAAAAAGGAGAGGGATGGTGAGAGTAAGATGTGGGGAAAGAATAGGAGGTTGAGAGGGAAGGAGGGAGAAGTGGAGCCGAAGGAAGTGTGAATTATGGATGGCAGGAACAGGAAAAAGGAAGGAAAGGAAGAGGAAGTGAGAACAAAGGAACAGGTTGGTTGGTTGGTTTTTGTTTTACGGCATATCAACCCTTTTCGGGTTATTTAATGTCGAATCCAGTTATTTTGTAAATAGTATTCATGTTGCATCCAGTTATTTCGTAAAAGGTTTTTATTCTTCAAGCTCTATGTATCTTCAATCGCTAGTTTGTAGTGTTTGGTTTGGTTGTTTTATAGCTTTTGCGCCCTGCCCTGCAGAACATGAATGAGTTTTGCAATGGGAGAGGGAAAAGGGTTACAGTATTAATGTTTGGCACAGGGAACAAAGGAATTGAGGACGAAAGAAATAAAATGAAGAGAGTAAAAAAAAAAAAAAAAAAGTCAAGAGAGAATAGATAGTCAGGATGGGGGGGGGGAGGAATCAAGACATGTTTTTTCTTTTTTCTAAAGATTCATAAATAGGTTGATTGAATTTCCAGGAATACCAAATAATACCCTGCAAAAGTGTAGATTTCTAAAAATCCATTGTTTGGCAGAATTATTCATGGCATTAAATTTTGGAACATAATTTTGAACAATAAATCTTTGAAATTACTCGAGAGGCATTGCAAAAGTAATGCCTCCTATTTTTTTTTATTTCCACCCAAATGGATCAGAGGGGATTGTAAACTGCATTGTTATTAGTTGATGAATGCTTAAGTTCAGTCATCATAACAATGCAATTTGTAATCCGCTCTGATCCATTTGGGCAAAATAAAAAAATAGGAGACATTACTTTTGAAACGCCCGCCATAAGTTGGAAGAAAATATTAGTTTTAATCACACAATAATTTAAATCATTAAAAAAATAAATCATTTTCGTAAAATCCGTCACGATGAATCTAGTGCAATTTTGCAGATTATACTACAGTCACCGAAAAAAAAAAGTTCTTTAATTGAAAGAAGTATGAGATTCCAAACAAGAATTTACTGAAACCACCAAAAAAACGCATCGAAGCACAGAAATTAGAAACCTGTGACTTCTGGAAAATCTACAATCATCAATTCCCCCACTATCCAACAATCATGAGGTTGTTTGCTCAGCAACCGAGAAGGCTAATATGCTTGCCAGTCAGTTTGCCTCCAACTCCACACTGGACCCTGCTAACCACCCCCTCCCTGACTTTCCTTTGCGGACAGACACCACACTAGACGATCTGAAAATCACCCCTTTTCAGATGCATGCTATCATAAAAAATCTTGACACTGCAAAAGCATGTGGACCTTATCTCATCCTGGCTGTGCTATTAAAAACGTGCTCTGCTGAAGTAGCTCCGGTTCTCTCCAAACTTTATAACAAATCCCTTAATGAATTTTGCTTTCCTGTCTGCTGGAAAACTGCTTCTGTGGTACCAGTTTTCAAGAATTCTGGTGAAAGAACTGACCCATTAAATTACTGCTCCATTAGCCTCTTCCCATGTTTTGTCAAAATATTTGAGACCATAATTAACCAAGCTCTAGTCCATCATCTTACAGATGCTAAACTTCTGACCAACCAACAATATGGATTTAGGCAAGCCCGTTCCACAGCAGACATTCTAACTGTAATCTCTGAGTGTATATATCATTCACTTGATAAAGCAGAGGAGGGTAGAGCAGTAGCTCTAGATATATCTAAGGCTTTTGACAGAGTATGGCATGAAGGTCTTCTCAGGAAAATCAGATCATACAGTATCACTGGAAGAATACTTAACATAATTAAATTCTTCTTAGATAAGAGAAAAATCCAGGTTGTCCTCGATGGTCGTACATCTAAACAATATGATATAAATGCGAGAGTGCCTCAGGGATCTATCCTTGGACCTCTATTATTCCTAATATTCATAAATGACCTTCCTGTCTGTGAAATGGGTATATATGCTGATGACAATACGCTCTATAGCAGGCACGACAGGAAAACAAATGAACATATATCCAAAGAAATGGCAGAAACACTAGAGGACGACCTCCAATCTGTAGTGGAATGGGGACAAAAATGGATGGTCACATTCAATGCTGTCAAGACTAAACTTGTTTCCTTCAATAATTACAAGAAATCTTCTCTACCACCAATAGCAATGGCCAAAGACTCTTTATTTGAAAGTACATCTTTTAAACTCCTTGGCCTAATGTTCACAGGAAATATGAGTTGGAAAAATTACATTGAGAGTATTGCCAGGACCGCTGTGAAAAAGGTAGGTTCTCTCTACCGTGCTAGAAAGCTACTAACGTCTGAAAGTATCCTGTACCTCTATAAGGCGGCCATTCACCCATGTATGGAGTATTGTTGTCATATTTGGGCTGGTGCATCTGCAACTAGTCTCTCACTCCTAGACAAGGTTCAAAAGAGTCGCCAACCTGATAGGTCCTGAACTGTCATCTAAGCTTCAGCCTCTGTCCCATCGACGAAATGTAGCATCCCTCTGCCTATTCTACAAGTACTTTAACGGTGAATGCTCCAACGAACTGCAAGCACTTGTACCCCCTCGACGTAAATACCCCTGACAAACCCGACAAGCAGCAAAATCCCACCCCTTCACAGTAGAGATCCCTAGATGTAAGAGAGCCTTCTACTCCAGTAGTTTCTTCCCTAGAACCGTTAGACTTTGGAATTCCCTTGCGGGTTCATGCTTCCCAAACTGTACTGACATGCAGAAGTTCAAGTGTAACGTGAACCGACATCTTGCTGCCCAACTCCCCACATAGTACCCCTGTAGCTTATGTCCCTGATAGTAGCCCCCTACATCAAAGTGGCAATGTACCTTGTTTGGGGTGAAAATGTAATAAAAAAATAAAGAAATGTGCAAGAAAACACATTAAAAATAATCCTGAAATATCGTGACGGATTTGCTTGGAGGTGCATGAATGGTTAATGGAAGCAGTGGATATATGGCGCAATCACGTTGACACACTGGTTCTCGTCAGATCACCAAAGTTAAGCAATGATGAGCCTGGCCAGTACCAGATGGGTGACGATTTGGGAAGGCGAGATGCTGTATGTATTGCGAAGTAAAATACCAGATTGGGAAACTGAGTTTTCTTTGTTTTTTTTTTTTTTTTTTTTTTTTTTTGCATGGAGTTCACCACTTATCAAGGCCCAATGGCCACTCGGGGATAAGGGTTATTGTGTGTACAGTAATCAATGGGATAGTGTAGCAATAGTATTGGAGAATTGATAAGGTGTCATTACTTAGGGGGGGGCGGTTCATCAGGAATTTGTTTGTATTGGACTTGAAGACATCCAGGTTGAAGTTGGGAGGGAAACAGACAAGCAGAACAGAGTTCCACAGGCGTGCAGTTCTAAGAAAGAAGCTTTGTTCATGGAATCTACGTTTTGATTTAGGCACAGATAAGGAGTGGGGAAAATTATTGATGGTAGTTTCAGCTAGTCGGGTGTTTTTGAAAAAGATTGGCGAGGGGGGACCAGAGAATGGAGCTCAGACGGGCACTTACCATGGAAATAACGATAGAACAAAGACAGGTTCGCTACGTCTCTTCTGTGGGAAAGCGGTTGCAGGGAAGAGAAAAGGGCATCCCCCACCAAGCCACGAAGTCTATTTTGTACTCTGTCAAGGCAAGATAGGCTGTTTTTAGCAGCTCCCGCCCAGATGTGGCAGCAGTACTCCATCTTTGGACGTACTTGGCTCTTATATAGATAGAGAATTGCATCATTAGTGAGATATCTTCTGGAGCGGTAGAAGGATCCCACCATTTTCCCAGCGACCTTGGCCACAGACTTGATGTATGTGTTCCATTTAAGATCAGGAGTAAAGGTCAAACTCAGAAGCTTATCAAAACATGGGGCCTCCTCTAGACGAGAGCCATCCATTTCAATTGATGCCAGGTGGTCTATCCTAGATAGGCCTCTCTTAAGTCGAGGTAGGCAATCCATCTAATGATGGTGTTACAATAAAAAATACCCTTGATAGCCCTGGCGAAGCATCAAGTATTCAGCCAAGGACGAGATTTGAATTACAACCTCGTGTAATGAGTTCAATCTCGGCCATTATGTTACATTACATTTTTTAAGCAGTGGACCTCCTGGTGTCGTGGGACTTTTATTTTTCCAACTCGTCTTGAAATTGGAAAACTAATAAAGATTATATATATATGTAGTTCTATGACATTGCAACTGTTCGAAATTTATGATTAGGAAACTCTGTCGTTTGTCAAGAGTACTTCCTTAGGAATTTCTGGCAAATAATCGAAAAGGAAAAAAAAAAATCCTTAACAGAAAAAGAACGGATTCGAAAGAAAGAAAAACAAAATAATTTGTGATAAATGTTTTTTTGTAAGCACCACCTGCTAAAATTTCCTTAAAACTAATATTTTTTACAAAAACAAAATAAAAACAAAGCAAAAAACAAAACAAAAAGAAAGTTTTCATCTGTTACAACACATAATTCAAAAATAAGAATTATTCAAAAGTAAAAATAATTCAAAAATAAGAATTATTCAAAAGTAAAAATAATTCAAAAATAAGAATTATTCAAAAGTAAGAATAAGAATTATTCATGAAACTTACCGTAGGTTGATTTTTAAAAAAAATTGTATTTTCTATTTCCTTCATTGAAATTACAATGCTATGAACGTTTTGTTTTTTTAAATTTTGACCAACGCTCTGCATATTCTGAGAATAAATGGGTCGTTAGTACCGTTTTTTTTTTTATGGAAATCGCTCCAGACAAGGAATGAAGCCACTAAATGTAAGTAGCTGAAAAAATACTAATTCAAGGTCAAAAACCAGGAAAACGACAAGTGTTAACTGGGTAGACTTTGACTCAGAAAACAGCACCCCCCCTTTGTCAGAAAAAAAATGCTAAAAAATAATGGAAGCAAGAATTATGAGACTGCTGAAAGTAAATTCAAAGCTCTTTTTATGCTCTTTGCTCTTATATAGATAAATTCAGACACATAGAACAGCAATTCTTCCCCCTTTATCAGAAACCTTACTCATGGAATGTGAGGACTAAAGGACAAAATAAGAGAAGCGAGAGTTGCAAGCCTACCAAAAGTAAACTCAAGGCCCACTTTATACTCTCCAATGTCAGTTTTCACACTTAATTATTAGAAGTAAATAGGTTTGAAGAATATTAGTAAGCTTGTACTATTTCTGAAGTGTCCGATACATTAGAAGCCGAATAAGAAAGCGAACTTACCTCATCTAAAAAGCTGTCCATTGTATCAGGATGTTGTTCAAGTAACTGCAGTAGACGGCAAAAGCGTACTCGGGCCTCAAGAACATCATATCGTATAGCAGTGAATAGAGTCTTAACCATCATCTCTGGAAACGTATGAATGGCGCTTTCGCTTATCGTTTCTAAATAAACGAAAATAATATCTTGGATAATATTTTCCAAAGTACATGATCGAATTGGTATATTTCAAAGAATAAAGATTTTATGACACGAGGAATGAACGAAAAAAAGTAGAAATTTGGTTTGAAATAAGAAATCAATCCAAGTGGGTCACAAATATCGAGCTGGATTTGGTTTTTTGTTGTTTCACGGCACATCAACACTTTTCAAATTATTTAATGTCGAATCCAGTCATTTTGGTAAAAGTTTTTATTTTTCTGAATTTTTTAGATGAGAATTAGTTATTTGTCTTATTTCGAATGACTGAGTGTCAGTTTCACAACGTTTCAGTCGATAAAACCTCTGACCTTTAGGTATATCTTGTCGGACTTGGAAATGTTTCTATTGAACTCAGGAATCTAGACAGAATTTCAAACGGAATCCTTTATTTACTTCATGGGGGTAGCATGTTCTCGTTCCGTCAGTTGTATTTTTTAATCGCCCAGAGTACAAAATAGACTTTGTAGCCTAGTAGGGGATGCCCTTTTCTTTTCCCTGCGACCTCTCTCCCACAGAAGGGATGTTGCGAGCCTGTCGTTGTTTTATCGTTATTTCCATGGCAAGTGCTCGTCTGAGCTCCAATCTCTGGTTCGCCCCTCGCCGGTCTTTCGCGAAAAACACCCGTCTAGCTGAAACCACTGTCAGTAATTGTCTGAACTCTTTATCTGTGCCTAAATCAAAACGTAGATTCCATGAACAAAGCTTCTTAGAAGTGCACACCTGTGAAACTCTCTTCTGTTTGCCTGTTTCCTACCTGACTACAACTTGGATGTCTTCAAGTCCAACATAAACAAATTCCTAATGAACCTCCCCCTTAAGTAAGACACTTTATCAAATCTCCATTACTAACGATTACTACAATATTATCCCATTGATTACTGTACACGCAATAATCCTTATCCCCGAGTGGCCTCCAGGCCTTGATAAGTGGTGACTTCCTTGTAAAAAAAACAAACAAAAAAAATCACTGAGAATTGAACCTTAGGGAGAATATCACTTTTACAATTAATTTTTCCAAGTATTCCGTCCAGATTCCCAAGTTCGGCAAGATACATCTGAAGAAGGTCAGAGATTACATCAACCGAAACGGTGTGAAAATGAGACGGTGTGAAAATGAGACGGTGTGAAAATGAGACGGTGTGAAAATGAGACGGTGTGAAAATGAGACGGTGTGAAAATGAAACGGTGTGAAAATGAAACGGTGTGAAAATGAAACGGTGTGAAAATGAGACGGTGTGAAAATGAGACGGTGTGAAAATGAAACGGTGTGAAAATGAAACGGTGTGAAAATGAAACGGTGTGAAAATGAGACGGTGTGAAAATGAGACGGTGTGAAAATGAAACGGTGTGAAAATGAGACGGTGTGAAAATGAGACGGTGTGAAAATGAGACGGTGTGAAAATGAAACGGTGTGAAAATGAGACGGTGTGAAAATGAGACGGTGTGAAAATGAAACGGTGTGAAAATGAAACGGTGTGAAAATGAAACGGTGTGAAAATGAAACGGTGTGAAAATGAAATGGTGTGAAAATGAAATGGTGTGAAAATGAAACGGTGTGAAAATGAAATGGTGTGAAAATGAAACGGTGTGAAAATGAGACGGTGTGAAAATGAAACGTTGTGAAAATGAAATGGTGCGAAAATGAAATGGTGTGAAAATGAAACGGTGTGAAAATGAAATGGTGTGAAAATGAAACGGTGTGAAAATGAAACGGTGTGAAAATGAGACGGTGTGAAAATGAAACGTTGTGAAAATGAAACGGTGTGAAAATGAAATGGTGTGAAAATGAAATGGTGTGAAAATGAAACGGTGTGAAAATGAGACGGTGTGAAAATGAAACGGTGTGAAAATGAAACGTTGTGAAAATGAAACGGTGTGAAAATGAGACGGTGTGAAAATGAAACGGTGTGAAAATGAAACGTTGTGAAAATGAAACGTTGTGAAAATGAAACGGTGTGAAAATGAAACGGTGTGAAAATGAAACGTTGTGAAAATGAAACGGTGTGAAAATGAGACGGTGTGAAAATGAAACGGTGTGAAAATGAAACGTTGTGAAAATGAAACGTTGTGAAAATGAAACGTTGTGAAAATGAAACGGTGTGAAAATGAAACGGTGTGAAAATGAAACGTTGTGAAAATGAAACGGTGTGAAAATGAGACGGTGTGAAAATGAAACGGTGTGAAAATGAAACGGTGTGAAAATGAAACGTTGTGAAAATGAAACGGTGTGAAAATGAGACGGTGTGAAAATGAAACGATGTGAAAATGAGACGGTGTGAAAATGAAACGGTGTGAAAATGAAACGATGTGAAAATGAAACGGTGTGAAAATGAAACGGTGTGAAAATGAGACGGTGTGAAAATGAAACGTTGTGAAAATGAAACGGTGTGAAAATGAAACGGTGTGAAAATGAGACGGTGTGAAAATGAAACGTTGTGAAAATGAAACGGTGTGAAAATGAAACGGTGTGAAAATGAAACGGTGTGAAAATGAAACGTTGTGAAAATGAAACGGTGTGAAAATGAAACGGTGTGAAAATGAAACGGTGTGAAAATGAAACGGTGTGAAAATGAAACGGTGTGAAAATGAAACGGTGTGAAAATGAAACGGTGTGAAAATGAGACGGTGTGAAAATGAAACGTTGTGAAAATGAAACGCTGTGAAAATGAAATGGTGTGAAAATGAAACGGTGTGAAAATGAAACTCAAGATGAGAACAGTAGTCATTCAAGTTCTTTATATATTCAAATATTTATTTAGTTGATGTTGTTGAGCTTTTTGTTGAAGCTTTCTGCTTTCTTTGACTTCTTTTTCAATTTCGAAGCCTTCGTTTTCATCTTCCCGTTAACATCTGGAATTCTTTCATGATTGCTTACTGAAAGCTGACTTACCTTCCTCGTAGGCCTGAAGAAATACATCACAATACTTTGCAACAGCCAAGCATGCCTCGCCCCTATTCTCGATAGCTGACACGGGTGCTCCACCAGCTTCTTCAATTTGTGAACCGACTCCTTTCTTAATATGATCAAACCCACGTTGTATCAATTTTTCAATTAGTTCCTGAAAAAAAAAAAAGTAAATTTTTTTAATTCAGTCTTATAATCGATAGAGAAGGGGTTAAGGAACTGGAGGAATCCGTAGGTTTAACTTATTGCTCCATTTATATAAAATGTTGTCGGAAAGGTTATAGTTTTTTTTAACAGAGGCAACTTGCCATGTTGCTGCCAACTAGTGAGTGGATTGTTTCTAATTTGCTGCCTCAATTACGTAAAATGCGGTCAAAAGATCATAGAGTTACAATATGGTTGTTATTTTGATCCTGGGCTTCGGACAAGTGCTCCTCTTGAAACACTGAACAGCTGTGATACAACAAAATAGTCTGTCTGTATCTATGTATCTCGGATTGAGCACTCTTAGTAATTGATATTGTCTGCTACTACTTTATCTCTATATAAATAAAATGAACTCATTTTTTCCCGTCTGATTTTGACATTAATAGGATTAAAAATCAAGATATTTCATGCAAATATAATATGCACAAACGGCAGAACAATATCTGAGGTGTGTTATAGGCTTATTATTTCTCAATTTCCTCGATAATCTTAGATTTCTATACTTTTTCTGCTGAGAAGTCACGGCCAAAATCGGTTAAGATCAATGGAAGTGGTAAAATATTTTCTCTCTAATAAATTCCTCCTCCCCCTGCCACCACTTAACACCGTTTGGGGATCGTTCACAAGGAACAGTTGAGAAGAGAACACCGGTTTGGCTTTGTAGTTCTTTCATGTGAAGTTATTTAAAATCACTAAACTAAGCTGCAGTGCTCTGTGGCGTAGTGGTTAGCGTGCTGGACAATTCACATTATATTTTCACGTTCGCACCGACCTACCGTAGTCGTTTTTTTTTTTTCCTAAACAACTGGAATGGACTTTTCTTGGTGGCCGAACTGTTAACGTTGCAGATGTTTTTTTTTTTTTTTTCACACTTTATTTTCCTACTTTTACTCATGACTCCGGGTTTGATCCTTCCTACTTACCTACCATAACATTTTTTAAAACTCCGCCCGTCCCGGAAACAAACACTCGGGCAACGCCGGGTACCCCCGCTAGTTATAAATAAAACAAATGGAGCACTGTTAGAGTGGCGGGCAATGTTTATATAAAGCATTGTTAGATATCATTGCCGACGGCAGCAATCTTGTGGCCTAACTATCAACTTGATGATTATTGGTTTAATCCCAGGTTTCGAAAAGGTGCTGGTCTAGCCACATTGAAGAGCTGTAACACAGCAAAACAGCCTGTCTGTGGATGCCTATATATGATTATTATTAATAATTATTTTTATATGTTTTGTATTTTTATTTTATGCTTGTCAGTATTGAATTATGTAACTGTATCATAGGTCGGACAATTTGAACCATAGATCGTCATCATTCAACCAGCACGACGATCATCAAAATGTGATAGAAATATGCTTTTTATTATGTGATTATACCTATTTACTATGCCTCCCCACGAGACAGAGTTAGACACCAGGGTCGTTTTTTAACGTGGAGAAAATGTACAAAAATAAAAATTGTCTCAGTCGTGGAGGACTTCTCCTCCAATGAAAGAGAACAAGAAACAGAAGTGCAGCATCTGAAGAACAGATGGTATTTATTTGCTCCCCCACCGAGCAAATGAGGCACAAGGCCAATTTTTAATGTGAGGAGTGAAGGGAGGGGGAAGGGAAAAAGGGGACCAGCTCCCGAGAGGTGGGAAATGGGAGCTGGTTAAAGGTCAGGCATGTGGGGTTGCCCCCACATCTGGTCTTTGCTAGTCATAGCTGGTCTTTGCTAGTCATAGCTAGTCATAGCTTGCAGTATCTGCCGGAACAGATGGTATTTATTTGCTCCCCCACCGAGCAAATTAGGCACAAGGCCAATTTTTAATGTGAGGAGTGAAGGGAGGGGGAAGGGAAAAGGGGACCAGCTCCCGAGAGGTGGGAAATGGGAGCTGGTTAAAGGTCAGGCATGTGGGGTTGCCCCCACATCTGGTCTTTGCTAGTCATAGCTAGTCATAGCTTGCAGTATCTGCCGGAACAGATACTACACTTTGATCTTGTCCCGAAGGCCAAGAAAATAATATTTTATTATGTGATTATAACGAGAGTTCTATCTTTCCAAGGGAGACAACCGTGCAACTTGGTTAATTTATATCAATTTCAACTAAACAATATTATCTATCAAATTATCATGTCACAATTAGTTAAATATTTCTACATTATTGAATAAAACATTTTTTTCGTGATAGGTGACGAAACCGGACATATTGTTCCTAAGCGAAACATGCATTGGGCTGACCATTTCCCTAGATGAGTTCATAATTAAAGGATACTCAAACTCAACATCTAAATATGACTCCCAAGATCGCCACGGGTATGGAATATGTGCTTACATTAAAGATGGCTTTTTGTGTGGTAGGGATATCTCCAGAGAAAACCCTAATTTATCCTGTATGTGCTTCCAGGTTGCACTTGCTTACACCACCACATTTATATTTGCCCTCTGTCGCCCCCACAACAGCAGAGTTACTATCTTTAAGAGTATATCTGACCACATCCTGTCTGCTCATCCTTCGGCTAATATTCACATCTGTGGTGACTTCAATGTCCACAATGTGGAATGGCTGACCTACTCAAACAAGACGGATGATGAGGGAAGGTTCTGTCATGATTTCCCCATTGCTTATGACCTCACTCAGATTATTCACGAACCCACGTCTGTGCCCGATACTACCCGTCAGTATGCAAGCCTTCTAGACCTTTTTCTCACAACTTCCCCTGAGCTATGTTCATGTTCCGTTCTATCTCCTCCAGGATTTTCCGACCACACGAATGAGTGACCCCACCGAGCGTGCCTTGTAAAAAAACCCTTTGCCGGACATACACACAAAAATGTGTACACACTAACACACATTTTGCCTTTTATATATATAGATTCTAACGAGAGTTCTATCTTTCCAAGAGAGAGAATCGTGCAACTTGGTTAATTTATATCAATTTCAACTAAAAGCAATGTTATCTATTAAATTATCATGTCACAATTAGTTAAATATTTCTACAGCATTAAATAAAGCATATTCATGATGCACGGCACAATAGTCGGCCATATTGATTATCGACATGGAGTATAAAGACAAAAGAAGTAACTCATGGTTGCCAGACTATAAAAATATTTAAAACCATATTTTTCAGGAACAAAGAGGCAAATAGAAAATGTTCTTTATAAAATAAAAATGGCTGCAGATGTTAACTCTAGGATTGAAGATGTTTATAAAAATATTTAAAGCCATATTTTTCAGTATCCTGGACGTTTTCGTTTTTGTTTTTTTAAGGGAGGTGGCATTTGTTGTATATTGCTGGGGAGCTATGATATATCCAAGCAAAAAAAAAAAGAAAAAGAAAAAAAGTCTTTCCGAAACAACACAAAACTTGGAAATAAAACTTACTTTTTCGGAAATTTCTTGATTTTCATTTACAGAATCAAGAATCCTTTGCTGAGTATTGTCTTCAAGTTTGTCAAACTTGAGTTCGGTCAGTTCTAAAAATCGACACGCTAAAAGTTTGTAGCATTGAGCGTACAAGATGTTGTGTTTCCTCTGAGAATTGGTTTCTTTTTGTAAAAGTGGACAGGAATCTTGTTTACCTAGAAGAAGAAGAAGAAGAAGAAGATGACAACAGATGTTTCAAAAAAATACTGAAAGCGAAAAAAAAAAAAATGAAACAAATATCAAGTAAATAGTAAAGAAAAGAGAGTGAGATGGAAGGAAAAAGATGGAAGGGAGGGAGGGAAGAGCTGGAGGAGAGGGATGATAAAGACAGATTAGAATGGAGAGAAGACAGAGAGAGTAAGAAAGGAGGAAGTGCGTAAAAGGGTGGGAAGAGAAGAGCTAAGAAAGGGAGGAAGAGAGATGGTAAGAGATGGGGGGGGACAAGAGGGGGAAAAGAAAGGGGAGGAGACAGGGAAGAGAGAGAGAGCAGAACTAGAAAAAAAATGTGCAAGTAAAAGAACCTGGCTAATTCAAAAGTATGAGAGAGAAAGAGAAGAGTGTGCGTGTGTGCGTGTGCGCGCGTGTGTGCATATGTGTGCGTGTGTGTGTGTGTGTGTGTGCGCGTGTGTGTGTGTGCATATGTGTGCGTGTGTGTGTGTGTGTAAAAAGAAATAAGAGCAAAGCAAACCCCAAAAATTGAAAGAAGAAAAAAATCATATTTTCCTTTTTAAGATATAAAAAAATTTTTTCCCCCACATTTTAAAAAAAGGGTTTTGTTTGTTTGTTATACAGCATATCAACACTTTTCATGTTATATAATGCCGAATCCAGTTATTTTGAAGAAAAATTTTTTTGATAGAATATTTTTTTTTTTTTTTTGTTCGAGTCGGTTTCTATTTAACAGGTACTACCACTCCGGATCAGAGTGGACCTGGGAGCAATGGCAATTAAAGAGTGGCTCCACACTCCCAAAAGCCTGCAAGCTGGGGCCTCACCATCGGATATAGTTTAAGGTCATATCCAGGACCAGGGAACGAGATACGACATAAATATTAAATAAATACATGAATATTACTTACGCAAATCACAAATTAATTTTTTATTTTTTTAAAATTTTTTATTTTTATTTTTTTATTACATTTTCACCCCAAACAAGGCACATTGCCACTTTGGTGTAGGGGGCTACTATCAGGGGAAACATCTACTGGGGTACTATGTAGGGATTAGGGCAGCGAGATGTTGGTTCACGTTGCACTTGAACTTATGCATGTCAGTACAGTTGGGGAAGCAGTGACCTGGAATGGAATTCCAAAGTCTAGCTGTTCTGGGGAAGAAACTACTGGAGTAGAAAGATCTTTTACATCTAGGGATCTCTACAGTGTGGGGGTGGGATTTTGCAGCTTGTCAGGTCTGTCGAGGGTGTTCACGTCGTGGGGGCACAAGTGCTTGCAGTTCCTCAGAGCATTCACCATTATAATACTTGTAGAACAGGCAGAGGGATGCAACGTTTCGATGATGGGACAGAGGCTGAAGCTTAGATGCCAGTTTAGGGCCTATTAGATTTGCGACTATCTTTTGAACCCTGTCAAGGAGCGAGAGACTAGTAGCCGATGCACCAGCCCAAATATGACAGCAATACTCCATACATGGGCGAATAGTGGCCTTATAGAGGTACAGGATACTTTCGGGTGTTAGAAGTTTTCTAGCACGGTAGAGAGAGCCCACCTTCCTCGCAGCGGCCCTGGCAATGCCCTCGATGTAATTGTTCCAACTCATGTTTCCTGTGAACGTTAGGCCAAGGAGCTTGAGAGACGTACTCTCAGATAAAGAGTCGTTGGCCATTGCTATAGGTGGTAGAGAAGGTTTCTTGTAATTATTGAATTTTTTTTAAATCGTAACTACTTAGAACTTTTTCTGTTTTTTAAGGAAGGTATTTACAATAAAATGTTCTTATTCATTCAATAACGGCTAACTGCGCCAGTTTTTTGTTGGGAGTCCGTTCTTTACATACTAGACAAAATCCTTGGTGTTTCCTGCGAGTCATAATAGGAACAGTATTTTATCATATATCTTAAGGAGTATAAGTTAGTCAATCCAGAATGCTCAGAATCCTGGGTATGTTTAAAGGGCGTGTCGTCCAGAAAAAAAACTATGTCACTTTGTCTTGTTATACAACTTTATACAAGAAAATCTATGCGGCATTATTGGAGGTCGCAAGAGTATAATATCATATCAAGTAAGAGTGTTCAATATCTTTGATAGAGCAAGCATGTTAAAAGGCTGTGTTGTCCAGGAGGACCAACATTGGCTTTGTTTATCTTTGGCATCCCCGTGGTTCTGCGAGACTGTGAACATGGCGGTGTATACGAAAAAAAAACGTCCCCGGCAATGTTAGTTTTATTTTTAACTAGCAGGGGTACCCGGCGTTGCCCAGGTGTTGTGAGATGTAAAAGAAGAAAAAAAATTTGGGTAGGTAGGTAGGTAGGCTTGAACCTGAACCCTTGAGGTTAATAGGCTGAGGAATTACCGCCACATTATGATGGCAGAGAAGTGAGAATGTGTGAAATAAAATCATTAAAAAGTGATGTGACAAAAGGTGCATGTTTAATGAGGTCAAACATCACGCTATAAGTGGCAGGTGCACGCCAAATTTAATTCTGCACTTGATTTTAACTGCGGGGTAGTTCTTTTGGGTTGTTTTTTTACCCAACTTTGTCTGGTTTTGTTTCCCCAACACATTGGGGAAAACCAGCCCCCCCCCCCTTTATTAGGGGAGTGTCCAAATGAAAGCAATTGTCTTATATGACGGTGAAAACCGACATTGATCAAATGTCCATTGTTTTCTGGACGTTCCCGGTCTGTAGGGTGAGAACTGCGCCTTAGTTTCACTTTTATACGAAACAGCCAAATCAACATGAGAGGGACCGAAATAGCAAGAATTGTGTAAAAGTCGATGTAAATGAATCTAGCCGCGAAGTTCACAAATCCTAGATATTATTATCTAGGGTGGGGGTTAGGGTTAGGGTTAGGGTTAGGGTTATAAACAGTTGTAGGACATAGCAACCCCCCTGAGAAGCTCGTCAAAAAAAGCCTTTAGTGGACATACAGAAAAAATGCATACACACACACATTTTCGCTTTTATATAGCGCGGGGGGGGGGGGGGTACCTAGCGTTGCCCGGGTGTTTTCGGTGTGTGTGGTCGGAGGGGGGGTTAATGAAAACCTAAGAATAAGCGAAATAAAAAACAAAAAAGAAAACGAACGTTAAAAATAAAAAAAACGAAAAATGGCTTAAATAACCCTGCTTCAATATTAAAATTTAAAAAATCGAAAAAAAAGAGACATCTCACACCACGATTCAAACCCAAAACCTTTAGATAATGAGGTCGCGCTCTAAGCAACTGACCTAAGACGATGTCAACGAAATTGTGTCGCTTTTTCAAATATTTAAACTAAATCAGGTTACGACATCGTATGACGCATGTGTAGAACCGAACACGTTATGAGAGGACGTTTTTTGCTGACCCCCCCCCCTGTAGAAAACTGCTGATTTCAGGGTGAAGGAATTAACGTTTTTGGCCAATTTTTCGATATTTGTCGGGCGAAGGTTGGAAGTTTAAAATGATACCAATCTGGCGAAAATCCATGACCCGTGTTGAAAGTTTTTGCGATACATACAAACACACATACATACATACAAACACACATTTTTGCTTTTATATATATAGATAAAAAAATGAGGTGTTTTTTTTTTAATTACATTACAAACTTTATTTGAACTTTATAACAAACTTTTGCATACATAAAAAATAGACTTTTTGATCTTCTATATTAGGTCTTTTGACGAAGATATATCTGATTCAAAAACATTATTTTTGCACCAACCTAATAATATAAAATTTTTAAATTTCTTTAACCAAAAGTTTTTTTTCTTTTTACATTTTTCATGTATATTAATCAAACATCATAAAAAAAACTGTACCCAATACATGATAGTAATTGTCTGTATTTTTTTTTTTTTTGAGATGAGTTGTCTTCATTGATTGAGATTGTCGGACTGACTTCCTCATCTTGGTTGTTATTGTCACAACGTTTCAGCCGTTTTGCCCTCCGGCCTTCGTCAGGTGAACGGTTTGTTAGGAGTCTCGAACCCAACCCTTTATTATTCTTACGGGGGTACCGTGTTCGGAATCCAGCTAGGCTTTGGGACATAGTTGCTGATTCTCTGTTTTTCAATGTTACTTTTTCACTGCCTTCGTTCAGGATTGAACTCAGCACCTTTGGGTAACTGTAAACTTTGATACAACATCTAGGACCACTCGGCCATATGTCACTAGGACAATTCTTAGTTGGTTTTTGTTAATGTTAAACCTATGTTGTTATTCAAGGTTTTCTCTCTCTATCAGAGGTGTCCAAATTGCATTCAGCTCTATGCTTGGTTTGCTCAGTAGGTTGTTATGTCCGAGCATGTGAGCTGTTTCTTTAAGTTTTCTCACTTTCCAGTGGGTCTCTCTGTTTATTATTTTTACTTCATCCCATAGGGGGCGATGATCCCCCCTCTCCATCCAGACATGGTTGGCTATACCCGATTTTTCCGTCTCCCCTTTAGTTACCGCTTTTCGGTGTTCTTCCACCCTTACTTTAAGGGGGCGGCATGTTTCACCCTTGTAAACCTTTCTGCAACTGCATGGAATGGAGTATATGCAGTTTTTGGTCATGTTCTCATCCATGCGGGGCTTCACTCGTACCAGGTGTCGTCTGAGTATTGACTCGCTTTTGAATACCGTCCTGATGTTGTAGGGGGCACATATTCTCTGAATCTTTTCAATACATGATATTCCCAAAATAATTGTTTTCGATTTGCCACCGCCAGAGGATTTCTTGTAGATGACTATTAAAGTTTGCATCACTAGTCCCCCTCATGGATCTAAATTTAACTTTACAAAATTTCGAAAAATAAATTTTGTATTTTTTTTTTTTTTATTGTAAATTGGCTTAATGCAAAGTGACAAATTGAGAGAAAAAAAAAACATCTTGAAAAAAAAAAAAAATCTCGAAAAGAAAAAAAGAAACATCTTGTTTTTTGGGGTTTGTATTACTGTACACATAGATTCGAAAAAGTTGTCAAAAAACAAATATATAACAAATAAATATTATCAAAGGCAAGATAAGTTACTTTTCTGTCAAACTGGATATATTTTTTGTGTTTTTATTCGATGTAACATGTTTATTCAGCTCGAAAAACATACAGTGTTTACCGATGTATTAAAAAATTCAAGATGGCGTCTCACACTCTCTTTAACACTGTAAGTTTGGAAAAAGGTGTTATAAATAAAAAACTATACAAAATACTATTAAAAACCCGCCGAATATATGTCAACCTATGTCACGGTAACATATATTGAGCGAGTTTTTAACAGTATTTTATCCGGTTTTTTATTTATAACATCTTTTCCCACACTTACCGTGTTAAAGAGAGAATCAGACGCCATCTTAAAAGTTCCAATACATCGGTAAACACTGTATGGTTTTCGAGCTGAATAAACATGTTACAGTGAATAAAAACACAAAAAAATATATCCAGTTAGGTAGAAAAGTAACTTATCTTACCTTTGATAACATTTATTTGTTATACATTTGTTTTTGACAACTTTTTCGAATCTATGTGTACAGTAACACAAACCCGTTTTTTTTTTTTTTTTATAATTAAATCTCATTTCCAAAAAAGCGGATTGAAAAAATCTCATTTCCAAATAAACCGGGGAAATGTTTGATTTTAAACATTACTGGGGACGTTCTTTTCGCATACGCCGCCATGTTCATAGTCTCGCAGAACAACGGGGATGCCAAAGTTAAACAAAGCTGCAACATTAACGTTTTATTATACTATTTTAAAAAGTTTTTTTTATATCCTAAGAATAGCAAGTGTAGTCAAACACAACTTCACTTTCTTTTTTTTTTTCATATGGCCTGAGTAATGCCGGGTAGCCCTACTAGTATATAATATAAAGGGCAGCTATCTGTATGTATGTATGTATGTATGTTATCTATGTCCAGTAAAAACTCAAAACATACAAAACAAACACCCACAAAGTTTGCATCTTCTTCATCAGCCTTGCTCCGGATAAATAATATCTAAAATTGAGAAAAATTATTCAAGCAATTCTGTATAAGTAGACAAATAGCTACAGCCAACAAGGAGACCTAACAATCTTGAGGTTACACAAGTACATAGATGTTGCCAAGTCTGCTGCAAAGAAAGTAGGCTTCATCTAGGTTAGAAAATTTCCTGCATCTGCCAATATTCTATATATAGCCACGATTTGTCCATGCATGGAGTATTGTTGTTGCATCTGGGCTAGTGCTCCAACCTCGAACCCCTCTCTCTCGGACAAAATATGAAATAGAATTTCTAACCTAATAGGTCTTGCACTGTCCCCGAAGCTCCGACTTCTGTCTTATCACCACAAAGTTGCACTTGTTTAACAAGCACTTCCACAGAATGTGCTCTGATGAACTTACCGACTTTGTACGCTTCCCCAATATAAGTACCCCCGACCACTTTTTTGTAGAGGTCGGAAGATGCTCGAAAGATTTTCTACTCAAATTACTTACTGCTTGCCTTTGGAATTCCCTCCCTGATCCCATGACTGTGCCAGCATGCAGAAATTTAAATATAATTTGAACAAACATCTTGCTGCATAACTCCCCACTCAGGTTTCCCCTTATAAATCTGGCCTCATCACAGTGGCAATATGCCTTGTTTGGGAATGAACCAAAAATTATTTTCAAACGTGAATTAACTTACCTAGCTTACTGAAAACAGTCATAAAATCATGAATGGTAGAGTTGGTCCAGTTCGTGTTGAGGCTGGCTTTTTTATGATGCGTCTCGGCATAAAGGTGACTCCATTCCAACTCTAGAGATTCCGTTTCAATCTAGAAAAAGAAAATCAAACAAAAATATGTTATTCTCTTTCTTTTTTTAACTAAAAAGAGTTACCACTTATCAAGGCCAAAAGTTGCTCAAGGAGAAGGGAAAGAGAAATGATTGCCAGCGAAAGCAAAGAGCCACTCGAGGATAAGGATTTTTAAAAAATTATTATTATTGTTGGGTCATCACTTATCAAGGCCAAGAACAACTCAAGGACAAGGTTTAATGAGATCTAATCGTGTGAACTGCATTTGATTACTATTGAGAGAAGGGGGAGAAAGAGAGAGAGAAGGAGGGAAGAGAGAAAGAGACAGAGAGGGAGAAGAAAGAGAGAGGGTTGGGAAGGAAGGGAGAAAAAGAAATATTTCGAAAATACAAGCACAAAGGGGGAGAAAGATATATATATATATATATATATATATATATATATATAGAGAGAGAGAGAGAGAGAGAGAGAGAGATAGAGGGGGGATAAAGAGAGAAAAAAATAGAATGGGAGAAAAAGGGGAAAAACTGGAATAGAAAAAGATGGAGAAAGAAAGGGAGAAATTACAACAATAGAGAATGTGCCGTTATTGGAAATCAACTTTTTCTAATTAAAAAAAGTTTCAGTTTTTTTGCCTTTTGCTTTTTAATCACCCTACCTTAACAGTGTTTGTCCTACCTTAACAGTGTTCATCTTGCCATAACAGTTTTTGTTCTACAGTAACAGTTTTTAGCATTACCTTAACAGTTTTTGGTATTACCGTAACAGTTTTTTTGAGCATTTGGAGGGCCAACTTAAAATTGTTCTATCGTAACAGTTTTTGGTATTACCTTAACAGTTTTTTTGAGCATTTGGAGGGCCAACTTAAAATTGTTCTGCGCACACGAATTATGTACAAGCATTAATTGCAACTTCCGCTTATTTTGTAGGAAACAGTTTTTCTCGTCTGCGGCCATCGCTTCTCCTGCAAGATTTTTCTCCCTCATTTCACGGAATATCTCCATGTATGACAGTCTATATAAAAAAAAAAAAAAAAATTAACATCATGATAAGAGAATGGTTGTGAAGTGCATCTTAAAGACAGACTTAGATCTGATGACCTCAGAGGAAGATTAAGTTTGAACAGTATTGATTAAGTTTGAACAGTATTGATTAAGTTTGAACAGTATTGATTAAGTTTGAACAGTATAGATTAAGTTTGAACAGTATAGATTAAGTTTGAACAGTATTGATTAAGTTTGAACAGTACTGATTAAGTTTGAACAGTATTGATTAAGTTTGAACAGTATTGATTAAGTTTGAACAGTATTGATTAAGTTTGAACAGTACTGATTAAGTTTGAACAGTATAGATTAAGTTTGAACAGTATAGATTAAGTTTGAACAGTATTGATTAAGTTTGAACAGTACTGATTAAGTTTGAACAGTATTGATTAAGTTTGAACAGTATTGATTAAGTTTGAACAGTATAGATTAAGTTTGAACAGTATAGATTAAGTTTGAACAGTATAGATTAAGTTTGAACAGTATTGATTAAGTTTGAACAGTATTGATTAAGTTTGAACAGTATTGATTAAGTTTGAACAGTATTGATTAAGTTTGAACAGTACTGATTAAGTTTGAACAGTATTGATTAAGTCAAGTGTAAAGATGTTTGCAAAACAAGGAATTGATTGTTTGGCTACGTTGAAAGAATGTGAAAAATTAACTATAATTTACGTGACCGAAAAAACATATCTAAAGAATTAATTCCTATTTCAGTCACGTAAATTATGAGTTAAAAATAAAGCACATACTTGAGTTGGATTATTTTGTTTTTCGAAATGCTTGCTTTTTTTTCATCATAGCAAACAGCAGCAGCCATTTTTTTTTTCTTTCCTTTTTGCTTTCTAACCAACAATCGCACGCAAACAAGGCAGCATCCCAAAACAAAAAGACTATTGTCTTTTTATACTGCTACCTTGAACTCTCAACAGCGCTTAATACTTGCATATCTGGTTTGGTTTGGTTGTTTCGTTTTAATGGCATATCAACACTTTTCGGGTTATTTAATGCTGAATCCAGTTATTCTGGAAATAGTATTCATGTTGCATTTAGTTATTTTGTAGAAGTTTTTTATTCTTCAAACTTTTTGTATTTTCAATCGCTAGTTTGTTGTGTTTGGTTTGGTTGTTTTATAGTGGATTTTATTGGTTTTGTTCTCTGCCCTGCAGAACATGAATGAGTTTGCAATGGGAGAGGGAAAGGGTTACAGTATTAATGTTTGGTACATTTTAAGTTAGAAAACCAGTCAGGAAGTGAGGGAGATAGAAAGACAAAAGGGGGAAAAGATGTTTTTGTTTTTGGTTTTGCAGAACATAACTAAGTTTTGCAAAAGGAAGTAGAAAAACAAAAAAGCATCAATGTCAGGTGCATTTCATCTCAGGATTGGTTGTTGGTTGTTTTTGTTTTACGGCATATCAACCCTTTTCGAGTTATTTAATGCCGAATCCAAAGATTTTGAAGAAAAATTTTTTTAATAGAATATATTTGTTGTTTTCACGTCGGTTTCTATTTAAACCATAGTTGGAACCCTAACAGGTACTACCACTCCGGGTCAGAGTGGACCTGGGAGCAATGGTAATTAAAGGGTGGCTCCACACTCCCCAAAGCCCACAAGCTGGGGCCTCACCACTGGATATAGTTTAAGGTCATATCCAGGACCTTATCTCAGGAAGACAATATCTTCAGACAGCCTAATCTGGTAGCACCAGATCAGGCTGTCTTGCACATTTCTTGGTGCTTGTTAAGATAGTCGACAGCTCTATTTTTAAAATGTAATTTTAAGCAAAAAACACAGTACTTACTTGTCATGTCGACAATAGTAATATATCTAAAAAAAATTATGAAAATTCATTTATTCTGCTATTGTGTATCGCTATGGGCTAAAACAGTATGCCACACATTAAAGCGACAGAAAGGGGAGATAAGTATTCCCCTATATTCGCACTTTCACTTCAAGGGAAAATGTGACCCCCCCCCCCAATTTTTTTCAGTAAAAACAAAAAGCATTAATTTATTGAGATTGTCGGACTGACTTCCTCATCTTGGTTGTTATAGTCTCGAACCAGAGAAAACAAAACAGAGAATCAGCAACTATTAATCCCAGAGCCTAGCTGGAGTCCGAACATGGTACCCCCATAATAATAATAACGGGTTGGGTTCGAGACTCCTAATAAACGGTTCCCCAGTTCGATACAAAACACCCGATGAAGGCCGGAGGGCAAAACGGCCGAAACGTTGTGACTATAACAACCAAGATGAGGAAGTCAGTCCGACAATCTCAATAAATGAAAACACCTCATCTCAAAAATACAGACAATTAAAAAGCATTAATGTTAGCTGCATTTCGTCACAGGGGGCCAATATCTTTGGAGTCGTAAGTCATGTCAGTTTCGGAAGAGAAATGTTGTTCCAAACAGAACGGCAGTATCAACCCAGAGAAGCTTTGAATTGTAAAAACTTGCAGATAAACACAAAGAATAGAATTTCCGGTAGGTAGCCATATAATGTGGCCGTTAAAGCTCGAACCGCATTCGTTACAATTTAAACACTCTCTTGGACCCCCACACCGTCTGGTACCATTAAAACAAACAAACAAAAGTAAATAAATCCGACTAAAAATAATATTTACATTAAAATATTTTTTTTTAATATGTTATAAAAAATATATTTTTTAATCTTTATTTTAAAATGGATTTTAAAGTCTAAAAAATATTTTTTTTTAATTTAAAAAATACAATTTTATTAAAAGATATTTCAAACAAAAAAAGCATTTGAAAGTAAAGATTATTTTTATCATATAATACAGAACCTACATCTGACCATATTGATGCAAGGAAAAAAAGCAATGCAATTATAAAATATAAAAAAAAAATACATATATATTTTATTAATAAACGATAAAAATATATATATTGTATTAATAAAAGAAAATACATATATAGATTTTATTAATGAGAGAAAAAAATACATATATACATTATATTAATAAATGGTGAATTTGCTTATTGCTTATTCCACCGTTTATATCTTAATTTGTTTCAGTTCGTGTTTATCCGTTACACCTCTGCATTGTATTGCCTTCTATAAATTTACTGGGTACTTGTACAGTTTAGTCAAGACATTAAAAAATGAAAATATCGAAAAAAAGTTTAAATTGTATGTATCCGTTATGGAACAAAGTAATCCGAAAAAAATTTCACTTAATTTCATCAAGTAGTTTTTTTTACAGCGAAAAAACAATTTTTTATGATACCGAGCAAAATGTTCGAAAAAGAAAAAGGAAGAAAAACTAGTATTAAAGATGGGAAGAGGTGCCAGCGCGTTAACTGGAGTTATCTCCCTTTGGCATTTCTAAAATTCAAACAAAATTTTTTTTGGAATCAAAAAGGGCTGCCTTTAACGCGCGCTCATAAAAACGTGTTTTTCCGCTGTAAAAAAACTACTTGATGAAATTAAGAGAAATTTTTTTTTTCGGTATTTAAACTTTTTTTTTGGTATTTTCATTTTTTAATGTCTTGACTAAACTGTACAAGTACCATTTACTGTATATATACAGACACACTAAACAATGCTTCAAGCAAACTACATTAACCTCTAAAAAAACAAAAACAAAACAAACTAAACAAATTATTCAAAACTTTACCTGTTCATGATGATGTCATCCCATACAACCACGGAATCTTCAAGTACACTGGGAGTGCGTTTTATCCACAGATCTAAAAGGTGTTTTACACCATCCATCGATGTGAAGTTTTCTAAGGACAAAAAAAAAAAATTATGTCATTTCAATGAATTTAAATTTCATAAAGCAAACTTAAAAACCTTATTCTGAGTGGCCTTTAAGCTAGGCAGCATAATTCTGATCTCATAGGTATTTACAAATTTAGAAATGCTTATTTATGGCTTAAGGCAATGATAGGCGCTTCTTTTTTATGGCCTTGGACCAGACTTGGGGTCGATAGAGATTACATTATTTTTGCAGAGAGAAGTTGCACTGAGTATGAAAATAACTCAGGTCATTTAGTGCTAGAAAGATAAAGGTCAAATCGCCTGCAAGCTGACAGCGACAGGTTGGGGTATGAGAGTCTTGTCGGTAAACCATAACTTTTTATCATCTAATACTATCCATGTCCACCCTCAAGTATTGAAAGTAAAAAAAGAAATGGGTAAAAACATAACAAAAAAAGGGAAATAAGTTTATCAGCAGAACAATGGAGAGGAAGTTGTTCACCAAGAAACACAAAAGAAAGCTAAAACAGAATTGTTAATCAAGATGAGGTAGTAATGAGAACAGCTTAACTGCCTTAAATGTTCAGCTTCAACTCTTACTCCTCCTTCTCCTCTGGAAAACTGGCTATGACCGCCTCCTCTTCCCATTTTATGGAATCTTTTCACCCCTAACTGATTCTGGCTTTTCTATCCATCTCATTAACACTTATTCTTGAAATAAGTTTATCAGCAGAACAATCGAGAGGAAGTTGTTCACCAAGGTACACAAAAGAAAGCTGAATAGGATTGTTAATCAACGTGTGGCGGATAAAAGACCAGAAATATTTAAAGTTAGTTTATGGGCAGTTTTAGGTATATCAGTGAGTTTATCGACAATTGCAGACAGTCTCGGGTTTGCAAGGTTTAGCGAGAGAGTTGGGGAAATTTACGACTTTACAACAGTGGAACGCAGGTTGCGGTTCAGAGCAGATTGAGATGAGCTGACATCAACTGATGACTAGGATACAGACCTTAGCATCAGAGGATCGATGATGTCACATACATGCTCAGTGAATTTTTTTTTTTACACAGTGGTCACCAATTATCAAGGCCCGGGAGCCACTCAGGGATAAGGGTTATTGCAAGTACAGTACGTTAGTGTGGAGATTTAATGAAGTGTTTACTTAAGAGGGCGGTTCATTAGGAATTTGTTAACATTGGACTTGAAGACATCCAAGTTGTAGTCAGGTGGGAAGCAGGCAGACGGAACAGAGTTCCACAGGCGTGCAGTTCTAAGAAAGAAGCTTTGTTCATGGAATCCACGTTTTGATTTAGGCACAGATAAAGGGGGGGGGCAGAGATTGGAGTTCAGACGAGCACCTGCTTTTTTTTGTGATTTTTATGCTTTGTTTTATTTTATTTTTTATATCCGTGTATGACCCCCACGGCACAATCACGTTGACAGACTGGTTCGCGCCAGATCAATGAAGTTAAGCAACGACGAGCGTGGCCAGTACCAGATGGGTGACCATTTGGGAAGGCGAAGCCGTGGTAGGCAACCCATCTAGTGATGGCGTCACGATAAAAAAAATACCCCTGATAGCCCTGGCGAAGCATCAAGTATTCAGTTACCGACAAGATTTTGAATTACACTACAAACTTGTGTAATGAGTTCAATCTCGGCTTCGGACGCGCTGGATGGACTCGATAACCCGCACACTTGGCAACTGCAAATGTGAAAGACGACAACATGTCGTCATGATAAAGTCTGGTTGCTTGGTTTAATTGTTTTGTTTTACGGCATATCAACTCTTTATTGGGTCATTCAATGTTGAATCCAGTAATTTTGGAAAACAGTTTTCATGCTTCAAGTTCTTTATATCTTCAAATATTTATTCATGGTGTTTGGTATGATTTTTTTTTTTTTTTTTTTTACGACATATCAACTCTTTTCAGTTCATTTAATGTCGAATGCTGTAATTTTGGCAAAAGATTTTACGCTTCCCTGCAGTGTACAACATGGTCATCTTCAAAAACAGTGTCACACAAATAACTGCCAGAAATCGTCCTTATAATATTATTTTATCCATTTTTTCCCTAAGAAGTCATCACTTATCAAGGCCAAAAGCAATTTGAGGATGAGATTAAATGAGACGGATGAATTATCAGTTGAATGATGAAGAATATTATGAGAGGATTGTTAATAAGGATAAAATAATGTAGTAAGTACGAGTTTCGGCAAGTATTTCTTGACAATGAATTTGAAGATTCCGCGTTTGACAAGATACACCTGAAGAAGATCAAGGGTTACATTGATTGAAATTGATTGAAATGTGAAAATTATTGGGATAGCAATGTTCATCTATTTTAAGATATTGAAGAGTTCCTATTTACAATGCCTCCTCACAGGACAGAGTTAGACACCAGGGTCATTTTTTAATGTGGAGAAAAGGAACAAAAATAAAAATTGTCTCAGTCGTGAAGGATTTCTCCTCCACTGACAGAGAACAAGAAATTGAAGTGCAGCATCTGAAGAACAGATACTACACTTTGATCTTGTCCCGAAGGCCAAATTTGTTAGTGACATGGACTATGAACAGTTGTCTCCCTTTGTCTTAACTGATGCCATGGACTTTAAATTAGGCTCTCTGAGTTATCGCCCTTTTATTATTTTTTATAAATGGACACATAATGCAAAGCGGCCCTCCTCTTTGCTGTATAGCTTCCTTCGTGTAAACATGTAAAAATAAACAGACGTGGATTTCTCTGTCTCTCGTGTGCTAAAAAATGTTACGCTGTTAATTCATTTGTTTCTTTTTCATCTTCAAGATATACCTTCCACAAATGAAGTTATTTATAGTGTGGCACTATTTCTTTGTGGCACTATTTCTTTGTGCCACTGTTTCTAACACACTCTGCGGCATGGCCGAGTGGTTATTTGGCCATGTGCGTAGAGATACAAAGAAACGCCTTCCAATAATTCCCTTTCCTAGAGCTCTCTTTTTTTTCCCGCACGAACACCATTAAGTGAAGACGCATATTCTGTTTCTCCATAAACGAGGGGGAGAGGCACCCCCTCCCTCCAAACTAGTTAGGTTAGTTAGCTTTGAAAAGCTTATTGTCCAGTTTTAAATTGTAAAAGTTTTTTGTAATATATTGTATCTCTAATCTATATATCTATAAAAGTGAACATGTCTGTCTGTGTGTCTGTCTGTCTGTGTACATTTCCCTACGCAATAACTCTGTCAATTTTTAGTCTATAGACTCGAAATTTAAAATACCGGGTACTGAGATTTGGGAAAATCGATGTGACGGGTGTCAGCCAGAAATTTGGCTGTTAAGGGGTCAAATTTCAACGATTTGACCTTTAAGAACTCTACCAAACTCCTCCGACAATTTTGGGTCTAGACACTTGAAATTTTAGATATAGGTTCCTTGAACCTGGATCTAACTTAATAAAGTGATTTGAGCCCGAAACTATAAATTTTAAGGGGTCATAATAGGGGTCAAAGTTTTAAAAAATTAACCATTTTTTTTGTTTTTTTGCTTTTTTTGCACAGCATACACCTCCAAACACCCGAGCAACGCCGGGCACCCCTGCTAGTGTAAAATAAAATAGTTATGTTCTGTATATATTACAATTATGTCACGTGTCGTCTTTCTTGTGTCTGCCATAAATGCCTTCATAAACGCCTTCATTGAAGCAACGAAATGGTCCGGAACATGAAGAAACAAAATTCCAGTCAGAACGCCACCAAGGGTAAAGAGGTCAAGACGTTTCCTGAGAGAAGAAGGAGCCACACGGCACATACAAAATCTCAGGTATGATTTTCTCCTTATAGTCCCTAATGACAGCCATCTTCATATCTTCTCGAGACTGCTTTAAGACAATTACTATAACACGTCTGTCGGTCACACCTCACTGACCGGCGGATGGTGGTATAATAGAACAAAGGTATGTTCACTTTCTTTACTTCACAATTAACTAAGGTTATGAATTAAACCATCAAAAATAACACTCAACATGAGAACAATAGTCCAAAGAATCCAAATAATGATACGTGCATGTATGTTTAATGTTGAATGTTCAATCCTCAGTGCAGGCGACACTCAAAATACAATTGCGAATTACTTAGGACTTCTTATAGGACCACAAAGGAACATGACCTGGAATAGATACTTTGAGAGCATTGCTGCAAAGAAGGTTGGCTCTCTCTACCGTGCTAGAAAACTACTTACACCTGAAAGTATCCTGTACCTCTATAATGCCACCATCTGCCTGTTCTACAAGTATTTTAATGGTGAATGCTCTGACGAACTGCAAGCACTTGTGCCCCTACGATGTGAACACCCTTGACAGACCTGACAGGCTGCAAAATCCCACCCCACACTGTAGAGATCCCTAGATATAAAAGATCTTTCTACTCCAGTAGTTTCTTCCCCAGAACCGCTGGACTTTGGAATTCCATCCCAGGTCCCTGGTTCCCCAACTGTACTTACGTGCAGAAGTTCAAGTGCAACGTGAACCAACATCTTGCTGCCCAAATCCCAACATAGTGCCCCAGCAGTGGCTGCCCGTGATAGTAGCCCCCTACACCAAAGTGGCAATGTGCTTTGTTTGGGGTGAAAATGTAATTTAAAAAAAAAAAAAAAAAAAAAAAAATATATGGAGTATTGTTGTCACGTTTGAGCTAGTGAACCTGCTACTTGTCTCTCACTCCTGGACAGGGTTCAAAAGAGAGTCGCCAACCTGATAGGTCCTGAACTGTCATCTAAACTTCAGCCTCTGTTCCATCGACGAAATGTTGCATCCCTCTGTCTGTTCTACAAGTACTTTAATGGTGAATGCACTGACGAACTACAAGCACTTGTCCCCCCTCGACGTGAATACTTCCGACAAACCCTTCACAATAATATTTTGATTCTTCAGACTACTGTTCCCACCTTAAGAATTATTTCACAACATTTTGGTTGATGTAACCACCTACTTTCCTTCTGGTGGTTGAAAGTTCAATTCTTAGTGCAGGCGACATTCAAACTACAATTGCAAATTACTCCGGAATCTACCCAATCTCTGAGTTCATTAAAATACATCTGGAGAAGGTGGGAGATTATAGCGACCGAAACACCCACCCCCATATTATTTGTAACTTTCGACTTTCTTCAGGTGTACCTTATCGAACTTAGGAATCTTTCAGTCAAACTCAGGAACTTGCACAGAATTTCGAACACAACCCTTTATTTAATCCTTTATTTAATCCATTATTTAATCCTTTATTTAATTCATTATTTAATTCATTATTTAATCCATTATTTAATCCTTTATTGAATCCATTATTGAATCCTTTATTTAATCCATTATTTAATCCATTATTTAATCCATTATTTAATCCTTTATTTAATCCTTTATTTAATCCATTATTTAATCCTTTATTTAATCCATTATTTAATCCATTATTTAATCCTTTATTTAATCCATTATTTAATCCTTTATTTAATCCATTATTTAATCCATTATTTAATCCTTTATTTAATCCATTATTTAATCCTTTATTTAATCCATTATTTAATCCATTATTTAATCCTTTATTTAATTATTTATTTAATCCATTATTTAATCCATTATTTAATCCTTTATTTAATCCATTATTTAATCCTTTATTTAATCCATTATTTAATCCATTATTTAATCCATTATTTAATCCTTTATTTAATCCATTATTTAATCCATTATTTAATCCTTTATTTAATCCATTATTTAATCCTTTATTTAATCCATTATTTAATCCTTTATTTAATTATTTATTTAATCCATTATTTAATCCTTTATTTAATCCTTTATTTAATCCATTATTTAATCCTTTATTTAATCCTTTATTTAATCCTTTATTTAATCCATTATTTAATCCTTTATTTAATCCTTTATTTAATCCATTATTTAATCCTTTATTTAATCCATTATTTAATCCTTTATTTAATCCATTATTTAATCCTTTATTTAATCCATTATTTAATTCTTTATTTAATCCTTTATTTAATCCTTTATTTAATCCATTATTTAATCCTTTATTTAATCCATTATTTAATCCTTTATTTAATCCATTATTTAATCCTTTATTTAATCCTTTATTTAATCCATTATTTAATCCATTATTTAATCCATTATTTAATCCTTTATTTAATCCATTATTTAATCCATTATTTAATCCTTTATTTAATCCATTATTTAATCCTTTATTTAATCCATTATTTAATCCATTATTTAATCCATTATTTAATCCTTTATTTAATCCATTATTTAATCCTTTATTTAATACATTATTTAATCCATTATTTAATCCTTTATTTAATACATTATTTAATCCATTATTTAATCCTTTATTTAATCCTTTATTTAATCCATTATTTAATCCATTATTTAATCCTTTATTTAATCCATTATTTAATCCTTTATTTAATCCATTATTTAATCCATTATTTAATCCATTATTTAATCCTTTATTTAATCCTTTATTTAATCCATTATTTAATCCATTATTTAATCCATTATTTAATCCTTTATTTAATCCTTTATTTAATCCATTATTTAATCCATTATTTAATCCATTATTTAATCCTTTATTTAATCCATTATTTAATCCATTATTTAATCCTTTATTTAATCCTTTATTTAATCCTTTATTTAATCCATTATTTAATCCATTATTTAATCCATTATTTAATCCTTTATTTAATCCATTATTTAATCCATTATTTAATCCATTATTTAATCCATTATTTAATCCTTTATTTAATCCATTATTTTATCCTTTATTTAATCCATTATTTAATCCTTTATTTAATCCTTTATTTAATCCTTTATTTAATCCTTTATTTAATCCTTTATTTAATCCTTTATTTAATACATTATTTAATCCTTTATTTAATCCATTATTTAATCCTTTATTTAATCCTTTATTTAATCCTTTATTTAATCCATTATTTAATCCATTATTTAATCCATTATTTAATCCTTTATTTAATCCATTATTTAATCCTTTATTTAATCCATTATTTAATCCTTTATTTAATCCTTTATTTAATCCATTATTTAATCCTTTATTTAATCCATTATTTAATCCTTTATTTAATCCATTATTTAATCCATTATTTAATCCTTTATTTAATCCATTATTTTATCCTTTATTTAATCCATTATTTAATCCTTTATTTAATCCTTTATTTAATCCATTATTTAATCCTTTATTTAATCCATTATTTAATCCTTTATTTAATACATTATTTAATCCTTTATTTAATCCATTATTTAATCCTTTATTTAATCCTTTATTTAATCCTTTATTTAATCCATTATTTAATCCTTTATTTAATCCTTTATTTAATCCATTATTTAATCCATTATTTAATCCATTATTTAATCCTTTATTTAATCCATTATTTAATCCATTATTTAATCCTTTATTTAATCCATTATTTAATCCATTATTTAATCCATTAGGATAGCATGATCTCATTTTGTCCACTATGACCTGGTAGAAGTCCTGAGTATCGTCCGCACTGCAAATTGAACCTTCAACCTCCATGAGAGTGTGATTTACAACTAAATTTTACCAAGTACCTTATCCACTAAGCCATGACTGTGGACTCAATACAATTGTGAATTAGTTTGGGCTTCTACTTGGTCATGGCTGACGTAAAACAGAGCATGCTACCACCGTGGATTAAATTAAGGATTCTGATCGGAATTACTTGCAGATTCTCCAAGTTTGACAGAAAGATTCCCGAGTTCGATAGATAAGATACATCTGAAGAAGGCTGAAGGTTACAGCGACTGAAACCTGCAAATGACATTCAAGATGAGGACAGTAGCCTGAAGAATCCAAATAAAAGTGCATGTATGAAAAGACTAATTTTATGAGGTTTATTGATTGCTCATGGGTGAAAACATTAAGCAGACAAACATAGCTAACTTTATATATAGATACACTTACTTTCTTCTGTAATGAATTTGAGGAACTCTTCCATTTCTATCATCGTCTGCAAGTTTTGCAACATGTAGACACGACTTGGATTCATTAGAATGTCCGTACTTTGCCAATCCTGAAAATGAGAAATAACATTTTTCAATTATGTCGCTTATTCAGAATTACACTTAATTAAGAAAAAAACAAAAAATAGACAAATCTTTATGATATATTTACTCGTCACGGAACGAAGATATCATATTCCAAAAGTCACATAAAGTGATCATTTTTTTTTTTAATAAAAACCCCCCTCAAATTTTACAGTTTTTTAGCAATTAAAATGTTTTAATAATTTTTAAATACAAACAAAATCTCTTTAGTCGAATTGAATCGTCACCCTTGAATTTTGGCAAAATTTAAATCAACATGGCCGCTTCCTACCTCTTCCTCATAAAATTTGATTTTCTTAATAAAAAAAAAAAAAACTTGACCAATTTATGCGATTTTTGGAATATGACATCTTCATTCCATAACGAGTACGTACACCATAAAGATTTTTCTGTATTTTTTTTTTTTTTAATTAAGTGTAATCTCTACTGTTATATAAAAGTCACTTTGTGTGTGAGTTCCTCATAGGTTCCGAAACGGCTGCGCCTATCTTTTGCAAATTTCACGCAAAGGTAATTTATATGTCTGGCAGTGTTCTTAGATATGTTTTGTACAGAAATTCATCTGATAAGTATCGAAAAACGAGAACAATCAATCTTAAAAATAGTATTTTGTCTCTTATCTATATATATAAAACGCAAAAGCGGCGTGCATGTTTTTGTATGTCCATGAGGGAAGGGGTGGGGGGTTACTATTTCTTAGAGCTTTTTATATACCCTCTAAATCCCAATAAGTACGATTTGAGATGGGACGTCGTGTCCAGATTTATTTTGATCAACTTTTATAAAATTTGCACTATTCTATCGCGTGTTTGTTGGTGTTTTTTGTATAAATAAAGTGAAATTAATCGAAGTGAAGTCAGTTCCTTGGCTTTCCTGCCAGGGACGTCCAGAAAGCCATCAGCTTTGATCAATGCAGTGAAAACCATCATATCAGACAATTGCTATTCATTTGAATACTCCTATTTTATGGGGAGCTGGTTTTCCCCCAACATTTTGGGGAAACAAAACAAAAAAACTGCCCCGCAGCCAAAGTTAAGTGCGGGATTTCATTCCCCTATGGCGTGATGTTTGACCTCATTAAGTTCACGCACCTGTCACTTAACTTTTTAATCGTTTAATTTCAACCATTCTTATTTCTCTGTCTTTGTAGCGTCGTGGTAAGTTATCAGGTTATTCGCCTCAAGGCTTCGGGTTTGAGCTTACCTGCCTACCAAAACTTTTTTTTTCTTTTACACCCCCAAACACTAGGGCAATGCCGGGTACCCTCGCTAGTCTATTATATAAAAGGTAAAATGCGCGCGTTTTTGTATATCCAAGAAAGTTTTTACTATTTTTGGAGAAGTTTCCTTATACTTCCTAGATTATAATATCTAGGATTCGAAAACGGATGCCGTCTCTATCTTTATTTTGATCGATTTTTAAAAAAAAAATTCTCTGGTTTTCAGTTTGTCTTTTTTGTATAAAAGCGAAACTAATCGAATGCAAAAACACTAACGCTTGGCTTTCCGGGCCGATACGTCTTGAAGGCAATCAGCTTTGATCAATGTGGGGGAAACCCTTCATATCAGACAATTGCTATTCATTTGGACACTGCCAGAGTTCCCCCTTTTGGGGGGAACTGGTTTTTCCCAACATTGTGGGGAAACAACAGCAGAAAGCAGGAGCTTAACTGGCCTCCAGCCAGACGTTCATTTCTGCGCCTGCGTGAACTCATTCACTTAACTATCTATTTCTATATCCTTATAGGTTCCAAAACAGCTGAGCTTACCTTTTGCAAATTTCACACATTTATATGTCTGGCAGTGTTTATAGATATGTTTTATATAGAAAATCATAAAACTCTGATCTTAAAAGTAGCTTTTCTCTCTTATAGCTAAAAAAGAATAATTTTTGCTAGGGAATATTTTATGTTACACCGGCAAGGGAGATAATAAAATTTCAGCAAATCATTTCTTCTTATAAAACAGATTTATTATAATCTGGAGATATAGCTCAGTGGTAGAGAATTCGGCTACAAATCAAATGATCCCCTGTTCAAGCCCGGGTATATCTCACCATTTTATTTTAATTTTTTCTTATTAATGAATTCAGTTTACAATAAAAGAAGAGGTACCATTTAAAACCACTGCAAATCATTTGATTGTTTGCATATTTTAAAACTAAACATCAATTAGAAGTAACTTTTTCAAGCCCAAATATCAGCTGACATATTGTAAACAAACACAGACAGAATTTGATGAATGACATTATCATTATTATTTATTTTTTAAAAATTTCTTCTGCAAATTAGTCAACCAGGCAAATTATTACTTATAATTTATCCTATTAATAAATGTTTATTTATTTATTTATGTGTGTGTGTGTGTGTGTATACCAATAAAACCAATGCACCGAACTGAAAATTTTTTTTTTTCCTGAAAGTTGTGAGTCCCTAGACTATCCTTATCTTTATATGGTTCGTAACAAATAACGCTGAGTCACACAAAAAGCCCGAAATAAGGGGGTTTGGGCTGTTTCATGCAATTGTCGAAAAAATTACCTGCCTATGTCAATGGAATTTAGCATTGTCTGTATACAGTCGCGGCAACATCTTTCGGCATACGAACAGGACTTGCGGCGCAATGGATAACACGTCTGTCTACAGATCAGAAGATTCCAGGTTCGAATCCTGGCAAGTTCGTAATAATTTTAAGCATCATTTTATCCAACGTTTACTCATTATCCTTAGTTAGGTATTTTTGTTTTTTCAGCGATTTTGTTTTGCGCATATGGGAATTTCCCATACTCCGAGTTCACAGGGTAAGCGTCAATAGAAAGACGATGTTGAATGTACTCGATTTTGTGTTTGACTCGGCGTTGTGTGTGCTGACGTGGCCCAGCCGCTAGTATATAATAATCAATAGAGGATTGACTATATAATAATTCATATGCAATCTGCATGAATTGAAATATCATGTTTAAGCGTATTGTACATCCGAGCGATGCTGGGCTGCCAGCTAATTCTAAATAGGCAATGAAATTATTTTCAAGGTTTATTTCATTAATGACTGAGATTTTTATTTTAGTTTTTGGATTTATTCTGTTAGAGCACAGAATACAACAGGTGATCGTTTTGTTTTACAGCATATCAACCTTTTTTGGAGTTATTCAATGCCAAATCCAGTAATTTAAGAAAAAAGGTTTCAACTTTAAACATTTATTTCGATGTTTGGTTTGGTTCTTTTATAGAGGAAAACTGTTATTTTCGTTTTTAACTTTGCAGAATATGATTTAGTTTTACAAAGGCAAAGGGGGGGGGGAAACCATAATATCAACGTTTGGTGCATTTTAGGTCAGGGAATGAGTATCTTCAGACAGCCTGCTCTACGTTATTTAAGTCCAAATCAAATTGTCGGATAGAATCCGATAGGCAGGATAATTATTTATTTTTTTGGTGCTTATATAAATTGGTTATCTTTTAAACCAATGCATTTCAGGTAAAAAATTATGTACTAATGTGTTGTGGCAGAATTTATATAAATTTTTAAAAATTACGAAAAATGATCGTAAAATAATTATAAGTAAAAATAGAATTTATTGAATTATAGACTTTATTTTAAATAAAAAATCATCCACAATTAGGTTCCCAGATATTGTGTTTAAAGATGGCAAACCCTTGATTTAAGTCAAGAGTTATCTCCCTTATTTGTCATACTGAATTGGTGACACAACTCTTCCACATTCAATAAGACTCAATAATTCAATAAATTTTATTTTTACTTGCACTTATTTTTCTACTGAATCATTTTTAATCATTTTTAGAATTTATACTTATTTTGCCATGACATGCAATTATGTAATAATGTTTTCACTTGAACTGCGTTGGTTTAAAGATCCTATAACATTACTATTGGTTGCATATTCCTATAAAATGATTATTGGTTGAATGTTACCTATAAAATGATTATTGATTTAAATGTTGCTTATAAAATGATTATGGGTTGAATGTTGCCTATAAAATGATTATGGGTTGAATGTTGCCTATAAAATGATTATGGGTTGAATGCTGCCTATAAAATGATTATGGGTTGAATGTTGCCTATAAAATGATTATGTGTTGAATGTTACCTATAAAATGATTATGGGTTGAATGTTGCCTATAAAATGATTATTGGTTACATGTTGCTTATAAAATGATTATGGGTTGAATGTTGCCTATAAAATGATTATGGGTTGAATGTTGCCTATAAAATGATTATGGGTTGAATGTTGCCTATAAAATGATTATGTGTTGAATGTTACCTATAAAATGATTATTGGTTGAATGTTGCCTATAAAATGATTATTGGTTACATGTTGCTTATAAAATGATTATGGGTTGAATGTTGCCTATAAAATGATTATGGGTTGAATGTTGCCTATAAAATGATTATGGGTTGAATGCTGCCTATAAAATGATTATGGGTTGAATGTTGCCTATAAAATGATTATGTGTTGAATGTTACCTATAAAATGATTATGGGTTGAATGTTGCCTATAAAATGATTATTGGTTACATGTTGCTTATAAAATGATTATGGGTTGAATGTTGCCTATAAAATGATTATGGGTTGAATGTTGCCTATAAAATGATTATGGGTTGAATGTTGCCTATAAAATGATTATGTGTTGAATGTTACCTATAAAATGATTATTGGTTGAATGTTGCCTATAAAATGATTATTGGTTACATGTTGCTTATAAAATGATTATGGGTTGAATGTTGCCTATAAAATGATTATGGGTTGAATGTTGCCTATAAAATGATTATGGGTTGAATGCTGCCTATAAAATGATTATGGGTTGAATGTTGCCTATAAAATGATTATGTGTTGAATGTTACCTATAAAATGATTATGGGTTGAATGTTGCCTATAAAATGATTATGTGTTGAATGTTACCTATAAAATGATTATGGGTTGAATGTTGCCTATAAAATGATTATTGGTTACATGTTGCTTATAAAATGATTATGGGTTGAATGTTGCCTATAAAATGATTATGGGTTGAATGTTGCCTATAAAATGATTATGGGTTGAATGTTGCCTATAAAATGATTATGTGTTGAATGTTACCTATAAAATGATTATTGGTTGAATGTTGCCTATAAAATGATTATTGGTTACATGTTGCTTATAAAATGATTATGGGTTGAATGTTGCCTATAAAATGATTATGGGTTGAATGTTGCCTATAAAATGATTATGGGTTGAATGCTGCCTATAAAATGATTATGGGTTGAATGTTGCCTATAAAATGATTATGTGTTGAATGTTACCTATAAAATGATTATGGGTTGAATGTTGCCTATAAAATGATTATTGGTTACATGTTGCTTATAAAATGATTATGGGTTGAATGTTGCCTATAAAATGATTATGGGTTGAATGTTGCCTATAAAATGATTATGGGTTGAATGTTGCCTATAAAATGATTATGTGTTGAATGTTACCTATAAAATGATTATTGGTTGAATGTTGCCTATAAAATGATTATTGGTTACATGTTGCTTATAAAATGATTATGGGTTGAATGTTGCCTATAAAATGATTATGGGTTGAATGTTGCCTATAAAATGATTATGGGTTGAATGTTGCCTATAAAATGATTATGTGTTGAATGTTACCTATAAAATGATTATTGGTTACATGTTGCCTATAAAATGATTATGGGTTGAATGTTGCCTATAAAATGATTATTGATTTAAATGTTGCCTATAAAATGATTATGGGTTGAATGTTGCCTATAAAATGATTATTGATTTAAATGTTGCCTATAAAATGATTATTGGTTACATGTTGCCTATAAAATGATTATGGGTTGAATGTTGCCTATAAAATGATTATTGATTTAAATGTTGCCTATAAAATGATTATGGGTTGAATGTTGCCTATAAAATGATTATTGATTTAAATGTTGCCTATAAAATGATTATTGATTTGAATGTTGCCTATTAAATGATTATTGGTTGAATGTTGCCTATAAAATGATTATGTGTTGAATGTTGCCTATAAAATGATTATGGGTTGAATGTTGCCTATAAAATGATTATGTGTTGAATGCTGCCTATAAAATGATTATGTGTTGAATGCTGCCTATAAAATGATTATGGGTTGCATACTACCTATAAAATTATTATGTGTTGAATGTTGCCTATAAAATGATTATGTGTTGAATGCTGCCTATAAAATTATTATGTGTTGAATGTTGCCTATAAAATGATTATGTGTTGAATGCTGCCTATAAAATGATTATGGGTTGCATGCTACCTATAAAATTATTATGTGTTGAATGCTGCCTATAAAATGATTATGTGCTGCATGCTACCTATAAAATGATTATGTGTTGCATGTTGCCTATAAAATTATTATGTGTTGAATGTTGCCTATAAAATTATTATGTGTTGCATGTTGCCTATAAAATTATTATGTGTTGAATGTTGCCTATAAAATGATTATGTGTTGCATGTTGCCTATAAAATTATTATGTGTTGAATGTTGCCTATAAAATGATTATGTGTTGCATGCTACCTATAAAATGATTATGGGTTGCATGCTGCCTATAAAATTATTATGTGTTGAATGTTGCCTATAAAATTATTATGTGTTGAATGTTGCCTATAAAATTATTATGTGTTGCATGTTGCCTATAAAATGATTATCAGTTTCATGTTACCTATAAAATGATTATGGCTGCATGCTGCCTATAAAATGATTTGGTTAAAAAAAATAAATAATATATAACAATTATTTAAAGAAATGAAAATCCTGAATTACCTCAAGAAAACGGATCATGGCGCTTTGGATGTAATGAAGAGCACGGCTGTACTTTTCTTGCAATAGAAACATCATCGACAGATCCTTGCTGAACTGACCCTGAATGTAAAGGAACAAAATTAAAACAGCCGTTTAACAGGACGATGTTTCGGTTTGCTTGAAATATTGCATGAAAGGATTTGTGCTTGATGGCTAAGACAATACAGTCTTGTAGAAAACCACTGTTGGGTACAACAACAACGTAAAACGAATAATGCCAATACTGAAGATTTCAATACATTACAATTATAAAATATTTATTTACCAACATAATGTTTCAAGCCAGGATGGTAATGTGGTGTTAAGTTCTCAAATTTTCACAGTATTACAACATGGCTATTACTTTTTAACTGTATTGCTACAGCTCAAATATCTCTCGACCCCCACACACCGTCTGACACTGTCGCAAAGGAACAAACAAATAAAAAAAGGAAAGAAATAAAAATCCGACTCTGCATTTTCTTTAAGTGCAAATGTAATGCATTTATGCGTGACTCTTCTTTTCACATACATGCTTTTTAAAAGTCTCTGTTGCTGCCACCTGATGCCAGTGCCAGCCAGCATTTTCTCCTTGTCATATTTACATGCCCATCTTGCTCGGCCTGCAACTTGCTATTCCTCTCGACCTTGTGGTGTATTTTTTCTCTTTTTCTGTGACGCAAGCTCGGGCACACTTGCTAATTTGCATACATGCTTTAACGACTCCTGTTGCTAATATTTTTGCTAGCCAGCTATCCTACAGCTGCTGCTGATTTTCTCACACACACATATGCGCTCTGTTATAGTATACCTCATCTTCAGGAGGCAGAAAAAGTTTTCTTGTTTTTTTACTTCTTTTTCTTTCTCCTGAAGAGGAGATATACTTTGAAAATTTGAGAACTTAACACCACAATATCATCCTGATTGATGTGACACATTATCTATATAATAATATGATAGCGGGTGTTATTTTCTGTGTCACGCTTACATCCGAGTCGTTTAATAGTGATGTACATCCATTTCTTGTAATCTTGTAATTTGACTTTGAAGCTCACCTGATGCATATTTTATTTTATTCAAATTAAATCAACGCTTCTATAATAGAACTTACACCCCTGAGATTTTTATTTTTTTCATATGGGGGGGGGGATTCCGTGTAGTATTGGGAATCCCAGCTTAAATGCTATCTAGGTAGTTTTAGAAATAGAAAGTTATGTAGGCATATTTTGATTTCCCATCAGCGAGTTAACAGGGTCAAAAGGTTGGGTTTGACAGGCATCAAACTCAAGTCACCTTTGAACAACCTATATAGGATGCATCGGAAATTAGGGGTGACACGGGAATTGTGGTCGTAGGCTTCAGGTTGACGACTACATGGGCAGAGAGTGGTTTTGGGCTGCAGATGAAGCAGACAGGAAATTTCGGGTCTCTCCCCCAACAACCAGGGTCCGAGATATAGGCTTGCCTTGAATAAATGATTGAAGCTTCAAATCCCATCTTGTGTTCATTAATGCATCTGTCTGCAGCAGTAAGTACCACTCCCCACGAGATGGAGACCAGCATCCAAGAAGGCATCATCCGCTGGCCAAGGCAAGCAGGTATGCACACATTATACATTTGCACGTACACGTCTCGAAGACTTTCATGGCAAGAAATGGGGTAAGGATAAGAACACACACACACACACATATAACAGTGAACTGCACGTAACATACGTAAGAGCATACACACCCACACACACACACACACATATATGTAAGAACACAGACATTTAAAAGGACCCTTAGAAGTAAAAGTAACAGAAACGTTTAAATAAATAAATAATAAATAAACACTTCTTTTAACACTGGATAAGTATCAATTATTTTTTCATTTCTAAACCATTTTCACTATTTAATAATAGTGGTAAAATGCAATGAATTTATGTGTATAGTTGGTGGGGTTGAGAGCTGGAGATCATGGACGATTAGAATGCAGTAGAATATTTCTTGTAATAAACAATTTTACCAAGAATTCTTTATAAGTTTTGGTTTCGGTTTCGATTATAGCTAATGGCACTCCAATAATCTATTCTTTAAAAACAATTTTACCAAGAATTCTTTATAAGTTTTGGTTTCGGTTTCGATTATAGCTAATGGCACTCCAATAATCTATTCTTTAAAAATAATTTTATCAAGAATTCTTTATAAGTTTTGGTTTCGGTTTCGATTATAGCTAATGGCACTCCAATAATCTATTCTTTAAAAATAATTTTATCAAGAATTCTTTATAAGTTTTGGTTTCGGTTTCGATTATAGCTAATGGCACTCCAATAATTTATTCTTTAAAAATAATTTTATCAAGAATTCTTTATAAGTTTTGGTTTCGGTTTCGATTATAGCTAATGGCACTCCAATAATCTATTCTTTAAAAATAATTTTATCAAGAATTCTTTATAAGTTTTGGTTTCGGTTTCGATTATAGCTAATGGCACTCCAATAATCTATTCTTTAAAAATAATTTTATCAAGAATTCTTCATAAGTCTTGGTCTTGGTTTCAATTTTAGTTGATGGTACCTTAGTAATCTATTTTTTTTATAAATAATATTATCAAGAATTCTTCATAAGTTTTAGTTTCAATTATAGCTAAAGGAACTAAAATTTATATATATATATATATATATATATATATATATATATATATATATATACATATATATATATATAAGTTTGGGATTCAATTTCGATCCAAACTGATGAACCCAAGTCATATATATACATTTTTTTTTAAATTGCAACTTTATAATACATAAAAATCGATAGAACATTAACTCTATAATAATATATACAAAATCTGCAAGAATTATAATATCATATTTAAGCATATCTTATGACCGGGTTATGCTGGGCGTCCCTGCTAGCTTAGATAAAAATCACTTTAACTTAAGATGTTGGCAACCATCACGTGGTCCCTCCCATAATCCCCAATGTCTTTCTAGAAAGAATTCTGACTAGAAAAATATCGGGGAAACCAATTGTTGTGTCTGCACAAATAATTAACAAGAACACGAAAGTAAAGGTATACAATAATATATTAGGAAGAAAAGTTATATACATATTTACATATTATACATGTACATATTTACATGTCTTCAGATATACTTCAGTTGGATATATTCCAGCAGGTGGTGCGTTGCATGTCTTACTGGATGCGACATAGGCGTCTTGCCTATTTGGCGGTCGTTGCCGAACTTTCCCGGTATTGGTGATTGATACCTTTATATATCTCACTCACTCGCCTATGTTAATTAGTAGGCGTCTCCACAACACCAATGGTAACAATAGAATCTTTGGTTTCATACAATATGATGATGATGATGTTTGTTGATGATGCAGGCCATTCTTTTCCAATTTTTAAACACTTTTTTGTTGTGTGGATACTGCACGTCTGCTAGCTACAGCTCTATCGCTAATTTTAATTCGGCATGATCACTCGTTTCAAATATTCTACTGCATTCTAATTGCCCATGATCTCCAGCTTTCAACCCCACCAACTATACACATAAATTCATTGCATTTTACTGCTATTAAATAGTGAAAATGGTTTAGAAATGAAAAAATAATTGATACTTATCCAGAATCCCCCACCCCCATACGAAAAAATAAAAATAAATAAAAATCTCTGGGGTGTGAGCTGCATTATAGAAGCGTTGATTTAATTTGAATAAAATAAAATACACATCAGGTGCGCTTGAAAGCCAAATTGCAACGCAATATTACGAAAATAAACAAATATTTTACTTACTTGAAATTTATAATTTAAATATATTTTGGAGTCAAACTCCATCCTCAGTATGTTGTTTGTATCTTTTTTTTTTCTTCTTTCCTGCCAAGTTGTAAAGTTGGAGAAAGAAAAGTCAGTAATAAAGATCCACACGATGTATTTTGAAATGCCGGGAATGGTGCGTTGATGTATGTAGCCGTGATGAAACGAAAACATCCTATTCTGAAAACGTAGTTTGACTTACCTCTAAAACATCTTGCCGGTCAGGAATCGTCATAGCTTTGTCAATAAAAGAAAGAAGACTCTGCTGACTCGGGTCACCGTGCTGCATTAACTTTAGTTTGGATTTGATAAAAGGTGATAGGTACAGATCCTGAAAGGAAAAAGACAAAAACATGAAAATTCCACAGAAGCACAACATATCTGTTAGTCCTCATATAGGTATCACCTTGAATTAAGTGCAAATAATCTTCTTACCTGGTATTCATTGTTTGCCCAAAAGTTTTTTGTTCCGCCATCATTGGAAGCGACACGTGTCATACATTCCGATTCAATTTTGCCCCACTGGCTCAGATTCTCCAGGCACTGAAAGAAAGATGAGAAAATTACACGATCAAAAAAAAAAAAAAAAAAAAAAATTATACCAAAAAACAATTTGCATCGTTTGGATTATCCGGACTACCGTTCTCATCTTGAGTGTTATTTTGCACAGACTTTTCAATTTTTGTACTAATTCTGGTCAGTACAGATTCGATACAATGTTTCTCAAATTTTGAGATGAGGATTTTTTTAACTTCACGCATTTATATGCGAGTGTTTTGTATCAAAATGACTCCAATAAGTATCGAAAAAATTTGATGAAAGAAGGAACAGTCCAATTTTAATCAAAGTTAACATTCTTATACAGCCTAACATCACAAGTATAATATCAACAGTAGGTTCTTTGATAAAACAGGGGCGTGTTCGAATTGAATGCTTCTGTTTAGAGCACAACTGAACCCTGACATTTGACTTTTTCATTTTAAATTCTAATTCAAGCTATTATATAAAAATAATTTTATGAAATCAACAGGAGGTTCTCTACAGTGCAATACAGTGTGGACTATCTCACTTCGGGGAGGCATGTGAAGCTTCCTCTTGGTCCACCATGGTGGGTGCCCGAATAGAGCAGACAATCAGTCGATTTTACCAATTTCGATGACGATAATTGTGTTGGAAGTGTGAAACTTTCGTTGATCCTAATTCAATCCCGGGTAACGTTGGATCTCCTTGCTAGTCAATAAGTAAATAAGTCGACTATAGTTGATGTAAGGAATGTCGCCACACCTTTTTCAGGATTGCTTCACTCAATCTTGATCTACACTTTGTAATGCTGAGTGTTTAAGCATCATCTTTTTAATTTTTGATACAACTCAGCAGAGGATTGAAACTCGGTCTCCCGATCTGAACGAACGAACACTCTAACAATTATATCAAACAGCCCATTTGGTTGAAATAACATTGAAAAAAGGGAAAAATCTATATATTAATACGATAGCGTGTGTTATTTTTGCGTGTCATAGTTACATCTTTTTTCTTCCAAATGACTGCTTTTTAATTGTTATGACCTTCCATTTCTTGTCATAAATTATTTTACCAAGAATTCTTCATAAGTTTTGGTTTCGATTATAGTTGAAGGAACTCAAGTTATTTATTTATATATACATATACATATATTTTTTTCTTCATAAGTTTTAGTTGCGGTTCAAGCTGATGCACCCAAATAATGTGGATACATTTTTTTATTTTTGAAATGACAACTTTATAATACATAAGAATCGATAGAAAATTGACGCTATAATAATATATATGAAATCTGCATAAATTAAAATATCATATTTAAGCATATTTTACGACCAGGCTATGCTGGGCGTCCCTGTTAGTTTAGATAAATACTTTTGCAGTTTTAACAAAAGAGCTACAATAATATCAAGGTGTCTCCATTTATACTGAACATCCACAGAATGCCAACATCAATTTTTTTTTTTTTACATAGGAGTCACCACTTACAAAGGCCCGGAGGATAAAGGTTATTGAGTGTACAGTATTCAATGGGACAATGGGGTGATATCGTAGTAATCGTTAGTAGTGGAAATTTGGTAAATTCGATTACTTAAGGGGACGATTCATCAAGAATTTGTTTATGTTGGACTTGAAAACTATCAAATTGTAGTTAACTGGAAACAGACAAACGGAACAGAGTTCCACAGGCGTGCAGTTCTAAGAAAGAAGCTTTGTTTATGGGATCTGCATTTTGGTTTAGACACAGATAAAAAATGGGGAAAATTATTGATAGCGATTTCAGCTAGACGAGTGTTTTCCGTGAAAGTTTGTCAAGGGGAGACCATAGATTGGGGCACAGATGAGCACTTGCCATGAAAATAACGATAAAACAGAGACAGGCTCGCAACGTCTCTTCTGAGGGAAAAAGGTTGCAGGAAAAAGAAAAGAACATCCCCCACTATTTTGAACTCTGTCAAGGCATATGAAAGAGACTGCTGTGGAATTTCTACAGGTCCTGCTAGTTCATATTATTTGGATTATTCAGACTACTGTTCTCATCTGGAGTGTCATTTTCACAACATAACCTCCAACCTTCTTAACCCTAACCCCAACCCCCAATCTTCTTAAAGTGTATCTGATTATAACCTTCACTTTTAAACTCATTCATTTTTTTTAATGTAATCTATGACTTGCTGCTGATGAAAGTGAAGATAGGAATGGACGTACCTGAATCAAACAGCTACTACAAAACTTAGTCTCAGCTTCAAAATGATCTTCATTTATATCCAGATTGGACAAAGTCTGAAATTGGAAAAATATTGTAAGAGAACAAGTCGCCTGTTCTTGTAAATAAAAATGAGATAGGATAGTCCAAGAATTCGAACCTGGGAAGCTAGGTTTGGAATTAAGATTCAGGAGAGTTTAAAATAAATAATACAGATATGTTATTGAAAATGGAATGTAGAATTACCCATTGTTTAGTTCACATAAAATAGTTTAGATATCTGTTTATGTGAAAAAGGAATTTGATGATGCAATTCTGTTTATGAAAATGAAATGAAATTAAATTGAGGTTATCTAGATCCGAACAATAGAAAATGATAAACATTGTAAAATAGGTTAGTCGAAAATTAGGTTAGAGAATTCTTCTTTGAAAGCATGTGTGAATGATGCACGTTTTTTGGGGATGCAGTGATGCCATGGCTAAGAAATGAGTTCTCAATATAGTTAGAGCTTTAGGAGACAACCAGTCAGTCAGGGAGAGAGGGATGGAGTCAGTCAGAGAGAAGTCAGTGCCGGGACAGGGTCGGACAGACAGAGCTGACATCCACCTTTGGAGGCGAAAGGTTGGAAGTTGAAGTAATGTAGAAACTTTGAATTCCTTGATGCGAAGCCATTGACCGGTCAAGAAATAAGAGGACGTCATTATCATTTTGTAACAACTGTCTTGTGTTATGTCATTCAACAAACAAAGGTATTGAGAATTTGTATTAAAAGAACTTTGTGTATAAAATTCATATAAGTAATGTGTCTATCTTCTTAAGAATGTTTCCCCCCTCAGCTATTATAAGTAATGACTGGTTCCTTCTTTATGATAAAAGAACTGAGAATCATTATCTCAAAAAATATATGTGTTAAAGAAATATGTTATAGAAACACTCCCATTCAGAACTGTATAAATGTCAATCTCTCTTCTATCTATATATCTATTTTCAACTTGAAGGAATAAATCAATTATTGTCGTTGCTTGAATTGTTACGAGAACAGTCACCTGTTCTTGTAAGTAAGTAAAAAGGAGATAGGATAGTCTGAGAATTCGAACCTGGGAAGCTAGGTTTGGAATTAAGATTCAGGAGAATTCCGATCATAAGTTTAAAATAAATAATACAGATATGTTCTTGAAAAGGAATTCGTTGTTAGTAATGTTATTGAAAAAGGAATTTGATGATTCAATTCTGTTTATGAAAATGAAATTAAAATAAGGAATGTGAAACGAAATAGGAAAATGTTAAACATATTTGTAAAGTAGGTTAGTCGAAAAAATAGGTTAGAGAACTCTTGTTGTAAACGTGAGGAAAGTGCATGTTTAGACACGTGAGGCATGTCAGGCCACGGGACCGATATGCATGTTGTTTGGTCATGTAATGATGTCATGGAAGAGATGAGTTGTCAATATAGTTAGAGCTTTAGAAGAGTCAGGGAGTCAGTCAGTCAGAACCGAGGCAGGGTCGAAAGAGGGTCGGACAGAGCTGATATAAGTCAGAAGGAACCCACCTTTGGAGGCGAAAGGTTGGAAGTTGAAGTAATGTAGAAACTTTGAATTCCTTGATGCGAAACAATTAACCGGTCAAGAAATAAAAGGACGTCATTATCATTTCGTGTTATGTCATTCAACAAACAAAGGTATTGAGAATTTGTATTAAAAGAACTTTGTGTATAAAATTCATATAAGGTTGTGTCTCTATCATCTTCAAAATGTGCCTCCCTCTCAGTATCAAGAAATAATGAATGTTCCTTCATTATGATAAAAGACTGAAAATGATCATCTCAAAAATATGTGTTAAGAAATATATGTGTCAATGTTATAGAAACACTCCCATTCGAAGCCTGTATAAATGTCAATCTCTTCTATCTATCTATATCTCCCCTCATCCAAAGTGTAATACATTCTCTTTAAAAGGTACTCTGTCCCTCTTTATATATACCAATCTGTCGCTATCTCACTAATATGTCTCTCTCTAATATGAACAAGCAACAACAAATATACAATTTGTCATCGTAATAAGAACTAAGCAACAATATTTTTTCGAATTATAAAACAAATGCGACTAAAATATTAATTTTATTCGTGCACCTACGCAGCAATGTCATTTTATTTTTTTCATTTTCAAATTATACAAAATGAAAGTTTTCAGGGATCATGAGTAAAAAAAAAATTTTAACAAAAGATAAAGTGAGAAAGAGCATGAACAAAAAAAATTTCAAGAAAAAAGGATGAAGAAAAAAAATTGGTAAAAAATTTTTTTTCTTATTTAAAAAAATATAAAATGTAAATTTCAATGAAAATGTGTGAAACTCTAAAATTAAAACTAGCAAATTAAGCAGAAATCCAATAATTTAAGCAACATTACCTCATTATATAGTTTAATCGCACGGCTGTAGTCTCCACAAATTTCAGCATTAAGAGCATTTTGACTGTCTTCTTGCGAGCTGATTTGTTCTTTGAAGATGCCAAGCAAAGCATCTTGTTCGTTGTTTGCTTTATAAAGTCTGAAATAAATAAATGAAATGGTGCCAATGACCAGGATGAATAAAGTCTGAAATAAATAAATGAAATGGTGCCAATGACCAAGATGAATATTCGTAATATTTCAGAATTTTTGAGATGGAGATTAATTATTTTTAATATTTTTAATAAAAGTTACTATTTTTCAAAACCTGAAGGATAAGGGTTAATTGTTATATGTCCAGCATGCAGATAATGCAGACCTAGCCTGAACAACTTGATGGCGTCAAGTTGTTGCATGTCAAAAGTAAAAACTGACAAACCCAATGACATGGTTTCAACCTGACAGGCGAGTGCAGCTGTGAGTTCAGAGTTTACGGGTGGGAACGTCAATTGGGTTGAGGGGCACCACACACCCTGCAACCCTAATATATAAAGAAGGGACACACATGAGTTTTTAGTCAGAATTAATCAGAGTTAGAGAGTGAGAGACAGGGTCTGAGATTCAGAGGAGAGAGTCTTGCAGTCAAGATGGGGAAATGGAGAAAAGAAAGCGATCTGAATTGATTCAGCAATTTGAGGCCCTTCCAGGAATGAGGGAGATCCTAAATAAAGGCTGTTTACAAATAATAATTAACAAGTCATGTTTTATGAGCTTGCATGATTTGATTTCCAGATTGAAAGCAACCGTCAGAGGAGGGGAAACCAACCGAAGAAAGGAGAAAAGGTACGCGTCTTAAGATCTCGTTATAGACTGTATGTATGTGACACACACACACACTCACGACTGTATACACACATGTGCACACAAAGACAGTCGATGAACAGTCTCGTAACAGTAATATACATACAATACAAATTATATAAACCCGATACACAACACATACCTGTGACGACACATAAAAGTCCTTGGTGTATGTTTTTTTCTCTTTCTTTTATTTCCAAGATTTCATTTCATGTCTTGCTCCATTTTTCAAACTTTGAGTAGTGGTAGCAAAACAGTTGGACTGAGAGCTGCCCCCCTCCTGCCGGGAATGAGGAAGATTTTAAATAAAGACTTTTTACAAATATTAATTAACAAGTCGTGTTTTATAAGTTTGCATGATTTGATTTCCAGATTGAAGGCAACCGTTGGAGGAAGGTGGGCACCGACTGGAGAAAGGGGAAATGGTACGTGTCTTAAGACCTCCTTGTTAGACTGTATGCATGTTTTCTCAATCATTAAATCATTTCTCTCCGATAGGCTCATAAGAGTAGTGGTCGATGGACAAAAATCAGAGGCCTGCAGTATTAATGCTGGAGTCCCTCAAGGGTCAATCCTGGGCCCAACTCTCTTCCTGATCTACATCAATGACCTCCCTAAACGCATACTTAAATCATTCGTTGACATCTATACTGATGACACGACCATCTACGGCCACACATCAAAGGCTGTAAATGACAAAGTTCTCTCTGATTCTCTCTCCTCTGATCTCGAGTGCGTGGTTCAGTGGGGGAAGACGTGGCTGGTTACCTTTGATGCATCTAAAACCAAACTCCTATCCTTACATCATCAACGCTCTGATCCCCATCTGGCATCAATTGGGATGGATGGCTCTCGTCTGGGAGAGGCCCCGTGTTTTGACAAGCTTCTGGGTTTGACCTTTACTCCTGATCTAAAATGGAACACGTACATCAAGTCTGTTGCCAAGGTCGCTGGGAAAATGGTGGGATCCTTCTACTGCTCCGGAAGATATCTCACTACTGATGCAATTCTCTATCTTATATAAAAGCCAGGTACGTCCAGGGATGGAATACTGCTGCCATATCTGGGCAGGAGCTGCTAAAAACAGCCTATCCTGCCTTGATAGAGTACAAAATAGACTTTGTGGCTTAGTGGGGGATGCCCTTTTCTCTATCCTGCAACCTCTCTCCCACAGAAGAGACGTTGCAAGCCTATCCTTGTTTTATCGTTATTTCCGTGGCAGATGCTTGTCTGAACTCCAATCTCTGGTCACCCCTCGCCAATCTTTCACGAAAAACACCCATCTAGCTGAATCCACTGTGAAAAAAAATTTCCCCCACTCTTTATCTGTGCCTAAATCAAAACGTGGATTTCATGAACAAAGCTTCTTTCTTAGAACTGCATGCCTGTGGAACTCTGTTCCATCTGCCTGCTTCCCACCTGACTACAACTTGGATGTCTTCAAGTCCAACGTTAACAAATTTCTAATGAACCGCCCCCTTAAGTAAACACTTCATCAAATCTCCACACTAACGTACTGTACTTGCAATAACCCTTATCCCTGAGTGGCTTCCTGGCCTTGATAAGTGGTGACCACCGTGTAAAAAAAAAAAAAAACACACACAACCACATCCATGACTGTGTGCAAACACAAAGAAAATCAACGTCCATGTCATAGTTACATAAATAGCATAAAAATTATATAAACCCGGTACGTAGCATAATGAGTGTCAAGTTAGCGGCAACGATGGTGGAAGTTTGGCAGAATCTGATTATTTGAGAGGATGGCTCAACATAATTCTGTACACATTGGACTTGGGAATGACAATGTTGTAGTCAGCTAGGAAGCAACCCTGTGATATTTTGTCCCACAGATGAGTAGAAGTTTTGTTTGAGTTTACGCAAAGAGAGTCAGAGAAGAAAATTATTGGCAGTGATTGTAACTAGATGAGTTCTTGTTGTGAATGTTTTTTTTGTTTTTTTTTTTACTCACCTTCACCCCAAACAAGGCATGTTGCCGCTTGAATGTAAGGGGCTACTAATTGGGACCATGCCTAAGAAACATTTGAACTTCTGCATATCAGTACAGTTAGTGAAGCAGGTAGCAGGAAGGGAATTCCAAAGTCTAAGGAAGAAACTAATAGAGTAGAAAGGCTTTCTGGCATTTAGGGACCTCAACCGTGAAGGGGTGCGATTTTGCTGCTAAGCAGGTTTGTCAGGGATATGTATGTTGAGGGGGCACAAGTGCAACGAGTTCATCAGAGCACATTCTATTAAAATAATTGTAAAACAGGCACAGGAATGCAACATTGTGGCGATGGGACAGGGGTTTGAGCTTAGTTGACAAAGTGGGACCTATTTGATAGGAGGCCCTTTTTTGGACTATATATATATATATATATATATATATATATTAATAAATAATATAGGGGAAGAGTTAAGTAAGGGCAGGGAAAGATTTTTTGCGACAAATGAGTCATCACTTATCAAAGCCTGGAAGCCACTGGAGGATAAGAGTTAATGAGCATAAAGTGGTCAACGGGAACATGTCGTAGTAATCGTTTGTAGTGGAAATTTTGTAAACTTGAATTACTAAAGGTGATGGCTCATCAGGAATTTGTTCACATTGGACTTGAAGATGACTATATTGTAGTCAGTTGGAAAGCAGGAGAACAGAACAGAGTTCCACAGTCGTGCATTTCTAAGAAAAAAGCTTTGTTCATGGAATCTACATTTTGGTTAAGGCACAGATAAAGAGTGGATAAAGCTTGAATCGAAATCGAAACCAAAACTTATGAAGAAAAAAATGTGCATATATGTATATATATATATATATATATATATATATATATATATATATATATATATATATAAAACTTTAGTTCCTTCAGCTATAATCGAAAACCCAAACCAAAACTTTTGAAGAATTCTTGGTAAAATTATTTATAAAAAACATAGATGACTTGAGTGCCATCAGCTATAATGGAAACCGAAACCAAAACTTGGGAAGAATTCTTGGTAAAATTATTTATTACAAGAAATTGAAGGTCATAACAATTAAACGACAGTCACTCGGAAGAAAAAAGATGCAAGTGTGACACACAAAATAACACACGCTATCGTATTAATATATAGATAATATTTATATATTTTTTTTCAAGAGTCATTTTAATGTTTAATTAAAAAAAAAACATAACGCATCTTGAAAGTCAACCAGTGTCCTTTCTGTGTTGCTATTTTCTGAGGTCCTTAAAACCTATTTGATCCCACTAAAACAAGAACGAATATAAAACAGTTATTTCTTTTGCTTTATAATAGAAACTGCATGACGATATTAATGGAACCTCGATGTTTGCAGCCAACCATGGTAACTACGAATGTGGCGAAATGCTGCTAGAAGCTGACGTCAACTCTGTAGACATGGATGGAGATTCTGCCAAAGGTTACATTCAAATTATCGATCTTCTATTATCGTATATTTAAATCATTATAATTCTTATATTTTTTCTTTTAAAGAGGAATAATTATTTTACATTTTAATAAATAATTTTTTTTTGTAGTTATTTTAATTTTGATCCGGATATCATTTAAAAAATTTTTTTAAATTCAATTTTCACCCCAAACAAGGCACAGTGCCACTTTGAAGCAGGGGGCTACTATCAGGGACTTAATTTGCAGGGGCATTATGAAGGGAGATGAGTAGCAAGATGTTTGTTCACATTACACTTGAACTTCTGCATATCAGTACAGTTGGGAAAGCAGAATCCCGGAAGGGAGTTCCAAAGACCTGCAGTTCTGAGGAAGAAACTATTGGAGTAAAAGGCTTTCTTGCACCTAGGGATCTCTACTGTAAAGGGATGAGACTAACTAGCTTGTCGGGTTTGTCGGGGGGTAGTTACGTCGAGGAGGTACAAGTGTTTGCAGTTCGTCAGAGCATTCACCATTAAAGTATTTGTAGAACAGGCAGAGGGATGCAACATCTTGTCGATGGGACAGAGGCTGAAGCCTAGATGACAGTTCAGGACCTATCATAAAAGCCTATTCAAAATTTCAGTCAACTTGTTTGAGAAAAAAGTGGAAATGACAGACAGACAGAATAAGAGAAATAATAGATTACTACTTTCTCTGCCTATCTCACCTTATGGGCAATATTGTTATAGTGACAAGCAATTACGAATATTTAATTATGACCTGAGAAGAGTAACTTGGTTTGCCTGTGCCACAAAACCGTTTATTCTGGGTATGGAAACCAATAAAAAATGAAAGGCACGTTCCCTTTAGATCAATGGGATCCGAACTGAATTATCTCTCTCTTAAGAGTTTGTTTACAGGGTGTGAAAGGTGATAACGTACAGACAAAATAAGGTACAGATGATTATTATTATTATTGGAAATCTTCTGTCTCTTGACACAACGGCATTCTGCACCTAGTTTGGTTTACTACAGCGTCTCCCCTGGCTAAATAGTCCAATTTTAGATTTGCAGCTACGTTGGCAGATGTTGCAGTTTTTTCCACATTGTCTTTCTTTCTTCTTTTCTGCTAATTTGATGCCGTTCTTGACCTTTGTTCGCCAAGCTGAGCGATCAGATGACTGACTCGAGATCTTGTGGCTGAACAGATTATACAGATTAACAAAAACAGTAGGACCAATTAGGCTTTAAGGATCCCACAAAATAGGAAAAACAAAAACACGTGCCCCTTGTAAACAAAAGTATAAGTGTTAGGATCAAACTAAAAAAAATAAATAAAACAAACAGAATTACTTCCCTTGGACTTACAAGGGAGCGATCACTCTGGAAGGAATAGGAGTTTAGCCATAACACCTTGAGGACGAAAACACACACACAGCTCATAATGAGATATTACATCCCCTTTAGATAGACAAGATCCAAACTGAATTATATCTTTCCCTCATGACAAAAAGAGAGAGAAAGAAAAAAAAGAGGAAGTGAGAGAGAGAGAGAGAGAGAGAGAGAGAGAGAGAGACATATATTGTTATTAAATTTCAACAAATTGTTCTGGTTTAAAATTTTTCATAAACTCGTGTTAATCGACATTAATCTGACCCTGTTCACTCCAATTTTCTTTACTTTCTGTCAACAAACTGTCAGCCGGAGTCAAACAAAGACGGACATACAAACACACACACACACACACACACACACACACACACACACACACACACACACACACACACACACACACACCTTTGAGATTTTGCATAATAGAAGAGAGAAGAAAATGTTGAAGATGTCTTAAAATCCAAGGGAGGTAACTGCACGTTTTTAATAACACTTTTTTAAAACTTTACTTGTCTCCATAAAAGGACAAGAAAGACATAAGGCCCCAAAATGGGGGAGGCTCTAGCTCCACCAAAAAGGGCTCTTAGTCATTGTGCCAAAATCAACATCCCGTCACCCAGCTTCTCCCTAAACAACAGACTGACGGACAGAACATTTTATAGATAGACTTGAACATTTCTTTAAAATGATTTCATAACCTACCGTGCCAAGTCTATCCATGTCATCAGATCCGCACTGGGTTCTGAATATTTTTGTCGTGCGCGTTTGGCTCTTGGTTCACTGCAATTACCGGATGTTTGGATCAGTCTTTCTTCTAAGAGAACGATTCCTGAAAAGATTAAAAAAAAAAAAAGAAAAAAAAGGTACTTGTATAATAGGATTTTAAAAAAAGGCATTTCAGGTGAAATCATTATCATGTACTTACATGTGATGTCAAAATTAGTAAAAATTACAAACCATTGCAAAAAAGGATTGTATAGAAAAATAATTACAAGTAAAAGTAAAATTTATAGCATTTTATCAGATTTGTTAACCTGCGGAGAGTGGGTTAGGATGGCCAGTGTTGCCCGGTAGTAAAAAAAAAAATGAACTTCATCATCAGCCAGAAGCAAACGCAAAATTTTGTAAGCAAAAAAAATGAAAACGAAAAAAAAAATGACGTGTGCTGGGCACAAACTCGCATAATGTAAATTAGTAAGCGAATGCGTTATACATGCGTACCATGAGGATACAGATGTTGTAATGTCACAAATTTAGCTGTTTAAAACGAAAGAATGTAATGAAGGCTCACGCATGCACGGTTTGCAAACCATGTCGAAAGCAAAGTTTTTATCTGACCCCTCACTTGAAACAAAATTACATTTCTATACAAAATAATTTTTAGATATTAAATGTCTTTCTAACAACACCACATGATAAAAGTTTTTAGCAGACATACAAACACCCACACACATGTCTGAGATTTATATAATAGATGTTGAAGATGTCTCAAATTCCAGGGGACGTTACTGCAGCCTATGAATTTGATAAAATTGTTATCCACCATTTCAAAATAGAAAATGGTGGACCACAATGATATCTATATATTTTTTTTTGTAAAAAAATAGTTCAAGCAGATCTACTCAATCAATTTTCATAATTTTTGGACATTTTACCAATTTCGACATCACATGTAAGTACGTGTCAGCATTTGTTACAATATTTTTGCACTATAAGGTATGATCCCGCACAGTCAGGAGATTCTATTTATAAATGATGCAGATAGGAACTGACGAATCGAATTAATTCACGTTCTGCTACCAACCAATCAGAAACCAGAATTGCTCCATAAATATTAAACCTTTCTGTAGCAATTTCACATATGTTTTCTTCGTCTCAACATGGGAAGAATCTTTTGCTCTGTGGATTCGAACTCGAGAACTGTCTACTGCAAATCAGTCACTTCCCAGGACTTGTGTAGAACAACGAACCACCGGAAACTGTTCTGTCTATTGCAAACCAGTCACCTCCCAGGACTTGTGTAGAACAACGAACCATCGGAACCTGTTCTGTCTACTGCAAACCAGTCACCTCCCAGGACTTGTGTAGAACAACGAATCATTGGAACCTATTCTGAAACGAAACTTCTAGACCCAACATGCATTTTTTTTTTAATCTCATTATACTGCAGAAGCGCCACCATATTTTGCAAACCAACATTCATTTAGCATTTGCATAAATGTGGTAGCGTACTAAAGATATTAATGCAACAAATAAAATGAAGTTTTTTTTTTTAAATCAAACTTTTTTATCAATATATTTTGTTTAGAAATTAATCTTTAAAATAGCATAAAAATAAAGAATTGTCTGCATGATAAATGTAAAGATTCAACTATTTACATACGACCGATTTAGGTACGACAATTGTTCCTGCTGCTTCTCTAGGCACATCATTCAAGTAACTTGCCCATTTTTCAATCAAATCTATCATGATGCACCTGGAGGAAGCTTCACATCCCTCCCCGCAGTGACTAAGTTCACAATTATATTGTAATCTACATTGCACTGTAGAGAACCTATTGTTGATTTTATAAAATTATTTCTTTTTTATATATAATGGCTTGAATTTAAGTTTAAAATGCAAAAGTCAAGTATCATGGTTTAGTTGTGCTCTAAATATAAACATTCATCTGTTGATTGTATATGCCTTGCCTTACTGCTTGTGCGGTGATAATGACTTTAATTTAAGTTTAAAATAAAAAAGTCAAGTATCATTGTTCAATTGTGTTTTAAACTGAAACATTCATTTCAAACGTGCCCCTGTCGTATCAAAGAACCTACTGTTTATTTTATATGTTGGGCCTTTCTGCTTGTGTGATAATAAAACTTCTCAAATGTACTTGCGATGTTAGGCTGTGTAAGGTGTTAACTTTTGTCAAACCTGCCTGTTCCTTCTTTTATCGGATTATTTCGATTATCGATACTTAGTGAAGATATTCCAATACAAAACCTATCTAAGGACATTGTCAGACACATAAAGTATTTTGTGTGAAATTTCTTACATGCTGAACGGATTCTGGCAGTTGTAGCATGACAACAACCAGAAAAAAAAAAAGAAAGAGAAGGAAAATCGAGAGAGATATTTTTGTCTTGTTTTTCTTATCAGTTAGTTTAGTTTTATCCTTTTATAAAGAAAAAAGAGCAAGCGAATTTTGTTTTCTTTTCCTTTTTAATAAATAAAAAAGGAGAAAAACAGAGAGAGAGAGAGTGAGGGGTTTCCTCCTTTTTCTTATCAATTAGTTTCGTTTCAATGATTTCAAGTAGTGAATAGGACACCTAATAGATCAATAATAAAACAGTCATAGTCATTCTTTTTTTTTTAATTGATTACTTTTGTTTTATGTTTCTGAATTTTTGAGATGAGGATTGAGCATTTTTATTATTTGAAATCTTCGGCGTGTCATTTTCACAATGTGACAAAAGGACCGATGGTGCTGTGGTCAGAGTAGTTGGAAAAAATCAATATTAAAATGAAATTCTCCTGAAGGTTATTCAATCCTTCGTGTGGGCGATCAAAAAATAGAATTGCGAATTACTTAGGACTTCTATTCAGTTTACAAAATATGTTTTGCAAATGTATTTTATCGGTCGCCCACACTGAGGATTGAACCTTCAACCTTCAGGAGAATATCACTTTTACAATTGATTTTTTAAAGTGATATTCTCCTGATGGTTGAAGGTTCAATCCTCAGTGTGGGCGACCGAAATATACATTTGCGAATTACTTAGGACTTCTATCCAGTTATGGTTGACAGAACAAGAGCATGCTACCCCCCGTGAAGTAAATAAAGGATTCCATTTGAAATCTGTCCAGATTTCTGAGTTCATCTAACCCTAACCTGAAGAAGGTCAGAGGTTACATTGACTGAAACGTTGTGCACATAAAACTCAAGATGAGAACAGTAATCCAAATAGTTTTGTTTTCTTTTTTGTGCCAATAAAGACAGAAAAGAAAGAGGGAGATTTGCTTTTTCGTTTCAATGATTTAAAGTAGTGAATGAGAATTAAAGCCAACAAAAGTGAGAGGACGAAGCTTGCTATCATGCAAAAAAAACAAAAAAAAACGTATCCATTTTTTTTTAAAACTCACCTAAGGACTGCAAGTTACTTGCTAGAGCGGATCTGATGATAATGTCACTGCTAACTGGTAATTCTTTATTGAAATCATAAAGAATGTTCTGAAATTGGAAAAACATTTGTAGCCGTTACATGTCAACACTCGGGATCCACACGTTGTATACAGACAGTCGCAAGAAAACAAAGACAAGGAAATAATTCGACTTACTTTTTACAGTGAAACAACAGAGATTTATTTACAATTACTTTCAAGAATAATACCTTGTATCTTGTTCAAAAGTTTTCTCGTACTACTAATGTGCTTAAGACATTTATTTACAGGTACTTCCAGAATAACGCCTGGTTCAAAAGTCTTCTCGTATTCCAATGTGTTGAACACGTGGTACTCTGTCTTTGTCTGGCCATGTTTAGGACACGTTTTTTCTTGTCGCTCTCGGATCGCATGTGTAACGTGTCTATTTCCGCTCTCTTGTGTCTCAAATACCTCTTCTCTGAACACGCGTGTATTTTTATCTCTGCTGTCACATCGTGCAACCGGCTTAGTCATTTGTATATTGCTACTGCTGCTGTCATGTTTTTAACAGCACACGTTAAAATATACTTGTCTTGTCTCCATTCGAATACAAAGCATACAGAGAAATATAAGGCTCCAAAATGTAGGCAGCTAAGACTCCACAAAAAGGGCTCTTTATTATTGTGCCACATGTCTGTTCTTTACCTTCTTCACATTCAATGCTCTTATTATGTTTATTTGCTTCCCCACCAAAGCAAATTAGGCACAAGGCCATTTTTAATGTGGGGTAAAAACCAGCTCCCCTAAAAGTAGGCAAAAAGGGGGAACTCTGGTTACCAAAAATAATAATTGTCCCAGTATAGAGGGTTTCCCCTCCATTGACTGGGACAAATTACCTTAAGCGCAGCATCTGCAGAACAGATACTACACTTTGATGGTGTTTATTTGCTCCCCCACCGAGCAAATTAGGCACAAGGCCGTTTTTAATGTGAGGTAAAAACCAGCTCCCCTAAAAGGGGTCACTCTGGTTACCAAAAATAATAATTGTCCCAGTATAGAGGGTTTCCCCTCCATTGACTGGTACAAATTATCTTAAGTGCAGTATCTGCCGGAACAGATACTACACTTTGATCCCGGCCCAAAAGCCAAGAAGCAATTTCTAAAACCATCCTCTGATGAGGATGGTGGCTATTTGGGGAAAGATTATGATAGAGTATGAAAGTGTATAGTATACAGTTTTATTTAGAATTCAATATGACTGCAAGAATTCGTAGCCAACTTCAAGCTACCTGGGAACTGCATCATCTGATTTTACAAGTTTTAGGTGGCTATCTATCATCTAATAATACTTTAAAATATTATTAAATTTAAAGAGAAATTTAATATTTTTTAATTTAAAGGGAAACTGGAAAAATTTATATTTAAAGGGAAATTGAATAGTTTTAAATTCAAAGGAAAATTGAATATTTTCATATTTAAAATTAAATATGTTTAGATTTAAAGGGAAATTGAACAATTTTATTTTAAAGGTGAAAGTAAATATTTTTATATTTAAAGAGAAACAACTTATACCCAAAGGTTATCTCCCTTTCCAAAATAAAAAGCACTTGAAAGTATGAGTTATCTGCCCTGGATTTCAACCAGCTGATAACAAACAGCACAGGAGAATTCTAAAATGGAGAAACACTTACCAACATCAAATTAATTTCTCTCAGTTGTAAATCATATGATAAATTTATCATTTTTGATCTGCATAGAATCGTTTTCATCCAATTTAGTTCTTCATATTTGTCTCTAACCAATTTCAAACCATTTCATTAAAACAAGAAACTCATTTTTTTATGCAAGTTGAATGATGATGAATACTATGAGAGGTTTGAAAATTTCCATGTACCATCCATTCAATACAGCAGATCCTCACATTCCATGAGTGATGTTTCTGACAAAGGTCGAATAACTGCTGTTTCTACCTCATTTTGCCAGTTAGTAAAAAGAAGAAAACATGACAGAATAAGTTGATGCAGTTCTCAGATGGCATAGGAAGCTTGACCATATTCAATTCTAAATAAAAACCTACGCTACACACATTTTATCATATGCATTTGCTCTGATACTCCTTGGAACTAGATAATGTCATTGATACTCCTCGGAACTAGACAATATCACTAATAAGCCTTAGAACAGGTAATGATTCTCATACTCCTTAGAACCAGGTAACAGCTCTCATACTTCTTAGAACCTCATATTCACTAGAATCAGATAATGCCATTGATACTCCTTAGAACTAGGTAAAATCTCTCATATTCCATAAAATCAGGTAATGATTCTCATACTCCTTAGAACCAAGTAATGACTTTAATACTTCTTAGGACCAAATAATGGCTCTCATATTCCATAGAACCAGGTAACATCTCTCATACTCCTTAGAACCAGGTAATGGTTCTCACATTCCATAGAATCAGGTAATGGTAGTCATACTCTTTGGAACCAGGTACTGGATCTAATATTTCTTAGAATCAGGTAACAGCTCTCATACTCTTTAGAACCAAGTAACGGATTTCATACTTCTCAGAATCAGATAATGGATTTTATAGTCTCTTAATATTAAAAATATGGGTGCTTATTTAGAATTATACTTCATTAAACAAAACGAAAATAAAAAATACTGAAAACGCTTCATGATGTACGTATGTGTCACAGAAGGAAGACATCATATTCCAACAATCACGTAAATTGATAAGTAATATTTTAAAACCAAGAAATTCAAGTTTCATTAACATGCGAGTCACCATCTTTTGAACTGCCATCTTTTATAAATAATGGAGAGACAACTCAATTCGAAGTATCACAATACTTGAATAATATAAGTGATTTTTGCATACAAGCAAATGGATTCAATGTTAAGAATTTGGGACTTCCCACTATTATCTAACGGAATGCATAATTTGATCCAGAAATATGTGGGAGGATATCGGTCAAAAGGTTGAAGCAACAAAGGACACATTAAACATTCCAATAGGAAAATGATTGTTTTAGAAATAAAATTGTCAGAGAGAAAAAGCAGTCAGTCAGTCAGAGAGAATGAGGCTGTGTCACCATTTCTTCACTGCTCGATATCTGACAACTATGCACTACTCCCCCTCCTTTCAGAAACATCAAATACAGACTAATAATTTATCATCAAAAAGCTATTTGTCAGTGTGAAATAAAAGCAATATATTTTTTGTAGATCAGCTGTGTTGTGATTTTTACTTCACTGTCAGTGTGTGTATATACTTTGTACCAAAAAAATTAGATGTCAACATTTATATAGACAGGACAAACACATTTTGAACAACCGGCCACAACAAATACATAACACCACATTTTTTTTGATATTTTTTTTCTTTTTAATTAGGTGCGATACTGAATAAGCACAAAAATATGATGAAACCAAAATACTTACCAAAATGCATCCTATAAACGGTGGGAAGAAATCAGTTGACATTGTAAGGATATTCTTGAAGATGTTGCAGAGTTCCCATGGAATCGTTTTACTTTCTTCCTTCTGTTTTTCAAAAATGCCTTTAAAGATTGAGCTGAAGAGGAGCTTCGCAATTGTGCTGTCACGCTGTTTTTTTGTTTTTGTTTCGTTTTCAAAAATAAATAAAAAATCTTAGCATCAGTGATCTAATTGATCCGCGGCAAAAAAAAAAAAAACAAGAAAAAAAGTTGAAATTCGTATTATTTAAATTTTTTGAACTACTATTCTCATTTTGAACGTTATTTTTACAAAATACAATTGCAAATCGATTAGGACTTCTACTCAGTCATGGTTGAGAGAATAAGAGCATGCTACCCCGTAGATTAAATAAAGGCTTCCACTCAGTCATGGTTGATGCAACCAGAAAATGCTACATCATACTACTCCGTAGATTAGATAAAGGATTCTGTTTGAAATTCTGTGCAGATTCCAGAACATAATACACCTGAAGAAGGTCGAAGGTTACATCAACCAAAATGTTGTGAAAATAACACTCAAGATGAGAACAATAGTACAAAGAATCCAAATACGAATAATCCAATCTTCATCTCAAAAATTCAGAAATTATCACAACTCGGATGAAGCATGTTACAAAAATCATTTGTATGAGCTGTTTTGATTGATTGAAAGATTTTAAAGTTGGACCCAAATAGCATTTAAACTGAGAGATCAAACTTTGCTTCTAACTAGCCAATTTTCATTTGTTATGGTTGTACCATGTTATTGACAATATATTAATGTACTTCGTTACAGTTTAAAAAGAAATTACTTCTTCTGGTGTGTTAAATTGTTAATATAAAACATTAAATAATTACCTAAAAATAATAATCAGTAATGGTGATAGGTCATATTTTTAATTGAAAAACATAATAGAAAGTGTCTCGCTTAGAATTAAAATTTCCAAACAGACCTAGATACACAATTAGTAAAAAATCAATTAATAAATTCATCTATTTTGTAAAATGTGTGTGTATATATATATATATATATATATATATATATATATATATATATATATATATATATATATAAATCTTTTTAAATATTTTTTATCCAAAAATGTTATATCTATATATTTATAAAAGTGAACGTGTGTGTCTGTGTACATTTCCCTACGCAATAACTCTGTCAATTTTAAGTCTACAGGCTCGAAATTTGATATACAGGGTAGTGAGATTTGTTAAGGGGTCAAAGTTCAACGATTTGACCTTTGAGAACTCTACCAAACTCCTCCGACAATTTTGGGTCTAAACACTTGAAATTTTAGATATAGGTTCCTGGGACATAGATCTAACTTAATAACTTGATTTGAGTCCAAAACAATAAATGTTAAGAGGTCATAATAGGGGTCAAAGTTAAAAAAATTGACCGCCTTTTTTTTTTTTTACTCAACATACACCCGGGCAATGCCGAGCTGAAATGCTAGTATATATCTATTCATAAAATATATCAACAATTGGCAATGTACATATACCAATAATAATAAGTTAAATTAATTATATATAACTATTTCATTTATTCACATAATTTACTATACGAAAGTATAGATTTATGCGTAAACTTTAAGTATTTACTTCAAAAGTGCTCAATACGTAGGTAGAGCTAGTTAGTAATTTATAAAATATATATGGCGATTAAGCTACACTGAATATTCGGCGTTTCATCCAACTATAGATATATACATAAACGATCACACGCATATATGTATATATATATATATATGTATATATATATGTGCATTATTGTGTACACATAGGTATATTTATATGTATATAAAAAAAAAAGAAAAAAAAAAAAAAAGAAGTAGAACGGCCACCTAAAACCACTAACCTAGCTCTAAAACAGATCCTTTGTTTGATAAAATGCATGCCCATTGGCTGATAGGAAGGGGCGCGGTGGATACTAGAAAGCTGATTGGCCAACTAGAAATCCTCAACATATATAAAAACAAGAAGCAACGACAGAATGCGCGCATAAGCCTGACGAATCCTATAGTTGGATGAAACGCAGAATATTCAGTGTAGCTTAATCGCCATATATATTTTATAAATTACTATATATATATATATATATATATATATATATACACACACATACATACACATATTTGTTTATGGCGAATATATATATTTTCTCAAATAAAGAAAAATGTTCATATGATATTTTAAATATAATCACCCAGTTATCATTAAAGTTTAATTCTTGCATAAAATGAAGAAATGAGGTTTGACGAAAGTTGGGGTGTATTTGTCTACCTCACCCTATACATATACAAAGGATGCAATAAACACTTGGAAATCAATATTAAAAGAAAGATAAATAAAATAGAAAAAGGGTTGTTGGCCTTAGGGTCAGGATGATGCTGCACGTAACTTTTTCCTCACTTTTTTGATCTCGGTTAATGGAGGAGAAATTCTTCATGACTGGTACATTTTTTTATTTTTGTTACTAACCCTAAAAACCGACCTTGTGTCTAACTCTGCCCTCATGGGGAAGCCAAAAAAAAAAAAAAAATATTAAAAGAAAGAAAACTTACCTCAGCTACAGCTTGTAAAGGTGCAATAATTGAAGAATACTCAATTTCAATGTCTGGCAATTCCCCAGATCTGTATTTCCGGTAAATCGTTACCTCATGTTCTCGTTTACTTTTCTGCTCTTTTCGTACTCGCTAGAATGAAGAAAAGAATTTCAGACATAGTTTTGCTGTGTTTTAAAAAAAAATGATATATCGATTAACAAGTGCAGGTTAGCAAGGAAGATGAACAGGAAGACTTAAACTGACAAATCAAAATTTGATTCTGACTAGCCAATTTTCATTTGTTATTGTTGTACCATGCTATTGACAATAAAATAACACACTTATTTGAGGGTGATGGTGGCTAAGTGGTTCACAACAGAGACTTAAACCTAGGTGTCCAACGTTCAAATCCAGTTTATTCTACAAAAACATTTTCAAATCCAGTTTATTCTTCAGAAACATTTTCAGCGAATCAATATACCTGACCTTGTATCGAACCTATTAAAGAGGAAATAAATAAAATCATTTGTCAAAATAAATCACACTTGTACACACATGCGCATCTTTGTTTCCGTTATCAATTTATACGTTAGTGTCGATAGATATTTTTTCTTTATCAATTTATACGTTAGTGTCGATAGATATTTTTTCTTTTAGCATATCAACTAAATCCGGCCAGTTTGATAAAATTTTATATGCTTCAAGTTCTTTATATCTTCAAATATTTCTCCATGATGTTTGGTTTGGTTGATGAATAAAAATACCCATTTGGGGGTGATAATGGTTAATGACACGGACTTAAAACCTGCGTGTGCCAAGTTCGAATCCAGTTTGTTCCACAGAAACAAGAGAATGTGAATCTTAACGATAACCAAAGTCTTCTATCTCTCCTAACCACCCAATTGTGAATCGTTTGGAGTATCAACATTTTCAAGAGAAAAGGAAAAGGGAAGTAAAACAAAATAAGACAAGATAGAAAAGAAAACAAAGATAAAGCGAGAAAAAAAAGGAATGAAAAAACATTTTCGGAAAAAAAAAAAAAGAAAGCATTTTAAGCAAAAAAAAAAGAAGCATTTTAAGAAAAAAAAAAAGCATTTTAAGAAAAAAAAAAACATTTAAAAAAAATAAACATTTTAAGAAATTTTTTTTTTCTTAAAATGTTTTTTTTCTGAAAATGTTTTTTTAAAATATTTTTAAAAAACAATTTAAAAAAAACATTAAAAGAACATTTTAAGAAAAAAAACATTAAAAAATCATTAAAAAACATTTCAAGAAAAACATTTTAGGAAAAAACATTAAAAAAAATTTTAAGAAAAAAAACATTTTAAAAAAAAGCCAATTTAAACAGAAATCTTTCTGAATTACAAAAGAGCAGAAAATACACAAAAAAGGGACCTCACATACTTGAAGATAACATTAGTTTATAAAAACATAAAAACAATTGCAAACCTCTCGCATTTCAGATAGTCTAATTTGCTGCTTAGCAAAATACAAGCGTTTGGCTTCATTGTCTTTCAGAAATCGACGCCGTAGTCGAAAACGGTCACTTTGAAAATTTCCTGCAAGAAGAAAATAAATTGTTAATCATTCTATTTAGACAGTCAATTCTGTGTATCAATGCTCAGATTTTTTGCTTTGCTCCATGGATGGCTCTCTCTTTGAGGAAGCCTCTCGGATTTACTTTTACATAGTTTGTGAATGGTAAGATACAAATTTGAAGAAATAAATGGATGAAAACGATTCTATAAAGATCACCAATAATAAAATGATTCATTAACAAATTTTACAACTGGAAGAATTATCATAAAGTTTAATTGTCATTAACATCATTCATTGAATTTTCCTGTATTTTTGTTGTCTGGTCAATGTCATATTTTTTGTGTAAGCAAAGAATGATATATAAGTCATAAATCAAAACTTATTTTCTCTTACAGAAAATAATGTTGTTCATGCCATTTATCACTTTGAATCGTCTCATCATTTAATTAGCAACTCTGAATTTGCTTTTAATTCTATTCCCTTAAAAAATAATGTTGCCAATTTAATTGTATTCATTTGAATTGGCAATCCTGTTTTTTCATGGAATATATTCAAATTGGTAATTCTGCTTTTTTTTTTAATGGTATGTATTTAAATTGGCAATCTTATTTTTAATGGCATACATTTAAATTGGCAATCTTATTTTTAATGGCATACATTTAAATTGGAAATTTTATTTTTAATGGAATACATTTAAATTGGCAATCTTGTTTGTTAAAATAGCATACATATACATTGGAATTCCTATTTCTTTAATGGCATATATTTAAATTGGCAATTGTATATTTTCATGGCATATATTTAAATTGGTAATCCTGTTTTAAATAGCATATAATTAAATTTGTTATCCTGTTTTTAAGGCATACATTTAAACTGGCAATCCTGTTTTTTAATGGCATACATTTAAATTGGTAATCTTGGTTTTTTCATGGCATATATTTATTTGTGTGTCCTATTTTTAATGGAATACATTTAAATTGGATATCCTGTTTTTTTAGAATGGGATATATATAAATTGGTAATCCTATTTTTTTTAATGTCATACATTTAAATTGGTAATCCTATATTTCATGGCATGTATTAAATTGGTGATCCTGTTTTTAATAGCATATATTTAAATTCGTTATCCTGTTTTTACTGGCATGCATTTAAATTAGCAATCCTGTTTTTTTTAAATAGCATACATTTAAATTTGCAATCCTATATTTTCATGGCATATATTTAAGTTGGTAATCCTGTCTTTAATGGCATACATTTAAATTAGTAATCTATTTATAATGGCATACATTTAAATTGGCAGTCTTATATTTTAATGGCATATATTTAAATTGGTAATCATGTTTTAATGTCATATATTTTAATTGGTTATCCTGTTTTTAAGACAAACATATAAATTGGCAATATTATTTTTAATGGAATAATGTTAACTTGCCAATCATGTTTTGGTAATCTCCAAAAATACCGTTAGGGCTTACAACATGGCCGCCAGAAGAGTCACGTGATCCGGTTGATCCAAAACATGAATCGCCGTATTACGAAACCGGAAAACGCAAATTTAAAGCAAACTTTGACAAACAAGCATAATAATTAAGTACAAAAACAGTTTTTCAATATCATAATAATAAATAATTTATTTAGAACGGTCATTTAATTTTTTGTTGAGAAACAATCACAGTTTGTTTGTTTTTTAAAACAGTGTTTATAAAAAATATTTTATTCAGAGTTTTTCATAAAAATGGTATTTAAAACAAGGTGTTCATTTTTTTTAAGATGTAATGTTATAAAAATATGATGTAAAAAAAAAAACAGTTTATATTTTTAATTTTCATTTTATAAATTTAGACAGAATAGATGGAGGCGATGCAACAAATTAGCTCACAAAATTTATTTGGGCCGACTCTTTCACGTGCGTAGACATTTTGTAAACATTGTTTTTAAAAAATAAAAAATAATACTTCTATTATGTTTTAAACGACTGTAATAGTTTATTTTGGAAGTATATTTCATAAAGAAAATTGACAACCCACTTTAAAAACAGAAATTACGAGTTTTATATATTTTATTCACAGTTTTTTGTTTGGGGTGTCAAAAATTCCGCCTAAAATTCTCATACACCTAGTCGACCACTTGTTTGTTCTGAATAAAATACTTTTTATAAACACTGTTTTAACTAAAAACAACCTAAGATTGTTTCTCAAAGTTTGCCTATTTTTATAACAATATTATATCAACAAAAAATTAAATACAAACAAATTGTGATTGTTTGTCAAAGTTTGCCTTCAAGGCTGCGTTTTCCATTTGCACGATTCATGTTTTGGATCAACCGGATCACGTGACTCTTCTGGCGGCCATGTTGTAAGCCCTAACGGTATTTTTGGAGATTACCCATGTTTTTTAATGGCATAATTTTAATTATCAATCATGTTTTTTAATGGCATAATTTTAATTGACAATCCTATTTTTAATGGCATACATTTAAATTGCAATCCTATTTTTTAATGTAATACATTTAAATTGGCAATACTATTTTTAATGGCATAAATTTAAGTTGCCAATCTTGTTTTTAATAGCATAATTTAAATTTACAATCCTATTTTTTAGTGGCATACATTTAAATTGGCACTCTCATTTTTAATGGCATACATTTAAATTGTAATCATATTTTTAATGATACATTTAAATTGGCAATTTTTTTTAATGGCATACACTTAAATTGGCAATCCTGTTTTTAGTGGCATATGTTTAAATTGGCAATACCATCTTTTCATGACATTTATCTAATTTGTTTTTCAATGGTATATATTTAAATTGGTAATTCTGTCTTGAATAGCATATATTTTAATTCGTTATCTTGTTTTTTTAAAGCATACATTTAAATTGACAATCCTATTTTTAATGGCACATATTTAATTTGCTAATCCTATTTTTGATGGAATATATTTTTATAAGTTATTCTGTTTTTAAGGAAAATATTTAAATTGGCAATCCTATTTTTAATAGCATATATTTTAATTATCAATCCTGTTTTTTAATGGCATGCATTTAAATTGACTATCCCATTTTTAATGGTATACATTTAAATTGGCAATCCTGCCTTTTAATGGCTTACATTTAAATTGGCAATCTTATTTTTTTGAATAACATCCACTTTAATTAGTAAGCCCATTTTTATGATTTTTATGTTTTGACAACCCATTTATTTAAGTGGTAATCACTTGAATTACCAAACATGTTTTTTCAATGGCATTCACTTTATATAGCTTTTTTAATGGGCTTTGCTTCATATGCCCTTTTTTAATGGTATTTGCTTAATGCGGTAAATTTTTTTGTTAATAGTATTCAGTTAAATTGGTAGATTATTAATTAAAGAGGAGTCACATCGAAACTGCATTTCTCTATATACAAACAGTTGCTACCTCAAGTTTTAATTTCCGGATTCAAGGAAGAAAATGCAAAAATAACAAATAACGTTTTACCTGCCACTTCTTTCGGTTTTTGGTTTGATGATGAAGTTGCACGGTTAGTGCCGAGTTTATATTTGCCAAAATCTGAGCCCGGTTTTTTTCTGGTGGTTAGTGTGGAACTCATGACAGAAGAGGGAGTTGATCCTTGGGTAAAAAGTAACGAACTGGAAACATCCATATTCATACTAGTTTCATCAAAAGTACTCAAACTACTTTGGGTTAGCCAATTAAAAGGGGCTTTCAGGTCTACAACAAAACAAAGAAAAAAAAGTTTAGATGCTTAAAAAAGTAAAAGAAAAATTAAGGTGATTAATTTACCAAAGATTAAAACAAAAGGAAATACAATTTCGACAATCATCTCTCTATATATAAAATGAACTCATTTTTTCCCCTTTGATTTTGACCTTGATAGGATTAAAAATCAAGACATTCAATGCAAATGTAATATGCACAAACTGCAGCACAATATCTGAGGTGTGTTATAGGCCTATTACCTATCAACTTTCTCGATAATCGTAGATTTCTATATTTTTTCTGTTGAGAGTTCACGGGCAAAATCGGTTAACATCAATGGAAGTTGTAAAATATTTTCTCTCTAATAAATTCCTCCTTCCCCCACCACCACTTAACACTGTTACAGGATCGTTTACAAGGAACAGTTACGAAGGAACACCGGTTTGAGTTTTCTTTACCTTGTAGTTGCTTAAAAAAACTGGAATTAACTGAATCAAAAGGTTACTTATACTTAATACCATTAATTTTAATAATTCTCTTACTCTACACTGAACAGATACCATAATATAGTTCCCTCAACATAAAAAAGACCATACAAGAATTCAGCTAGATCTATCCAATAGTTACTAAAATAGTGGAAATGACTCTTGTGGCGTAATATTTTCTACTGACTTGCAGCTGAGTTTTTTTAGCGTACAAACTAACTGAACATGACCGTTTTTTTCTTTGGTGGTTGTCTTTCCTCACCTTATTTTTAAGTGTAGTGACATTATTTCTACAAGTGCTGATTAAAATCGTTTATCTATTATTTTGTTGTTTATTTGATTCTAGATAACATTTTGAATCAATTTTCTATTTTTTGTTATTCTCTATCTATCTTTCTATCTTTATCAACTTTTCTTCCATTTTTTAAAGTAAATTATTCAGAAATCAAAAAAAAATTCCTTTCAACTTTTCTCCCATTTTTTAAAGTAAATTATTCAGAAATCAAAAAAAATATTTCCTTTTAACTTTTCTTCCATTTTTTTTAAAGTAAATTATTCAGAAATCAAAAAAAAACTTTAATTTCAACTTTTCTTCCATTTTTTAAAGTAAATTATTCAGAAATCAAAAAAAAACTTTAATTTCAACTTTTCTTCCATTTTTTAAAGTAAATAATTCAGAAATAAAAAAAAAAATTCCTTTCAACTTTTCTTCCATTTTTTAAAGTAAATTATTCAGAAAAAAAAAATACAAAACTTTCATTTCAACTTTTCTTCCATTTTTTAAAGTAAATTATTCAGAAATAAAAAAAAACAAAAAAAAAACTTTCATTTCAACTTTTCTTCCATTTTTTAAAGTAAATTATTCAGAAATCAAAGAAATACAAAACTTTCATTTCAACTTTTCTTCCATTTTTTTAAAGTAAATTATTCAGAAATCAAAAAAAATATTTCCTTTCAACTTTTCTTCCATTTTTTTAAAGTAAATTATTCAGAAATCAAAAAAAAACTTTAATTTCAACTTTTCTTCCATTTTTTAAAGTAAATAATTCAGAAATAAAAAAAAAAATTCCTTTCAACTTTTCTTCCATTTTTTAAAGTAAATTATTCAGAAAAAAAAAATACAAAACTTTCATTTCAACTTTTCTTCCATTTTTTAAAGTAAATTATTCAGAAATAAAAAAAAACAAAAAAAAACTTTCATTTCAACTTTTCTTCCACTTTTTAAAGTAAATTATTCAGAAATCAAAAAAATACAAAACTTTCATTTCAACTTTTCTTCCATTTTTTTAAAGTAAATTATTCAGAAATCAAAAAAAATATTTCCTTTCAACTTTTCTTCCATTTTTTTAAAGTAAATTATTCAGAAATCAAAAAAAAAAATTCCTTTCAACATTTCTTCCATTTTTTAAAGTAAATTATTCAGAAATCAAAAAAAAAATTCCTTTCAACTTTTCTTCCATTTTTTAAAGTAAATTATTCAGAAATCAAAAAAATATTTCTTTTCAACTTTTCTTCCATTTTTTTAAAGTAAATTATTCAGAAATCAAAAAAAAAACTTTCATTTTAACTTTTCTTCCATTTTTTAAAGTAAATTATTCAGAAATCAAAAAAAAATTCCTTTCAACTTTTCTTCCATTTTTTAAAGTAAATTATTCAGAAATCAAAAAAAAGTTCCTTTCAACTTTTCTTCCATTTTTAAAGTAAATTATTCAGAAAAAAAAATACAAAACTTTCATTTCAACTTTTCTTCCATTTTTTAAAGTAAATTATTCAGAAATCAAAAAAAAAAAAATTCCTTTCAACTTTTCTTCCATTTTAAAAGAAAATTATTCAGAAATAAAAAAAAAAATTTCCTTTCAACTTTTCTTCCATTTTTTAATGTAAATTATTCAGAAACCAAAAAAAAAAAAAAAAATTCCTTTCAACTTGGCTTCCATTTTTTGTCTGCTTTCATACACAAAAAAACAAAAACTTTTTTCCTTAAAAGTTCTGTTCAAAAACTTTTGTCAAAACTAAACAAAAACATTAAAATAAAACATTTATCCAACAAAAAATTTTTCTCACAAGCAAAAAAAAATAAATATTGTTTCATTTCATTAGTATAGGTTCGTGTTTCTGCATTTATTTATTTTATAGTGACTTAACAGTTATGGAAGGCTTGGCCGCCCGTTTTCAATCATTCCTAACATCTGTTGGACACACTCATGGAAATTGCTGGTCTTTAAATACAGAAATACCAAAAAGTAACATTAAATGAATAGAAGGAAATGTTAGTGATGAATTAACGCGTTACCTTGCGTGGGGGTAAACTGTTTATTGTTCGGATCAACAGTGGCTTGAACTTGACCAGTTTCCATATCTTCTTCTTCATCTTCGTCATTGACACCCGACATATGAGAACTGATGAAGATTGGTGTCATCGTGGCATGACGTTGTTGCCATGATGATTGTAGTTTACAATCCTGAAATAAAAAAAAAAGGACATTAAGATTTTTAAAATAAAGTGAAAACAAAATAATCAAAGCAAAGTCAATTATCATGTCAAACTTGGGATTAAATAAAGGGTTCTATTCGGAATTCTGCGCAGATTCCTGGATTGGTTGGTTGTTTTTTTTTTACGGTATATCAACCCTTTTCGGGTTATTTAATACCGAATCCAAAGATTCGGAAGAAAAAATTTTTTAATAGAATATATTTGTTGTTTTCAAGTCGGTTTCTATTCAACCCATAGTTGGAACCCTAACAGGTACTACCACTCCGGCTCAGAGTGGACCTGGGAGCAATGGTAATTAAACGGTGGCTCCACACTCCCCAAAGCCCGCAAGATGGGGCCTCACCACTGGATATAGTTTAAGGTCATATCCAGGACCCCCATTGAGGGACTTTTACCCTCTGCAGGGGGGCAGTCGGTGTATTCTAATGCCCCTACGACAGGGCCCAGATTCCTGGAAGTTACATTGACCGAAACTTTGTGAAAATAACACTCAAGATAAAAATATTAGTTTGAAGAATCCAAATAACACAAAAGAAACATGTATTTCGTTATTTTTCCATTCTATTTTGACACTTCGTAAGAAATAATAAACTTACCTGGAATTTACATTCAGACAACGGAAATTCATAGATTTTCCGTTTATATTCCGGACTTTTGCTGGTCATTTCCAGAATGAGATTCGTGGCATAGTTTAAGAATCGGTTTTCAGTCTTTGGGGAATACATCAGTTTCAAAATGGCCACGATACGATCAAATGTGCCTTCAGGAAGTCGGTTATTACTACTCCAAAAATTCTGTAGCAAGAGTCTGTTAATAAAGAAAAACGCAATTAAATACGACATGGAATGTCATTTACACCTTCCAGACGGTTATCCTCATCTTTGTTGTTTCAGTCATTACACTTTTTAAGGACATTTTATGGTTCTTATCCAGGATCCCAACCCCCATATTAAAAAACAATAAAGAAAAATATATATGATGTATGTACCTGTGAAAAAAATAAAAATATGAGATTCCAAAAATCATATTAATTTTAAATAATAAAATCAAATTTTATGAGTGAGCTGAGCAACTGTCTCACCTGCAATTTTGAAAAAAAAAAGTTAAAATACGAAGTGAGATAACTCAACAATAATTCATATTAGAATTATGTTATGATTTCTACAAATTCCCATTAACTGCTTAAAAATG